>NC_091123.1:127543792-128179209 GCF_040183065.1 Periplaneta americana | reverse complement strand
ATTTTACTGTAAATTGTTGGATCTGCTGCGTGACGGCAAATTTATTAACCGCAGTTTACAGTATTAGTCCAACGACATGTGTCGCATGAAATGCCATCTAGCGCCAAATTTATGATATATTACGGCTGGAGTTCCAAACTTTCGTTCAGGTGTAGGCCTACTGTAAGGACTAGCATGAGCTGCTGCCACGAAGTCAAAAGGAGGGTTGCAATAGCAAAGGAAGTTTTTAATAGGAAAAGGGACATCTTCTGAGTACCTCTGGAAAAATAATTAAGGGACTAGTGGAAGTGCTTTATGTGGAGTGTCGTATTGTTGTTTCATATTGTTTTATATTTTAGATGATTCATAGATACAAATAACTCTATCGTGACATATTCCGATAGAAAGAACATTTTTTCTTCTTCTTCAATGAGACCACAGTCCGCTCTGAGTCTTGTCTTCTTCTCTGGTTCGTCTTCAGTTGTCTCTATCTACAATCCAACTTATTCACATTCTTTTGATTAATACTTTTTTCGAAAGTCTTTTTAGATGTTTTCTCCCAACCCATTACATGTTCTTTCATCGTATGGTCTTTCAAGAACATCTTTAGAATTCTATAGCCATCAATTTGTCAGAGATACATCTTCATGGCAATAGTTCGAGATCGATACACTTTTTAATAAACGGTAACGACCTCTAAAGATGCGAAAAATCAATGTAATGTAGTGCCAAGGTGTTACCTTTTACTTTTTAATGCTTCGAGGCTTCCTTTGTGGTTAATGCGGTATTAATAGGCTCTCTAGAACATTTATTCTGTCGTTAAATCATATCTAATAACCGTACAGAGAACTAATAATAATGACATCAACAAATTACAAACATTTTCACAGGTGTGAGTCACGAAATCAAAGAATTAGCATTATAGAAAGGAAAATCGCTCTAATTTTGAAATTAATTTGAATATGCATTAAGAGCGCTTTGTTCGAATGAAAACGCTGCGTCTGATTTCCTTACATGGCTACGCAATATCTAACGTAAAGCACTGAACAGTGCTTGTACCCCATTGTTCCAACTGCAGCAGTAATGGTAATGTTCTGCGTTGCCATTACAGGCAGAATTCCGTGTCTTGGTGGGGTGGAAATCAACTACAGGCCAAGGTAAAACACAACTTCCTTCAAATGACCTCATTTATTACTTGTCCGACTGTAATTGTATGGGTACACGCTTTCCCTCTTCTCCCTCTATTAATTTTATAAAGCGAACAATATGGCTAATGGCGCACTAAGTTTATTGTTTAATGACGTTTTAGATTTTAGATTATTCACTGTTGCTGGAATTAGTTCTGTTTAAGTACCTTCATATTATATAACCATTGTTCTGCTTGTTAGCTGCTGAAAAACTGAATCGTGAATTATTGCAGAAGCCTCACAAGTCACATTTCTTCTCAAATTCAGTTTTCATATGGTTTAATATCATACCTAAGTCTTTCAAGTGGAACAGAAATCCCAAACATTCGTACACATTTCACAGCTACAATAAGTTACACTGAATTGCAGGAAATTCAAGGAACAGCACATATCCAGGGCTTGTTGAATATTTTAGAAGCTAAAAAAAATCTGTTTTCTTTCCTTTACTTTTTATAGGATTAAAGAAATTTTGAAGAATTAAATATGTTTTTTACATAATTTTGCATTTCTGTATACAGAGTGCTTCAAAGGTGATTGTCAATAATTTACAGATGAAAAGTACAAATTGAAAGAAGTAAAATAGCTGCAATAAACATTGGTCTGCAAATTAACACTTCATACGATATTCCCTTAGGCAGAGGAGGGCCTATGCTGTGGCCTCCTAGGTCACCGGATTTAAATCAGATTACATTTCTGTATTTAGGATCATATAAAAAGACTGGTTTACACTTCTAGGGTCAATAAACTTCAGTAATTGTGGTTTCGTATCGAATGTGCCTCTAAGCAAATAAGGAATAATCCAGAATTGACCGAGAGAATTCGCAGCTCGCTACATAGAAGAGTACATCGTTGTGCTCAGATGCATTGACAACATTTTGAACATCTCTAAATAAAATTCAGTTAGGAATATCTACACGTCTGCTTTTACTCAGCGAGGAATCTCAAAAGAAAATGTGCATTATCTCAACAACGATTAATTTTTCGGACCAATGTGTATTGGAACTTTTTTTGATTGGGTTAGTTTGTACTTTTCATCTGTAAATTAATGACCATCATTTTTGAAACACCCTGTATTTTCTGTATGTTTATGCACTATTTTCAGTTTCTCGACTTACATATATCCTTTAAGTTCTTTATAAGATAAAAAAGTTGTTCTTCTCCGTCTTCTTTACCTAAAAGTTATTCTAAAGAAATAAAATGATTGTTACTAATCGTGAATTGCAGAAATCCACACGTCCATTCATGTCCATTTGAATAAATTTTTCAGGAGACACAAAAAACTGATTTTTTTTCAAAAGCGTTTGGTATTTATTGAAGTGACAATTTTTTTATTAAAGAATAGGCCTAATAGTAAGTTCTAATGTTTCACATACATGAACTTTAATTTTTTCTTTAGTATTTTCTGGTAAAAAAAATCTGAATTGTCTGGACATGTGGGGTTTCTGCCATTCACAACTAGTAACAATAATTTTATTTCTTTAAAACAATTTTAAGTGAAGAAGACTGAGAATAAAAATTTCTTGTATCTTATAAACAACTTTAGATTCATATTTAATAAAAAAAATGAAAAAATTACATAAACATACAAAGATACAAAATTGTGTCAACAACACATTTATATTTAATTCTTAAAATTCTTTAATCATATAAAAAACAAACGAAAGCAAACTGAATTTTTCTTTTAGTAACTAAAATATTCCACATATCCTGGATCTGTTGCTTTTCTGCAATATCCTGCAATTCACTGGAACTTATTTCCGCTGTGAAATGTAAAGTGAATACTGGACGTGTGAGATTTCTGCACTATTTGAAAGATCTATGTATGAAAAATTGAATTTGAGAAAAATTGCGACTTGTGGGATGTCTGCAGTTCACACTCAACTCCTTCCAATGGTATACACGAGTAGAATCCGATCGATAATTATCTAGCTATAGAAAACAGAACGGGGAAAGAAATTAAATAGAAAATATATTTATTTTCTACACAGAATGTTAATGGTATAAGTTTTAAGAAAAAAACATTTTCATGACAATCTAGCTCAGCAAGGAATAAAAATTGGAGCTACATTAGGGATAAAAACAAACTGAAAGGCATTAAAAAAAACTATTAATTATATTTGAATTTATAGTGGGTTGGAGACTCAGAAAACAGCACATTCTGGAATTATATAAAGTAGTGTGAAAAAGAAAAGTAAAGAGTACTCACACGAAGATTTATCACACATTTTTTATTTTTTTATTTTAGTATGTTATTTCACGACTCTTTATCAACATCTTAGATTATTTAGCGTCTGAATGAGATGAAGGTAATAATGCCGGTAAACTGAGTCCAGAGTCCAACACCGAAAGTTACCAAGTATTTGTTCATATTGGGTTGAGGGAAAACCCCGGAAAAAACCTCAACCAGGTAACTTGTCCCGACCGAGAATCGAACCCGGGTCACCTAGTTTCGCGGCTAAACGCGCTAACCGTTACTCCACAGGTGTAGACTTCACACATTTAAGTAATAATTAGATGCCGATACTTCAAACTACATTCAATAAATTGTTACAGTGATATGAACACTGTAAAATGGAAATGAAATAGAGCAAGTTATAATACACTCGTGATCCTATTTCTTTTGCCACTAAAATGAATGTTGGATATAAAACTAACTCGAAGGATAAGGACGCCTTAACGCAAAGTTACATGTTAATAAGAGAACCCATATTACATAGTTCAAGGCAGCACACAATAACACCCTGCATTGTGCTGAAGATAAATACTGTAATATATATTACCGCAGGTAACAAAACACAGTAGTAAAGTCCTTTGTATGGTCTCAAGCAGAACAATAAACAGTGCTGTAAATGCAACAAATAAATAACGACTGAATAAACCGATAAATAAGCCAACAATATTGCAGCCAGAAAAGGAGTTCATGGTAAATAGCATGTATGGTTTAAGATACATGTCACGTATATGTTTCAAGTGGCATTGGACCCAAGATAATTCGAAAAGTGACACCAACGCGAATTGTAACACATCACCATATTCAGTTTGTATAGCTTAATACTTTAAAGTGAATTTAAAATATTTTCATAACCTCTAATAAGGCTTACATCTAGTGGCTTGTTAAAGTCTGATATAATATAAAATCACTGTAAGCATTTCATGTTAATTTTTATTCATTTATTGTATTCCATAGATCTTACATTGGCATTGAAGCTCTAAGTAAGGTCTGGAACAAGTCAAGAGTTTTACTAGGGCATTCGAAAAGTAATAGAACATAATTACTGTTTCACATTAAATTTATTTAGGTTACTTTTGACATTACATACTTCAAATATAGTTTCATGCCATGTCAACAATACATTGTCAAATTCTTGGAAGACGGCGGACCCTATCTGCAGCAGCATTTCTGGTATCTCTCTCACTGATCAATCTAAAGCTCTTCGGATGTAAACTCTTTATTCAAAGCGAATGCCTCACTTCCACCCAACTTGCAGTAGTTAAGTATGGTAAGACTTCTCTCCCACAGGCTTCTTGTAATGTCCTAAAGCACTCTTGTAACTTGGATTTTTATGGAGCACCTTTGTTCGTACCTTTAAGGGCTGTATTGTTTACAACAAATCAGAAACAGCCACTGTATTTACAAAATATGGTATTTCGATAATTTTAATATTGAAAATTTTTTAAACAATCGCTGCTCTATTACGTAATATAAAATTTCAGTCCTCAGCAATAGGAGCACTGATTTACAACACTGTTGCCATTACTTATCGAATGCCCTATAGTCGCGTCGCTGTTATTTCCGGCGTGACTCCTCCTCTTTGCTTACGACTTAGGAAGTGAAGGCTCTATAAAGTCTAGGTAGGTAGTATCATTCGCCATTTTTGTTCTTTCACGACTATGGCAGTTCTTTTCTGCCTGCCAGCTGCAACCAAACCATCAGGGCACCCTACACGAGGCTTTTGCAGATGCAAGAACACCAATAAAACTCGGTTGGCAGTGAGTAAGTGAGCAAAGTGGCCGACGAATTGCTGGATAATGAGAACGTTGGCTTGAATTGCGTCGTAATTTGATAGCCGGCGCACAAGTAATGGGAGATTAAAGATGTACATGCAGCAGAATCCGTGTCCTGGGCGAGGGAATGTCGTCCAGCCACTGACTTGACATTCCGTGCGGCCTCCCTTCAAAGAGAGAAAGCAGAGATAATGCCTGCTACTTAAGTACCAGATCCGCGTTTCAAATTTCAGGCTTTGTAATCCAGACCCTGTAACTGTTTTTCGAGCATTCCGAGAAACCTCGTTTTCGTTCCGATCTTGTTCCTGAAGGGTTGACCTACAAGTACTTCACTAGACTGTACTTGGCACACAGATTGGTTTATTGAAAGACGCTTTTAAATTTCTGTGTTCATTCAACATCGAATTCATTACATAACGACGAGGATGTTGAATTGGTAATAAGAGATGAATAAGAAACAGATGCATTGTTTTAGCAAGCCAACGCTGCAAGACAGTGGTGCATGTGTTACGGATAGCAAGGGAAGTGAATCGAAAGGGAGGGCGTTAAAGATACAAGTCGATTCGACAATATACAAATGTAATAACTCAGCAAGTATCAGATTCACGTATGAGGCCTATATTACACTGTCAAATTTCTGTGTCACAGGATATGATAAAACTTTTGATCAAATATATACTCTATGATCAAATGTAAGATTTTGACTATATTACACTATGACAAAACTTTGATCATATCCAGAGACCGGAAGTTTAGGCATCATGAATCATTAAAATAGGCAGGCAAAAAGGCATCATAAATAACTAAAATAGGCAGGATAAAAGGCATTATAAATAGCTAAAATACGCAATAAAAGTAAATTATAAAAACCTTGCACTAGACCCACAACCTTGCACTTTCCACAAAGGGATTTCGGCAGCAAGAAAAGCTTTACGTAAGTCGAATGCAAATTGAGATTTTAGACTTGATGTTGCAATTACTGTTGGAAGCAAAGAAATCTTCTTCCCAGTAGCCTTGGAAAGTGCATTTTTGTGTTTGGTTGTACTGTTATATTGCGATATATAATATTTAGCTAGCTACAACAACATCGCAATGAAAACTGAAAGAAAAATAACCGTTAAAAATAACGTTAGACCGCATTCGTTGTTGCTTTGTCAAATAAACACAAGCGATAATAATTAAAACGCTTACTGTTATACATTTTTGCATGGCAGCATTCATTGTTGCAAAGAGAATATGAACTGACTGAAAGACAATAATATACATTCGGGGAAGTCACTTTCATTGTAGCGGTTATAGAAATAAATTAAAATATACCTGTAGGAAATTTTTAATAATAAATTAATAAATAATACATATTGAATCTTGCGTACACTACTTTTAACACTTAAATATAGATGACTGATTAAATGGTAAACTTACTAGTATAAGCACGTGTGGCTTTGATGGTGTACAGTATACACCGAAACAGCTGTAAACCACACATGCTTATATAATTATCACTAGTAAGTTTGCCATTTAATCAATCATTAATAAATAATAGATAAATAATCAAATAAAGGCAAACAAGCATTTATATTGTAAATCAAGCATTTATATTAAAAAAGGCAGAAAAAGGCAACATAAAACTGTGACCTTTCAATCACAAAGGTATAATTCGTACAGATTTACTTTCAAAATGAAGATAGATTTAACACATTTAAAAAGGCATTCTGTCAAAGTTCCGGTCTCTGATCATATCTTTCATCACAGTTCTAATAATGGATCCACAATAGTTCTATGCTTGTTGTAACTGTAAAATATATAGTAATGGTTAATACTAAAGAAGAAATCAAAGAAAAAATGTATTTCGACGGCTTAGAGTGTAAACCTGCTAATCAACCGAAAGGAAATTTTACAGTGGAAACAAAAAACTTTAGGATAAAATCCAAAGTACAGGTGGTGAAGTTTAAGAGTTAATTTATATTCATTTTTTTGTTTCCCCTGTAAAATTTCCTTTTTGTTAGTTAGCAGGTTTACACTCTAAGCCGAGATTTGGATTAGAGATTGGGGTAGGGAGAAAAGATACAAAAGGAATCCATCAAACTCTACTGAGAGAACTTCAGTGTGAACATGTGAAATCCTACTACATACAAAATATTTAATAATGAATGATAAAACATTTCATGTGACTCATAATGTGATATTAAAAGTTTTGTGGTTTTCACAGGCCATGTGTACTTAATGTTCGCCACTTTCTTTCGTCTCAGTCACAGATTTTATCAAAGGTATGACCATAACTTTTATCACATAACTATGTCACAGCTAGATGTGATCAATGATATTATATTACACTGTAAAAGATTATGTTATATATATTTTATCATACTTCTGTGACACAGAAATTTGATAGTGTAATATGGGCCTTAGAACTTTTAATCATGTTTGTCTTTTCTATTCGGCTGAATATCGTCGTTCCTCAATTTTTCCGAAAAAGATGCCCTTAATGTTTGAGGAACGAGATATTTAATAAATGAACTGGATTTATTAACACCTAAAATTACGTAATTAATGTTTTAATTAACTGTAACTGATAAACCGACACCATAAAATAATGTTAACAAATGAATAAATAATAAAAGAAATGTCTTAGCGGCATTGTTAATAAAATGTATTAATACGCGTAATAACTAGGGTTCGGAATCTATGACCTATGAACTCTGGAAATATGAATGCATGACATACGAACTGGTATGAAGCGCAAAACAAATTAAATATTCTCCAAAAATTACTTACAAAATTGTTTATTAACTATTCTACGAATTTGTTTTTCGAATATTGACTTCTTGTACTTTTCATAGCCCATTACTAATATATGGAGTATTAACTTGGACACTAACTCAACAACAGAATACATTCTTACAAGTAAATGGGAAAGGGACAGGGCGTAAATGGGAAAGGGCCAGGCGTAAATGGGAAAGGTACACGGCGAAGAGATAGTAAAAAACTTTGGGTGAGAATTTCTCAAATCAAGGCGACGAAAAACCAAAGTCCGTGTATTGTTTAAGACACAAATGGGACACAAAGCATGGACCTACATCAGTGCTAGGTTAGTGACATTACCATACTTAGGCAGGGCTGATCATATTAGGAAGTTTAAATGCAGAAAACAAAAACGGACGCTGCAAATTTCTTCTTTGTTAACCGCACAATAGTAGACTGGAACTGCGGCAATCTTTCAGGGTGGTCCTCTCAAAATCAATACATTTAAGGAAAGTTAAGAAGATTAGACTGAAAATTTAATTATAGGTATAGTGTAATTATCTAAGTTGTGTCATATAATTAAGTTGATATGTAATAAATTAAGTCGATATGTAATTAATTAAGGTGACTTGTAATTAGTTAAGTTGATAATAGGTTTAATAGAAGTACTTATAAGTTAGGATTATTATAACATAGTTTTTATTTAGTAGTCCTAGTTTTATTGCATTTATTTATTTATAGTTAGAAATAGATTTACGTTTATTTTACTTTTTATTGCTGTAATTATTGTAATTTTATTACTGTAATTATTGTATAATGTATATCACTGTCACCGGGTGTATACCCAATTGTAGTGTTAACACACATACGCACGCACGCACGCACACACATACAAGTAACTCAGACAAAAATAGAAAGGAAAATTTTACAAATCACATTGCAAGACCGTAACAGAAACGCAAACATAAGAAAAAGGAGAAAAACATCAGTAGTTATGCTCCCTAACTTGACCACACCTCTAAATAGTAGTATTTTGACCGCCGATATACATAGGCTACATAAGCGTTAGGTAGTTTTGAAGTGAATAATATGTGTCTTGATTCCACATGTAACATTTAAAACACGTACAGAATTTCCAGTTCGAGAATGACCTCAGAGTTTCACAGCACTGACTCACGGCAACACTTCAACTCCGTTTTCATTTTCATTAATTTAGCAATTCTTGAGACATGACGTCACGTGACGCTGTAGATTCTGCGCAGAGATACGATAACGAGAATGAGGTAAACTCGTTAAGGTTGATTACTCACGTAAATGCTTTAGAATCGCAGACTGCATCATGTACACACATTAACTCCGGTCACAATGAGAGAAGAGAGGGGAAGATGTTTACCTAAACCGGAAATTATCACTGTCACGTGACTTGATTTGATTGATAGCAAGTCGACCAAGTACCGTAACTCACATTACCAACACAGTTTAAAAGTCAATGTGGGGGAGACATACAATGTACAAGATCATTTACTAGTAATTGGAAGCAGACACGTACACATAGCCTACACATCATTAAGCAGAGTTTGATAAATCGCAATACAACCTAGTTTGTCCATTAAAAACTGGCGGTTTTCCTTATAATGTGCTCAGATATTGACAGGGCTGTCCAAATTTCGAATTACTGCTCTTACGTCCAATTGAGACTTGTGAACTTTTCTTTTAATATTAGAATACTTATTTATTTCAAATGTATTTAATATATTACATTTGGGCTACATTAGGCATTGCAGCCCAAAAGAGCAGAAGCTCGTGGTCGGAAGACAGAACCTCAATCAGAGGTATATTAGTAAAGCAATAAATTAAAGAAAAACTACTGCTTCATCATAAAGCCATATTATGTGTATACACGAGTTGTAAATAATAATAATAATAATAATAATAATAATAATAATAATAATAAAATGTAAATATATTACTAACAATGTAAATGTTGAAAGTTAGTCTAACGTATTATTCTACATTTTACTTCCAAATCATCTTCGGATTTCATAGCTCCAACTGCTGACGATGAAACATCCATGTTTATTTAGTGAACAATCATCAATCAAGCAAGAATTTTCGTTTAGTAGCTACTATGGACTTGATTACTATGCACTATGTAGCATTGGATCATGACGTCTGACGTCACAGCCGTCTTTTTAGTCAACTATCTAGTTCACTTCAGCTGTAAAAGTAGCTTTGAGACACGGTTTTAGTTAGTTATTTTTATTGGGTTATTTTACGACGCTGTATCAACATCTAGGTTATTTAGCGTCTGAAAGAAATGAAGGTGATAAAGCCGGTGAAATGAGTCCGGGGTCCAGCACCGAAAGTTACCCAGCATTTGCTCGTATTGGGTTGAGGGAAAACCCCGGAAAAAACCTCAACCAGGTAACTTGCCCCGAACGGGATTCGAACCCGGGCCACCTGGTTTCACGGCCAGACGCGCTGACCGTTACTCCACAGGCGTGGACGTTAGTCAGTTAGTTAGTTAGTTAGTTAGTTAGTTAGTTAGTTAGTTAGTTAGTTAGTTAGTTAGTTAGTTGAATTTAATAGGTACGTCATTTGCAATGCCTCATGAGTTGTTTAGATCACGCAATGAACCACACAAATTTTGTCTTCAAATTGAATTTGGACAGCCCTAGTCTAAGTATTTAGTAAGTAAATGTTGTTACATTCAATCCGTAAGATAGGAAACAGTTCTTTGTGGCAGAACCTTTGCATTATGTACCACATGGCCCCCGGTTTGCGAAGAAAACAACGTAAGCTCCGTATCAATCAAAACAATACATCAAGATTTTAAATACTTGACATATCTGACGAAGGTGACTTATTGACAGATAGAACAATGGCTTATGTTGTAACGTCCTATTTATATACATCACATAAATAGTTCAAGTAGGACAGATAGTGTCGATATTATGAATGTGCCTATTTCTTCAACGTGATTGGAATATGAAATCAAGGCTATAGCGACGGTGGAACATAGGGACCCATGAAGGACATTTTGTGGCGGATGTTGTTACTAAGGACTCACATTTAAAATTCTATAAAACACAATATTGCACTTACTTTACTATGGCTTTCACATTTACATGTTATGTACAGAGTTTAGATATAAAATAAATAATTAGAAGAATATAATTTAAAATCAGCAATCTCCGGTGGTCCACTGTTTACCGTATTTGTTTCTCGATTCAAGGTAACGCACTTGAACATGGAACAGGATTATGGAATTACACAGGGTGTATCTAATGATTTTTTCAAAATTTAGGAGATGTGGAGAGTGATATGGTGAAGATTTTTCACCCAGGAAACCATGACCGGAAATAATTAGAGTAAGTACAACAATGTGAGATTGCAAATTTTCTACGCATTCAGTAGGCTAAATAAAACATCAGGGTAATTTGAAGAACTTTATTGGCTTTCACATGTACAATAAATGAAATGTTGGGCCGAATAACGGTCTATGTTACAATTTTTTTTAATCGACTTTTTAATGGGATAATGCTCTATATAGTTTTACACAGCTGTCACAATTTTTTTTTTTTCAATATCTGTACCAGAGGCGCTTCTACACGAGTTACAACATGACTTTCTTGGTTGGAACAGTCTACAACGTAACATTTTTGTTCCTCCTGCACAATAAATAAATAACAAATAAATAAATAAATAGTTAGCAGATTCTAACATAGACCGTTACGGCCCAACGCTTCAAATGTTCAAAGTGACGACCACTAACTTCGGTACGCGTGCAGTGACGAACTATGTTTTGTCTCACTCTCTGGAAGATTTCACGCTCCCCTTTTATGGTATCTAACGCTGTAAAGACGAACTCAGTAAGCTTATTTACTGCTTCTACCGGTGTGGCGTGCACAACAGCCTTCACGTAACCCTTAGAACAAGTCAGTAGGGGTGAGGTCAGGGGAACGCGCAGGCCAAGGGACTGGACATCCCCTTTCAATTACTATCTTCCTGAAGATACCTGTGACATATGCGTGGACCAGGCGAACGAAGTGCGTTGGAGCACAGTCATGCTGGTACCACATACTTTCCTAATGAATGTGTAGATAGTTCGCCATCACACTGCTGTAGGTACTCTAATTCTCATTTTCGGTTATGGGTTCCTGGTGAAAAATCTTCACCGTATCATTTTTCAACATATCACCCTCTACATCCTACCAGATTTTGAAAAAGTCATTCACTTACACACTGTGTAAGAAGAAAATCATAAATTAAACTTGAAAGTGAACCCGTTAACTAAGTAATAGTTTTGTTTTATTTTTTTAGGAGTTAAGGTGAATAAAGTCAAAATTCTATATTCACGCCTTTTCATTACTCCACGGGAACAATTGTGGTCACCACCACTCATGGACAAAAAATTGTGGAAACATGTCCACTCGAAACCTCACTGGTCTACTTTCTACTGTACATAGGAGTTACCCGCCGATATAGGCCTACACCGTATATAATACAGGATGTGTCTAAATTAGACCGACAAAATTAGAGAACAGATAACCTCCGTGGAAGCATATTTTGTTAAGGAACCCATGGACTGCGACGCTTCGTTTCATTGCAAGAAGGCGGGAACGGATAATCAATCTATTCAGTCCAAGAGAGCTGTGTTATTACTACTATCACTCGGTTTGTTTACATCCGGAGTCCAGTATCATTCGGTATCGATTACAGCACGTTTGTTTACTTCCATTGGTACGAGCTGTTGTTATCCGTCTACGTAGTTTAGTACTTGTACTGCACTCATTCTTTTGTAATGTCCAGTGCAATTTAATACGTCGTTGGTTTCGTTTTTCTGTACGTATTTTTTCTTTGTTTGGGTTAACACACGGAATCATGTGACACAGAATCGCTTGTTATTTGCACATACCTACTTACTTTATCCCGACCTGTAATTCCCTCTTGCACTGAAACGAAGCGTCGCAGCCCATGGGTTCCTTAACAAAATATGCTTCCACGAATGTTATCTGCTCCCTAATTTTGTCGGCCTAATTTAGAGACACCATGTATAATCTAAGTTCACATGTTATACAGAGTGGAAGTGATGCAACTGTGCAGATTTATGAAAGCGATAGAATACATAAAAATAAATAAAAAACTATTATCAGTTTTGTAGTTAAGTGCATGGTTAGGTATAGCCTAAATTAGGCTGAAAGTCTGCGTAGTTTGGCAACAGCGCATCGCCGACTGACCAACGCATGCACATACGAACGAAGGTCTGAATAGCAGCATTCCATCCCATAGTCACTTCATTAGGGTTGCCAGACTTCCTCGTGGCAGGAAAGAACGATACGTGTTAATCTATTTAATTTGCAAGAAAACCGTTTATTTTATTGAAAAACTGCAAGAGGATAAATCAACCCATGAGGAACGCATGAGTCATCCCGCTCGGTTAAATGCATATAAAGTGTTAGAATACCTGAGGAAAAAGACCTTTGGGGAGGCCACGAGGTAGATGGGAGGATAATATTAAAATTGATTTGAGGGAGGTGGGATACGATGGTAGGGACTGGTTAATCTTACTCAGGATATGGAAGGATGCCAAGCTTTTGTGAGAATGGCACTGAACCTTCGGGTTCCTTAAAAACCATTTATAATTATATGTATGCAGGGATGAAGTAATATAGATCTAAGTGTACAGATTTTAACAACTTGTTCTTTGGATAGAGTACAACAAACGAATTCTAATACCTCATAAGTCTCAAATGAATATTTTTCCCAGAAAAAAATAATTTCCTCCTAAAGGTTAGCACTATTGTAACCCTACTTGATAGGCATTGTCCGTATCATTCTCATTGTTACTATTATTAGAGAAACTGATAAGGCCGTTGGAATGGATCCTGTGCTGCTTGGTCACCTAAAGCTGCGGTTTGTTTAGGGCGATCATCGCCGGGCGCACATTGCTGGCGATTGTCGCCTGGAGTTGCTAGGAGTTGAAATGAATGCGCACGGTTTCTTTACAGCGATGATTGCCAACGTAGATTGTTGGATGCGACGCAGATCGCTGGAGATTGCTTCTGAAGCAAATTCAGGACGCACATGGCCGCATACATGTTCAATGATCGATATTTAGAGAAGGCCATGTGGAAATATTCAATCGAGTTATGCAGCAAAACAAATGAGAATTGACAGCGATGTACGCTGATAAAGAAACCACTTCCTGACGATCATCGCCAGCGTTTATAATCGCTGGGGATGTGCGTCCGGCGATGATCACTGTAAACAAACCGTAGTTTTAGCGGTAAGAACTTAAGGATGGGGTTAGGGGAGGTCCCCATTGAGTAAACGGGTGAAGGATCGCATGCGGACGGTGAGCTGGTACACCTCATCCTCATTCATCCCATAAATTCGGGGTGCACAATAGGCTTCAGTATGGCCGACCAAAGGATCGTCCCTAACCTGTCCCTAGCCATATGAATTTATGGATTCAATATATACAGATGCCTCAAACTAGCAAGCTGTCTCGTTCGCGCAGGCGCATAGAGCACTTCTCCCCTACCACTGTCCGCCTACTGCTGTGCACTGTGGACTAGAACGGTACAGCTCAGTTCTAATAACAGTTGAGAAGGCTGCATAGGGAGGGTACATTTTGAATACATTGTCAAGAGGTCAACTTTTCAGATAATATAACTATACCTGGGTATCGGAGCCTAGGTGGGCCCCCTCCGTTAGCTCTACTACTTCTCCTCTCCAGGCAGCTTCCTAGTTTGAGGCATCTGTACATGAGGTGCAGAAATTTGTATGAAATAATCCGAGATCAGTCGTGAAGTTTTTTCATCACCACCATTCCCCCTCAACTTTTACAATTATTACGATCACTACCACCACTATCAACAATTCCACTATCGTCACCGTAACTGTTAATACATTTCAAAGTTCAACGAGTTTATATGTATTATATTAATTTAGTTATGTAGACTCGATACTAATTATATTTATTCTGTTTCAGGTAAGTCAGGATAACAAAGCTGTCGGACTCAATCCAGTGTCTTGGAGCAATGAGCAAGGGCAAATGAAACCAATGCAAAATATGCTTCATTTTTTAAATCATATCCGAATACGATTGCTACTACAGATGGTAAGTAATGAACTGCTGTCTCTTGGAAGAGGTTTTGTTGAACTATCTTCAATTACTTTACGTATTCCCGGAAAAATAACTTCAAAACTCCAACCCTATCTTCGACACTATACAAGCAAGAAGGTACCTTGCAGTACTATTTGTTTCCGTTACTGATGGCGATATCAGTTAACAGGTAGGCTTAAAAAGATCTCGAAGCTTATTTAAAAAAAATAATAACGTAACCAAGTCGCGTCTGTGGCTCAAATGTCACCGTTCTGGTCTTCCACAGAGGCAGTCCAAGCCAAAATGGCCAAGAACGTATTTTATTACCTTTCGTAAATGTTTTGCCAATGGTTTGTGAAAATTTGTAAATTGTACCCTAATATTTCAAATCCTTGTATTAGAAATGATTTATGGAGAATACTACAGGATATGGATTCGTAGATTTTTCCTTTTATATATGTAGTATCAACACGACTGATATGAATATTACATCCGCCAGCTTGTGTCAATGATTGTACCAATGTTTTATTTAACTACATTTTCACTTTTCCATTTAATTTATTGTATTCTATAGATCTTACATTAGCATTGAATCTTTAAGATGTGGAACAAGTCAAGAATTATGCAAATTTTTGGCGCAATACAATAAATACAAACGTATCAGACGCATTCTAGTACGAACTATGGGTGGCAAAACTATCATTTGATAGACTATAGTGAAATTTTTCATAATACAATGAATCCAAAAATATCAGACATGCAAGCGTCATGTTTTTACACTGTAGTGCAAGGTTTCACAGTACTATAAATAAAAACATCAGACTACTTTCAGATAACCGAAATGTATTATCTCAGAATCCAGAAGGAAGTAAGTCCAAAATCTCTTTGAAAGTTTCATTTTGTGTACATAGCTTTATGACTTACTTCCTTCGAATATCGAAAAATGTACGTAACTAGCCACCAATTTGGGAGTACCAAGATAAAAAATAAACAAAAAGTCCTATATATGAATCAACTATAGCCTAAAAATGCATATTTTGGCTTTTACTTTTGCTTTCTGATGCAAGAAGACTAAATCTGTTATAAAATGCAGCATTCCATATTTTTTTCTGCATCAGCGTTTAAAGGTATTCGAAATTTTTTTAAACAGATTAAGGAAACTCAGAAGAACATCTCCTATAAATTTTAATATTCTAGCATACACATGAAAATTTTAGTAAAATATTTTAGAGAAAATCTTATGAAAAAAAATGAAAATATTGAGATACAAATGCCAGTTTTTCTCGTAAGCTATAGGAAGGATTGAAATGATTTTTACATGATCTATATTCGAAATTTAATTTCGGTAACTAGAATCATTTTTCTACGTCAGTCTGGAAATTATTAATTTTTTTTATTTGAAAAATTAATATAATTATCTCAGTTTTTACAAGGTTTTTCTTCACGTAATTTATTAACATTTTTATATATTTACTAGGATTTTAAAATTTACAAGACGTGTTTGTCAGAGTTTCCTTAATCTGACTTTAAAATTTAAAGTGTATACTTTTAAGTTGATATGATACAGAGCAAAATCGGGCTGGTGTATATTATAGGTCTAATAGACTTAAATTTCCTGGTTACCTTAACGGCTTAACACGAGCGTCGAATTTAAGATCATTATCAATGATTTCAACATGATTATTACACTTAGAATTTGGGTAGAGGCAGTGGCCAGCAACAATGAATGCATAAGATCTCACTCCACTCTGTGTAAGGATAATGAAAAACAGTTAAAATTCGTTGAAAAAGTTTGACGCACTTCCAAAGTCGAAGTTTTCTATTGAAACACTCATTTAGAATTTAGTGACATATTTCTTAGGAGAGGTTCTATCAAGGTAATCTTTCTTTATGGTTTACGAGGGCAATAAACGTATTGGCGAAACAGTTTCTTTCCCCCCCCCCTTGCTATTCCGGCGTTGCGTGTCATTCTAACCTACGAAGCCACTTTACAGCGAACTTAACACTTCCTACTTGTTTTTGGTCTGCGTCACTTTCTCTGACGAGATAAACTAATGCTAGGGACAAGAATTCAGTCACTTATAAGTGCCCTGACAGACCACATGTGATGTCTTAATCTTCCCTGCACTTGCGGTTAATTGAAACGAGAGTTTCACGCAGCCGGCCGAAACGAATGTTTCGCAGTACACTCGTTTGTACCACAGATATAAACCGAACATAAAAACCGTTCTGTACATTCAATTGAACGAAACTACAACCCATGTCGAAACTTGTAATAACCGAGTTCCCAATTGTTTACTTGTTCATTTCGTAAGACTGAAATGAAAACGGTTTAGTACTGTTTGTAGATCAATTTAAACTTCATGTAAAATAATATGTAGTTGTCATTTACATGCCATTAATACGATGAGATGTGGACATGCAACTTACATGATTCATTTACTTCGAAAACGACATTGAGTGGTTTTCATCATGCTTTACACATAGACTTACATACCCTCGTCTTGAAAGGAGAAGGTACATTTGTAAAATCAACGACTTCGGTAACTTAATTCGTATTGAAAATAACTACTACATGCAAAATTATATATACACATAGGGTCTAGATTCACGAGGATTTACAGTCTTTACGGAGCTTGTTTCCAAAGACATTTTGAGCAAAATATGTCATATACACATAGTTCCCATTCTCAATATTTTCAGAGTAACACTAATTTAAAGTTGTTTGTAAAATACGTTTTCTCTTTAGTCTGAAGGTAAAAGAATAATGCAAATAGAGAATGAACCATTCAGAAGTATAATTTCTTTAATTGGCAAGTATTATGAAGCTAAAAATGTGCTGTCAACTCCTTAGTTGCTTCGTACTTACATCTTTTTCTATTTTTAACTAGAAAATTACATTATTCTTACGCACTTATCACAACAATTATTACAAACCACACCACTTCCACCGACTTAATTATTTGCAGTTCATTTTTGCATCCTAATTTACAGTCCTGGAGAGTTTACAACACATTTTAAAAGATGTCGCCGTCCGCTTGAGTACACCTAGCCGCACGCTTGTGAACGGCACTCGTCGGTCTACGTAACTACATACGGCTATCTTTTATTTCCGTAGCGCTCGCGCTGGCTGCCGACTGCACGCTGGCCAAGATCACGCGTTCACAGCAATGCGTTCCAATAACGAAATGTAACTCTATAAATATTGAGAGTAGGACCTATGTTTATGTAACACTTTTTGTTCAGAATGTCTTCGGAAATAAGCTCCGTAAAGGACGGTAAATCCTCGTGAATCACCCTATATATATATATATATATATATATATATATATATATATATAGGGACATCATTTTATTTTTACTTCAATTTTTATTGTACCTGAGTTTTTGAATGTACTTCACTCCCACCCCTTCTACTAGTAAACTTTCAACCGTTCACGACACAGAGGCGAAGGCGAATAAGCAGTACTGAGTTAGTGAGTATAGTACGTTCCAGAAATATGTTAGCGTTTTCCAGTGACGAAAGAGCTTTCAATATTGAATCATATTTTCGTACAGGTACTGTCGTCCGTTTGCCTACGTCGCATCCCGGTTTCCCCCCAACTGCTTCTGTTCACCCTCTGTTAAGTCTAGTAGCTGGGCTATCTTAGCTCTTTTCTGAAAACATTAATTTCTGTTAGGAATTGGACGTCTACGTAATTAACTGTCACGTGATTACCCCTCCCCCTTTCTACGACCCTGCGACAAAACCAATTGAACGGACAGTAGATAGCATTTCTGAGTAATTTTATCTTTTCGGGTCGGGCAGAAGTGAAGATTGAATTTACAGTACGTAAGGTATTCGTTTATAGAGTAGGTACGGAATTATTTCAACATGAGTTACTCGTACGAAGGACGAAATTGGTAATTGGAATTACGTACAATAGTCTATAGTGCGATAATATGCACAAAAGAACTGAAGCCTGTATCGAAATGAACGGCCGCCATTTTAAAAAATGTGTTTAAATATCCATATTATGATTATTTTTCAATTTAACTTCATTCTCTATATTGTACGCTAATGTGCTGTAACAGTACAATATACACTGCATAATTAATACGTCCAAATGGATAGCTCAATTCGTGAGTAAAAACACTGCGTGTTAATACAGTACTGTATTTTGATTAAACAAAAACCTAATGAAAATTATCAAACTCAAAATTGCGGTATTTCCTAGTTTACATAAATGGATGAACTACTTTTCTTCCCCCCTATACCTAGTAAAGTGATTTGTATTTTACGCCAGTAACATCGAACTCCAGTCGTGGAAGGGGGAGCAAATGGTGTTTCCTGTTTCAATCGTTAATAGAAAGGTATAGCCAGGTTAATATTAAAAATGTTACTAAAAATAAAATTATATATATATATATATATATATATAATTTTTATCCGTGACGCGTATAACCATAGACTACCAAATGCTGGCCTGATATTATTTTTGGTTATTTAGCGAATTTTCTTGTTTTGTTTCTCAGTGCGCCACTTTCAAGCGCTAGAGGCTAGTGCAATCGATAAGATAGATAATAATTGAGAATAGAGTTGAGACACAGAATCCAAACATCGTCTACCTTATTGCATAATCCAGTAACGCTTTGCTTAAAATGAATTCAAGTTAACAGCTTTTCCTTATTTCTTTTTTTTTTTTTTTTTTTTTTTTACTTGGTTATTTAACGACACTGTATCAACCACGAGGTTATTTAGCGTCGATGGGATTGGTGAAAGCGAGATGGTATTTGGCGAGATGAAGCCAAGGATTCGTCATAAATTACCTGACATTTCCCTTATGGTTGGGGAAAAACCTCGGAAAAAATCCAAACAGGTAATCAGCCCAAGCGGGAATCGAACCCACGCCCGAACGCAACTCGGGATCGGTAGGCAAGTCCATATTTCTCAGTGATAAACTAGTTGTAATTGCTTATGTTTTATAGAAAATTACATAATAAAATAATATAATACATTATAAAATTATGTGTCAAATTCGTTTAATATTTGTGTACAATATATATGCGTATGGTTTTACTTCTCATAGAAGTTTTATTTTTTCCATTTTCAGCGCTATCAAAACATTACATATTTTAATTATTGTTGGAGTCAACGTCGCAACTCTCATTATAAAGCAATTCTAGAGTCTAGACATTACAGATAATGACGGATTTATTATTTCATAGGTCCAAATTATTTTAGTTGAGTACATAATGTAACTAGATGTATTAATTGTATGTATGTTATATTCCGCTGTGTCGACTGCTAACTGGTGTAATGTCAGCGCCAACTCTAGGAAAAAAGCAGAATCTCACGCTTAAGCTGGTTTGAAGGTCATTGAAATCAGTTCTGTTACATCAAAGGTACCGACGCGAAGTGTCCATACTTGTAATTCCCTATACGCTGATTCAACTACCTACTCCTTTTCAATTCTCTCCTTTTCTTGTCTTATTGTTTCATCCCCCTCTTTTTTTCTCCATTTTCTTGTTTCTACCTCTCTGTTATTAAAATAGTGATCCAATACTGATCTGCTTTCATTCTAAGTTAGTAATATAATTTTACATAAAATTACGAGTTAAGCAATCATGTGGCATTGGTCTTGTTACTGGCAAATGCACCACGACTGCACCGTAAGATTTATTAATAGACAGTACGCAGTCAGGATATTGTTCTGTGAATGAATGGTGTTGTCGTGTTTGCAAGCAGATTATGGCATGTAGCGACGCAGGAGTGGTAGCCGTGTAACATAAGGTACAAGATCCTTGTTTTTTTTTTTACATTATTCCACGATAGATGGCACAACAATTCTTTGTTTATGGATCTTACGTACGCAAAATTGCTCACGGATTCCGGTTTAGATCAAAGACAGGAGCGAACTCCGGTAACCATAACGTTATGATAATCCTGCTCTAACTCAAAGTGTTGTCAAGCTATCACTGTCGACAGTGAACATCAGGGGAATTCCTATAATAATACAAATTCCAGCTGCTCCAAATATGGCTGAAGTTAGTAGAGGAACTTTCAAGGGCTTAAAGAAAACAGATGTAGAAGCTGGGAAATATTTAACATCAGTCGGATACGCACCCATGACTTTGTGGAAATCAGGTCAGCTCGGTTATTGACTTCAGCAATGCTTCTTTAAGGGGATACTATGGGGAAATAATGCTGAAAATTAAGAAAATCCACTTTTTATTATCTTAATTATATTTGAAACTGTTTTAAATGATCTAATCATATACAGTAAAATCTCTTGTATCCGACACCCAATTAACCGGCAATACCAAAACAACGGCATTTTTCGCTAGGCCAAAAAAATAGACATTCATGCGAAAGGGAAGAGTCAGACGAAAATGTTAGTGGTTTTCGTGGATCATACATGTATTGTGATTACTCTTTACGTTGTTCACGCATGAAAACAAAGACAGAAAACACCGTTATGTCCTTGGAGTAGATCGGGTAACATCGGTAAGCTGTCACTTGGGCCTTGCAAACAATGCACAGAAACGATATCTTTAAATTTACCACTTGAACTCGTCCGTTTCGAAGGGGTGTTGGATGAGTCTAAATAGGAAAGTGTTTCTACAGTGCGTAAAAGTTTCATTCCAGTGATAGTAATATTAATTAAACAAGCAGACATTAGAGATATGTTAAAGAAGTTCAAATCATCGAGTGCTACTTCATCATCTTTATAGTTGCGACGTTGGCTACACTGCTCTTCACGTCACATAGCCGCCATTTAAAATTGTCACAAGGTTACGAAAACTTTTAGTATTTTTTACGTTATTATATATTACTATAATTATGAACTCTTGAATATTTATTTATTTATTTACCTATTTATTTGTTTATTTATTTATTTATCTAGTGGCTAGTACATGATATTTACTATCATTGACTGTGGGAAAAACAAGAAAGTGGTGAACAAAACTATGGAAACTCTTGAATATAGATTACCGTATTTAGTATTAAAAATAAACATTTACATATTTCAAAACTATTTTTTAAATATCTAAGTTATATGAAAATTACTAAACTTCAACATGTAAAAAAATGTTTGTGCATTACAGTATGTCCTTATATAACCTATAAACGTATTTTCCAATTATCCGGCAAAATCAGTTGTCCGGCACTGGCTTTGTCCCACAGTTGCCGGATACGAGGAATTCCACTGTAATGAAATGCTGTCACACATACGGTGCGTGAGTGAGTTGAGAGAAATGGCTTTTTTTAATGCTGTTTTCTCGATTTTGAAATTGTAAGCAGTTTGTTGAGTAAAAAGGCTCCTTGCACAAAAATGGCCAGATTGCTCTCAAACTTCTCACAGTGGTCAATTAAATATTGATAAATAAAATTTAATTATCATATGTATGAAATATTATTATTAAGGTTCTTCGGGCCATATTCATATTGCATTTAGATTAGAAGTGCTGTAATGGTAAATTCATGCAATTTAAAAATGTATTGCGGCTCTCTATTTAGACTGAGCTCAAAAAGCTAATTCACTTTTATTCCCATGATTATTTTCAAGCGCTTGAGCAAATGTGAAGTAAGAAGTTTTAAAACTTTGACGCTAGAAGCTTTTTTCGTGACGTCAATATAAAATAAATTTAACAAATCTAATGTCAAAACTAATAATTCTAGTGACACCAAATTTTGTACAGATGATGATAGTATTGTAGGCCTGTTTATGTAGTTTAAATGTCACGAATTTTGGCTGAAAATTATGTAAGTTTTAAAAATCACAATATGTCCCCCCTTAAAATATCTGCACGTTAAGGGCAGAAATCCGTAAAATTTTTCAACACTTAAAACCTGTTTCTCCATGTATTATTAGAACATTTAATGGCTGTCTAATTCAAAACAGTTTGTTAAATTTCGTTTCTTCATGTCTTCAACTCTACTTCGGTTTAACTCCAGTTAACTTTTGAAGGATTTTACGCAGTTAACTCTTTGACAAATAGTTAAATATGGCAGATGACAACATAGCTATTCAAACAGAATTTCATTGTTAAACGATGTCCAGCTATCCACAATAAGTAAATTCCTGCTATCTGCATTTGGCCAATAGCAATTAAAGTACCATTCCCGCAACTGTTATAATCCCATTTTACCAGATGTTGATGTATTAGTACATGAACAAGTGCGAACAACAGCAGCGCCGGCTGGGAAGTCAGTGGAAGTCCGATAAATTCCAAAAGGAACTACCAGTATGATTCAACCATTGGACGTATTCTTTTTCAGACAATACAAAACATATTGGATTATGCAATCAAGGACGACCATTTTCATTCAAAACTTCATGACAGAGATACCATTGTTATTCTGCATTCATTTCTCTACAATCAATTGAAGGGTTCAGAGCCATAGTGGGCCAAGCGCCATTCATTAAACATGGAGAAAGCAAAGGTTAAAGTTAAGTGAATACCATATTTTAATGAAGACTGACATATCATTTATTTTTAACGTGCATACTTTATATTACTTGCTGCATGTTTCATTAAATTATGGTACCGTACTTAGAATTAAGAACCCGGGTTAGATCCCCGGCGACGGAGCGAATTTTTCTCCTCTAATAATCGTTGTATGAAAATTAATTACTATAATTTTCAATACAGTTTTGAGATACTGTTCACTAATACTATGAACAGATTCATAAGTGAATTGTTGAGTTATGAATGTAAAATTAGATTATGACCCTAATAATACATATTGGTTAAAGTCACAGCGTCATTTTATACTGTTTTACTGAGAAACTCTTGAGTCCCTCTTGTTAACAAAATATAAAACCATGTTTTAAAGATGCTTTTACTGAAGATCAGAAAAATCAAATCGATCATGATATCAACAGAAGTTAATTAAATTTGTGTGACATCACTCATCTATTACAAGATATAACTTCTGTTAATGAGAAAATTTTAAATTCTGTAATATAGGTACTACAAAAAGTCCTGTCTAATTATATAAAATGTTTATCTCCCAAAACGATCACAGCTCTTAATTCAATAAAACGGTAATATTTTTATGAGTTTTAATTATAATTAAAGGAAAACAAAGCCCTATAGTTTATTTAAGTCTTCTATAAAAGAAAAATACATAGCAGGACTTGCAATAATACGTATGGTGGTCGTGTTCCAGACTGTCATTTATTTCCTAACCTATACTGAGACTTGCCACTTGATCTTATCACAAACGCCAACTATTCGTAGAATGGAGGAGGAGCACTAAAACCGAGCGAGTGACCTTAGCAATAAGCGTATGATATTAATGATCATTCGTGACGTTAATCAAATGCGATTCGAGACTGCAAATTACTAAATCAAGAACTTCATAGCCAATAATAAAACATCAGACAGGTCAAGCTGACGCCTTCTTTTGTCGTGTCTTACAAATCAAACTCAATGTTAAAACAAGCGATGGTAAAACAAATGTTTTCCTTATACGATGGTAGGCATTAAAATAATTTAATTGCTGCAACATATTTACCATTTCATTCGTGTTTTAATCGTCTTAGATATTTTACATACTTAATATCATACTTATGTCCTATTTAATTGTATTGTACAGCTTTCATTATGCAGTGTCGATATTCTGCTCTTCCATGCAACAAATCTGTTCATTCTACTATTTTATGTCAATACTCGGAAGTGAATGTGATATCAAAAAACGCATGTAACAAAAATAAAGATTTATATTTACTTAATTATTAATGTTCGAATAAATGAGCTGTATCAGGACAGGCTGTATAGGACACGGTCTTGACTTGTTTCAGACTAAGTAAACACTACCCTCTTCCACTAGCTAAAACTCTACCTGCTGGGAAGTGTGTTTCCCACCCCCTAGTTAAAATATCAGCGAATGGACAGTACAACCGATACGAACTGAATATACGTCGTCACTATTGTCGGCTGGGAGACACGAGAAAACTAGTTAAGGTTTGTAAACAAAACGCACGGACCAAGCATGCCTATCCTGATACAACTACGTATCTTCTCTTTTCTTCTTTAACGACGTGAAAAATGGAAAGTAGAATTAAAATATTTTCTGAAATTTATATATACCCTTGATTAAAATTTCTTACAAACAGTAAATACTTTAGAAAGAAAACTGGGATAACTTTACATATAATTTCATCTGAACTATATTCATTGATATCATATATATCTTCCTTAGTGTCCAGAAGCGTTAAAATAAAAAAAAAGTCTACAACATAATAATATAGGCTATTTTCCATTGTAATGCGGCTGGAAGAAATGGAAAAAAAAAACACAATCTCATCGAGAATCGAAGTCGGAACCTTGCGGCTAGCCGTTACTCCACAGCGATAGACTATATCAGCGGTGGCCAAAACTCGAGCTGCAGTGATTACATGCGACAAACAGCCTATGATGTAAGGAGACGGAGGAAAGGTACTTGGCATGAAAACTACAACCAGTGGTGGTTCCTGTACTAACATCTTGATCAATCCCACGGATAAAAATCTCAAGCTTTGCTGTATCAGTAATGTCACTGTTGTCATTAAGAATAATATACGATTTTTCTTGCTTCCTTTTTTTTTAACCTTCCTCTTGAATATAATCAGGAATTTTCTAAATTCTTCTCTCGGTACTTGGTCGAAAAATTCCTAGTTTTTTTAAATTAAAAACTTCTTATGGACAAGATGTTTAAGCTGTTTTAATCATTATTCTTTTGAGAAATTCTGTTTAATTAAAAGGCTTTAGAGCACGAGATATTTAAAGTCCCATTAAGTAGCTGACTTCCTCACATTTATTTAACTCATCCTTCTCTTCCTGGCTATGATTTAAGACATGTCAATTCCTGGCGTTTAACAGTTCGTTGGCACATAATATTGAATCAGATTTTCAACAATATTATTATTAAACGAATAACTAATAAATAGTTACCCTCATCTAAAGATTAAGAAGATTAAAATTGAAATAAAGCCTAATAATTTTATCCTTCTAGGGATAAGATCTAATAATATCAATAAGTTATTCATGCATGTACAGAAGAATTATAGAAACACATAGTTAGTGGTCAGTAATAATAATAATAATAATAATAATAATAATAATAATAATACATTATTCAGCTGGCAATTAATGTTTCTATACACTCCTACTTGAACGGTTGAGCAAGGTAAACATATTACATTTTGTCCAACAGAACAACAAAAAAATTCTCCTTCTCATTCTTTACGACATGTCAATTCCTGGCGTTTAACAGTTCGTTGGCACATAATATTGAATCAGATTTTCAACAATATTATTATTAAACGAATAACTAATAAATAGTTACCCTCATCTAAAGATTAAGAAGATTAAAATTGAAATAAAGCCTAATAATTTTATCCTTCTAGGGATAAGATCTAATAATATCAATAAGTTATTCATGCATGTACAGAAGAATTATAGAAACACATAGTTAGTGGTCAGTAATAATAATAATAATAATAATAATAATAATAATAATAATAATAATAATAATAATACATTATTCAGCTGGCAATTAATGTTTCTATACACTCCTACTTGAACGGTTGAGCAAGGTAAACATATTACATTTTGTCCAACAGAACAACAAAAAAATTCTCCTTCTCATTCTTTACGAAACCACCTCTTACTGTTAGAGACAGAGTTTGTACAGCGACATGATACCGCCACTGCTTGTCTTCAGTACGTGAATGAAACACACAGCAATGTACAGGAAGCTCCTCGTACCCGTTTGAATGAATGTCTGTGATTACACAATGTAATCTTTGGTCACCGCTGGACTATATTCATATTACTGTTGATAATAACAAGTAAATACAGTTTACAAAAGCCACTCGACTCTACGGCATCGAGAAATTAAAACGAAAATATAATTATCCACTTTTTGTTCCTAATAACGGTAAAATGACTATAAAGGATAACTTTATGCATTAAATCTGAACACAGGAAAGGGCTATTTTATTAGGAAGTATTGGATAACTAAATATTTATGTTGTCTTACAATAATAACGGAGTATCTCTTATTTTTGTCCTAAAAAGTTGCATGGGAACTTCCTGTCCTCGTGCAGACTGTCTAAATATTTATCCAAATTTCATAACATTATTTACAGCTACAGTGGAAAATGTCTTAAAGAGAACGAACAATATGGAGGGGCGTGAAATAAAACTAAATAAATAAAAAACATAAAGAGCACAGGACGGGTACATCATTCTAGCACTTCCTACGTTAAATATATATATATATATATATATATATATATATATATATATATATATTTTGTTTAGTTTTCTCCGACAAACTTCTCTTCTAGAAGAACATGAAAGAATACGAAATGTAAACACAGAAATCATATAAATCAACTACCCATAATCAAACCATAAACATCAAACAATGTAGAGGATGTTAGTATTTCTATTCCTGCGGTTTTCACAAGACAGTAACAACTTGTTAACTCACCATTTCACCAACTCGAGCTCGAAGAAGAAGAGAAGGAGAAGCGGCCGAGATGACAAGGAAAGAAATGGGACCTGAAAAAATAATCAACATTAACTAATCACCTTCCTTATAGTTTATACAAAAAATGACACAGATAGTGTGTGGAGTCTTACTTTACTCATGCTGGGAAGTGTCGTCATGTCAGACAACTCTTCTCTTATCCAAAGAACCGTTAATTCCATTTTTTTAGGTACAAGATAACTATAGAAGTTGTCTCCGTATATTGAAATAAGGAGTTGTTCATTTAATACGTAGGAAGTATTAAAGAGTGCACAGTACTACAGTAAGAAAAGAAAACTAAAAAGAATATGGACAACGGGTCTAAACAAGTAGCTGGTATAGGATTCTTAAGGCGTCGCGACAGAGAAATCGTGTCAAACTCTGGAAAGTTTACAATGACAATGCAAGAGGGACCTAACTCAAATATATCTCTGGAAATAGTATTACATTATATTAAATTAAAATTCTTGAGGACAGGGCGTGGAGAAGGCTGGCTGTAAGTAGGAAAAAATGGAGGAACATTTAGGATTGTCGAGCTAATGATTTTATTCTTACATTAGTCTTTTGGATTGCAGGACAGCCAATTTTCTATAAACTATTTCGGATTAATTCAGTGCAATAATTTACTTTAAGTTACTGTCAATAAGGTAAATGTATTGTTTTTATTTTATCATAGATAGGAAACAGAAAGTTGAAATCAATACAAATATGAAATCTACATCGACATGGGGAACTATTAATAATGGAATTCCTCAAGGATCAATATTAGGTCCCCTACTTTTTCTAGTGTTTATAAATGATCTTGCCCCCCTTATAAAAGATGTAGGTCATCCCATATTATTTGCAGATGACACAAGTATAATAATTACAGCCAATAACTCCAACACATTCCAATCTTCAACAGAGGAAATTCTCTTCAAAATATGTGACTGGTTCTCAGTCAATAAATTAGTATTAAATTGTAACAAAACTAACATAATTCAATTTAAATCCTGTCCAAATTCAACGTCGCAAATTTATAGCGCAATAATTAACAATAGATCCCTATTAGAAACAACAACAACCAAATTTCTTGGCTTAAAAATCGATAATGTGTTAAATTGGAAAAATCATATTAAAGAAATTACCCCCAAACTAAATTCAGCTTGTTTTGCTATTAGATCTATGCAAAAGATAGTAAATATCAATACCTTAAAAACAATATACTTTGCATACTTCCACTCGGTAATGAGTTTTGGAATAATATTCTGGGGAAATTCCACAGATAGTAACAATATATTTCTATTACAAAAAAGAGTAATTAGAATAATAGTAGGTGCGAAATCTAGGGAGTCGTGTAGGACTATTTTCAAAAAATTACAAATAATGCCCATGGCTTGTCAGTATATCTTTTCATTAATAGTCTTCCTCGTATGTAATCGTGAAAACGTTGTATCTAATTCAACAGTTCATAACATAAATACACGTCAAAAAATGACTTTCATACTCCATCGGCAAGTCTATCGTGCTAACAAAAAGGAGTGCGTTATATGGCAGTAAAAATATTTAATAGCCTCCCTATCGATATAAAAAATGAAACTCAAAACATAAAATTATTTAGGGCCAAATTAAAGAAGTACCTAATTTCTCACGCCTTCTATTCTGTTGGTGAATTCATGACATTCAATAACACTTCATGAAATTGATACTAAAACTATGTGTTGTACTAGTAGACTATATTGTAAATCTCGTCTGTATATATTTCATGTAGACTGTGACTATAAATTAAGATTTTATAATAGTATTAAGTTTTTTGACTTGTTCCATATTCTAGCTGTAAGCATGTATGAATACCACGGAATGTTAATAAATACAATACAATACAATACAATACAATACAATACAATACCATCTTTGCATCACGTTGCTTTAAGGCTTTATGTTTTCTGTAGAGAAATGTTTTTGATTATGAAGAGTATTTATTCTCCTAAAAATGTATATACGAATATTATTAAAACCATACAGAATAATAATAATAATAATAATAATAATTATTATTATTATTATTATCATTATTATTATTACTATTATTATTATTATTTATTGCTATAATAAAGATATATTATATACACCTACATACATATATATATACTACTGAAGTGTGTAATGGTTGATTTCATTGTTAATTTTCAAAACAAATTTAGTATTGTGCTTTTATAAATCAAAGTTTTTGTAATGTTTACTTTGTCGCTCATTTTCTCTCAGAAACTAATGTAGTTAGAAGCACGACAATTTTACAGTTTATCTACAGTATTACATTTATTGCTGAGGATTAGTTTCAGGTCATTTTGGTAAAAACTTTGTTGTGCATGGATATTAACGTAATTTCATTTTTCTTAAAACGTAATTGCATACAAAAGAAATCATAACCTATTATTTCAACAAACTACACTTTCTAACCAAGAACTCAGAATTTTTGAGATAATAAAAAATCAGCAGTAACATATTCAAAGAGATGTCTTTAATAGTTTCTGATTTAAATATACCTAAAATGATTAATTTAACAATGGTAATATAGAGACCCTGATCTTACCTTAATTTCGACAACATCGCTATAATTATAATCTGCAAAATAATGCTAAATGTACAATGCAAAAAATAACAATTCAGATTTCGATTTTTCTGCAATCAGAGGACAATGCTAGAAAAGTCAAACATTAGAAACTAGAATGAAAATGTTAAGTTCATTGATAAAATCAAACCGAAAAATGTGAGAAGAATAGGCCTATGAAAAGCGAAGTCGAATGATTTGAGAATAAATCGATTGTTACGGATCTAGTTCTGGTTTAAAATAACATTTTCGTTAACATATATGATCTGATTTAAAATTTTTAAGGCCATTCTATAGGCGATCAAAATCCGAGTTCTGTTAATAACGGCAATGAAATTTTTTGTATCCTATCTACATTAATTTTTTGTACTGTTATATCGGATTCCTTAAAGGAGTTTCAGATTTCACTGCTTGGCGTCGAAGTGGAAAGCGTAGGTAACAGCAAGCCGGGTAAGCTTGTTATTACCGAGAGGAGCGTAATAAAATAGTACTTGGAGGCATGGAACAGAAGCAACAAATAACACACGCAACGAGAATAAATAAATAGAAAAATATTACAGTAAACAAACCCGTTTCGCTGTTTCACTGGAACAGCGAAGAAATTCCTCAACATTCACCTTGGACATGTCTTTCAATTAGTAACTTTACCTCATTTACTACTTTTATTTTATTTTACTTCTAAATAACTAAGATGAATCGGAGTAAGTGTAAATGTGGGGCAAATATAAGCATGTTATTAAACGGAAAGATATGAGTGTATAAAGTGAAGCCAACTATCGAATGTTCATGCTATTAGAAGCTACTTCAAATAATATTCTTGAGTGGAAATTTTTTCTCGCCCAAAATACAGTACAAAAATATGATTCTATGTGTCTTTTGATTATTTTGATTTGCCTTAAGCGTATGTTCTAAGGAATAGGCTGTAAAGAATGGTTTTATTTAGTTTGTGTGTTATTTTGTCATTTAAATATTTATAGTGTATTAAATATCCAAAATATGAAATTCTCGTTCAATGTGCCTTTTTATTCTTTCAATTTTTCTTAAGGAAAAGTTGTTATGAACATAAAAATTGTTTTTTTTTTATTTAGTTTGTGTGTCATTTTGTCATTTTAATATTTGCAGTGTATTAAATATCCAAAATATAAAATTCTCGTTCTATGTGTCTCCTGATTCTTTCAATTTCTCTTAAGCGAAAGTTCTTAGGAACATGAAGAATCCCTTTTTTATTTAGTTTGTGTGTCATTTATCATTTAAATATTTGCAGTGTATTAAATATATAAAATTTAAAAAAATCGTTCTAGGCTATATCTTTTGATTCTTTCAATTTGTCTTAATTAAAAGTTTTTAGGAACATAAAAAATAATTTTTTATTTAATTTGTGTATAATTTGCCATTTAAACATTTGCAGAATATTAAATTCCCAAACTTTAAAATTCTCATTCTATACAGAATGTAATGTTCTTTCATATCCAATTGCCTCAGACATATTCTGATCTTTGCAGCAGAACGGTACAGACCGATTATTTAGTCCTGACAGCTCAGCGACGCGAAAGGAAGGAAGTACTAGGAGTAGTGGTGAGAGCTCCGGAGTGGAGATAAGGGCGAGCGGTCAGTAAAGAAATGCAGTACAGCTTAACTGTACAGGAAATATATCGCTTTAACGCACGCATGACATCCGATCGCTCCGAAGGCAAGCGAGTGGCTAACCCAAACACCCCTTGGCGTAACTAAATGGACTCGCCTGACCCAGCGCACATCTCCAGCGACTGTCAGGACTAAATTATCGTACTGTACTAGGTTACACTAGCCCAGAAGTGGGGGCAAATGTAAACTATGAACCGACAAATATGTTTTGCATTCGTGGATCTCAAATTAGGCCTAATAACGTAATTTTTCCTCGTTTCATCATAGTTAGGTAAGGTATTGATGATCACCTGTTTAAATCTTAGACAAAATTGTAATATCAATTCAGCAAGTTTATAAATATCAAAGTTTAACTATTAAATTTATAGGTTCCGCTTAACTTATTTCCATATTCTCCTTTTAATTATATTTATTCCATATCATCCCCTGGGTCAATAATAGTTTATTCTATTAACGACTTCGTGCAAGTGTTATCAAAATTCCATCCCAGACAGGTATTGTGACATTCATAAATGAACTATTTAATTTTGGACAGGTTCTCGACTTGACTCAAAGATTTCATCAACTTCCTCGTTCTACTATTCCTACACTATTGTGTCATTCCCTTCCGTTCATGGTGATCTCGTGTCATGATGATTCGTCGTTGAACCAGAGTTTCGCGGTTTAAAACCGGCCGAAACTGATAAGATCCGGTGGATTCTTAAAAAATTACAGGTCACGTATGAATTTAATCACAAATTACATATTCGTCATCATACAATTTGTCTTATATTACATAGTCACCACCACACAGTCATCACAAAATGTTTCACATATTGAGTATTTGTCATCCCTCAAAGTCACATACTTTATGACAGGCTTCCAGAAATGGGCAACAATTGTGGCGTTGCGTCACTCATCGGATACGTCACTCACCCCTTCCTTCCATCCCCGCGTCATTGACTTGGTAGGGAAGGGAATTTGTATTCAGTGTCTGTCTTATGTGATTGCGTACGGGCCACAAATACGTCATTCAACGCCTGTGCACTATGGACGGGAAACCAACGCTTTCCCCATGCTTTCCACCCCTCTCTCGCCAGTTCTGTATCCCTGTTTTATGATAACTTACACTCGTCATCGCGCAATTCATGACATTACCGCATATATTTCATAATTTCTGAGCTCTTCAGGGTTGTTTGAATTAATATGTTGGAGGCTGCAATCAAATAGGCCTATAAGTAAAAAAATCACACATTATATACTTATTTTTACTTATTTACATAACAATTTTAGCTTAATAATCATTCTTCTTATTTTTAAAAGTTAACACAAATTTGGAAAACACATTCGTGATTATTTAAAAACGTATTTCAATTTAGACCTATTTCAGCAATACAAACTGTATCATAATTTTCTCAATCTATTTCCTTACACATAAATTATTACTTGGACATAAAGCAATTTTCTAGCATTGGCAGTAAAGTGTTAAAGTTCCAGTAAATTGTATAAATTTTATGCGAAAAACGGGTCATTACAAAAGCTGCTGAACCTTAGTCAAATTTAATGTGATTTCAACCAGACTTTTACAGATGATACATTAAGCATCTGTGTGTATCACAATAGTCTTTTTTTTTAACTAATGTCGGCACCGCAGCCGGAGGCTTATTGTGCCTAGACCCACAACTCTACTGAACACGTGCACACATTGCAGGACTCCCCCGTTTACTTTGTCAGGGTACCCGGGGGCCACTGCGAGACACCACACACACATTGGGGCAATGGACAGACAACCAGTCCCTGTGAAGAGGTCCGAATTAAATCCCCCTGACTTCAAGACCGGGGATCGAACCCGGGCCACCTTGATCAGGATCCAGCACGCTACCTCAAGACCAAGGAAGCGGACATCACAATAGTCTTATTTCATTACTTCGTATAATATGGCCAGATTTATAGCACTGTATGATAATAGCCCTCTAGGTGTAACACAGAAGGTTATTGCGATACGCTGGTTTTATTTTAATTTTATCTATTATTACAAATAAAGAGAGAGAGAGAGAGAAAAACTCATCCGGCCTTAATTAAGGATGACCACGAGGATCCGGAAATGAATAGCAAACAAATACAATTAATTAAATATGAATAGTGTTATAAAAATAAAGTGTGATAATTAAGCATCATTGATTATCAATTGTAAAATAAAATCTTAGAAGATGACTAAATTATACTGATAAAAAAGATGTAAATGGCTAAATGTAACTCAACTTCTTCATATATGTCTAAACAGCACATTATTTGATTTTTTTTTTTTTCAAATTTTTATATGTTTTGATAGAAAAATTACAGCAAAACATTGAATTTTTGTACAATAATAGTCCTACTTGTGTATTTTTTCCTATACCTCATAAAATTAATGTATAATTGAACCTTTTACCCGTTTCCTTGTAAAATTATCTAATCGTTTGTAAAAGCACTATTCAAATACGTCATAATGTTTAACAGTAAATAATTTAACTTTGTACAAGAACAATACAAGAATAACAAACATTGAGAAATCATGTGACGAGATGTTCTTGAATGGAGCTGCCGTGACGGGCCGTTTGCTTGGAGGGCTATCCTATCGATGCGTGGGAGGACAGACGACGGCCTCTGCCTCTAGGAATCGTGAGCGTCCCTCTATCTATAGGAATGAATTGCTTGTCCTATCGTGACGCATTCGAAGGTGAACACAAAGATGCAGCCTTGCGTCCACGAGCATGATGAGGCGGAACCGGCCGACCTCCCTTCGATCTCCAGCTTCGGTACTCTGGCCGTGAGGCACAAACTTGATGAAAAAAAATCCACAACACCCATCACTTTTCACCTACTTGTGTTTGTTGTTGTTTCCGTTTTTCTTTTTCTCCCAATTAGTTTTATAAAAATCTTCCGCAACATCTTTCGAAGTGTGTTCCCTGGTTTCTAATATTTCCAGACAGTCGACAAATACTCCCCGGAATTCTACTAGAGAATTGAGGTGACATGAAAAATTCCATTTCTTGGCTGGGGGATAGGCCTACACATTTATGAATTTATAACCCCGATGATCTGAGGCAAATAATGATTATAAAGCTTTTCACACGACTTAATTCATCCGTCTCATCTTCTTCGTGACTACAGCATTTTGTCTGGACGCATGTAATACTTATCATAACTAAAGGCCAGCGTTTGGTCACCGAGTGAAGAAAAGTTAGCTGTGCTATGAGGTATAGATGATAGCACACCACGCTTCACGTTCAGTATAGTCAGCGTAGAAGATAATAGAAAAAGAGTACCAGTGCGATTGTAGCATGGTTAGGTGTCGATCATTAGTCTTATTGAACCTGTTATTTGCCTATATGTATAGGAAACAGAAACATACAACCGCATCATACACACACAACCCACCCTACCACACCTGGCTCGATTACAACATTACTATAGTTTTGCATTTTTGGTGGTGGACAAGGGTCATGCAAAAACACACATCGTTGCATCATCTTTTATATATGCAACTTCTTGTGAAATTCAAAGAAGTTTCCCGAAGTATTAACATTGCTTACCCGAAAGAAAGATAACATTTTCGTTTGAACATTTTAAAAAATACATTTTCATTCATTGTAATGGATATAAAGAGGGCTGCTAAATATCACAGTTATATTTTTTTCATGTATGAACAGAAGTTATACATTTGTATTGTTTGAACGTTTTGTAATATTTTCATTACAATTATAATTTACTATATAGACTTATTTCTTTTTAGAAATCACAAACAATCATGCATGTTTTTTCTTATAATATAAACAACCATCCTTTCCTAAAACATTGTTTTGCAGAGGAATACATTAGTTTCTTTCGTAAGCTGACTGTACAAGTTTATCCACATCCAGTATCAATTGTACGATCCTTGCTGAATAATTTGTCGCACAAGACATATGTTCACTAAACTTAAAGTTCAATGTGACCAAACACTGCGTTCTTATCATAGCTAACAGCGCCGAAGTCTTACATTACAACTAGGCAACATTGCTTAAGCTTGATGACTCGATCTCTAGAAACTGAGTCGCATGAGAAGTAGCTTAGCAGAGTTTAATTGTTTACACCACCGAGAAAAAATTCTTATTCTTTTCACTCTACGGTTCAACACTAATTTTGAGATCATATAGTCCTCCATTTATTCGACATGCTCTTTCCAATTATTCCTGTATTAGTTCATTCTTTCTTCTTTCTCTCTCTCTCTGGGCTTATTTAACAACGCTGTAGCAATTTTGATGTTATTTAGCGTCGATGGGATTGGTGATAACGAGGTGGTATTTGGCGAGATGATGCCGAGGATTCGTCATAGATTACCTGACACTTTCCTTACGGTTGGGGAAAACCTCTGAAAAAATCCAACCAGGTAATCAGACTAAGCGGGAATTGAACTCGCGCCCAAGAGCCCTAGCCAACTAAGCTACACCGGTCGCTCATTCTTTCTATTAAGTTAAAGATATCGAATTTCCTTCTAATATCCTAATTTCTCTTCTTGTCTAGCAAAATATATCCAGCGATACTCCTTAAAAGTCTCACGTTTCTCGATCTTTCTCTGTTTATTGTCCAAAATTTTGTGCCGTATAGCCTAATATTATGGGAACCGGCATTATTTTGTAAAATTTGAACTTGGTCTCTTTCTGAAAGTTCTTATGGTGTATTTTATTGTACCGCATATATAATTCAATGTACTGATATTGTTTATAATATCTTCATTTTTAAAGTAAATATGAAATATTGCAGCCCAAGATAGTTGAAACAGTTAATTTGTTCCATAGTCTTTCTATAATTACCTTTGCTCTTAAATTATGCGAGCCTTTGAATCCTAAAACTTCAATTTTCACTACAGAAATGTTTAGATTGTAATCCTCAGTTGTGTTTTTTAATTTAATTACGGCTTTTTCTAAATTATCTTCAGAGTTACAAATCAAAACCTGGTCGATCTTGTGCAAATAAAATTATATTTATAACATAAATCTAATTTTAAAATGAGTTTCTAAATTATAATCAAAATTGAAATTGATGCTTGTGATTGATTACCAGGCAGCGCATTTTCGTTCCCAAACAGGTTAGGAAAGTTATCGGTTAGTACATCCTGGAGTTTTAGAGTTGAAACTTTGACCCTAAATGCTTACGTCAGGACGCTACGAAAGGTATAACCTAGTTCGGTACATAATAATAATGAAGCTACGTGGGATTCTGCTAAATTGAAATGGTCTTTCCAGCTACTTTTTAACCAAATAAACGCACTAACATTGCGAAACTAGCTCTGTACAAAATATTAGTGCTACATATGACAGGAAATATAATTAAATCGATAATAACACTGAACAAGTATATACAATATATACTACAGAACATAATAGTAAACATGATACACACTAACTGTAAATACTTTATAATATATACAATTAATTCATTTATCGAAATCAACTCCGTTACGGTGAACAAAAACATATAGGCCTATTCTCAAATTATGAAATTCATATATTTTACTATAACTGCCAGTAACAATTTGTTTAAGCTAATAAAATGTTCTTCCTACGTCACATGACGTTACAGGGACACCACAATAATAATAATAATAATAATAATAATAATAATAATAATAATAATAATAATAATAATAATAATAATAAAAATAACAAAAATCAATATACAAATTAGTTATATTTAAGTTTTACACAATATATACAAATAAATCATTTATCAAAACCTTGCAATTTTACCTTGCTTATGCATCCAAGTGACGTAATAGATGTACCAGAAGAAACTACTCGATCCGCTGTACGTTTGGTAACAGAAATGCGCTGCCTGTTGATTACTGACGTTAAATTTGTGATCTTTTCAATACTTTGAGTTTTTAGGCCTATATTTATCTTTAGAACCTAGGCCTATCTAATATGTAATAATGCCATGTTTTGGAATTGGTTTATTTTATAGATCTTTATCTAGCGTCTGAGTGAGATGAAGGTGATAATGCCAGCGAAATGAGTCCAGGGTCCAACGACGAAAGTTACCCAGCATTTGTTCTTAATGGGTTGAGGAAAAACCTAGGAAAAATACTCAACTAGATAGCTTGTCTCGATCAGGATTCGAACCCGGACCCGCTATTTTCACGGTCAGACATGTTAACCGTCACACCACAGCGGTGGATAATAGAGCCATGTCAGTTCACCTAAAGTAGGAACTTACTATAGATCTAACCTTTTAGAATCTGGCTCCTGTAGTCTAATATAAAAAAAAAAAACTTGAAATACTGACCAGAAAAGCAGTAAAGAGGTTGAGCACGTTCCTATTAGTAACGTCGAGTAACTGTTGTAGTGAATCCGTAAGTCACTTTTACACGAAATAATGATTTAAATCTTTACACGCCAGATTTAGCTTCTGGGACGAATTCTTCGGATGTTTCTGTGTCCTGTCTGAATGGAGCGCTTCCGCGTTGTATGTTATGTCGATTAGTGACAGTGACTCGACGTTTCGACGCCTGCAATTGGAGGATGAAGGAGAGAAATATGCGAGCGTACAAGCTGATCGTTAGCCGTTACTCTCCTTGCACGTGAAGTTAATGAACAGTTGTGCCGCAATGTTTATGTCAATGTGCGCAAAGACAATTTTGCACACAACATGGCAATTTAGACATGTTAACATAGTGATGGTAATAGTAACAGTAACAATTTCAGCGGTAATACAACTAATATGAATGACACTCGGGAGGAAATTAAACGCAGAATAAATATGCGAAATGCCTGTTATTATTCGGTTGAGAAGCTTTTGTCACCTAGTCTGCTGTCAAAAAACCTGAACGTTATAATTTATGAAACAGTTATAGTGCTCTGTATGGTTATGAAACTTGGACTCTCACTTTGAGAGAGGAACAGAGATTAAGGGTATCTGAGAATAAGGTTCTTAGGGAAGTATTTGGGGCCAAGAGGGATGAAGTTACAGGAGAATGGAGAAAGTTACACAACGCAGAACTGCACGCACTGTTTTCTTCACCTGACATAATTAGGAACATTAAATCCAGACGTTTGAGATGGGCAGGGCATGTAGCACGTATGGACGAATCCAGAAATGCATATAGAGTGTTAGTTGGGAGGCCGGAGGGAAAAAGATCTTTGGGGAGGCCGACACGTAGATGGAAAGATAATATTAAAATGGATTTGAGGGAGGTGGGATATGATGATAGATACTGGATTAATCTTGCTCAGGATAGGGACAGATGGCGGGCTTATGTGAGGGCGGCAATGAACCTTCGGGTTCCTTAAAAGTCAGTCAGTAAGTAAGTATCATTATTATTATTATTATTATTATTATTATTATTATTATTATTATTATTATTATTATTAGACTAGTTTATCTTTAGACATTTTAATAAGATTCACGACAAAGCAGACAATGTCCATGTTTTAGGCCTAATGCTCTCTTGGTTTCGCAATTAATTCTTCCTGTATGATGCAGATAGCCAAGAGATAACGTTGGTCACTGTGAAAGCTTGAAGTCTGTAGGCACTTCCCACAGTTTCTGCCATTTTATAAGAAATTCTTCTCCATGATCAAGATATAAATCTAAGTAAATAGATAGTATCAACTGAATGCGAGATGCTGGCAGAGAACATGAGGAAGAAGTAATAAAAAGACGGCAGTGAAAGCTAATGTTAGTCTGCTGAAATTATCAACGGCGCCAAGTAAAACACTGCAAGTGCACATTCCGATTTTACTCCTACAAGAATGTATCTGCGAAGAATAAAATTATCAATTTTGAGGATTTTAAACTAATTTAGGCCTAAAGGGTTCCATTCCAATGTCATTAAACTTCTTTGTGGCTTTAACTTCCGAGAACTGTATGTAAGCGAAGTTCAATCCCCTCTTCTCACTTTAAAGATGATAGAGTAGCTCATATGTTTTAAGCACTGACATGTAAATGTAAATTTTAAGCATAATACTCGTAGTTATGTGAGTATTACAGTACATATACATAGAATTAGATCACGTTACGGAATGCGCGCTGGTTCGAGTCCTCATGGGGGAAGAAATTTTCTCATGAAATTTTGGCCAGTGTATGGGACCGCTGCTCACCCGGCATCGTGATGCACTTGGGGAGCTACGATAGGTAGCGAAAATCCGGTTTCGCAAACCAGCTACAACGGCTGGGGGATCATCGTGCTAACCACACGATACCTCCATTCTGGTTGGATGATCGTCCAATTCTGCATGTGAGCGTGAGGCCAGCAGCAGGCTGGTCGGTCTTGGCTCTTCATGGGCTGTAGCGCTATGGATTTACTTTATTTTATACATAGAAATAGAACGAGAAACTGATAAAAATATATTGATTTATTACTTACTTGCTTACAAATGGCTTTTAAGGAACCCGAAGGTTCATTGCCGCCCTCACATAAGCCCGTCATCGGTCCCTATCCTGTGCAAGATTAATCCATTCTCTATCATCACACCCCACCTCCCTCAAATCCATTTTAATATTATCCTCCCATCTACGTCTCGGCCTCCCTAAAGGTCTTTTTCCCTCCGGTCTCCCAACTAACACTCTATATGCATTTCTGAATTCGCCCATACGTGCTACATGCCCTGCCCATCTCAAACGTCTGGATTTTAAGTTCCTAATTATGTCAGGTGAAGAATACAATGCGTGCAGTTCTGTGTTGTGGAACTTTCTCCATTCTCCTGTAACTTCATCCCGCTTAGCCCCAAATATTTTCCTAAGCACCTTATTCTCAAACACCCTTAACCTATGTTCCTCTCTCAGAGTGAGAGTCCAAGTTTCACAACCATACAGAACAACCGGTAATATAACTGTTTTATAAGTTCTAACTTTCAGATTTTTGGACAGCAGACTGGATGATAAGAGCTTCTCAACCGAATAATAACACGCATTTCCCATATTTATTCTGCGTTTAATTTCCTCCCGAGTGTCATTTAGCTTTGTTACTGTTGCTCCAAGATATTTGAATTTTTCCACCTCTTCGAAGGATATTGATTTATTACTAAAATGAAAAAAAGAATTAAGGGTGAACAAGGAAATAATGAAAAAATAGCACATTAAATAACAAAAGAACATCATCCATAGAGAAATTGGGTTTACAATTAACGAAAATCGATGGCATTTGGATAAAGGAACATAAGTCATAAAAATGAGTTTTGAGTTAAATGAAAATTAAACATCGATACCTTACTGCAAATAATGTTCTACGCAAATAAAACACATCAAATACTATTATTGTTATTATTATTATTATTATTATTATTATTATTATTATTATTATATTGAGAGGGAAGGTAGCAGGCAGGTGAACGATACGAAGCGTAAGCCCGCTCACGGACGTAAACAGTTACAGGCAAGCCTGATCGACAGTTTGCCTGTCTCTGGTAAAAAGCACGATGCTGGTTGTATGTTTCAGCAGCCACATTCCAAAGATGGGGTGTATTCAATATGTAATGGAGAGAATTGTCCAAGGTTACAGGGATTGCAGATTTTAGATTAGTTCTATGGATGTTTGTGACAGGACAGTTTAAGAGGATATGTTCCAAATCTTCTTCATTATTGTTGCACCAGCAACAACTACTAGAGTCAACAAGATTAAAGCGGTGAAGATACTTCTGAGTGATAATATGGCCTGTCCTGGCTCTTGCTAAGAAAGTTTGTATGTGCCTGGGAATGTTGCTGAACATTTGTAAATCATTAGGTTTCTTTTGAATGTTTTGAAGTACTTGGCCTTTATCAGAAGAAAGCCATAATTCGACCCATAAATTTGTTAAATGAGAATTAACTGCAGAATATGCGCTGGTTAAAGAAGTTATTTGCATAGGTTTGGGCCCCAAAGATTTTGCCTGTTCAGCAATATTATCTACAATCTCATTTCCAGTAATGCCACAATGACTAGGTATCCATTGGAATACTGTTTATTTTTGAAGATTTACTTTAAGGTTCACTCAGCCTTCTATAAAATTGAGTACCGGGTCTTTCCCGGGGGTAAAAGGCGGTCAGAGCGTGGTGCCGACCACACCACCTCATTCTAGTGCCAAGGTCATGGAAAGCATGGGGCTCTACCTCCATGCCCCCCAAGTGCCTTCATGGCATGTTACGGGGATTATTATTATATTATTATTATCATTATTTTTTGCACACCCACTTGTAGAATTTAACTTGTGTTTACCCATGGCGAATAAAGCTCTATTTGCATAAAAATGGCTTAACCTCCTTAACCCGAACACTATCGATATATCTGTAGTGCTCGGGAAAAGTGGCACAAATCAAAAATGTTAATTTTACAGGAGAAGGAAAAAAACTGTCTTCGCACTGGTTTATGTCGATTTGATTTTTTTCTGTATGAATTGTTGTAATGGGAGAAATACTTATGTTTCTTTTCTCAAGCGAGCAGATGTTCCGTAAGTTGTCAATAAATTAATAACAAATGTTTATGGAAACTGACTTATGGCACTTTTCCCAAGCATTGCAGATATATACAGAATGTTTCAGAAATACTTTGACAAATCTTGGAGGCATGTTCCTCACACCAAAACAAGAAAAAAAGTTAATATAAACATATGTCCGAAAATCCTTAGTGTTTTAGTTATTCATGAAAGAACATAATGAAACGTCTGTTAGATATTGTCAGCTTGGTAGCAAGTGTTCCAACTTTAATCAATTCAGAAACTCATAACAAATGTTCAAAATGTTCTCCTCTTCCTTCCATACACGCATGCACTCGTCGTATCATGGACTATCGCACCCTTTCAAATACTTCCACAAGGTGTCGAACGGTAATCATGAATGTACACAAATGACAATTTACTGTAGTGAACAAGTCTCCTTTGCAACATATAGCCACCTAGGATACAATGGGTGCATCAGTAGACTTGTATTGATAACATCACTTGATTATCTAACAAAATGAATATTATTATCGGTTACAAACTCAAGTTCAGTTGTTGGATTGTACTTCGAAACGCGTTGAACGTAAACTTTCATTGTTATGAGTTTCTGAGATGATTAAAGTTGCAACAGTTGCTACCAAGCTGAGAATATCAAACAGATGTTTCATTATGTTCTTTCATTAATAACTAAAAAACTAAGGATTTTCGGACATATATTTATATTAACTTTTTCTTGTTTTGTTGTGAGGAACATGCTCCCAAGGTTTCTCAGTATTTCTGAAACACTCTGTATATATTAGTTGGCATTACATGCATACATTCATACATACACAAAAAATACACATATACATTACAAGCACGCACACGCGCACACACAGTGGTTGCATATGATTTAAATAAATACATCTTTCTCTGTTTCATATGTTATAGTTTTGTCTAATTGTCATAATGGATATAATTAATTACGTTGCCGTTCCCCAGAAGAAGTTTTTCCTTCCACATAAATATTCTGCAGCAAAGTAAGATTACGAACCTTGCACTATTTAAGTTATTAGGTTGCTATCTCAAAGGAATTATACCTGCATGATTCCTCCTCCCCTCCCTAGAATTCCTACTCTTAAATGAACTGCCTTTTCTTCGGTTAAACTTTTGTATATATTCGTAGAATCGAAACGTGGAAAAGAACAAAGATCAGACTGAAATAAATTTGTTGGAAACTGTGTCGAGATATGGAGAAACAGATCAAAAAACATAGGCCTACATAAATATAATGTACTGTATGCATGCAATATACTGCAATTATAGATTTAAATATTTTTACTTTATTAATCACAAATAAAATTTGGTTCCCTATATAATTTGAAAATTATAATCCAATTGATAAAGAAGTGTGGATCGTCCCCACAAACGCTGTGATCGACATTTCCAAATTATTACTGACACATGATGGATAATGATAAGTTGTTTTGAAGAAAATGTAATACACACATAAATAAATAAAAAACATCATAATTAAAACTTATCGGAATAACAAAATTAATATTAAAATACTAATACTAGAATAATGATGAGGACGATATTATTATTATTATTATTATTATTATTATTATTATTATTATTGATGTGATGAGTAATAATTACAGTACACTTAATGCAGTTCATTTGTCTATTCTTAGAACTAGCCGTACCCGTGCGCTCCGCTGCACCCGTTAGAAATAAATAAAAAGTAATTACATAATTAAAATAGGACGTTTGATCCAGGGAACATTCGTGTTTGATAGAAGGATAAATCGTTTAATATGTTACTTAATTTAAATTGCATCCAAATAATTAAAATGCTATCATTTTGGTCCAGAGACACTCATTTGGTGCAATGACAATTCCTTTAACCTGTTTCTTAATTTTTATTACATGCAACCATAGTTTAATGAAGATGGACATCATTTAGATTTAATGTCTATACTTTATTTTACTTGTTATAGGTTTCCATTGAATTATGGTAATAACTTAATTTTAACCCTTGTTTTCTACGTATTCAGTAAATGGCGCTTGGCCCACTATGGTTCTGAACCCTTCAAATAACTTAAATTATATTATATAACATTACATATTATATTATATATTATATTATATTATATTATATTATATTATATTATATTATATTATATTATATCAGAAGTTACTGTAATAACATTATAGCATTATGCCCATCTAGAGAAACTACACTTTCCAATGGTGAAATAATAATTAATTATACAAATCGGTTAATTTAGCTTCCGATATTACTTCATACAAACACAGAAACATTCTCTGTAAGCTACCTTTCATAGCTTTCGATTGTTGCTGTCCAAGGCTCATTATAGACGAAGTCATTTGTTTTTTAATTCATTACACGGCCTTAGATGGCAGTTATTTTAATTTTAAAACTCATTTATCTCATTAAATATCAGTCCAATCAAAATTTTGTATGGAGTAAAACTTATCGCAAATTATTTTTAAAGAAACTTTTGTTATGTATCATGTTTCAGCAAAATCAATAATAAGCGAGATATTTCGATTTATTTAATTCAGGCCCCCTTATAACCCCCCTTTTAAATAAAGTATTTTGAATGCCATATAGTCTAAAATCTAAGTTACAACGAACTTAATTTATATTCCAATTTTCATATAAATCGGTTCAGTCATTATCGCGTGAAAAGGTAACAAACATACAGACAGACAGACAGACAGACATACAAACAAAAATTTCAAAAAAGCGATTTTCGGTTTCAGGGTGGTTAATTATATATGTTAAGTCCAATTATTTTTGGAAAATCGAAAATTACCAGAAAAATTTCGGCTACAGACTTATTATTATTAGTATAGATAATTCAAACAATCAAAACAAAATCTACCTCACAACCGAGTGATACAAGATAGCTTGTTTGCTCGTAGAGTTTGAACTGAAACGAAATAGATTGTCGCTGTGATATTTATCAACACCAAACACAAATCACTCTCTAACTCCAACAAAAACTTTGAACTTACCGCTATTTCTCTACGGCCTTGTTAAGGCTATACATTTTTCATCACTGAATATTTTATCGCACGAGGTGTAAATAAAATGTATGAATTATTCATAATAAACTTTCTCGCTTGAAATTGCTTTGCAGCATTCACGGCAGAGTGCGGTGAACTCGCCGTAGATACCTGTAAGTTGAAATAATGCATGAGGGCATGGCATTTTGTTACAGATGGGATAGAACTTATTCAGATCGTATATTAAACTTTTGAATTGAGGCGAAGAACAGCATCTGTCGGGTTCTGTACACTATATCATACACCACGGGAAGTGACATACAGCTCAAGAGCCTTGTGCGTGCTACTATGGTATTACAGTAAATATACCAAGAAATTTACGTCAGATTTATAAAAATATGGCGAGTGTGTCCAGAGAAATGCGAACAGTAGCCCTGAAATTTCTTCTTTTTGTCTTTCTTGTACTAAAATTATTATCACTTTTGTACCCACACACTCCTTCGCTATTATTCACTAAAATTCACATTGTGTTTATAAAATTGTACCTTCTTCATTTATCCGGTCTTAGCAAGTCTTTCTTCTTGTTCATTGTTTTTACCAGAATCCAATGAAGGATTAATTCAGGTCAGCTGTGGTTATCCACCTTCTTTCCTTGTACAGTATTATAATTCTCTCATTTATTATATCTGTTGTATCCATCTACTTCATTTTCTCCTTTTCATATATCGCATTTCTCCGCTCCTGTCTATCTCGAGTCCCGTTTTCAAAATTTATCAGCCTGCCATAATTTAGACACTATCACAGCACTCCACATTATCCATACACTCCCAACGAATATCTCATACTCATATTCTTTCACTGTAACTATTCCTAGACTTTGAAATTCACTACGGAGTAATGTCAGAGACTGTGAGACATCAAACGAATTTAAGAATGGACTAAGGAAGTATTTATCAATTAATTTTCGTTACAAATAGTAGTAGTTTCAAGTTTTTCAATTCCTTTTCTGATTATGTATATAACAGGATAATATATTAAATTACCTCATTATTATTATCACTATTATTATTATTATTATTATTATTACTATTTATCATCATCATCATCATCATCGTAAGTGTTCATTATTGTTTCACTAACACTACTTATCTAACTTTTTATTATTTACTTGTACTCTTACTATCCATTATTATTACTACGGATTCATCATATTATTGTTGTACGCTATACATATTATTGCAATTATTATCGTAATAGGTAAACCTAGTGTATTCAATTAGGGTCTGACTGGGCGAAACAGAAGGCTTACTAGCCATAGCTCTGCCAGATTAAATAAATAAATGATTTATTATTATTACTTCTAAGATAGTCTAATTTATATAGCAAATAAATTATTTTCAGACAGCTATTCCTAAAAAAAAGACATCTTTTAACGTTACGCAAACGTGCTAAAATTAACTATTATAGGGCAGTATGAGAAAAATACTTTTAACATTAGTGCGAAAAGTATTTTAACACTAGAGTGAAAAGTATTATAACACTAGAGCGAAAAGTATTTTAACACTAGAGCGAAAAGTATTGTAACACTAGTGAAAAAATTATTTTAACACTAGAGCGAAAAGCATTTTAATACTAGTGAAAAATAATTTTAACACTAGAGCGACAAGTGGTTTAACATTAGTGCGAAAAGTATTTTAACACTGCAGCGAAAAGTATTTTAACACTAGTGAAAAAAATTATTTTAACACTAGAGCGAAAAGCATTTTAATACTAGTGAAAAATAATTTTAACACTAGAGCGACAAGTGTTTTAACATTAGTGCGAAAAGTATTTTAACACTACAGCAAAAAGTATTTTAACACGAGAGCGAAAAGCATTTTAACATTAGTGCAAAAAGTATTTTAACTCTAACGCGAAAAATATTTTAACACTATTGCGAAAATTCCTCTCCGCATATGATCAATGCTTCTTAATGTTGCCTCTCATCGGTTACCTTTTCCTACCCCGAGTATTTATTCCGTTCACCATTCCTTCCAGTACATCCTTCAAGAGGCAATTTTCTTCTTAGCCAGTGGCCAGCCAATTTCTTTTTATTTTCCTGATAAGTTTCAGCATTATTCTTTCTTCACCCACTCTTTCTAGCACAGCTTCATTTCTTATTTTGTCTGTCCACTTCACACGTTCCATTCTTCTCCATATTCACATTTCAAATGCTTCTAGTCGTTTCTCTTCGGTTCGTCGTAATATCCATATTTCTACCTCATACAGTCCCACATTTCATACAAAGCACTTCACTAGTCTCTTCCTTAGTTTAGTTACATTCTATATACAAATATTTAAAAAAAAATGTACAAAATTTATACTTGGCACCATCTTTTGTCACATACAATTTTTATAAAAAAATTATCCCATTCAACAAAGTAAGGGACTCAATTTCTGTTTTAAAAAATACGTATTTCGTAACTAACAGCTTAACGTTGAAACTGGTTGCCCCTAAGAGATTAAACTTTTGTCTCTTCGTGGAAGTAAGGTCTATAACCTCCACCGTGTTAAATCTCAATAACTAATTGCCATGTCATAATTCGGTCACCATTTGTCTCCTACAGGTACTGAGATATAACCGATTCGTTAATTTATTGTACTCCAATATCCTAACACTCTACGTTCAAGTTCCTTAATTAAGCCCACCACAATGTTTTACAATCAGTTCATGTTTATAGCATTGTGTAACTTTCACGGAGCGAATCTGAGGATAGAAACCGAAATGGTATGCAATGCAATTAAATTTTATGGCTTATCAAAACCACCAATATAAAGCTCCTGGGCAATTTGGCTACCGAGATCACAGCTACACCTGCCAACTGTCATTATTTAAGCGGGCGGTAGCACACACCTATGCAACCCTCATTAAAGTTGTCTTTTGGGAAATGTACTGCTAAGAAATAGACCTAATTAAAGTAAACTATGCAAAGCCTCTCTATATTCTATGTCATACGCTTTACTTTGCATACACTACGTATTCAGATACCCTAAACATGGCTGTACGTTGATAAAACCAGTACTGTAAGTGGACGTGCTTTATCACTGCTAATTGACAAACTCTGAAGTATTTTATGAGGGTAGGTGCGAGAAAAAATTCGTTGTTCACTTTTTTTTTATTAATTATCCTAAATGCACTACCAACGCTTGTCTCCATTCTGACATCGTACCTGAATTTCCAGATTGCCAAATAATTACATTACACTAGTCCGTGAGTCATGAAAATTATTTCTAAAACCAACCAGAGAAAAAGCAAGTTCTAACTCTTTTCCTGTTCCATAAGGACTGTAAGCGTGGCATTCGTATACATTATTTCACGAATATAATCATATATAAATAGCATTAATAAGCTAGGTATGAAATGTCGTTTAAAACAATAAATTAAGTGCAATAACAAACCCACGACATTTCTTTACATTTATGTTATTTTCAATGTAACTTGATCATCGCCGAACTTAAGTGCTTTGGGTTTGTTCGTTTCCCTGTGACGTCATATACCGCCAGATTAAGCAGATTTAATAACCTACCTCACTATTTTGTCGTTATCCAAAAGTTGAAATGAATGTGTCAAAAGTTATTAGAGGCCTACATTATTGTCATGATGTTAAATATGTTTACATGCCAAACATTCCACAAGCTCTAACAAGCGTTTAGATTGCCACGATTTCGGTTTACGAAGTGGAGATGACCTTGAGACCTTGGCTACAAATGACGTATTACTCGACCAAGGCCATTGGAATCCTGCAGCCCGGAGCCGTGGCGCTACTGCTCCTGCGTTCTAATACTGCATCGCGATAGTTCACATTACGCCCGCAGCTCCATTCGCCTCGGTCGAGTAATACCTTACATACAGATTTAAAAGTCAATATACTTTATTTCTATTACTTAACAGCAGTACGTTCAAATTATGAACATAATATTAGGCTTATAAAGAAGCTATTGAAAAACAACTGCATGAAGATCAATCATAAATATAAACATTTATTTGATATCATTCAAAATAAGTAACAAATAATTTAAACTCACAAGACTTTGCGTTTCTAATGATTTTCTGTACTTTGTCTAAATCCATGAGTCATTATTGTTTTATAAGTCACTGCATTTTACAGCCTACCTATTATAATTGTAATGTTGATTACTATTGATTCCATCGAAAAAATAATTGCCGGTTAGGTGTTATAATTTTGCGTTGTCCTATACGACTATGATTACTTGAAATTCAATGGATTGGTGAATAATGGTTCTGTGTGTAAATTAGTCGATACAAATGTTTTCATTACTCATACGGCATGGAGTCAAACACTACTAAAATATGAGATACAGTGATCATTAACGTATCCTGTCCAGTATTATTTATTTATAAATGTGACAAAAGAGTGAAGTCTCTATGGCTTTTCCACTCTATTTCTATTCATCTCACCTTTATAATATCTTTATTTTTGTCCTACTCTGGTCCCTCTTCCTACTCTTCTCTTTCTTCTTTACTTCATATTCATTATTTCCCCGATATTTCTTTCACTTTTCTCGTCTTATTTTCATTTCATCATTTCATTTTTTCTTCCATTTTTCTGTCCTTCCTTCCTACTTTGCTGACATCTTCCGCTTTCTATAATATATTTATCTCCATTTCTTTCGCAGTTCTCTTCCTTTCTTACCGTTTTATTCTTCTCTTTACTTCATTTTATACTTCCTTTTCTCACTTTTTCGTTCTATCTATAGATTAACCTAAGATTAAGGGTTACATACACATTAAACCGTTAAAAATTACATTCATGATAAATTTTATTCCTCCATTTTCATAAATTATATGTTTATGAAATTTCTTATGTCTAATGTTTAAAAATTCCTCAACATGAATACAGATAAAATATTTACTTATATTTTTCGGAATTGTGAATTTTAAAAATTTTAATTTTGCATTTTGTACCAAACAGAACTTTAATAATTTTGCTAAATCTTTCTTTTTCGCCTTAAAGGTATCATTCATATTAACAAGTATTAGCACAATGGAGAGAGTATCTGCACTGTAAGAGCATTTTTTTCACTTTATAAATATATTTAAATTTTTAAGATATTTTTCAACAGTAATCTCACTAGAGGTCATGATTTATCTAGAAAAAATTAAAATTCGAGTGGGATTTAATTGACTATTACACGATTAGAAGAGAGTATATAAAGATTAGAAGAAATAAATTACTCTAATACAATGAAATGTTGAACGACTTACAAAAATATTAAACTGTCTTGAAAATGTATTATTATACCATCTCATCACTATAATTTATTCCGCTAGATAGCAGTAGTGTGTTATGATGAGCTATTCTCTTGTTACCAGTCGTGCCAACTATACAATCTTCATTGAACTGTATGGACGAGTACTAGTCAAGAAGGCTTTGCTGACTCAGTTTCATTTTTATTAAAACACTTGCATTCCACTTCAATTATCAATATATATTAAATAATCTCTGACATGTGACTATTCATAATCTCATACAGTAGAATCTATAACATAACCTAAACAATACAAACAAGATAAATGCTAGAAAAATTTTAATTAAGGGTGATGAAATAAACATGAATCATTTTAAAAGGTACAATTATTGAAAGTAGAATGTTGGTAAACAAATGCTAGGGAGGTGATAAAAACACACAAATGTTAGGAAGGTGATAAAAATTGTGGGATAAGCAGCCATAATTGGTTGAAACACGTCGTTTCGTACTGTTTTATTGGTCAAAAGTTGTATGACATAGTAAAAGTGTAATAGTCATTAACTTTTTTTTTGTTTCCGAATTTATATTAAAGAAAAGATAAAGGTTAAACTGCACCTTATTGAGCTTATTATGGAAAGGGACACGCAAAAGTCATACAATTATCTCAGCAGTTGTGTGAGATACAATGTCAACAATTTTGAATAATATAGTTTTGATAAAAAGAAAGATAAAGATACAGATTGCTAGCTGGTATTATGTTTACATGCCAGGACTTTTAATGCGTAACTTGGTGAATTTTATAGGTATCTTAAAAGTTATTTCACAGATATAAAGCTTAAAGTTCATACTGAATTATTACAAAAAATGGAAAATATTTTTTTACCCTCGAAGGTATATGTAACCCTTAACATAAACACATACGTTAAAATAAATTCTTGGGTAGTATCACTACATGCACTGCGCTATTCCGTCCGTCCTGGCGGCCGCGTATTTCACAGTTGAATGTTCCCGGAATTCGCTGTAAACACTTGAAACAGGGCACGCACCTGTGTCCTCGCCTCATAGTAATTGCATCATTATATCCAAGTGCATCTTTTCTTTGCGCGGCGCGTCGAACACAGGATACTGCGGATGCTTACGATGTCACACCCCGATTGACGCCAGGAATGTATTCCTGAAGCCGTATTTCTAGCCAACAAAGCGCCGATCCTTTACTGGTTTATTTAACGGAACGCTGTCACAATTAAAATGCTACCGGAGGATAAAGAGAAATTCAAGATTGTGGAACTGAAGGCAGAACTCCGACCAGGAAGAAGTGATGATGTGAAATTATCACGGTCACGATAAATAAAGCACAGGTATGAAACTCAAGCAAAAAGGGTTTGGATTCCACTTGGGTTATTCATGTTTATCCGTTGTCTGACGTCCTCAACACCCTTGGATTCGACGTAGTTGCATAGCTGTCACCGGTAAATTCATTAGGGTAAGGTTAAAGTATGCAAATAAAGGTAAAAGCGTGAACTCTAGCAAATATGAAGACCAACTGAATTCCCTTAATTTAGTTATTCATTTATGTAGCCTAATTATTTATAAAGTACCCTAGACTTGAACATGAACGCACAGAAAAATCATCGACTATTTGCTAATAGAATATTTGAACTGTTGACACACAAAAGTTGGAGCCATAAATTCATTTCATTTCACTGAATTATAATGAATAATTTGTGAAAAAATTCAAATACGTTGGATCAGGGGGGAAGGTAAGCCTCTCTCTGAGCGCGCTCACGCTCGCGCTCACAGAGAAACCAGCAAGATAGAAACCAGGTGGATAGAAACGATTAACAACGCAGAGGTTCAGTGACGTGACATTCACAATGAGTGCAAGACGTGCTTCACATACGTATGTACATAAATACTACATTTAATTTTCTGTTTACAAAAAATGTAAATGTTGCTTACACAATGCACGCCACTGATCGAGTCATAATAATATGTCCTCGATGAACACAACTGGGAGAGCAGAAGGAGAGCACTACCTGAAGATCGCTCAAGCTAACGCAAAATTCCTCAGGCATGCTTTGGAGCAACAGTAACAAATATAAATAACGCTCGACATTAAATTAAACGCAGAATAAATATGGGAAATACCTCTTATTATTCGGTTGAGTAGCTTCTGTCATCCAGTTTGCTGTCTGTCAAAAATTCTGAAATTTAGAATTTATAAAACAGTTATATTACCGGTTATTGCGTATGGTTGTGAAACTTGAACTCTCTCTTCGAGAGACGAACAGATGTTAAGGGTGTTCGAGAATAAGGTTCGTAGGAAAATATTTGGGGTTAAGATGAAGTTGCAGGAGAATGGAGAAAGTTACACAACGCAGAACTGCGTTCGCGTAACACAATTAGAAACATTAAATCTAGAAGTTTGATATGGGCAGGGCATGTAGCAAGTATAGGTGAATCCAGAAATGCCTATGGGGTGTTAGTTGGAAGATCTGAGGAAAAAAGACTTTTGGGGAAGCTGAGACGTAGATGGGAGAATAATATTAAAAGGGATTTGAGGGAGGTGGGATATGATGCTAGGGACTGGGTTAATCTTGCTCAGGATAGGGATCGATGGCGGGCTTATGTGTGGGTGGCAACTAAACTCGGGTTCCTTAAAACCCCTTTGTAAGTAAGTATAATGAATAATTTAAGGCTTGAGACATAACTTTCATTGTACAGATTTTTAAGAACATCAGTGCAAACATCTAAAAAAGAGTTCATTTTTATACCTTTAGTTCTTAACAATCCCATATCGAAGCAACTATTATAGTAATGTTTCTATGATTAATTGTTTTAAAAATTGTTTTCCAAAAGCACTCAATTGCAATTTATAATTCCTGTAAAGACACTTGATATTCTTATATTAACATCATAATAATATGGCGCATTTGATGTAGAGTTTTGAAAATCGAAACAAAATTGGAGCTTTCTAACATAATTTGCTTTTTATATGTAGGTATGCCTTCATACCCATATTTCGAAATTTAAAAACATTTCTTTCACATTGTATATTAATAGTGAGTGAAGAAAGCTATGCACGCAGGAGATATGTTTACACCTTAATATATTCTTAAATAGTCCATTATAACGCTGTCAAAATTACGTCACGTTATGGCTGCAACTTGTACACTACCAGTTTTTTTACCACATTTGTAATTTTTTTTCATACGCTAACTTACAAGTCCCCTTCACGCAAGCCAGCGGCAAGAGATAATAAAATACATACATACATACATTACATACATACATAACATACATTACATAAAATACATTAGGAAGACCTAGGAAACGGTGGCAAGAGACCGTAACAGATCCACTGGGGTCTAATACTTGAAGGCTGACGACGATGATGATGACATACAATACAATACAATACAATACAATACAATACAATACAATACAATACAATACAATACATACATTACAATACAGTACATACATACATTAGAATACAATACAATGCATAAATGCATACATACATTACAATACAATACATACATACATTGCACTACAATACAATACAATCAATACATACATACATACATACATAACATACATTACATAGAATACATAAGGGAGACCTAGGAAACGCTGGCAAGAGACCGTAACAGATCCACTGGGGTCTAATACTTGAAGGCTGACGATGATGATGATGATGATGACATACATACATACATACATACATACATACATACATACATACATACATACATACATACATACATACAATACAATACAATACAATACAATACAATACATATATAATTTACAATACAATACAATACAATACAATACAATACAATACATACATACATACATAGTGTTCTGCTTGAGGGCAGGTTTTTCACTGCGATTCCAGAATTCTCCAATCTTTCCTATTTTCTGCCTTCCTCTTAGTCTTTGCACATGATCCATATATCTACAACTGTATCATTATTATTATTGCTATTATTATTATTATTATTATTATTATCATCATCATCATCATCAACAGGAGCAGCAGCAACACCATCATCATTCTTAGTACATTAGAAGAGGTACAAACTGTTAAATATCGGTACTTGAGAGTTTCATATAGGCCTACAAACACAAAGTGCGTAAAGCTGATAGGATCGTATCACAGATTTACGTAATTACATACAGGACTCCTGGCAAAATTCTGATTCTCATGCTATTCTCCTTTAGAAATTTCTCAATTTACAGTATTTTAATGTGAACATGTTAACGCTATTAAACAATTCTAATAAATTTAAAAATATGTTAAATAAACAGTGAATAAATACCACACAGACTGTATGAATTGCAGGTAAATGAGATAAAATATGATAGCACATATCTCAAGTACTAATTCACTACGCTACTCCGCGGTTAACCTATTTCAAGAAAATTTATGCAAGAGAGCGGAGTTCAGTGAGCATGATTTACCTGATGTAATATATTAAGAGTAATATAACATTAATTTCTTTTTCTAAATAAATACATTCAAGATTATAGATAGCGTATAACAAAAGCCGTGTGTTGACATTCATTGTCTTAAGAAATGATGTTGACAGGAAGAGATGTAGTCAAACATGTGGCTCTCCGTCCTACATAGCTCTTTGTGAAGGGCTGAGGCACTAGTGGACATTTCATGTCGGACCCACTTTAACGGTCCAGTGCCGGACTTCGCTATCTCCTCGTGAAAGAAAAAAAAGTACGACCGTGATGGATTCTAAACAGCTTACTAGTAAAGTAGTGAAGTTGAACCATCATTCAAAAGAAGAAGAAAAATTGCTCATACGCTGTGTTAGTATAGACAGCTACATGCTTTCTTGATCATCAAGTTTAATTACCTAGAAACAGATTTCTTTTTTGTTTCGTGTGTTGGTTCCTTGTTCATATCAATTCAACATCTGAAGACTGAACTTCAAAAATATCTCTGGCCTTGTTATATATGAAATAAATAGCGAACAATTGGTCATCGTGTGGCTGTGGCAATGGAGTTTCGAGTCTGTTGGAGGTCACCTATTCAGTTGAGAACGAAAAAAATGTCTAGTCACAGACTTAAGTTTGTTATCGACCTTTGGCCAACATTTGATTGATCGAAGCTTTCTCTGTTTATAAACAGACAGCAAAAAGAGCATTAAAATTGTGATAGTAACATGAATAATTAACACCTCTTTTCGATAACTGTCGCAAAACTGAAACGACTCACGACCTGTACATGTGTAATGTAGAGTCCAGTCCTCACAAGAATAAGGACGAAATAGTACGAATATTCCAATTCCAGAAATAGCTTGTGGTGGTGTTGGTGGGCGTTATTACTACAGTGACAGCAACAACATTGTAATTTTTTTTATGTTGGGGGTCAACTATTTATTTGAGAGCAAAACTCCTGCAGGGAAAGAACTAACTTGTGGCAACTTCGTAACATATATCTTTAAACTTCCTCTTATTCACACCTCGAATCCCTCAACCAATGTGAACTAGATACGTCACTGTTTTTTTCTGGCTCCACACAGAACGTGGACACGACACGTTGCAACGTTATGACGTAGATATATTCCCTAACTTTTTTCCACTCTTATCTGCTTCCCCGTCTACCTGCCCGCCATACAGCTGACTCTACCATCGGGGTGAATGATTTTAGTCCCAAAGTTGAGCTCTGGCCTTGTACCTTCCACGTGCTTCACTAGAGTTGTCAGACGTTCAAGCTTTCTCCGTGACCACTTAAGATTGTTACTGATCTTTTACCAACTTTTGATTGATCCATGCTTTCTCTATGTAAATAAACAAACACAAAAAAGAGCATTAAAATTCTAATTGTAATATTAATTCTTTACTAACATATTTTTAAGTAATGGTAGGAAGACTGTTTAAATCATTGACGAGAAGACGAGAAAAGCTCTTGGTAATGTTGATGGTTAACTATTCAGTTGAAAACGAAGAAAAATGTCGTCACAGACTTCAGTTTGTTGCCGTCCCGAACTTTGATCAATATTTGAGTGATCGGAGCTTTCTCTATATTAATAAACAAACAGAAAAAATAACATTAAAATTGTGAAAGATACATTAATTATTTACCAGTGTTTATAGCCAATATTACTGTATTACAGTAGCAGAAATAATATCAGATCTGTTAGAGGTCGAATATTCAAACTATTCAGCTGAGAACAAAAAAAGTATATTCACATACTTATGTTTGTTACCTACCTTTGACAACATTTGGTTCCTCGAAGCTTTTTCTGTGCCAATAAACAGTGAAAAGAGCATAAAATTGTGACAGTAGCACAATTCTTTATTAACACCTCTTTTCAATGACGATCGCAAGTCTGTTTAAAATATTGATAAAACTACTCAATACACCTGTGAATGTATAATGTGGACTCCACTCCTCATACGATTAAGGGCGAAAGAGCATCAATGATCCAATCTCAGAAGTAGCTAGTAGTAGTTTTGCTAGGCATTATTATTGCAGCAGCAACAATATCAACACCAGCAGGAAAATGTTTAGTCTTCAACTAAGTTGTATAATACATATTTAACGATAAAAGCAGTTCAGAATATAAAATGTAGTACTAGATAAATGAAAATATAGAGAATATCTAGTGTATGTATGCGTATATGTGAGGACAGATTAAAACCCTGCATTCACATCATTCAGGTATGTACTTCAAGCATACAACGCCAAGAAAATAGGGGTAATATAAGTATAAAATATTATAACGGGTGGTTCTATCAAGTCCGGAGATACTCCTAGTTCCTAATTGTCACCAGATACCACATACCGCTATCATTCAAGAATGCCAGGTACGCCACTAAGACGGTCTTTGATTAGTATCATCTCCATCCCTCGAATACAAGCGAAGTATACCCACGAAGTAGTCTTTTACTAACACCAAATGACCAAGATATGGAGCTCTATAATAAATTATTTTGACCAATTTTTAGATAAGTAATTCAGTTCAACATATTTTGAAGCAAGATCCTGATTTTTAACGCGAGATTAACGTGAAGAAATTAAAAAAAAAAAATAGGCGAAATTTCCGTCTTGAAAATATGAAGATGACGCTGTAATGTTTTCTAGATCTCTGTTTTTGACATTCCGCAGTCGTATTCGCATTTTGCGCATGCTCCAATCTTGGCTATGTAAAAAAAAAACAACCAGGAGTCAAATGCGCGCTATATAACAGAGTTTTACAGCTTACAGCGGGCTATAGTTTTCTTTCGGTGTGCATGTTAACAATTATATCACAATGCTGCACTAATGTTGACTATAGACTATTCCTTTGTAGTATAGCTACATAGTATAGCGTCCGGTGTGCGCTAGTCTTTAGTCTTCCATGGGCTGTCACGCATCTAATTTGCTTTTGAATAAGTATGTAAGGAAACGCTGCTTTCATAAAACAAAGAAATTATAGGTTATAATCTTCAATTATAATATAACCTCATGATATGATATGATGTGATATGATGATATATGATATGATATGATATGATATACGAGATATGATATATATATATATTTATTTATTTATTTGTTTGTTTCTTTGTTTCTTTGTTTCTTTGTTTCTTTCTTTCTTTCTTTCTTTCTTTCTTTCTTTCTTTCTTTCTTTCTTTCTTTCTTTCTTTCTTTATTTATTTATTTATTTATTTATTTATTTATTTATTTATTTATTTATTTATTTATTTATTAGCTAACTTCACAATTCAGAGTTACGGTGGACCTTAACATTTGTGCTTTTAGATACACCATCCCTTTAACATATGCCATCCTTTTATATTAATATATTCATTTACCAAGTATTTATTGATTACTTTCTATTCTTCTGTTTTAACTGAATTGCTATATGTTCTTCTCTATCTAACCTCTTCTATTCTCTCTCATACCTAGACTGTCTCCCTTCCATTTCTCGCTTTCCTATTAAATATTTCATATTTATTTCCTTAATAATTCACATTTCTTATTTATTTTCTTCTCTACTCTCAATCTACCTAATCTTAATCATTCTTTACCAGCTATTTTTTCCTAAATTAATTATTTACAATTCCCTTATTTCTATTTCACAGCACTTACATCACTTTTTTCTTACTATTCTATCCTCTGTTTATTCACGTATTTATCTCTTTCTCTTCCCTTCACTCCTAAAGTTCCTATTTCATTACCTATTTCCATATATTATTTATTTCTATAATACTCCTATAGTTACAGTACCCCTGATACTACTCCCAACCCACAACACTGAAAATATGATATATCTAATTCACTTAATTACACTTCCAATTTCTCTCTCTTCCACTTCACATTTGTTCAGATGTGTTTTCACTTTAATTTTCTTTTATTCATTGTTTGTACGTATGTATATCTGACTACACACTTACACTATCTTCTTACACTTACCACTTTCTTCTCTATTCCTATTCTATCACTTTTGCCACCCCTAACTTCCTTGCACTGACTTTTTAGCACTCTTCTTCTTCGCTAATTCCATCCTCCTCACTATTCTGTCCTCTATTTCGCCTTTTAATAACCTCTCAAAAGCCCTATCTATTCTGTCCTCACAATCACTAATATATGATAGTCGCTTCGCTTCTTCGCTTGTTCTGATGTCTTCTCTTGCATTTCCTCCATTAGTCTTGTCTATGCTCCTCACATGACCTAATATATATTTTACATAGTAGAAATAGTCTTTAAAGAATTTGATGAAAACTACTCTGAGCTGAAGTCGTAAGGTTATTGCGTCCGAAGTTCCTAATGTCTTATTAAAATAAAATAAATATATTCAAAAGATGATTGTAAAATCCTGTGTGCATTTATCTTTGAATCCGGTATGATATCTTTATTAATCTTACATGAAAACACAGCTTCCATTAACGCATTTCTAGGAAATAACATCGCAATGACATCCCATTACAAATGTGATAATAATCACAAGCGCTACTGAACAAATATATGAATCCTATAGAGAACTTATGGAACTGTAAAGAGGAAAACCAAGTTTCACTTATCAGCGGTCAAGTCAACTTATTACTGAGCTAAATATACATAAATTAAAGTACTTCAACATGCAAGTAAAATGTAATGGAAAAATACGTTGCAAATGTATTCAGTTGCATGTTAAGCGAGGATTTGCATAGATGAACGCAAGACTTGTATAGCTGACATTACTCCTTTAATAATCTCTTTCCATAATCGTCATATTTTCTCTCGGCCATAGACCAGACTGACTTGCCTGCCAGCTACGGAGTGAGGTATGCCAACACCTGCAGTTACTGCTTCAAAATGACTAAATAAAATTGCATTCTTAAATGGAGGTGAAAACAGTAGAAATTCGCGTGTAACGGATACGATGTGAGAAAATAAGTGTCTATCTTCTAACTTTTACCACGAGGATAGAATGAACAACTACAACTTCGCACGAAAGTTATGTTTATTATTATTTTTTTCACAACAGCAGGTTCAAAACACAGTATTAGTCTAGGCTCAGATTACATAGCCTAACTTCATAATGAAAGTGCATCCTGAGTTTTCAACATTTTCTGTTAAATTCAATTAAGTTACTAAACATCTACAAATAAATTATACTTAAATTGACTATGTATAAAGTTTATGTTCTTTTTTTTTACATATGATATGATATATGGTATGGTATGGTATGATATGATATGATATGATATGATATGATATGATATGATATGATATGATATGATATGATATGATATGATATGATATATGATATATAATATGATATATAATATGATATGATATGATATGATATGATATGATATGATATGATATGATATGATATGATATGATATGATATGATATGATATGATATGATATGATATGATATGATATATATTCCACCAGATCACATTTCTGTATACAATGCCATCACTTCTTTGGATACATATTCTGCTTACGTCTTTTTTTTCTTTCTTTATCAACCGGCTATTACATATAAACAGGGCTGGCGGTTTCGGAAACCAAACAAAAAAAAACAGTTACATGTATAACCTGACTGAAGAATCATTGCAGACGGCAGGTAGAGTAAGCATGGACATAAACATGCAATCGATACTGCATTACGTTACCCTGTTCTGACGTACTATGCACAGCGCTGCAGTAAAGAAATGCCTCGGTTCAGTTTTTTTAATAGCATTGAATAAGTAAATGCTGCCAATTATTTTTTTTTCCTTCTATATCCAGCCAGAGGCCATTTTCGTAAATATTGCTGTTTTGCATATTTATGTTTTTCTGTTTCTTTTTCCTAAACTAACACAAAAACAACACCCATGTCAGGCGGACTGGAACCCACAACCCTTCGGACCAAGCCGTAGAGTCATTGCGTGCCTCTACAGCTTGCGCCACCCAGGTCGGCTGTTCGTTCAGTCTGCTAGTCGGTATCGGAAGTGTGTGTGTACACAAGAGCGAATGGAAACTCCGCCGAGACACTCGTCACGCGAAGTCTTACACTCGCAAAGCAGAAAGATTATACACAGTGTGCTAAAAATTTTGTAAAGAAGAGAAAAAGAAAGTTCTTATCATTCCATTAATGAACGCTGTGGAAAGAACAGCAACGGCGGTGGGGTAGAATGAAAGAACAATATATACTATAGCTAAGGAGGTGAGCAAACAAAGCGCATTGGAGGACAATTTTCAACTCCTGGCGAAAGCCGCCCACATCGAAAGAAAATTGTACTTGATGATTTTGTAAAAGTGGGTCATCCGCAGAACTTTATGGAAGTTTTATGAGAAGAGAAAAGAAATTCCGACCCTATGCAAGCTTCTGAATGCTGTTAAGAAAAATATACAGTTTAATGACGGAAAAGATACATTCTGGAGCCTGTCAGTTTTGGAACAAATGACCGCACGATCAATAAGCGAAATCAGCAAAGAAGTCTGGATAAAATGCTGCCAATCTGTTAAACATGTCGAGGACGAATATTGGCGTCGTGACGCGTTAATGGAAGAGGAAGTAGAAAGGATAGTAATAAACATAGGCATTGTAAGTAGTGATGAGGAGTGTGATGAAGATGATGATAGGCTAGGTAGCAGCACAGATACAGCAGACGAAGGCATTCAACTGGTAGTGCAGATAAAATTGAGACCTCTGCCTCGGGCATACAGCTACTTCTGGAATAAATTACGTGTATATACTGTACATGACAGAAAAAGTAAATTCAACTATGGTATTGGTAATTTTATTTGATTATGTTCATAACAGCTGTTGATGTTTTTATTGTCAGACTGTACCAACATTTCTCCACCTGACTCGCCACGCATCGAGACTGAGTGGATCGCATTCGCGACACACGAGCGCCCTCATCTGAAAACTCAATGTTACCTCAGACGGATTATACATAGGGTTGTGATTACTGATCTACGTCATGCAGTTCCTGTTTACACTCATCATAAGACAACCATCGATTACAGTGATCTTAAGGAAACGGTGTTATATCAAGGTATCCCGAGTTCAGTTGTTCAGTGCATACAGCAGAAACAATATGCTCAAATGAATAAATATGAAGTAAAATCCTGTGAAGGAACAATAAGAAATTCAGTGCAAAGTTCAGTTATAAGAGACGAAAACTTGTGTTTATATAATATATAGTTCTTTGTATTAACTTTTGTATTTCTTGTATTAGATGGAACTGCACCCGAATTCAAGCTTTGCTCATAGGTGTGTTCCTGATTTTTTTTTATGTTTTATGTTATGAGGCACTACATCTCACTTGACGAAAATAATGTGTCAGAGGAAAAATAGTTGTTTGTATAGGGTAAAGCTGCCTAATTCCGTGATATTTTTTTTTCATTGAATATCACGGGTTTGGGTATCTTGCTAGGAAGTTCACCGATGTCTCAAAAGTAGCTGAAAGATGCACTCTTACGAGAAAGATGTCTGGCGCTATGGTCGAACGGCAAAGCTTTGACTGACATTCAATTTCAAAAAACTATCACAGGATTAGGGGTACACGGAAAGAGGCAACTATTGCATATATACCGGCTAGACAAGGTTCCACATCGCTTCATTCCCTGAAGAAGGTGGGAGAGCTAGCCATCGAAAGCTTGGAAGCAAATCTCCAACTCACCTGGCTGAGAACCCGAGAAGAGTTATTCTACATCAAACGCCGGGAAAGCCTCAAGTCATACAAATTCTGTAAACATTACAGCAAATGCTGGATACCTTTCGGTGCTGGATCCCGGACTTATTTCACCGGCATTATCACCTTCATCTCATTCAGACGCTAAATAATCTAAGATGATGATAAAACGTCGTAAAATAACCTACTAAAATTTTAAAAAATTCCAGAGAAAATGGAAAATTAATTTGTTAAATTCAACATTAGTGGGATAGGCTTTCCTACTACCCTTAATAAAGTTAAAGCTATTATTAGTTGCTTAGGAAAGAGTAATAATAACAGGAAAGAGTAATCGCCGATTGGTAAGGAGTGATAAATTCTAGCATATGATCAAGAAGAGCGTTTATTAAAAAACTACTGGCACGAAAATCTGGGTCGGTTAATGTAATTCCATTATGAAATTTAATTCCCTTTTCTTTTCCAACGAAAGACAATGCATACGAGAAAAGGTATATGAAACTTCTTTCTGGGCTTTCTTTTTCTATTTTTAACATCCTTCTGGTTCCGCCTCCGAAACCTAATGACGTAGTCTGAGGGGAGTTACTTGATACACGTGTTTTAATTTTTATTCCGTGAAATCAGGAGGCAATATTATTATGGACTGACCTAATTTCCAAGTTCCTTTTCCTGCTGACAACACACTGTTGGAAAAGAAACTGTTTTAATGCATATAATCAGTAAAACTGTAATTGAAAAAAGGAATCCAATGACAATGAATTGTAGGCTTACATTAATTTCACAAGTTTTACTGCGTTCACGAATTAAAAAACACCCTATTTGTGTTCACCAACCGCTTGCTTCATACATTTACTATTTTAATAGAATACTTGTGAAAATAAGTTTTTCCTTCACAAATTTTTTAACGTCAAGTAAATAATCTAGGAACAACATGAATGCATATCTAATTTTAATACGAGCATACAGCCATGGGTAGTGAAACACCTCTAAATCACATTAGCATTCGCCCGGTTAATAAATTATATGTCAGAAGAATGCAATAATTCGATATGCAGATCGAGGGTGAGCAGATTAGTGTAAATCGTACGGGCACCAGTCAGTAGGTTAAGTTTAATAGCCGCGATGATTTCCAGCGAGTTCATATTTATTTCCTTGCAGCGGTGTGACCCGGATGCTAGGGGATAAAGAATAAAAAGAAAGGCATTCGGTTCTTCTTAAACTAATGGAGTTGTTTCAACGTAACATTTTCTAATATTCATGAAGCGAATCGTCATAATAATGCGCATAATTATTGTACTATAGCTACTATATCTACTACAACTGCAACTATTACTATACCTACAACTACTACTACTACTACCACGACTACAACTACAACTCAATTACAACAACAACAACAACAACTAGTACTACAACACTACTACTACTACTACACTACTACTATTACAACAATACTACTACTACTACTACTACTACTACTACTACTACTACACTACAACAACACTACAACACTACTGCTACTACAACAACAACACTACAACTACTACAACACTACTACAACACAACAACAACAACACTACAAATACTACAACAACACTACTAAAACCACTACAACACTATTACTACCACCACCACCACAACACTACAACACTGCTACTACTACTACTACTACTACTACTACTACTACTACTACTACTACTACTACTACTACTACTACTACTACTACTACTACTACTACTACTACAACACGGCTACTACTACTACTACTACTCTCCATCGTCCCATGTTTTCATATATTTATCTGAAATAGTTAATGCTCATTGCCTACAGATGTCGGTAGTGCCGAAAAAATGTAGACCAGATAGTTAATCAGAAATTATCCAGAATTCACCACAGGCAGTGGTTCCACATTACTCTCGTAATGAATGATTATGAAAATGGAGAATTCTTGAGATGTCAGAGACAACCGGAGTACCCTGATAAAACCCCTGAGCTTGCCGAACACAAGTTATAAATTCAGGGGAGAACGAGACTTTGTCCCGCGCCGTGGTGTCGTGGTCTAAGGCATCCTGCCTGAGACTCGCGTTACAGAATGCACGCTGGTTCAATTCCTCATGGTGGAAGAAATTTTCTCATGAATTTTCGGCCAGTGTGTGGGACCGGTGCACACCCAGCATCGTGATGCACTTGGGGACCTACGATAGGTAGCGAAATCCGTTTGCGAATGTCAGCTATAACGGCTGGGGGGATCATCGTGCTAACCACACGATACCTCCATTCTGGTTGGATGATCGTCCACCTCTGCTTCGGCATGTGGGCGTGAGGCCCTTCATGGGCTGTAGCGCCACGGATTATTACGAGATTTTAACCCGGGCCCCCTGGCTTTTTTTTAAGTCTGTTCGCTCCATTACTGTGGAGTAATGCTACATGCACTTTAACTTAAACTACGTTCGTATAATTACTTTATATTGTTCTAAGAGTTACGGTACTTTATAGGCAATATAGATGGATGAATAATTTTGTACTTTTCTTTCATTGTAATTTGTCAAATTGTATATTGTTAGTAAATATGATCAAGTTCTTACGGTATTTGTGCACTAGTTTGTCTTTATTCACTGGCCAGTTTTTAGTCTTTAGAACTGCCGCTTTCAGAATGTCTCTTTCTCTCTCAAGTAATTTACAATTGTATAACAAATGATCTATCGTTTGTTCGTCATTGTTGCATGGGCATAATGGGCTATCTATAATTTTATATTTATGTAGATAATATTTTATATTTCCGTGTCCTGTTATTATAGTTGTGAAGTTTGGGGTTATGTTAAGTTTCAGTTTTAACCGATCGTTTAAATTTGGGAAAAAAGATTTTGTGATTTGTCCTTTTGCTGTGTTGTCCCATTCGTTTTGCCACTTCACTAAACTGAGAGTGTGTATTTCACTTTTCACTGCACTTTTTGGTATCTTGCTGTAGCTCTCTGGAATATCCTCGGAGCGTGCTGCTTCCTTCGCAAGTTGATCTGCTAATTCATTCCCCTCGTGTCCATCGTGGGCCTTAATGCCTTAATCCAGTTGAATTCTATTTTCCAGTTCTTCCTCTCCGCTTCCTTTACTTCTCTTCTCATTTCTTCTATATGATACGTATGATTTGTTTGGTTTCTAAGGGAGTCTAATATTATCCTGCTGTCTGTAAATATTGAAATTGTTTGCTGTTGACTTTCCAGGGTCTGTACATGCTGAATAGCTTTTAATATGGCTAGTTGTTCAGCCTGATTGTTTGAACATTTGTCACTCATCCTGTATTTAAGCGCTTCCTCCAGTTGTCCTGTTTGAATATAGGCTAGCTATTCCTGCTCCAACACCGAGTTCACCTTTGCTCCCATCTGTGAAGATATTAATTATATTATATTCGTTGTCCTCTTTTCCTTCTCTGATTTCTAGCACTGAGCCAATTTATCTGGAAAAGTAAGGAACACGAATACCAGCCTCAAGTATCGAACGCAAGAGTCTTGAATTTTACACCAGTGACCTATCATACCGTGAACTCCTAAAAATAAACCTGAGTATCTTATACAAATCCAGATTTGTATGAGTTGTCAACACCTTAGTCAAAGATTGCGACCTGCTTCATAAATCAGACAACTTAAATTATAAACATTTTGGCAATAGACTTGATAATCCGATTCTAAAATCCTGCATTATTATACCCAACAAAAGATAATTCACGTCTAAATAATACACAGACGTAACTAAAAATATCCTTACGAATGGATGCCTCTGTGACAGATATTAATATTAACTGACTGCTTCTCCTACTAGCTTTAATATTTAACACAAGTTTCGGCGTACGTGTTATTGAGGTTGGAATAAATTTGAGACATAAAAAACTTCGGAATTTCGTTATAAATTGAGATTAGTGTTGTTTCTACCGCGTTAAGATACCATAGAGTGCATTTTATTGTGGAGAGATATTTATAGAATGTGTCTGGATGTTATGTATGGAGCGAAATTAATGGTTGAGTGTGAAAGTGGACTAAATGACAGCACAACTGATAAACCACAGAAGAGAATGTGACTTTGTGATGAATCTAAATAGATAATCTAAACAGTTGTGAGTTCATTTTCATATTAAATCATGTTACATCATTATATATATATATATATATATATATATATATACCTACAGAATGTTAAAAACATTCAATATTTTAAGAGGGCCCTAAAATTAAATTTTGTACGAAAAAAGGGCACTGAAATTCATATTGTAAGAACAGTATACCTTCTGATGTGAGCTCTTTGCTTGTATCTTATTGGATATTTAAGGTGTGATTTCCTAAGACGTAGGGCAGAAGCATCTGAAAATCACACTGAGCCTCTCATATGATGTTCATGAACAAGTATTCATATCTCGGAAGATATTAATTTTAGAACCCATGTTTATTATACTTTGTGTCTTGTGTTTCATGAATACTACCACCTCTCAAAATACTAAATGTTTCTTTTAGCACCCTGTATATATATTGCGGTACATATTTTTAGATTCTTCCCAGTTCAGACAATTCTGTTTTCGTTTACTAAACGAGTATAAGCGAGTTTCATAATTTTCACGCGAACGTCTTAATTACCATTAGAGGCAAGATGCATACGACTATTTTTGTTCGACCATAATTAAATGCCTAAGTTTTGAGTTTTTACAAATATCTTACCTTGTTACTTTGCTGATAATGAAATGGCGACTATGAGTGTTTTTTCAGTGTGTTCCCGAGTAGTGCAACAGATGGCAGCCACTTTTGTGTCGATGCAGTATTTATTTATTTTTTGCAGGGCTTTGATTTGGAGATTATAAGCTCAAAGCAACACCCATTAAAACACAAGAAATGAACTAAATTTATTAGAATATTAAAATTATCACGAATATAATTTATTTTATTTTAAATACATGTTGTTGATTGTGCAGTTTGTGCCTGCCATTTTGGATTGTTCTTTTCAATGCTTGCGGGTTGTTGCGCGTACGATATTAATCAATATCGCATATGCTTAGTTGGAATAACATAATGAATAGCAGGACTTTAACGTACGTCATTAAGGTACAGTTACGTATTATATGATGGAGCAAAAAAAATGTATTATTGTACAACAATTAGAAAAGAAACATTTTAAGAATCTTGTAAACCGATAATTTTCAGCACAACTAGTCTTCCACTATATCATTTCAAATCATGATGACTTTGTATCATTAAAGTAAACATAATAACTATGGGAAATCTATCTTTTTTAATTTTCCAACTGACATTACTCACTTATCTGAATTATATTATTTACAAGTTTAAAATTAGTAATGTTGCTTATGTTTTTACTGTTTAATTGCATTTCAATCATCATCGTTAACATGCAGGAGAGAAATAATTGCATTCTAGCCGTAAGTGCTTCCTTGATAGGAAAACCTGAAAAATATTTAAGTACAATAATAGGTCTAAATGATTGATTAGAAATTATGTCCAACTTTTACTGAAAACGTACTAAAGCAAATTAAGGCATCAAGAATACTGCAAAAATGCTGATGTAAAGTTTAAAATGTGTAATACAGAATATTTAATTTTGTCAATAGCCTAAGGAGGTGTTTATTTAACATTTCTACGTTTGCATACTATTTTATGTTGTTCAATTAAAATTTTCTGTCGTCGGCTTGCAAAATGAAGTTTTTCTTTGATATATTGGATCTGATGTCTTCATACTTGCCCCACTGTGTCTGATACTCATCCATTACTTCGTAGTCCACACCTGTGGAGTAACGGCTTGCGCGTCTGGCCGCGAAACTAGGTGGCCCGGGATCTGATATCTTTATACTTGCACTGTGTCTGATACTCATCCATTACTTCGTGTTAATTTCTATTGTTTTATCTCTGATATCCATATTCATATACCAAATTCAAATAAATCGCTTGAGTGACCAACACATCTTGTTTATGCACTAGGTTTTAATGTAATATAGCTTATATTTCACTGTATTTATATTCCTATCTACAGAAAGAGATAAATATTATGCTCTGTATTTAATTCCACAAGGAAATTAATTAATTCCCGAATAAATGCGAACAATTCAAAGTTATGTCTGCCTTGCTGGTCTAGATTATGACAATGTGTCCATTCCGAATACAAAGAAAGCCTGATGGCCTCTCATTAAAGTCCCTTGGGGAAATATTAAGAAAAATGTTTAGGGATATCAAAGAGAATCTGCAGTGAACATTATATAAGTAAGTTTCTTGTTTTGAGGTTAATACTTTTTTAAACATGAATCCGTATCCTGAGGGGCGCACGTCCCAGTTGAGACTCCCCGGCTGTTATTTTGATCCCACGTAGACAAAAGCCATTAGAGTGGGACAGTTCATTATACGTACCGACATAGACGGCGTAATTAGATATCTGCAATGCGGAATATTGTTACCTGACCACCTGATCAGTTAATAGTTGGAGTTTGAGAATGTACTGGTTCATAAACAAAGAAATTGAGGATATCCTCACATTTACAATGAAGTTTGCCTCATAGTTACACAGGGTAAACGGTAAGTAATGTCATTAATAGATTTCAGGTGGTTATTTTTGAGATATTTCAAACAAATAGTTTCAAACAGTTTTGCTCATTTTTGCTTCCTTTTCGAGATAAAAAATTGTTTTATATGAAATATTTCATAGCGCATTTTGGGAAAGCCATTGTTTTAATTCCCAATATACTCAGTCAATTTAGGAGAACAGTGTATTATAATAATAAACGAGTGAAAGAATTTGAGTTTTGTCCTTTAAATGTACAGAAATTTGATCCGAACAAATGTAACTTTTCGTCCTACAAAGGAATGTTACAATGTTACATTTGTTCGGATCAAATTTCTGCACATTTAGTTTAAAGAACAAAACTAAAATTATTTCAATATTATTTACTATCATAATACACTGCTCTCTTAAATTGACTGAGCATATTGGGAATTAAATCAATGGTTTTCCCAAAACATGATATGAAATGTTTCATATAAAGCATTTTTATCTCCAAAAGGAAGCAAAAACGAGCAAAATGGTATTAAACGTTTTTCTCTGAAATACCTAAAAACAAAGAAGGAAAGAAGGCATATCTAGTTCTTGTTTCCCATTAGTTAAGAGGACGGATGACTGAATTGTGGAGAAAATTTATAAAAATATATATTTTTTTTTTATTTTCTAAACACATCTAGAATCTTCCCTCTTTCCAAAATATAAAGTTTCACAATTTGGAAGACCCTGACATTACAGCAACCATTTTTAAATGATCCGGCATTTAAATGCCTGGGTTCGGTACACCCTTTTCTTCATTGCTTTTTTTATTTTAAATTTTCCAACATTCTTTGCATGCAAAATGCTCTTTGAAAAACTATTCTTAAACTTTCGTTTTAAAATTTGGTACAGAAATGCAAAATATGTAATATGTTGAAGTTAAGCTAATAAATATAAGTAAATAATTATTACTTTTTTAATTTAAAAATATCTGTACAGAATTTTCGATTTAATGGAATTAAAAAAAATTCTCAGCAATAAATATTCATGTGACATCAATAGTCAGCATAAATTAGAATACTGTATCAATGACAAACCTAAAGAAAAAGCATGGACTTAAAAATTAAAATTAATTCACTGGGGGTGTTATTTTAAGAATAATAAAATATTTACAAAATTATAATATCCCCAAAACTATTGCGCCAAATTAAAAATATTTTATTCACTACAGGCTTCTTTCCGATCTCCGATAACGAATTTGAATGACATCATATGCGTCAGGAACACACGACAGCTGAACTGTGGCGCGAGGTGACAGACCAGTAGTGAATGATCTCATAGTCAGAGTGCACGGCGACTCACAGCAGAAATTCCCAAGAAAATCGAGCCTTTTTGAAATGGGTACATAACAACCCTTTCCAATGCCAAGTACAGTTACGTGAAAATAAAATAAGCCTGCAATAAACTATGTTTCGTTATTTCCAAGAAAGGCATATTCTATGTACTTAATAAAATTGGTAAAGATCGAATGGAATTAATTTGTATCATATCGTGGGGTGCGGCGACTTGTGACGGGGGGTGGATTTGCTTGCTTTTTCCACTCTGAAATTAATCCCATTCGAGCTTTGCCAGTCTTATTAGGTAGGCTACACACAAGATGCCTTTCTTGGAAATAACGAAACCACATTTTTTGCAGGCTCCTATGATTTTCACGTAACTGTACTTGGCATCGGAAAGGTTTGTTATGTCCCCCCTCCCACTCCCAAACAGTCTCGATTTTCTTGGGCATTGCTACAGTGGTACACCGTGCACAGCGTCCTCGTGTACTTTCTTTTAACGCCCACGAAAGAACCAAAATGGCGAGCAATTATATTAATTATTTATCGAGCCTTAGATAGTGCATAACGTCATCAGCAGCTAACGACAAGGCTCACACGTTTAAATGTAGCCGCCCTGCAACGTTATTGGCTGCCACAAATAAGAGCGACGCGAATTTTTTATAGTGCCTTTATCTTATGACGTCACACGCAATTCGCGTTCCTTTTCAAGTTTTTTTCTTTTCTCGCCTGGTTTGCGTTATGGTAATCATACACCATCGAGGTCGACAACAATCGCAATTCAATTACAAATTAAAATTAATTACCTTTAGGTGATTGTTTACGTTGAAATAGAATTCAAATTAACTTATTTATAGCTATCTACAGTATTTCAAGAAATTTTACAGAAATCTCATCTGTAGTAAACATACTTTCTATCTCCTTTTAGATATATTATTACTTATCCTGTCTACGTGACTCTATAATGGAATTGAAACAACAGACTCGTGATATTTGATTGCGCCAATGGTTTTCCACGACACCATCCCTTCCACTCCCTTTGTGGCCAATAAGACGCTGCCGCTCACTCATCCCTTCACCTACAAAAAGAGGGGAAGGGATGATTCCGTGGAAAGCCTTGGCGCCTTCAAATGTAACAAGTCGGTTGCTGTTTCAATTTCATTATAAGTTCACTTCGAAATTATCGTAAGCACTGTCTGATTCTGAAATTTCACTAGACCTACTTGTATTTAATTCCGTATTTATTAATCCAGGATATCTAAATCTCTGTAACTTGTCACTGCGTCCGATATTCGCGGGTCCAAACCCAGATAAAGGCGACGCGACGAATTAAAGGTGACAAAAATACTGATTATATGGCTTCCATCGGAAGTGAATAATACCCTGCATCTCACAGATTTAGAGCACCTAAATCAACCCTATTCCTGATAAAGGACTCCAAACAAAATTTACCAGTGCCATCCAAATCAGTGACGAAAATATCTGAGCTGAACTTCCCAATAAAACAATTACATTTTCTTGCGCCTTTGGTCTCCTACCATAGACAAAATCAGAGAAGTTCGAGAGGGCCACCCTGTGCCTATGTTGCGTTGACAGTTTTAGTGCTCATGCGATCATAGAAAGCTCGCGAGATACCAATAGCACGAAATACTGTCAGTCAAACAGCTCCTCAGACGAGCAATCTGAGGTACCAAACACATCTCAGTCCTACGTAAATATTGAATGTTGTTTCTATAAATGTTGTTACTGTCTGGTTTTATTTAGTTATTCATCATCAGGCAGCTCATTTTCATTCCCAAACAAGTTAGGACAGTTATCGGTTAGTATATCCTGGAGTTTTAGAGTTCAGAGTCTGATCCTAAATGCTTACTTCAGGACGCTACGAAAGGTATAACCTAGCTTCGATAAATAATAATAATAATAATAATAATAATAATAATAATAATAATAATAATAATGATGGAGCATGGACACTGTAAGTGGGATTGCTACTAAATAGAAATAGTCTGTCCAGCTACTTTTTGACCACATAAACGCACCAACACTGAGAAACTAGCTCTGTACAAAATATTAGTGCTACTTATTACAGAAAATATACGTAATTAGATCGATAATAATACTGAATTAGTATATACCATATATATATATATATATATATATATATATATATATATATTATAGAATATAATAGTAAACATGATACACATTAAGTTAAATATAAATACTCTATATATAACATATGCAATTAATTCATTTAACGAAATCAACTCCGTTACGGTGAACAAAAACATATATTCTGAGATTATGAAATTCATACCTTTTACTGTAACTGCCAGTAAAAAGTAGTTTAAACTAAAAAATGTTCTTCCTACGTAACATGGTGTTAAAAGGACAAAATAGTAATAACAAAAATTAATATACAAATTATGAATATTTACACTTTACACAATATATACAAATAATTCGTTTATCAAAACCTATCCCGTTGAAGTGAACGAAAACATATATTCTGAGGTTATGATATGAAAATCTTTCACAATTATCATATAAAATTTATTTAAACTAGGAGAATGTTCTTTCCACGTCATACGACGTTACAAGGGGCGTATTTATAATATATTACATCATTATTATTTAATGACCCCAAGCGTACCTGCTTGCAATTCTACCCTGCTTATGCATCCAAGTGACGTAATAGATGTAGCTACCAGAAGAAACTACTGGATGTTCTGTACGTTTGGGAACGAAAATGCGCTGCCTGTTCATCATTTAATATAACGTCCTTTATCAATTTACCATTATCTCTCACATAACATGTCTGTATCTTCTTTCTGCTATGTAGCGTCACACTCTACTCCAGTGGTCGTCAGCACTCGCTGAAATGTGCAATGAGTACGTGGTGCTGTCCCGTGTGCACTGTCGTGCAACAGGGAGAGATAGAGAGCATACCCGCTAACAGCTACGGAGTGCACCCTAGTGCACTGCGTTTTCCGCGGGTAAGAGAGACTAGCACCAGCGTGCTCTGTGCTGACGACCCCTGCTCTACTCCATTGGCCACCTACTTGCATCTTCAATTCGCCAGCTCATTTGTGTTTTAGACGCCGCTGTTCCTCTGACCTGTTCTTGGGTTCCACCGTGTTAATTTGTACGTCCATTTGGATAGGTCCATTCTTGACACATGTCCTCTGCTATAGTACCATTTGATATTTTGAGCTCTTTCTTTTTGCCACATCATCTAAGCCGATTTTCTTATTATTTTCGTTCTGGATTCTCTCTCTTAAAGTTATATGCAGTAGTTTTCTCTGCATTTCACGTTGGCATCAGGCTAGTTTAGACAAATGATACCAGACAAATATCCATATTTTGGGAAAGTTTCGAAGCCACGACAGAGGCTTCCACTCAACTTTGAAGCTGCGTGTCTTGGCTGTTACTCACCAGTACGTCATGATCAGCTGGAACAGTATGAAGCCTTCAAATCTTATATTTGTTAGCTTTCATACTGAGTACTATCCCTCGTGCTTTGTGCGGCTTTCCACTTCATTATACTGCCGTCCTGTAACTGCATTGATAGGCTAAGTGGGGCCGAAGTATGAATGGCTCTTGTCTGACATACCGCATTAAGCCCCTTTCTCCCCGCTACCCCAGTAAAAGAAAGACAAATGCTTCAGCCACAACGCCCACGAACACAGCCTATTAAGACAAGAACTGCAATTGCAAAGTAATTAAGGGATTGTAAATTTCTTGTGCAAAGTTCAGGAGTGGTAGTTTTTGTCTCGCAATTGAAAATGAGAGGTCATAAATAACGAACTGTCTTTACCTTCCACTTCCAAACGAAACAAATTGCAATTCGTTATTCATGCACGTGTCACGTCGGGCCTACAAATATAATTTCATATACAGTTGGAAGCGACCTCAAGTATATGCACACAGACTTCTTCAATATCATGAAGTGTTTGAGGTTAGCTGGCCCAGCTGTAACTGTCAGTTGACGGCACCTCAACAGAAGAACAGAAGTTCATTCCCAGGTAGGTCTTAAAATTTACTGAGGAGAAAGCGGGTTTGAGACAAGTTTTCATTAATCACCTCCTTTTCTCTTCCGACTAAAATTTGACCAACGCTAGATTTGTTGTATCACTATTGTCATCTACTCAGAACAGCATCTGTATTGTACAAGGTTTAATAAATAAGTAATGCCCTCTTTAATTATCACAAGCCTTGAAGTCATTATTTTACACCACTGCAGTTTACAGGATTGCAATACCTACTACCAGATTCTCTGGATATAGGTATACTTTAAATGTCGCCAGTGTTCATTAATATACATGGATAATGTCAAGATTTTATGATAATATTAATTATTACTTTACTCTCGATTATTGGTAACTGAATCAAGCCTCGTAGAAAAGTAGGGACATTTAGATTTTGAATTTTAGTGGTTCACAGACTCACCAGTATATTCACTGCATGTTACCCCATTGTTCGTTAAGGTACTGTTGTGTTTAGATAGCTTGGCCGGAGTTATGCGCGAACATTTCAGTAGAGGTGATGTCGAGTGAGTTAGTTTCTGAGCATATTTAGTGGGGCAGGAGGGGGAAAGAGGAGAACTGTTTTCATGCTGACGTACGTTGAAGGTATGTTGGAAACCATTGGTCACGTACCTGTACTCCATGGGCGATCAGAGTTTTTCCACTCATTGCTATCCAAAGACTAGTAACTAACACAATGCAGTCTCCTCTTTTTACCTTTCTACTTACAATGAAGTAAACTACAATGTCTTTATTGGTTTCATTACGTTACTAATGTTTTTACAATAGCTAGTATACTAAGCACTTGCACAAACAAAATAAGCGTATTCTGAAAGAGCTGCACAGCAAATAAACCATTCATCCCTTTTTCCGTTATTATTATCAAATGGTTTTACCTGGTTTACTGCTCAGACCTCGGTTCAGGGTACCGAAACCCATGAATATTCAGTTACAGAAGAACACAAAATAAAAGTTCACGTTTACAGATATAATAATATATTATACAGTGTATTTCTAGCACAGAAAAGAACTGCCGAACATTACATGTTTCAATTTACATTATACTATGCATATTTTAACAATATAAAATAATAATTTGACTTTCTATGTCTCATTTTGATGTTGAAGGCCTGTCCCTTTGATATTTAATATTTTACATGTGCTTTTGCTACTAAAGAGTTTTTCAAAGAATCTAGTTCTGCATGTCCATAAATCATTTTTAAACAATTTGCAAAATGCAGTATTCTTTCCTTTAAGAAGAAAATATTTCTTTTCGAACTTCTGTATAAGTTCGTTTTGAAAGGAACGCTTGGTGCTCTTAATTTTCGACATGTTCCTCAGTAGCCTACTGTCAATTATAAAACAGCGAAATTAACACTAACATAAATATGGAAACATAAATAATTATATAAATAAATGAAATGAGATAAAATACACGTGTTTACTCACAGAATTCTAGTACGTATGGTGATCGCACGGACCCACGCCAAGCAGCAATAAGAAAGACGGTAATGCACTTTGTTACAAAACCAACTGTGCTCTCGCAGTGCCACCCCACTCCACGTGTTATGCAAACTTCAGTCTGGTGATTCGGTGACTCTAGATCGAGGCCTAGTTAGGACCGTTTAAGCTATCTAAACAGAACAGTAAATGTGTATGAATTCAATGTCTCCACTATTTCCTCTTGCACTGAAAAGTGGCTACCATCGTAGCCTAAAATGGCCTTATACCTAGTGTTTCTTACCACTCCTTTATGTGGGAATGGTTATTGAATCCAAATGGCCACTTTCTTTCTAAATGTGAATAGGCTATGAAGTCCTATCTGTTGATTCAGCCATGTAGGCTCAGGGCCGGTGAAGTTCCACTAGAGTGCTCTTTCACTTCCCGATAGCTAAGGCTATCTCTACGCCAGTCATAATATTACATCACGCTGCACTATTTTGGCTAGATAATATTTAAATTGTGATGAGGAATACTGAACTTGAGAGTGACGGATTGATGGAGGGAAACGGAAGAACTCCGAGAAAATCCCCCACGCATTTTGAGCTTGCCCAGCACAAATATGACTCCGACAACACCGGGGATTTAAACTCTAAACCGTTCTCACTATTACTCCGTTATCAAATCTTGGTGACAAATAAAATCATAGTAACAATTTTGGAAGCTCCTTCCAAGAAACAGTAAGAACATGTAGGCCTAAGATTCAAACTGTCAGTAAGATAACAGACTTCGTTGATACCGAAAGCTGCTTAGGTACATATACAAAGTACTGCAATTAAAATAAGTACTAATTAAGCTAATTTCCATTTTCCTGGCATTGGAAAGCAATCAATATATAGGCCTACATACATACGTACATAAAAAAACACACACACTTTTCTGCCAAATGGCAGATCCAGCATTCTCCGATCTTTCCTATTTTCTACTTTCCTCTTAGTCTCCGCATATGATCCATATATCCTAATGTCATCTATCATCTGATATCTTCTTCTGCCCCGAACTCTTCTCACGTTCACCATTCCTTCCAGTGCATCCTTCAGTTTCTTCTTAGCCAGTGACCCTTTTCTCTTCCTGATCAGTTTCAGCATCATTCTTTCTTCACGTACTCTTTCTAACACACCTTCATTTCTTATTCTGTCTGTCCATTTCATACGCTCCATCCTTCTCCATATCCACATTTCAAATGCTTCTATTCGCTTCTCTTGACTTCGTCGTTTTGTCCATGTTTCTGCCCCCATATGCCATACTCCACAGAAAGTACGTACTTCACTAGTCTCTTCCTTAGTTCTATTTCTAGGCTTACCATAGGCATTTTTTTAATGTAAAATTTTACATGAAATAAAAAGTTAACTGATATTGTATATCGTTGATTAGTCAACTGTCCGGGCATAGGTTGGAACCTCATAAGTGGCACCAATAACGCATCACTTAGGAGGCAACTAAACTAGCAAATAATGGGGTAGGGTTATCAGTTCTTTTCCACCTCCATTGCATACACTGATGACTAGTAACATAATATTACACTAATCAGACTTCAGATGTATACAAACAATTGTTCTTCCTCTGACACATACCATCAAGTGAGATGTACAGTAGTGACAAAAAACCGGACCGACCCTTGTCGCTGATTTCAGAGCCTTGTTCACTCCAGAGCACGATAGACTGGTAACTAAGACTTTCGTGGTTCGAATCCTGCGTGGGAAGGAAATTTTTTTTGTTCCTTATTCAAATTTATTCCCAATACTTTTCGATTGCAGCCATATTTTACTACTTAATTAACTTATTATTCCCAGAACATGAATTTTTACCAGCTTATTTTCTAATGGCTTTCGAAATGGGCTACGTCAGCTGTCGAAACTACAACAATTTCAATAGATTACTCGCTATCTTGAGAATGGGGGCGTGGCATGCGCAGTGGCTCATTTCGGGGACTTTGATTATTCCGTCGGTCTGGTTTTTTTTGCCACTACTGTACTGTATGATAATAGATGAATTTATGAGCCAGAACCTCAATCAGAGTATATGTATGTAGTATATATTATTTTATACTTATTACCATGTCACAGTCATTCGTGATAAATGAATTGCTCAATTTTTATGAGGTGCTGGCTATACTGAGAGCTGTAGATCAACAACCTGTACCTTCCAAAGCCTCCTACACTCATCTCGTTGCCTCTATTTAACGAAGAGGACTACACCTCTTGCTCCTCCTTTGCGTATATGCAAAATTATGTCAGGAGTATGCATTTAAATTTCGTATCGGTTTCGCTGTGAATATATGTATATGCCGTTGAGGTATTTATTTCAGATTTTTCACGCACACCTTCTCATCTTTCGGTCTGTATCACTGACCCCGTATAATAGAACTGCTGCAAGCAATAGTGGTCTACATGTCAGCAGTAGAGAACACAAAGAAAATGATTTTACTTTTATTTTGAGTTAATACCGAGCTGATGTTATTCAAAAAATTTGTTTGTAAAGATTGAACAATTTTTCGAGATTTTTGGGTTCATATATTTTACTTCTAGAGCCATTGTCTTAGTTTTGGTGGTAGATATATTTATATTGTATGGTTTTAATATGTTATGTTGGGTGCGAAGGATTGAATACGTATGAAGCAGCGTTAGGAGCTAGCAACTCTATGTTAAGCAAAGGTTAAATAATGTATACAGTAGAGCGTCTCGTTTAGGCACAGTGAAAACGTAAAGAAAGTGCAGGTAATGTATGGGGGAGGACGAGCCGTACGATAAACACGAGGGATGCACAAGGTTTTAGTTACAACATTTATGGCGAAGCTTTAATTGAAATTATATTTTCCAAAAACACAGAAAACAAAAGAACACAAATTGCATAATGTTATCATATATACATTTTAACAAACAAGCAATTGTAACGTTGAAATAATTCAATATAACAAATCGAATTTGCTACTTGTATGATGTTGCTTTCAAGCAGCATTTTTACAGTCATGAATTTTATTCTCTGTATGATTAACTTAATATCACCGACTTCTCTGGCCGAATTAACAAAACTGCAGTATATTGGTCTGGAATGACAACACTTTCCTAAACATAATTATCCCTTCTCAAAGTTCAATTTATTCAGGCACTGTATCTGACCACTTCAGACCTATATATTGTAGTCTTGTTAATTCGAGCACAGAAGACGGTGATATGAGGCCTATGCTAGTCGTACAGAGAATGAAATTCATGACCGTAAAAATGCTGCTTGAAAGAAACGTCATATAAGTAGTAAATCTGATTTGATATATTGAATTACTTCAACGTTACAATTGCTTGTTTATTAAAATGTTGTAACTAAAACCTTGCACATCCCTCGTGTTTATCGTACGGCTCGTCCTCCCCCCACAAGTTACCTGCACTTTGTTTACGTTTCCACTGTGCCTAAACGAGACGCTATACTGTAGTATTTACCGAGTGTTTATATATTTATTATTTCCCAGTTGAATACATTTGGGCTGAGTTAATTTCATTTTTATTTTCCAAAATTGTATTGATATATAAATCTAAGGGGATAGGGGATGGATCATATCCCTGACTTAAGACAAAATTAACTTTTAGGGGAGTTCCTTTCTATTGCTAGTTTGTTTTTTGACGACTGTACTGGGTGTTTTCATAAGGCGTTTTAATGGCATCTGGCTAAAGATAACATTCATTTGAGATATTCCACAACTTACAGCGATCTATTCCAGGCATTTCCAACTCCTGGCTCTGTGACGTCATACGTCTCTACTCCCAAGGTTCTTGAGAGGGGAAGCATGGCTATAAGAGCAAAGTAGGGGGAGTGACAGTGGAAGGAATGGAGATGTTTAAATAGCGGAGACATAACATTACCCCCCACGTGCTACTAGCTCTGCTCCGAGAGTGGAATCGCGCTCCGATGTCACTTGTTGGCCTGTTGGTAGTGACTGATCTACTCTATTATATGCTTTTCATAGTCTAGAAAAAGATTATATTCACTTCCCTTTTACATTATCTCTTTTATAATGAAAATGGCATCAATACAAGAATGGCCCTTACACAAACCATGCTCTATTCCAATAATATGCATATAATTTTTTTGCTAGCCGTTTAATTTTGAGTTAAATATTGACTCATATTTTGTAACCAGGGTTTACAACAGATATATCTCTATAAGTGTATTATAAAATTTTGTTTTATGTACTTTTTTTAAATATTTATAATTCTTGCTACTTTCTATTCGTTATATATTTATCCAACGTTTCATATGCCATTAAATAATTATATAAATTTCCTTTTAAATTTTATACTTTAATGTTTGATCAATTCCGTATTAATTTCATGCACTACGGGTGCTTAATTAAATGTGCATGTAATACAGGAATAGTTATTTATGTGACAAATATCTGTGTGTCATTCAAAGTTTTGCTACGATAGCACAAATTTACATTAAATAAGTGTTTCAAATTTAAGACGTTATAATATCACAGTGTCAAGGCCGTTTAAACTCAGAACCATTAAGAAGTAAGTATCCATGGAATAGCGACCTGTTTTATTCATGTTCGCAATTTCATGGCCGTCTAAAACGCCCGTATAATCAACAAAGCGGTTAGGAACAGTTGAATGATAAATATTGTTACAGTTTAATACTAGATGTAACTTTAGAATAATAAGGGCTAAAATGTAGATAAGAATATTAAATTTGTTACCTATTTGTGTGTGTAATATTTATGTAATGAGAAATCGAGAAAATGCATTAATTTCTTATTGAATGAAGTTTGTACATTGAATATTAATTTTTTTTGGCAGTGAGTAAAATGAATACCAGTGCCTAAAGTGATTACTTACATTTTTACGCACTAGTGTTTTAAAGGCTCTTTTTATGCACTGATAACAGTGGGTAAAATGCAACTTTACGGACTATCGCATAAAAATACTTTACCATTCATATAAACTGTTGGGCACTCCGCTGCATTCTGACTTCAGTAACATGTTACGTGTATTTCAGTAATTTTTTATGTAAGAAAGGTAGGCAAGTTATCAATTTTTGTATATCTTAATGTATTCATAAAGTTACACTGATGCAATCCTTTTCATAAATTATATATTCACGAGACTAAAGTGATGCTTTAAGGTAGTAACTGGTGTTTGGACTTCTGAATCTGAAACACAGTGTTTAATAGAAGACTACCGAATACGGAGGACTATGAAATGTGATACAAGAGATTTATGTGGGTAAATAATTACCATGAAATTGATAAACCTACTCTTCCAATCCGGTTGTATATTAACCATAACACATCACGTGTCAGGTGAAACCGGCCAAAACAGTTACAACGAGCAAGATCCGCATTTTCTTTTTATGCAAGCAATATCATTTGTTACACACCCATCACAGATTAACCGCTCGAATCTACGAAGTTGATTATTTTGCCTTAAAGATACCGGTAAACTAAAGTTTTTCATAAAGCACTAGTAGCACATATATTTATTTGTAATGTCAATATCAGCGGAGAAATGAAATTATTCAGCACTCACGCTATGACAAATAGATTTCCTAGAGCACTTTCAGAAATAATCTGCTACTACATTCCCTACATAAATTGTTAAATACGTCGCGATGGAGTTAGAATGGCACGGGAAATTGAAGTACCCGAAGAAAACACGTGCAATAGTCCTCTTCTTCACAATTCATTAACTTCATAGGTTCTGTCCACGAAAAACTTCATCACACGTCACGTAATTTGAGCTGCTGCTGGTCTTCAAACGTAAAATAGTAAATAATACATAACATAGGCTGTAACAGTTGTGCTCATAGCTTTTCCGCTTGCTTACGAAGGAATGCCGCTCTGACTGTCGCGTTTTTGTTGAGGTTTGACGGACATTTATAATTCTTTGTGCATATTATTCAGAGTGAACAGTATGTAATGTCATTCATTTTTAGCGGACTATTCTTTTATATATTTCAAACAACAAATGCTGTGAGAAATACAAAACTGTCAATATAAAAATTTTAATTCGGAGGAATATTTAAATTAATATGTTGGCTAACCTACAAAGCAGTTTGGCGCCAAATAGGAGTAACTGCTTAGTTTTTTTTAGTAGGTTATTTTACGATGCTTTATCAACATCTTAGGTTATTTAGCGTCTGACTGAGATGAAAGTGATAATGCCGGTGAAATGAGTCCGGGGTCCAGTACCGAAATTTACCCAGCATTTGCTCATATTGGGTTGAGGGAAAATCCCGGAAAAGACCTCAACCAGGTAACTTGCCCCGACCGGGAATCGAACCCGTGCCACTTGGTTTCGCGGCTAGACGCGCTAACCGTTACTCCACATATGTAGACAACTGCTTAGTTGTGAACGAATGTTTTGTAAGAGTCTACAAAAAAAGTTCAGAAAGAATTTTGCTTCACCTTCATTTTTTGTATTGTAAGTAAACATACACTGCTATTTTTTAAGAATATGTTGTTTCTATGAGTAATGTATAGTAGTTAACATTTATTACAATGTTTTTAAGATCTCCCATAACCTCAGTTCATTAAATTATGACGTGTTTACATTTACCCCATAGTTTCAATTGCTTGGAGGTAATTGTAAACATGTTTTACTATGGTTATATTTCGTACTTTTCAGTAATAAAAATGCCAAGAAATTATATTAGAAAGAGACCCCCACCCAACTACACTGTGGAGGATTTAGAGAGGGTTGTCACAGGTGTGAAAAATAGTAACTACAGTTATCGTGAAGCTCAGGAGAGGTACTGAGCTCCTATATCGTCATATATCATAGGTTGAGGGTACGAAATGTACCAGTGACCAAAATTGGAGTTGGAAGGAGTACAGCTCTTTCTCCTGAAACATAACTAAAAATGATCAGTGTCTGATAGCCCCTCTCAAAGGGGTAAATATAAACTTGCAATTAAAATATGAAAAAAGTCAACCTTATTATTTTAAACCCATTTTCAGGGAAAAGAAAGATCTAAAAATAACAAAATTTTTCTTTGTCATGCTTACCGTTACTGAAGATTGTGTAATGTTGAAATATATTTGAAATCGGTGAAAAGTGTTTACAATTACCCTGGTCTACTCTAATAATACAATTTTTCTCATATTTGCTTCCTTTTGGAGATAAAAATTTGTTATATGAAACATTTTATAGCTTGTTTTGGGAAGTCATTGATTTAATTCCCGATATTCTCTGTCAATTTAAGAGAGCAGTTGACACAAATTTGTCACTAAGGAGAAGGAAATTAAGAGCGTTCGTGGAATGAAACTTGGAGACGAAAATGTGAGATTCCGGTAAAAACTTCCGTCTTCTAATTTTTCTCTATCTGTTATTTAACGACACTGTATCAGCTATGAGACTATCTAGCGGCAGTGCGTTTGGTGACAGTGAAATGGTATTTGGCGAGATGTGTGAGAGAGTTTTCTGTGGAATTTCACGACATTCGCTTTATAGCTAGGAAAAACTTCGGAAAAAAAAACAGATATCGGCGTAAGCGGGACCCAAACAAACACCGTACGTAGGCCTAATCTTGGGTCTTGAGTCCTCAGGTACCCTGTGATTAAACCTGTGGCCTTTCAATTGGTCTACCATAAACATCACAGCAATCAACGGCGGAAATCGAACTCGAGATCGTATAGATCTACTGACGGGACTGCTCACTATGTCCTGGATCTCTTGAAGACTGCGTGCGGGCTCCTTTCGTTGAGAAGTCATCAATAAAAGAGAGAACTCCGACTGAGGTTCCGGCTGTTGCTGAACAAACTCTAAATATATGAGTACAAAGGTGGCAGGAAATTAATCTCGTGTGGTCAAAATTTAGTATCTACGCATAAATAATTCCAGATGAGGAATAGCTGAAGAGTTTTCAATGAGAGACATGGAGGCAAGAAAGCGACCGAGCCAGTCCAATACCAGGCCGTCATTTGTTGTTGACCCGCGGATGCTGCTTCGAGAAAATTTGTTTTGCGTCCTGGAGACAGGTTCATTGCCTGAACAACCTACAAAAGTTATAGCCTATAGACCGATTTAAACCTATTGACCTTACAGGTTTTGGTGACCCTCATAGCACGAATCTGTGGGTCAGGGAAACAAACAACTTCCCTAATCGAGGCAGGTGACATGCTGAAGAGATGGACAATAGCATAATTAAACTAAATAGCTGCAGTAGACTTAACAAGGCCCTTCGAAAGCACGTAACAAGCAAGCTGAATTCTTAATCAACCGTTAGAGGAAGACAGGTCCTTCCTCATTCTATGAAGAAGAATAGATCGATTTTGTCATTTCATGCAGGCTACATATCAAATTGCAGAAATACCAGAAACTTGCAGTTCTTTTCTTATTTAATTCAGGTTGAATTTTTAATCATAATTAAGGTATTTTACCAGAATTATAAGGACGACTCATCTGTGACTAACTTCATGTCAAATGAAATTCATAATACTGATTTTAATTTTGCTAAACACTGGGTGACTGTTCATTAAATTAAGTCATGTTCTACAATGATGGTTAACAGCAGCATAACTTTATACTCTTTCTTTTCGCCTTTTGCTACTTTTTTCGTATTTATTTCCCTCTTTCTCCTCCACTTCCTTGCTTTCTCCCCCCTTTTCTTCTTCCCTTAGCTTTTGTTCTTTTGTACCATCTTCTCTGATTCTTTTTTCTCATTCTTCCTCTTTCTTCAACTAACATTTTTATTCTTTTACTTTCTTCTATCTTTCTCCTCTTTCTCTTTCCTTTTTCGTCTTTCTCCTTTTTTACTTCTTCCTCACTCTCAGTTTCCGTATAGTCACCGATGTTGCTGAGGTGGCGCGTGTTTTCCCATATTTGGATTAAAAATACTTTGTGATTACACAGTAGCCCCTACGTTCACAGGAAGTTACCATGGTTCCTATGGCAAAAATAAATGACGGCCGGTTCTGAGTTGCAACATTGTAGTGTTGTTGCCGGTTCATCTTATAAACAAAACCACGCTTGTTCGCATTTGTATTTCTTCTTTTGTGGGCTTGTGCTCAGTTCCTAGCTAACGTAAATGAATTTGTTTTATTTTGTTATATACTTATTGTCTGTGTTGTAGTTTAATTCCTTTTCAATCTATTTGTTTCGTTGTTCTTATTGTTTTATCATTTTATTACTTTATTTTTTGGTTCTCGCGGCATGAGTTCGTTTAGTTTCAAAACACACCGACAAATCTCGCCCACGTGTCAAGTACTCGAAGAGTGAAATATACGCCAACATTCCTCTCAGGATGCATCAACTGGAGGTGACAAAATATGTTTAATCCAAGTGTACTAATCTTAATCTGTGCTCGGGCGCAGGATCATTCCCACTTGATACCTGGCTCAGTTATTACGAAATTTTCCCCAAATATAAAACGAATGTCAGGTAACCCCATGGGGAGTTTCCTAACTCATCTCGCCAAAAACTCATCTATTATCAATTCTATAGACACTAGTTACCCTAATAAGATAAAACAACGTCGTTTTGTAACACATTTAGTACATTCATAAGTTTCCTATAAGGGAGACTCGGCAATTTCCGCAACATTAAGAAGTAAATCTATCATATTTTTATCAAAATGTTTATTGAAAAATATTATCAAAGCATGTAGACATGGATGAAACCTTTCATTACCAAATGTGATAGAGAGACCTATTAAAATACAAATATATTTAGTTGTACATACATTACATTTGAAAAAGAACTCGGGTAATTCCGCAACAGTGCGGATAAATCCGCAATAGGACTTGGCTCATTCCGCAGTCGTAAATAATTACGAAATACATTATGAAAGTATGAAGGAACAATTTATATGTAACAATGCTCACTTGCCTCACAGCTGTGTAGCAAAACACGAAAAACAACCAACTTTCGATGTTTCACTGTATTGCCGACAAAGGTATCGACCAATATCCTTCATTTTTCTATCGTACTGCAAAGGACATGCCTCCTGTTGACAGCCTCTCAGTCGACCTGGTTGGCGAATTGGTAAAGCGCTGGCCTTCTATGCCCAAGGTTGCGGGTTCGATCCCGGGCCAGGTCGATGCCATTTAAGTGTGCTTAAATGCGACAGGCTCATGTTAGTAGATTTAGTGGCATGTAAAAGAACTCCTGCGGGACAAAATTCCGGCACATCCGACGACGCTGATATAACCTCTGCAGTTGCGAGCGTCGTTAAATAAAACATATATTTTTTTTTTTGACAGCCTCTCAAAACTTACGTTCACGCTTTTGTAAAGCCGCAGTAAAATCATATATGCACTACTGCGGAATTACCCGTACTGCGGAATTGGCCCAGTTTCCCCTACATGCCCGAAGATCTCGCTTTTGATTCTTGACGGGGTTATGCATTCTTCCAATTAACATAATCCTTCCATCTGCACTATAGCCCTGGGATTTAGTCAGTCATTAAAATGAAAGAGAATCAGGCAGTCTTTTTTGGTAGTCTAGTAAAGGCGGGAAGCACGCATGACTGAAAACACTGATGCTATTAATGCCGATTTTCTGAAAAGATGGGAGCCTTAATCAATACGCTGCCCTGTGGGCCTTCGTGGCCTCTATCAGGGATACTTACATGTCCACACACCTGTGGAGTAACGGTCAGCGCGTCTGGCCGCGAAACCAGGTGGACCAGGTTCGAATCCCGGTCGGGGCAAGTTACCTGGTTGAGGTTTTTACCGGGGTTTTCCCTCAGCCCAATTCGAGCAAATGCTGGGTAACTTTCGGTGCTGAACTCCGGACTCATTTCACATGCATTGTCACCTTCATTTCATTCAGACGCTAAATAACCTTAGATGTTGATACAGAGTCGTAAAATAACCCAATAAATAATAATATACTTGCATCTCTCTTTCCTCTTTTGTTATCCTCTTCATTAACTTCATCTTCTCAACTTTCTTCTCTTGCAGCTTTCACCTCCTTTCTGCTTCTTCTGTCCATTTCTTCTCTATCTTCGTTTTCTATCTTCTTGCTCTTCGTTCCCTCTCTCGTCTTCACATTTTTACTATTAGTTCTTATCTTACGCCATTCCTTTTCTTCCCTTTTTTCTCGTCCCGTTCATTTCCTATCCCTTTTACTTTTCTTCTACCTCTCATTCTTTCGTCTCTAATTCTTCATCTTTTCTCTCTTTCGCTTTTGCTCTTTCTTCGCCATGTCTACTTCCCCTCTTCATATCCTCTCATTATTGCCTCTTTCTTCTTCATTCTTTCCATTTCGCTTTCTTCTCCTACCAATCCTTTTACCCTTGTATTCCTCTCCCTTCTTCGTCTTCCCCATCTTCCTTTTTTGCTTTTTATCATCTTCTCTTTCTCCCTCCTCTTTCCTACTATCCAAAGTATATTTTATATAGTGCTGCTGCCGGAGTTACAAGCTACAGAAAGTGGGTCTTTCCCGTCGTCTGTATCGGAGCATTCTCCTGCGCTGTCAGTAGCGATTTATCTTGGGAGGCATGAGGAATTCCCCAGGTGTGAGGACAACTCGTCCATTACCGTCTGTGCAAGTCTGACTATCCGGTTTGAATCTCCTTATGGATAACGTGCTCCATCGCTATTAATATGAGCGCCTCAATAGTGTAAATACCAACAGGTACCGAGAGGAATGAAATTCTACAGTGAATAGGACAGGGGCTCTCAAAAAGCAATGAAATGAGATGTGTCAATAATGAAGTAAGTTCGAACGAGAATGCTAAGGCGAACAGAAGTATTCGGAGAAAACTTGACACGTACTCGTTACGGCCACTCGCGGTATCTCAAGATCTTTCAGGAACTACATTCTGGCCGGTTTGTTAAGAAGGAATCAGCTGACGACTATGGCTGGAAACTGTCTATTGAAGAGGTGGATTCCAAAACCAACTAAGTAAAAAATCTGTTTTTTTTTTCAGGAGAGCAATAAAATTTAAATAATTATTTTGGAGCGGATTATCTGAGTAATTTACGGTGTACCACATCCATAAAAACATAGATATGACATTACAAAATATTTGTGACATTTACGTTTATACCTTACAATTTATAGGCGCGTATTTTTTTCAAAATTGCACTAAGTCATGACTTAGTTTGATTTGGAAAAGAATTCAGAATATTTCCCTATACTGGTTAATTCAAGTATGCTGTGTTAACGTCTTATTACTAAATACTGTAACGTTTTACGTGTTAGTTTTAACATGGAATATTACATTTTCCATTTACAGAAATAAAGAATTGAATTGTAAATGCTGTGTTAACTGAAAAAATACTACACTATACACTATAGGTATTATGACAAATACTTTAACTTATTACATACTATTAATTGTAACGTAGATTTTACACTTTACATTTACAAAAATTGAAAGTAGTTTAATTAAATATTGCAATGTTCTATTTCCACTGAAATTGAAATGTAACATATTTATTACTATACTAATTGAACTTAATATGCACATATTAGTTTCAATATTAAATTTCACATTTTTTTTATTTTTATTTAAACAAATGGCTTTTCTTCGTCATACATATTAATAGTATTATCATTATCCCTTCAGGTTCCTTCAGTGCTTGTTCATAAAATTGTTTGGCTTTACTATTTTCCTCGTGTATGTATTTCATCAGCTTAAGAATGTCATTTCTTTTTTCAAAGCTAATGGTATTTTTTAATGTTACATTAGGAATATTAGTAGCGAACTGCAAAGTGCAACTACAATAGAAGTACTGAAATAAAACGCGCCAAACACTGCTAAGTCACCTGTGTCGATAGCCAGTGCGTATCCGCACCGACTTAGTTGGGTCTGGAATAAAACAACAGTTGACTTAGTTGGATTTGGAAAACACCGTCAATTTGACATTTAAAATCGACATGACTTATTTGGATTTGACTTATATTCTGTTATTATAATATTGTGTAACATGTATAGGTGAAAACACTAAGCAGCATAGCTAAAAATCACCAAAAATTGACTTAGTTGGTTTTGGAATCCACCTCTTCAATTGTCAAATAGCCTTGTCACACTTTATAGCTGTGTATTTTTACTAGTAGATGACAAGGAAACGTTTCGAAGGCAGCGATGAGATAAACAAGTAATGTAGCTATATTGTATGTTTTATATTTTTTACATCATATTTGTATATCCTTAGATATTTATGAATACTCAATGCAGGGCATATCAAAAGTCCGGTAACACTTTCAATATTTTATTACACAAAAAACTACTAATGATAGCACTTTCAAACACACGTCAGTTTAAAGTCAAACTCTCAAAGTTATTCAGCCGCTTAATTTTCAGCGACGAGGCGACATTCCATACGAGTGGGAAAATTAACAAGCACAACTCTCGTGTTTGGGGTACACAGAAACCTCACAGAATCATTGAACAAGAGCGTGATTCACCAAAGGAGAATGTTTTCTGCGCGTTGTCACAAAGAAAAGTGTACGGACCTTTCTTCTTCATTGAGGCTACTGTGACTAGACATTCATATCTGGACATGTTGGAGCAATGGTTGGTGCCTCAACTTAGACAAGATCTCGATGACGATTTCATCTTTCAGCAAGATGGAGCTCCGCCACATTTCCACAATGCAGTTCGTGCTTACCTGAATACGGAGATGTCTGATCGTTGGATAGGACGTGCTGGAGTAAGGGACAGATGTTTCATGACATGGCCACCAAGGTCACCCGATATGACTTGGGAAGAGTTTGATTATCGTTTGGACATCTGCCGAGTCACTCGTGGTTCACACATTGAATCTCTGTAAGGTGTAAACAGAACTTTGAGAGTTTGACTTTAAACTGACGTGTGTTTGAAAGTGCTATCATTAGTAGTTTTTGTGTAATAAAATATTGAAAGTGTTACTGGACTTTTGATATGCCCTGTATGTATCATTATACTTTGTTTTCTAACAAAAATCTCTGTTTATATTCCTCTTGACATACAATGCCTCTAACGTAAAAGACTCTAGAGAAAGTAAATATATTTTACTGACAACATGAGCATTAACCCACCATAATATCGAACACATTGTACTTCATGCATTGTTACTTCAGTATTAAAAATAATATTTTAAACAGACTATCACAAGACAGTGCGACAATTCACACGCGCACACACACACAAATATGTAAATACAGAGTATAGGCTATGTATATGGTGTTTAATGATAGTAACTTCACAGAAAAAAATCTTCAAGACAAGTGAGACAGAATTTTCCTTTGCAATTTTACGTTATTTCTTTTCATTTAGTGGGAAATGTCTTTGTTTCTAGAAAAAAATTGCAACATCGCAGTATATACAAAAATATTTGCCAAGGCATGGAAACACCTCTTCTCCGCGGCAGTGAGGACGGTTACATAGTAAATCTCAATCAACATCAAGCGTTTCTCACGATGTCACTGCCCTTACGTTCCGTGTAGTCAAGCCTTAGATTGAAGTACGCGTCCGCTAACAGCGTTGCCAAACATCCGTAACTTAAAGTGATTTATTAGTAAGTATTTTCAGTTGATTATTTATTAGCTTTATCAACTGCTATGGTTATCTAGCGTCTGAGTGAGATGAAGGTGAAAATGCTAGCGAGATGAGTCCAGGATCCAGCCTCAACCAGGTAATTTGTCCCAAGAAGGATTTGAACCCGGACCCGCTCGTTCCACGGTCAGACGTGCTAACCATTACTCCACAGAGGTGGACTATTAACAAGTATTAAAATACTCTTAAACTCTAAATGTGGCATAAATAGTATGCAAAATTATCTGTGGAACTGAGAACTCTAATGCAAAGACGTTTATAAAATGTGTATACCTAAATGTGTTTAAAAGATAATGGGATCAAAATTTATCATGTACAGTAATTATTTCTGAAATTTAAGAGCAAATGAATAAAAGGATGGAGGACTTTTCCATTCATAATAAGCATAGGATTTATCTCTTAAAAGGACTGTCATCTTGCACCGTTTAACTTTTTGTCCTGAACAAGAATTTTAAAATGTTACATTTTTCGGATCAAGTTCTGCACATTTGAAGGACAAAATTGACATACTTTCAATAATTTATTATCATAGTACGCTATTCTCTAAAATTGACTTACCATATTGGGAATTAAATCAATGGCTTTCTCAAAACACGCTATGAAATATTTCATATAAAATAAATTTTATCTTGAAAAGGAAGCAAAAACGAGCAAATTTGTAACAGATTTCTTTTAAATATCCCAAAGCATAACCTCCTTAAATTAATGATATTACTTACGGTTCATTCTGTACAGACAGATAATTAAAAATTGAAATAAATAAATTCATTAAAATATCTTTGTAATAATTGTTTTCGTTTTTGTGAGAGAAAAAGCTGGACATTGAAATAACCCCACAGTAGTTCGCCGCTGTCTAACCTTATTTTAACCTACAGTAGCTATGTCAATGTTTTTCTTCAGTATTCCTATATTGTAATTAATTTCATTAATACAACATTCATTATTTCATTTCTTTTTTCGGACGAGCAAAAAATTCTCTCATACGAGCGGTTGTAAATCACTGATTTAGAGGATCAGGATTCCAGCTAATTCATCTCGACGCTCGAGTATCTCACACGGAGTCGGAGTGCCACTATAAAGACTTTCTCAACCGTCTTCTTCAGACACTAATTGTCTGTTTATACAGTCTCATGAAGTAAGTGTAGACGCCCGCAATTCATTTAAAGGTTAATAACCCAAATCTCAAAAAGGAATGACGGAAGATAGGTGGTTGCAAGCATCGAACAGGCTGGCCTTTGACATAGGTGGGGCTATCGTGCCCACAGCCACCTGTGACATAAGCCACGTTTACCCCGAGTGTGTCTCCATCATGCCTATGATTAATCCCGTGTTTACCAGCTCTTTTATTTTAAGACTAGAGAAGGAATACATATTCATTAGACACATCATTACCTGCACAAGTCGGTAGAGGAACCCACAAGGGCTCTTGTAGACGGAAGATGTTTTCTGTGTGGGTTGATTTGTTGATTCAAGCAAGCATTCATAAGAGTTGCCAACATAGCAATTTTTTCACTAGACTTGAATGGTTTGGTTTTCTATTTAACAGTGCTTTTAATATTAAGTTTATTCAGTGTGAGAAGATAGTGGGTTGATTATGAATTACTGTCTCTGATAACGAATTTGAATGACGTCATGTGCATCAGGAATCAAACCGACATCTGAATTGCGGCGAGAGATGACAGACTAGTAGTGAGTGATTTCATTAGCAGAGTGCACGGTGTATCACAGTAGCAATGCCGAAGATAATCAAGCCTTTTTGGGAGATAACAACCCTTTCCGATGCCAAGTACAGTTACGTGAAAATCATAGGAGCCTTCAAAAAACGTGGTTTCGTTATTTCCAAGAAAGGCATCTTGTGTGTAGGTACCTAGTAATACTTGTAAAGCTCGGATGGAATTAATTCCAGAGTGGAAAAAGCAACCAAATTCACCCCCCCCCCTCACAAGTCGCCGCACCCCACGAGATGATACAAATTAATTCCATTCGAGCTTTACCAATCTTATTAATTACACAAAGGATTCCTTTCTTGGAAATAACGAAACCTCGTTTATTGCAGGGTTCTTTTATTTTCAATTAACTGTACTTGGCATCAGAAAGACTTATGTACTCCCCGCAAAAATGCTCGATTTTCTTCGGAATTTCTACTGTGAGTCGCCGTGCACTCTGCCTATGAGATCACTCACTAATGGTCTGTCACCTCGCGCCACAGTTCAGCTATCGTGTGACTCCTGACTCACATGACGTCATTCAAATTCGTTATCAGAGATCGGAAACATCCCTGTAATACAGAAGGAATATTTCAAAGGAATTTAGTCGTAATCTACTTGAAGGTAGAAGACATGGTCATGAAGCTTCAACAAAAGAATAGAGAAACACCGGCGTAGCTCGCTCGGCTGCGACGCTTGCTTGCCGAACAGGAATTGCGCTCGGGGGTGGGTTCGATTCCCGCTTGGGCTGAGTACCCGGTTGGGGTTTTTCAGAGTTTTCCCCCAACCCTACGGTGGATATTAAGTAATATATGGCGAATCCAGCCCCATATCGCCAAATACCATCTCGCTATCACCAATTTCACCGACGCTAAGTAACCGAGTCGTTGATACAAAGTCGTTAAACAACCACCTAAAAACAAAAAGAGAATAAAGGTGGATTCGTCTACGTTCATATTCTCGGTACAGGAAGAATGCGAATCGGGGGCTTGTACAGCTTTAATTGCAGGAAAATGTCCTGGTACTTGACCATCAGGAAGAAATTCGAATGGTTGCAAGAAACTTTCTGGAAACTCTGACGAACAAATCTTTACTTCCACTTCGCATCGAAATCATATCTGATCTATTGGGTGGCAGTCGTTTTAGTGGATTACCTTATCCATTATTTTCTACATTTTAATCCAAGTATTGCCTAGAGCAGTGGTCGGCAAAGATTACATCATTTAAAATACAGCCCATAATAATAATAATAATAATAATAATAATAATAATAATAATAATAATAATAATATCACTGAAACTTATCTAAGTCACCAGTTAAGCTGAATACATTAGAAATGTAAAGATAATTACCAGGCAGCGCATTTTCGTTCCCAAACAAGTTAATATATCCTAGAATTTTAGGTTTCAACATCTGACCCTGAATGCTTACATCAGGACGCTACGAAAGATACAACCTAGTTCGGTACATAATAATAATGGAGCATGACAACTGTAAGTGGGATTGCTACTAAATTGAAATGGTCTGCCTGACTACTTTTTAACCATATATACGCACTAACACTGCGAACCTAGCTCTGTACACAATATTAGTGCTACATATGACAGAAAATATAATAAGACCGATGATAATACTGAACTAGTATATACAAAATATATTATAGAACATAATAGTAAACATTATACATATTAACTGTGAATACTCCATGTTACTAAAAATTACAATGTTGAAATTGGAGTTTAATAATGTGTTTAAAATTGAAAACGGCCATGGTACAGAATGAATACTTACGACTAATCAGCTGTGTTCGCTGAGATGCGAGGCCGGTCTGGGTAGGCGACTGAATCGGCGTGTGTTATGACTACACTGATCAAATTGAAAAGCAATACACAGATCAATGAGAATGTTATTGTCAATTGGAGCTTTATCATTTAAATTATTTTTATTTGTAATTTTGTCTCTGCAATTATTATCTATTGATTCTAAAATGTTTAAAGTTTGACCTTTACTTTGTACATGCAGGATAGTCCTATCTGATTTTTTGTTCGTAAAGAAATTTTGATTGTTAATAATGTGTTCATTGAACGCTGATTTAACCCTGTTACTATGTGAAATTTGTCTATGTTCTTTATATCTTGTAACAACTGCTCTGTCAGTTTGACCTATATATGTGGCTTTGCAATCAGGAAATTGACATTTTAATTTATACAAGCCGGAGGTATTGAATTTATTAAAGTTCTGGTTCAAAATACTATATACTCTTTTTTGTAATGTATTATCTGTTCTGTACGCTATATTATATTTAAATTTCTTAAACGTATTTGTAATAATTTGTATAAGTGAAGCTGTTGCAATCAGTGAATGTAAAAAATTGCTTTCTTTTGTTTGAGATAGTGTGCTATTGTCTTTAATTAATTTCTTTTTATTCAATATATTTTAAAATAAATTTTTCAGTATTGAATATTAAACATTTTCGAAATTGCAGTTCCAACAGAGGTCAACAGCTAAAGTATCCCTAGTACTTTTAGTATAACAGTTTTAAGTATACGTAATTTAGTGACTTTATGTGAACGTCAATTGGCAACCCTCCTTTCCTTATAACATTTGCACATGCAGAAAGAACAGGTTGTCGGGTCGCTCCAGGTACTCAATTTCGAATGAGAAATGGTACTCAGGTCGAAGTTCGTATTGAAGGATACCGCTGCCTCAAACGTAGTCAATGCAAAGTGCACAAGATGCCAAAACAATTTATTGTTTCTATCCTAACATGTCGACTCTCTTCAAATGTGGGTCAAGTGTTGTTTCTTGTTTTTATTTCTGGATTCTATCATCTAAAAACAGCGATGATAAATATGAAATAGTTGTCCATTCTTCTCTTCATAGTCTTAAGTGACTAGATGTTTTCCTGTTCCATATTATTGTTCAATGCATTAAGAGGCAAAGTTTCACTACAAGTTTAGCCTTTTTAGGACTAAAACAAATTAATATCGCGCAAACCAACAAATAAATCTGACAAATTGGTAGGCACACAGCTAGACAGTTTTTATTCAACTACTATTATAAGTAGAGCCGCCAAGGTGGTCTAGTGGCTAGAGCGCTTGACTTATAATCCTGTGGGCCCGCCGAACGCTCGATTTATAACTTGTGTTGGGCAAGCCCGTGGTCTAGATAACACAGAGATTTTCTCCGGGAACTCCGGTTCCCCTGTGGCATTCCAACAAACCTCTGTCATCATCTCATCTCAGCGTATGGCACACCCTGGATGAATGACGAACAGACAAGAACCCCATTAGTTACAAAACTACTATAAGTATTCTTCGCAGCTAGTAAAAGCAATATAACAAAAAGAACAGACCTTACATGGATTAAATATAACCCAATGAGGGTAATAAGCATATTGTTAAATAATAAGAAATTTGTATAACAATATTTATATTGAACACAAATTTTTCGTATCATTATATTAGGCCTATTGATTTTATGTCACTTGTCATACTGTGGAATGGACACAAAGGTAAAGACGGCTGTCAGGCGGTAGACTTATACGGTACAGAGATACAAAAATTGATCCTACAGTATGAAAAAGTCTCAATTGCTGTTGAGAATATGTTGAAAAATAGCTCAACAATTGCTATATCTGTTGCAATAAATTGTGTTTTCTTTCTGTAAACGGCTCCAGGGAAACTTACTCTCTGGACAGCCCTCGTATGTTTGTACGGTCCTTTACTAATATCGAAGCTCATATTTCTGTCATGCCTCCCACCCAGAAATACAGTAAGGATTCAATGAATGGAATTACAGAATGGGGTAGTTTATTTAAATCCAATTTTAATCCACTTTATTTTTTACAGAAGAAAATAATTAAAATATGTCTTCATAAACCTATTGATTTTCCATCTCAGAAATTGTTTTTAGACTTTAATGTTCTTAAAATGAGACAAATTTATTATATTGTATTAATAAAATTCATAAATGAAAATCAAAATAATTTTGAATTGTATTCTCACAGTTATGAAACAAAAGGTATGAATTCTTTAAGGTTGCTTGAACCAAAAATGCAACACTGCTACAGTATTTAATTCTAGTAGTAATTTAGGCCCAAGAATATATAACAAATTTATATTTAAATATCCTAATCTTGTCAATTCTAATAGTTCTAGCATTAAATTAAAAAAGTCATGTATGGATTTTATAAAAAATGGAAAAACTGTAAATTTAAATTTAATTTAATTTATTGGTCTGACCCTATATTTTGGGTTTGTCCTGCGAAACAGATTAGCTCACAATAAAATTTAAAATGAAAAATTATATAAACAGGTTTCAAGGTTTCAGACGAAAGTGATTAAGACATAAGAAAAAAAAATAGAACCAAGTATAATTTAAATTGAATGTACGCCATAAAGATGCTGACGAAATATCGCTACAGAAAATTGTATAATGGTGGTGACGATGGCATCTTGAAGATCTCTCGTCAGCTTGTATTTTTCCCTCTACTTTACAAAGGCTTTCGGAATGGTGCCTCTCGCTCCAAAGAAGAGATCGGTAACTGTGGATTTTTCAATGTTGTATTTCGCTGATAGGTACTGAATAGTGGCCTCGTAGACATAAGACTATTATTGTTTAGTAGACATAAGACTAGTTGTATTTATACTTCTTAATTTCAATTCAGGAATCCGCCCCTGAGCACGAGTTCTAATCTTTCAGGGAAGAGCTAAAGTTTTTCTGTTTATATTATAATTTATGTTACAATTATTAGCAAATAAATACTCAAATAAACAAATAAACAAACAAGTAAATAAATAAATACATAAGTAAATAAATAAACAAATAAATACACAAATAAACAAACAAGTAAATAAATAAATACATAAGAAAATAAATACATAAATAAATAAATACATAAGTAAGTAAGTAAATAAATAATGAGTCAGTAATGAAATGTTCATAAGAAAGTAGTTTCGGTTGTTTCCACTATCGATGATGAATATAAGAACCTGACAACGTTTCGTAGGTTGCTTCGCCTTAGAAACGCCACAGTACAACTACTTAAATTCAATAATGATATCGAGGGCTATACGAGATTGGATAAGTAAGTAGAAAAACAAATATATGTTGTTGTTGTTTTCTAATGCCAGGTATTTGACAATGAAGTCATTTGACCTCTTGCACTCCAATATTTTTCAGCCACTGAAGCACAGATTTTGAGATGTTCCGAATCCATTTCTTGGTTTGAGTTGCACAATGGACAGTTAGGGGACTGATATATTCCAATTCTATGCAGGTGTTTGGCCAAACAATCATGATCTGTTGCCAATCTAAATGCAGCTACAGACGAAAACACAATAAACAATGAAATATTAAAATATTGAGAAAATTCAATCGATTATCATACAATATTGCAAGAGGAGAGAAATCTTAAATCAGCAGTAAATTATTAGCCGAAGAAAACAAGAGAAAGGTGGTGACTCCGGAAGCGTCGGGGAGACTTTTGAAGCCTGAGCAGGTATGTATGCCTGACGTTGAAAGTGGAGAAGGAGGCGATTAAGAAGAGGAACTAATTAATTAGCCAGCCGGGTGGCTATGCGGCGTAAGGCGCACTTCTCTGCGGAGGTTCGTGGGCTCGAATCTCGCCTCGGGCATGGTCTGATGTCCTTCATTAATTTTTTATCTGTCAGTATGTGTGGAGGTCCTTATGTTCTTCTAACCCCAGGCTAAGGTATCCCCAACTACGTCTGTATCTAGTGTGTGAGGTCCATAGAATTGTCCTCTCTCCTAAAGGCATTGGTGTTTAATCTTACAACAGGAGAAGGTTAAATTAAAACAAAACAAAAATTAAAAAGTTGGCACACCCTACGCGAATTGACAAGGCATGAAATCCGTACTACGTGGGTTTCTAGAGTCATACTGGTGTCCCAGGTGTCGGAGAGACCGATTCTTTGTCCGAAGAAAGACTTTCAACAGATTATGTTGGATTGAAGTCCTTTATTGGCCCTCCTACAGATGCTAGACAACTAGTAGGGAAATATCATTAGAAATTCTGTTGGGTTTGGATTGGAGCGCAAGATATGAGACAAGCTAAATTCCTCGTTAACAACCCACGGCCTGTCTTAGCCTGTCCCTTTCGCCTCTAAATACAATAAGCTTAAATACGTTGACAGAAATACTGACAAGTCACTATTACTTGAAAAGATGCCGTATGTAGGCGATGTGGCAAGGAAGAAGAAAATATAATTATGTCAACAAATCCTTCTGTAGAGTTTTGAATTGGAAGTAATCAGGCGCAAAATCTTTGGAAACTGCTCTCTTCCTCCTGAGAATTTGAAGGAATTAAACTAATTCATGCAATCTTAAAGAACATTGTGGAGATATTCAAATAAGTCAAAATATGATATTAGATTATTTTATAGAATATATTTCAAAGTGACTTATCACGATTTTCAACAACAACAAATATTTAGTCATATAATAATTTGTTGATGTTACTAATAAAACATATTGCAAACGTTTTCGCCATTTGGCATCTTCAGGCATAGGTTCAATATCTCATATAGTACATTGGAAACAAATTTGATAGTATTAGCATATTCAATTGAAATAGATAATAATTAAATAAATTTTAAAATCAAACACATTAAAACATATTATGAAGCTAAAATAATAGTTGTGTTAATCATTATATCACTCTTAATTGTTTAATTATATAATGGTGAGAGCCAAGTTATTATACATCTTCATTACACAACTTTTAACACTATATCAATTCGGAATATGTATTATATGTCTTTCACATGGTAAATTCTATCGTACCTGATTAACATGTTTCGACCTGTTATGGATCTTCTTCAGAACTCGTTGTTGCTGGTCTTGGCACATTTTGTTTTGTTTCCTCTGGGGGTGTCTTTGTGTAGTGTAATGTGGAGTCAACACACAACTCAATTTCAGAACACACACACTCTTTGACTCCACAGGAAACAAAACAAAAGGCGCCAAGACCAGCAAGAACCAGTTCTGAAGAAGACCCATAACAGGTCGAAACATGTTAACAGGTACGATAGTATTAAAACATGAAAGACATATTCCCAAGTTATTAGTTAAAACATTTAATTAAATATTACTGCACATGATAATTAAAACTACTATCGTTATACATATCAAGAACATTGAACTCAATATGTATATTAATATAAACATGTGTAATTTCTATTAATGTTTAACCTATATTCCAAAATTCATCTGATTAAGTAATTTACATATGTTAATATAATGTACCGTGATCATATAAATGTTTATGTGTTATTGCAGTTAAATGATTTATTGACATTATACCTCTTATATCGAATTCTGCACACCTCTGCTCCCTCCGACTTATTTGTCAGATTCCACAATCTTTCTCGCTATCATAACTTAAATACTCCGTAACAATATGAGAACACTCTAGAAATACCACTCCATACATCATCTCTTTATTCTTCATCTTTCACTGTTACTACTTCTCATCACTGGAATTCTCTGCCGCCTGAAGTCAAGGGCTGCCGAACTTTAATTTCTTTTAAATGTAAATTAGCAACATATCTTATGAGTTGCCAGACCTAACGCGTTGCAAATATTTAATGCAATGTATTCCACTGTAATTATTTTTATTTTTGTTTCATATTTTTATTGTGTAATCATTTAAATCGTGTTTATTTATTAAATAACACCAATATGTATCCCACTGTGTTGTTTTAATATTATTTTTTATTAGTAGTCTATTTTTATTGTGTACATTTTATTCAATTATCGGTTTCTGGTTTAATTATGTGAATCCTACTTACTTGTAATCTAATACTAATATGTATTCTAATGTGTTTATTTTTATTTTTACTGTGTACATTTTTTATTGAATTATCGGCTTCTGTTTTTTTGTTATTCGTATTTGGTTCTAACAACATTAATATGTATTCCACTATGTTTATTTCTATTTTATGAGGTAAATTTTTATATAACTACCTCTTTTGATCTGATTATGTACCTAAATCGTATCAGTATGTAATTACTTAAATCTGATCCAGTTGTAGGTTCAACTATGTAAGCAAGTTTTATTACTATTATTATTATTATTATTATTATTATTATTATTATTATTATTATTATTATTCAGTATGTCAAATATTTGCTGTTCTAATTATAATTATATCAATGTTATGTGATAGTGTTGTTTGTGTTGTCGTTGATTTCGATGTCATACTTCGTTTACGCATAAATGGTTTATGTAGACTTTCGAAGTCATTCCAAATTTATCACTCAAATTGGGTTCCAATTGAATCGTAGATATATCCATTGACTTAATTGAGCTATGGCGATTATAAGCTCAATACAAATTCAGTGACTAGTTTTGTTTTTTATTATAATGCAGCTTGTAGTGGTGTTTTGGTTTTGAAATTAGAAAACATGTTTACTTCGATATAATTTAAATTCTAGTTTCTGGGAAGCGGCCATTGGAGTGGGTGTGAATTTCTGATTCTATCTCGTGATTAATCTCCCCGCCAATTTCGCCTCTAATCGCAGAGGTGGGGTCAGTTGGAAAGCGATTCCTTTGTTCCCTGCCGGATATTTATGGAGATATGCTGAACTGTTCCGGATACCAAAAGTTCCTGTAAGGTAAAGGACCTCGCCACAACATGTGCATACGTCACTTCGGCCCATTAAGCACTTACATTGTGGGAAAGCGTCCGCTTGAGAATTGAGCTCTTCACAGATTCTCTGTAGTGTAATGTGGGAAGTCGAGAACGTGTGTAGCCTGAATTACCGACCTAAGTAGTAAACCTCTTGTATTACAAGCACGCATATCAGGAGATTCCGCGTGTATGAATAACTGCACTGTCTCGATGACATATTGCTGTCATTCCTTTCTATAAAACTACTACAGTAGGCTTTTCCATATTCCAACATCAAGCTGGCAGTACCGCTTATTCACAATAGCGTACAAAGTTATCCTTGAAAAATTAATAAATATGCAGAAATATCGAAACAAAAATGAGAAATGTGTGAAAAATGAAGAAACGATAAAATAAATACAACATACTTTAAATAAGGATTTTACTATAAATAGAACCCCTTTGAACACTAGCCAAAACGGAGGATGATTTACAAAGAGCCGTATTTTCACTGAGCAATGTTGCAAAGAAATATAACCTAAAGATGTCCATAAAAATATTGGCATTTCAAGGGAAATACCCCATTAGAACGAAGATTGTAATGGATAATAAGATACTGGAACAAACCAACTCCTTCAATTACCTGGGTTGCAACCTTTCATTTATAGAATCATGTGATGCAGAGAATAAAATTCTGAAATTCCGAAAGATGATAGGAACAATTAAACGCACATAAAACATTAGCTGTACGGTACGGAAACGTGGACCCTCACTAAAAGACAGGAAAGAAGATTGGAAGCTGCTGAGATGCGCATCATTTTTTATTGGGTTATTTTACGACACTGTATCAACATCTAGGTCATTTAGCGTCTGAATGAAATGAAGGTGGTAATGCCGGTGAAATGAGTCCGGGGTCCAGCACCGAAAGTTACCCAGCATTTGCTCGTATTGGGTTGAGGGAAAAACCTCAACCAGGTAACTTGCCCCGGTCCGACCGGGATTCGAACCCGGGCCACCTGGTGTCGGGGCGAGACGCACTGACCGTTACTCCACAGGTGTGGACTGCGCATCCTTAGACCTTTAACAGGACATACACTATTAGATCATATTCGAAATGAAGATATCCGTAAACAATTAAATGTTGAATGCATAACAGACAAAATCAAGAATTATAGATTGAATAGGTTAAGACACGTTGAAGGAATGGACGACGGGCAACTACCAATAAGAATATGGACAGACAAACTAGTAGGACGAAGAACACTTGGAAGACCGAGAAAACGATGGAGAGATCAGATAATTCCTGGAGACGGAACGGGTCATTAGGCCCAAACCTTAAAGTTGATGATGATGATGATGATGATGGTGATGAGATGATGATGATGATAATATCAAAAACTATAGTGTAACATTTTAAAGAGCAAAAGCTAGATGTCTTACCAATATTACAAAACTGTGCTATATTGGAAACTTGTTACAAGTCAATGTTCAGTACAGTAAGATATAACTTGTAAAATATCTAAAATCTATAACTGGTGTTCCCAAACCTTTATTAGCCTAGCGCCCACTTGTGTATTGTATATTGGGTACCCCCCCCCCCACCACAAAAAAGTTAAATGTAATACGAATACTGAAATGAACGATTCATTCACTCACTCACTCATTGTGTTCTGCCCAAGGGCAGGTCTTACATTGCAAACTCAGCATTCTCCAATCTTTGGCATTTTCCGTCTTTCACTTAGTCTCCACATAGGTGAGTCCGAAGTGCATAATTAGTGAAATCTACTCTTCCTACCTGGTCTCCCTCCCGGGATCTTTTAAGAAGCGAAAAACAGAATGGTGTGCGAAAAGCAACGAGAAGCTATCGCATTTATCTTTTCTGAGAAAACTGCAAACACGGCACGATGAGTTTTTCCACGGTAAAAGATGCCGGATGTAAACTATGTCCGGTAGGGGAATACTGCGGAAGGACATATTATGACGCAACCAAAATCAACGGCAATAATTTTTAATTAACATTATATAGCACAGGACTTATATATTTAATTATTTGTAATTACAAACTATAAAATATGAATAAACATTAAAAATCAACTTGTATAATTTCAAAGTACAAGAGTGGATATAATTTTATCATTTGTCAGAAGTCCCAAATTTCATCATATTTCTGATCGACGGCTACCTCCTCTCATACCCCCATGCAAATGCTGTGTTGCCAGATGGACGAAACATCCTCTTTTATAAACTGATCACAAAATAACTGCATTTTTTCGTGGTTTAACACATTAATTCTCATGAATCAAACGCAAGTTAAATTAAACAATCTCAAAATTATGAAACATATTTTAAAATAAATTGGCAAAGGCGATGTTTCATTGTAGGTTTTCGTGCAGTACTTCCATTTCCCCAACCAAAATTCCACCATTGCCTCAGTAATCATTATCACGATACGGTGCCATGTATTTCGCCTCCCGCGGTGACGCTAAACTGATGGTAAAAGAACTACAGCTTCGGCGCATCACTCCTAGATGGGAACGCTTGAGTAGATGACGCAGAGTCAAGTACCCACCATTTGGTTAAATAAAAGAAAAGAAGCTTAAGATTAGGTTTTAATAATTTAGTTATCTAGTGTCATTATTGTTAGTATCACTATTATCATTATTAACAAAATTATTTCTAAATTTCGTAAAAACTTAAACAACTTTACAATTCACCGCCTCCCTTGGATACGAAACACGCTCCCTGGGGAGCGGTACCACCCACATTGAGAAACATCGGGGTAGAACATGCTGGTTTAGTCATAACTGATAGTTCCTCAATATGTAATAATAATAACCAAATGCAGGTATTTATGAAGATTAATTTTGTCATTTGTTTTTTTTTTTTTTTTAATATTGGTGTCGGCGGAGATTGTTGGAGATTGATTTGGATTTGTAGCATATTCTTGACGGAGATTAATGGAAATTGTGGACAATAAAATTAGTTTGGAATTGAAGTATTGACTCAGTATGAATATTACTTTCCAAATAATTAACATTAAAGATTCGTTTGATTCTGGTAAAGATGCGGTATGGCCAATAGACAATATTTATTGGATTGGGACTGTATTTAACACACATTCATTAAAAACGAAAGAAACTTGCAGCCCTCAAATTAACACTTTCAAATTACTGTATTAGTGAAATGTTGAATTCTTCGTTTTTTTGAGTTCACTGATATAATCAGAACACCTGAAATACCATGTAATGTAGCCTATTTGACTATATAACAAATTCAAGTGAAAGAAACTCAGAATATGAAATTCGCTATAAAATGACGCAATAGTAATAATTCGCGGCTTTTGTCATCTACTCTGCTGTCAAAAAAATCTGAAAATTAGAATTTATAAAACAGTTACATTACCGGTTGTTCTGTACGGTTGTGAACTTGGAATTTTACTTTGAGATGGGAACGAAGATTAAGGGTGTTTGAGAATAAGGTTCTTAGGAAAATATTTGAGGCTAAGAGAGATGAAGTTACAGGAGAATGGAAAAAGTTACAAAACGTGGAACTGCATGCATTTTATTCTTCACCTGACATAATTAGGAACGTTAAATACAGACGCTTGAGATGGGCAGGACATGTAGCACGTATGGGCGAATCCAGAAATACATATAGAGTGTTAGTTGGGAGGCCGGAGGGAAAAAGAACTTTGGGGTTGCCGAGACATAGATGGAAGGATAATATTAAAATGAATTTGAGGGAATTGGGATATGATGATAGAGACTGGATTAATCTTGCTCAGGATAGGGACCGATGGCGGGCTTATTTAAGGGCGGCAATGAACCTGCGGGTTCCTTAAAAGCCATTTGTAAGTAAGTAATAATTCGCAAATGTGTTCGTATGTCGCTATTAGAACTCTATTTCACGATTTGTCGCGATTGTTTTATCAGCATATAGTAAAAAATCTATTGTATATCTATTATGTTGTGATTTTCGCGATCTCCATAAATACTCGGCTCTGTTAATACCAGAAAAATAAGAAGATGATGACGATGGCCCAAAATTTAGTCTTTTGCAACACAGAACAATCACCACAAATACAGTTTTAAATTAAAGTTTACATACCCTTGGGTTATAGTGATATAAAAAACAGGAAGAACCAACTCGAAAGAAAGTTGAGCAAACCTTTCCATTCTCCAAGTGAATATTTGATTTCTCTGGTACACATCATAGCAATTTCGAGCAAACGATCAAAACCATCAAATAGCATTTTACTTGGGCGTGTATCACTTCCTCCTGCAGTTAAAACATGGTGTGGCACTACACAAAATCATGAAGCCCTCCAGACCGAAGAAGATGAAGTTCTGTAAAGTATTCTACCTTGTTGAGACTTTTTTTCGGTCATGAGCCCAATTGTTGTCATCATCATCACCATCACAAAAGTGCTCCTGGCTACAATGGGTCTCTTAACATGAGAATATGGCCAAGTCGCAGCATATCAACCGTCAACGATAAACTAGGTCACTGACAAAAACAAAGGAGAAAGAACAGAACGGTGACCTCGAGGCAAACCATTTTGAGAGGGTGATAATTACGTGTAATGGAGGATGGAACTCTCTTCCCTCTGCAGTTTCACATACTTGTGTTTAGTCATTTGTTTAATGTTGCAAAACGTGAATCCATGACAACGATCCGTGGGATATTATTACAGAAAATTTCTTCTCTGCAGAGGTAACCATAGTTCCGTCTATAATTTGTCTCCTCCCAATATTCCAGCTATGAAGACATTTCTTACTAATGACTGCCTAATGTAACAGGTGAATGGGAGGTATGGTCTACACAAAATGGGACCCAATTACTTACATTTATTGCTTATCCAAGTTCTAATTCTTCATCATAAAGGTCGACAAACTAGTCATCAATTGCACAGACATTATTTTTCAAGTATTTATTTTTAGTTCAGTGCTAAAAAGTATAGAGAGTTAAGACCATAAGACCTTATCTTCCACTCAACCAGCCTTAATCAATACATATTTAAATTACAATATTTACAATACACTTAAAAAATTTTCCAGCAATATTCTTCAGTTAAGTTTTAACGACTGGTACATGTTTATTTAAATTTAGATAAAGTTATAAGATAAAGTAATAATTTATGAGTTAATTTAATTCAATCCAGTCTATATGGAATATGTAAAGAATTATAATTAAGTTCAGATAGCTAGCAAAATGTTGAGAATTACTTCAATATTATTTTACTAGAATTATGTTATAGGGAGAAAAAAAAATAAATCTAAAATAAATTTATATAATGAGAATATTAATGTAATGAAATTTTGCCATTAGAGGTTTTGTATTCTATTTAGAGAAATAAATGGTAATAATAAGAATGGGCAGATGTTAGTTTCATTATAAGTAACAAACATTAATCATTAATTAATCTGTTAAGTTAGAATTTATGTAATTTTGACCTAAATGAATATATTGTCCAACAAACCCTTATGTCACTCGGAAGCGAGTTCCAATTTATAGCAACTTAAACTGTATAGGATGAAGAATATAAAGATATCTTGTGGCAAGATATAATGAGTAAATTGTCGTGATGAGACCTGGTACTTAGCTGATGATATGCGGATAAATTTTGAAAACGAGAAGCCAAATAGATCGGGGTAGCGGTGCGCAGAATTTGAAATAAGAGAATGCAGGGCTCGTCGATCACTCAGCCTTAGCCAAGACAGATTTTAGAAAGACGGGGAAACATGATCATACTTACGAATATTGCAAATATAACGGACGCACGCATTATGCACACGTTGTAGCCTGCTGCTCAAATTTGCATTTAGGTTACTTAATATAATATCGCAGTAGTCGAAGTGTGGCATCACGAGTGTTTGTACAAGGATTAATTTTAGTTTATCAGGAAGAAAGTGCTTCATTCGCTTTAATGAGTGAATAATAGAAAATATTTTTTAGAAGTGTGAATCACTTGTTCATTCCATTCGAGGTGACAATCCATATAAATGCCAAGGTTCTTCACAGTCGAGCTGTATGGAATAGTAGAATTATTTACAATCATCGGTGGCAAATTTTGTTTGTCACACTTCGATCTTTGATGTTTTATTAAGGTAGCCTGCGATTTAATTGCATTTAAATTAAATTCGTGCGTTTTTGACCATAAAGATAATGAATTCAAGTCATCATTAACTTTAGTTATAGCGTCATTTATGTAGTTAGGTCGAGTATGCAGATAAATTTATATGTCGTCAGCATAAATATGGTGTCTTATATTTGAGTCCTTCAGAGCAAAAGTGGTGTAAGTCAAAATTGGGAAATGAGGTTTAAAGTAAAAATTCTGTAAAATATAGCGCAAAGTAGCAATTAATATGTCCTCCATGCTATCCATTGCCTACTAATAGTTTAAATACAATGAATATTAATTGCTACTTTGCGCTGTATTTTACATAATGTTTACTTTAACCCTCATTACTCATTTTTGACTAACACCACTTCTGCTCTAAACAGCTCATTTAATGAAGCCAAGCGGCTCAATTGTATCTCAATCATTAACTCCTCATCAAAGAGAATAGCTTACGAAATCCGATGTACATTTGTCGCGTTACTTCTCATCGCTTTTCGCTGTTACTTGTACATGAATTCGTGGGAGATGAATGATTTTAACATGTGTACTTCAGAGCCAAGAACTCGTACTATATTTTCTCTTGAAATTATATCATTGTAAGCAGTTTAAAAGAAATGTTTCCTACAAATGTTTATATTGTTCTTGAGAATTATTGCAACTTTTTAAAAATGATGCTGCTGTGTTCTCATTTCTACACTGAATTTCTGAAAATAAAGTTTTCAGTTTTGAGAAATTTTCCTCAAGCTGTGATTCCTACTCGAGGTAGTGAAGTACTTCAGTAGGATATAAAATGTGCAAGGTTTTCTTAGACAAATGCTCCCGTTTATCCTACCGAAGTTCCACCATTCCCCATTAATCATCATACGGTGCTATGTGGTTCGCCTCCCATGGTTTTTTATTGGGTTATTTTACGACGCTGTATCAACATCTCAGGTTATTTAGCGTCTGAATGATATGAAGGTGATAATGCCGGTGAAATGAGTCCAGGGTCCAACACCGAAAGTTACCCAGCATTTGCTCGTATTGGGTTGAGGGAAAACCCCGGAAAAAACCTCAGCTAGGTAACTTGCCCCGACCGGGATTCGAACCAGGGCCACCTGGTTTTGCAGCCAGACGCGCTGAATGGAGGTATATTGTGGTTACCACGATGATCACCCTAGCCGTTATAGCTGGCTTTCGTAACCGGATTTCGCTACTTATTGTAGCTTCCCAAGTTCATCACGATGCGGGTGGGCACCTGTTCCATACACTGACCGAAATTTCATGAGAAAATTTCTTCCCCCATGAGGATTCGAACCAGCGCGCATTCCGTAACTCAAGTTCTAGGCAGGATGCCTTAGACCACGACGCCACGGCGCAGCACGAGGGTAATACTAAAGGGTGCTATACATAGACATTTCGCTAGCCCGCGCTACGAGCATGCTAAATTAGTCCCGGCTATAGACTGGTTACTTGTAGGGGATTCATATCATATAATATTGCTAACACTAATTTATGAATACGAAAAACGTTAGTTCGCTGATCATCCACCGGAAGCCCGCGCTAAGAATGTCTATGAATACGGCCCAAAGAGACTGAAAAAAGAATTAAACCTTTGGCGCGTCACTCCTAAATGGGGATGTGTAGCTGAATGACGCAGATTCAAGTAGGTCAACCCGTCAGTATATGTATACACACATACATACAGTATAAAATAGACTAAAAATCCGTTTGTTGCATGTTAATGTAGAGCATATATTAAATTAGATCTCCTTTTCTTTTGGTACTAATATTCTTAAGGATCTATGGTCTAAGTATGTTTCTGGACTAGTTTTCTACCTGACGTAAAAATGGGGACTGCCATCAAGTGCAGTAAACACGACGCAGAACGTAAGACGACAAAGAGCATTACACTGACAAACATCCATGTCATACGAGAGATTTCAACTCACGACCACGGCTTCCACGCATCGTTAAAGCTCGACAGTTTATGTCAAGTACTGAAGATGCTATATCGTACTTTTAGTGCAAATAAGCTTTTCAAACCTGAGTACCGCATTAAATGGATGCTAGCTCCTCTCCATTCGTGACGGCGGATGCCACTTTGAGCGCCCAAGTCGGTTATCTTTGCACGTGTATCTGCAGTCAGATCCGCACAATTAAAATCTCGGGCATCAGATATGAGGCATCTCATATAAAAAGAATGATCTAGAAGCACAGCAGTAATTACTCCTTTACATTAATTAAGTTCATAATGTGTTCAACAACCAGGAAACTCTTAATTACTTGCAGTTTCGTACCTAAAACAATAATAACAAATATTAGGACAGCGGGCGGACATGTGTTCCGACTTAAACTGCACACAATCTTGCATTACAGGATTCTTCGACTGTGCCAGGGAATTCCCTCTAATAACACTGCCAAAGTGAGTGGTTTTATATCCTTGTTTGTATAAAGATATTTCGCTATGTCATGCGGTATTATTGCGGTCATCTGTATCTACTATTTTATTTTTAAATTATTGGCTGGATTTTGTTGAAACTTAAGAGCCTAGATTTCTTTATTCATGCTGGAAGTATTTAATGATATATAAACCTCCTTGATAGCTCAGTTGAAACAGCGCTGACTTTGACGATCGTAGAGCCGCGTTCAAATCTCGGCGATGGCAAAGTTTGTACTTGAGGTGAACAAAGCCAAGATTGTGAGACTTTTTCTTGAGGTTCTCCAGTTTTATCTCGTCATTCCACCAACATACAATAAAATTCTTCTTTATTTATCAATTCCGTCTCGAGAAATAGGGCATCTCCTGTGCTTGCATTACGCCGAATCGACCGTCCGCACGGTAGATACGAGATAGGCAGACCAGCATCAGAGATTTGAAGGCTGGAGAGGAATGTGTAGCGTGGCGGACGGTGAGCCGAGCTGCATATTCTGTACGAAACTCACTCTATTATGAGCTCAAGTTCTTATGAATGTTTCACGTCAGATAAACACCTCTGTACTTCTACACTTATTTAATGGCACATTGGAATTTATATTTGAAATATAACAGCTTATTTACGCAGTAATGCAAAAACAGCAAAACATCTCTTTTTTGTTTTATTGATTTCTTTCGTGAGAAATAGCACTCAACAAAACATGACTTAAGTTTTGCGTAGGAACAACTACCTAAAGCTAAGAAACTAAGTTGTTAATTCATCTTAGTAGACTAGGTTCGGCTTCCTGTTAGCCATCTTCAGAACTAGTGAGGCCCTTGCTTATTTTCGGTTTCTTCTGATCTTGCGTTGTTTGTGGGTGCGTTTGTGTTCAGTAGTGTGCAGTAAAACAGGGTGTGTTCTGAAATTTATGTATTAAGGATATATCATGTGTGTGCTTTGTGCGTCTGTATATTTCGCACTATTATAATATAATTAATTTCTGGTTTGACACCACACTACCGAACTCAATCGCACCTACTACCAAAGCAACATCAGAAGAAACCGTAGAGGAGTAAGGAACTTACTAGTTCTGAGGATTGCTAATAGGAAGCCGAAACCAGTTAATTAAGCAAATGTGGCTTTCACGTATAACTCCCTGTGAAGCTGATACGAATAATTTCAAGAGAAAAATTGTTCCGGGCAGGTTATCGAACCCGGGACCTTTGGCTAAGCGTGCCAACGCTCTACCGACTGAGCTACCCACGAAATGTACGACACCGGCTCAATTTTTACCTTTATATCCATATACCTCAAGTAAGGTGATAAGCCGTCAAAGACCCAACACTGAGTGCAAACAAATTCTGTGTGACTTGAATTGTGGTTTTCTGTTAACGAACAGTGACGTATATTATGCAAATCTGGCTTTCACTGTGAAGCTGATTTGAATAATTTCAAGAGAAAAATTGTCCCGGGGCCGGGTATCGAACCCGGGACATTTGGATGTGCGCGCCAACGCTCTACCGACTGAACTACCCATGAACTGTACCAGACACTGGCTCAATGTTGGGTCTTTGACGGTTTGTCAGCCCATTTGAGGTGAGGTATGTGGATATAAAGGGAAAAATTGAGCCGGTGTCTGGTACAGTTCCTGGTTAGCTCAGTCGGTAGAGCGTTGACTCGCTCAGCCAAAGGTCCCAGTTACAGTAATTAGGGTTAATTAACAACTTAGTTCCAATTTAACACAAGAAAGTTACATTACTATGATGTACCGAAGTACATATGATATTTCCGTGGAGGAATTCTGCATTACAATATGATGAAGAATGGGAAGAACGGAGAAAAATTCTCTCCAGCACCGGGTAATTCGGTACACTTCGTGATTCAAGACGGCGCCTTGTTCCGTCAGATCCCAGCCACTCAGTCACTCGTAATGAGTGCACCTCTGTACATAGTGTTGGACATTGTGCCACTGTCACATATTCTGTGACACGGTACATGAGGTAGGCCAACAAAGGGGAACAGAGAGGTAGAACTTAAACTGAGAAGGATTCAATCCGGCATCGGAATTTCAATTCGGTGTGAACATGTAGAGCTAAAAACCCAGGTTCGAGTCCCGGTGCCGGAGAGAATTTTTTCCCGTTCTACCCATTGTTCACAAAAAAAAAAAAGTTGTTCATACACAAAACTTAAGTGATATAAAGGGTAAAATGTGTGTAATCAAGATGTATAATAAAATATTTTAGATTTATGGTAAACCAATTCTCAGAGTAGAACAAAATTTACAGAATTTTGCCTCAATTTGAAAACTGTACATGGAAAGAATGTTGAGCCTTATTAAAACAAGATTATATTAATTATTATAATACTTAAATGATATAGTACCGTCCTTTATATCGACAATTGGGACCAAGGCTATTTGTTTCTCACAAGTGCCACAGGATGTTATCGGAATCGATCTAAACTTCTTTCAATGATACTCCGGCATTTTATAGTGCTACACCTACGGTAGGTATCACAGGAACCTAAAATGGACAAAAATAAGAAACTTATGTACACTAAATCTAAGACTACCTGTAATCAAAATATATGTATGATATAGGCGTAGCATCAGTTTCCAATCATGCGCGTGGAATGTTTGTGTTTGTGTGTGGTGCGTTTGCTCGCCCAGTTACAATGACGGGCGGCATTTGCCACTGTTAGAGCATTGAAAATAATAACTACATTGCCAGCACTGTAGGGGGCAATCATTATGATTACAGACACTGGGTCCATTACATATGTATGTACAACATTGCTCGCTGATATGGCGCGTGACTCCGTTATAGATACAACACCTCGACGAGGTGGAGTTCACACCCTACCACAGTCCCACGTTCAAGTACCATACACAAAAACAAACAATGTACATTTATTTCGCACTTCACCTGAAAGAGGAATCAGGGCGTATATAATAGTAATTTATATGTATAATTTTGCTATACTGGATCTTGCTGGAATTTTATCTTGGTACTATTAACTGGGTAGGCCTATCTTTCTCGTTCGTAAAATAAGATTTATTTCACATTTAGAGTTATTTCTAGAGAATGTAAAGCTCATGCCGAAATGTAGTAATTATACACCTGGTAGCAGTCCTTTAATGCATGTCATTAAAGTACACCTACTCATTAAAGTACAGGTGTTCAGCCAATGACAACTCAGCTTACAGGTGTTCAGCCAATGACAAGTCAGCTTTGTACCGTTATAAAACCGCAAGTATCGATTATTCTCGGATATGCAATCGAAAGAGAATTAGCGAAAAGTCACGGAGGCTGGAAATCCAATACTGTCGCAGAAGGTTATGTTCTGTTACTATAATAATTAGCGTTAATTGTAAATAATATTCAAATAAATTCAATTTGTCATCTCGTTTTTCAATGTCGAATTCAATAATCAAGGTTATATCAAGTTTAACGGGATTACATCAAGGTCAATGACATTGTTCCTCGGAAAAAATCAATACTTTCGCGTCTGCGCACATCTCACAATTCACGACCTGGAACAAAGTCACTTCCGATCTTGTCAGATACAAATAAAATGTATACATCTGACTAATTTAAGTTAGAAATATGGTAGAGCATAAAAAGTCGTATGAAACTTGCCTATAATTGTAATTAAGACGCTCGTATGAATATTATGAAACTCGTTTGCGCTCGTTTCATAAATACTGTATCCATACTTGCGTCTTAATTGCTATCATTATAGGCTCGTTGCATAATGCACTATTATTAAATATAACATATTTATGACCTAGTTTTAATAATTTAACTTATACATATCGAATGTGAAATCGAAACCCAGCGTAATCATGTGAATCATGGACAAAGAGTTTTTGGGACAGTTGTTTTAGAATGTAGACTTTCGCAGCCGTCGTCAATAGATAAGGCATTCTTCAGTCAAAAGTGACTCCACTTTTCAACACTTTTCAACACGCAAACGCACCCCCACAACAGGCAGCGAAGTTCGAGATGATGCCGAGATCTAGTAGGCTCTGAGGATGGTGTGAAGAAGCACCGAAACAGCTGTAAGCCACACGTGCTCATATAATTTAACGTGAGTAAGATTGCCAATCAACCAATCATTTGTAACAGTTATATTCTGTAGGACCAAAAATTAATCTTTACGTACATAGATTATTCGCTCAACAGTAAATGTTAATGTGGAATCCTGGCCATCAAGTCACTCAATTGAGTGCGCTCCTTGTATAATGGCAGTTGACTTAATACATACATACATACATACATACATACATACATACATACATACATACATACATACATACATACATATATATATATATCGAACTTGGAATCAGGTCACAAAGGAAAAAACACTACAGGAGAGGGATTCGATTTGGTGCTGTGGATTGAACGTCGGTGTAGTTCAGTGGTTAGAGCACTTGTTACATAGAGCCAAGGACCCAGATTCGATCCCCGGCGGCGGAGCGAATTTTTCTCAAAATAATACATCTAGTATTTCAGCCAATTTAGATCTAAATTCATACAAAAAATGTTCAGAAATATACGACACACTACTGCATTTCATCATATTTGACACGAAAAAATACAACAGCTTTTAAATTTGATTTAAGACTTTTCCAGTGATCAATATGATGCGACATTTTTGGATTTTTGCACGGTATCACAGATCAAAAAATATTATTGTTTCAGAGCTACTGCTCCCAGTCCTAGACAAATATATCTCGGTAAGAGGGGCACATACTGCATCGAACATTCTGTTTCGGACCGTTCGAGACAGTATGTCCGATGCAGTATGCTGCCCGCGTTACAGATTCAAAAGAGGCTTCCTTTCGTTGTCCTCTTAATGATGCATAGCCCCAAAACACTATTTGTGACGTGAATATGTCTGTAAGTTCGGTCCAGTATTAGAATGCCACCCCAGAAAGTCTATCGACACATTTTCAGGCCAGTTTTATGGCGCCTATAATTTCTAAACTGCACGATATATTCCAATGAAGTGAACGACGATCGACAGACTTAGGATCAGTGTACCCAACGTGACCTTGAGTTGGAGCGGGTGACGTCATCTAATGATACAAGGAAGGGGATAAGTAGAGGCACAAATTGTGGGGTCGCGCGGCAGACGAGGCAGTATAACTCGAGAATGGGAAACCATAGAACGTTCGCACAGGTGTCAAACGCTACATAACGAACTAGACTGCAACCTCAATTGTTCAACAATGAGCAGTCGACAAGTTAATTCGAAAAAAATTCGCGAGTGAAGTAGTGAAGAGAGAAAATTCACAATGTCGAGACATATGCAGCGCAAATGGGAGCGGGCGTATATGCAAGGGATATGCCTGCCTTACATTTAACACCCCATCTCGAGAGATGCATTCATGCATAAAACTTGCGACTGTGACTCCGATACAGTTTATCCCGATCTGTTGCTGCACATATGAAACAGTGAGAAAATAAAAATATTTTCACACCATTAAAATTATCTAATGAAACTTTCTATTAATTATGAATAGTAACTATAGAAACCCACTGTGACACAGCGCGTGAGTTACGTCACAGAAAAGACGAAAGTAGTGCAATGGGGGGAACTACATCATGACACAATCATCTATCAACATTATTACGGCGTGAAACAATTTGAAGATAACGGATGAAATGAAATGATCCCTAACATATTTGGTACTCACGGAGGAAAACACTAAATTGCACAGTCTTGTTTCGGAATTGTATGGTTCACGGTTCATTTCCAGTCCTGGGTGGGCCTACTTCTTTAAACAATGTATACTGAAAACTGGTAACTTAATTCTTCACGAAATCTCTTGATGTAAAATTTTCCCCTTTGCTCTATAAATCACTTAATAGATTTTTGTACATTTGATCTGGTCTTGCTTCAGTGCTTCTGTGATATATGATACCGTTGTTCGGTAGACGTGATAAACATTTAGTTTACGTGCAATTCGCTTATCGTGACCAGAAAGGAGAAAAAATTAGCTAAGTAAAATGGCAACCATGGAAAGCTGCCTCAGAGGTACAATAAACAGTATCGTAAAATATGGGACATAGCTGTTGGAAAATTTGTTATGGACACCAGAATGTAAGTATGTGCAACACTGTTATATGTCATACTTACTTTATAATACGTAATATTTCAAGAAATGCAACATTTTAAATGATGACTTTACTGTACGCGCATGTTAAATTGGATAAAATGAACTAGCGAAGCATTATATATGTAAATGGGCACAGAAACAGCGTATGGGACGAATTAAACATTTCCACACAATATTTGTACTTACTTCTTTCTCTCACATACATGAAGGTTTCAATAAAAACTTCTGTCTCGATTTTTGAAGAAAAATAATAGCAGTAACCAGATGAAAATGTCACGTTACTCTTCAAGAAAATCTTACATTATACGAGTATATTATATATCGTACGTTTTTCTGAGTGTAAGGTAGAGGGTTTTAACATTACCATAAGGAACCTTTGCATAAAATTATTGCAGAAATAATTTCATCAGTGGGCCATGTTTAGAAATTAGCAGGCTTTAACAAATTGTAAAACAAAGAACATCAGGCTTTGACTGATTAACCATAAATGATGTTCGCTTGTTTTACAAATTATCAAAGCCTGCTAATTTCTAAATATGGCTCACCGATTGAAACCCGAAATCCTATATCCAGAAAAACACACAGTCATGTGTGTGCTATTATAAAGTAAGTTACATTGCATTAATATAATTCTTTCAAGGAATTAAGTACTTTAATTCAAATTTAATTCACAAAGCTATGTGATTTTCTCACTATTCTCTCTCAAGATTTCTTTACCATATGACTAGAGGTATATTGCAAAAACATTGAAAAGTTAACGAATTCATTTCTTATTTTAAACATACTCATCAGTGTCTATATTTTTCTTCCCTATTACATTCCATTTGTTGTATTCTTCCCTACATTTATTAAATATGCATAATTTCCAATAAATTTTACATGTAACCTTGTCAATTATTTTTAATCATTTATTTTTCATTGACGATTGTCTTAAACTTGTTTATTGCAACATGTTTAACATGGATTTACTTACTTTTACATAGATATCTACTTATTAGACTGATGATGCCCATAATAATGGCGAAAACGTTCACTAATATGTATTAGTAAAAATAACTTTTTGATATTTTGCTACAATGAATAAGTCAAAGACTGAACAATCAAGACTTTACATTTTCGTATTAAATATATTTAATTTTTATTCACATAAATATAAAACTAAAGGATCAGATAACATATGCTTGACAGAACCTAAATGTACCACAACTGTAGCTTATAATCACAGTAGGAACTCCGATCCAACGCTCTATAACAAGATAACAGCTAAATTACCATAATTAAAGTTACTAATGCTCCTTATTTATAAAAATCAATTAGAAATTATTTTTAAGGAGAAATATATAAAGTTTCAATTACTGTAATATCAGTCTTTTTCTTTTTCTCCTTTTGCTTTTAATTTTGTTAATTAATTAAATATTTGTTTCCAAATTTTGTAAAATTCTCCTTGAGCACGAATATGTACTGTACCTCTTTCCTGGGAGTGCTATAGTGATTTAAGAGTATGTGTATAAACAATATGTATGTTTATTTAAGTTTTAAGTAGGTTATTTTACGACGCTTTATCAATATCTTAGGTTATTTAGCGTCTGAATGAAATGGTGATAATGCCGGTGAAATGAATCCGGGGTCTAGCACCCGAAGTTACCCAGAATTTGCTCATACTGGGTTGAGGGAAAACCCCTCAACCAGGTAACTTACCCCGACCGGGAATCGAACCCGGGCCACCTGGTTTCGCGTCGTGACCCGCTAACCGTTATTCCACAGGTGTGGACAAATATGTATGTTTATTCTAGCAATAAATTATTATTGTTTATTATTATTTTTAGTAGTAGTATTATTATTACTTTTATTATTATTATTGTTGTTATTATTATTGTTATTGTTATTATTATTATTATAATTATTATTATTATTATTATTATTATTATTATTATTATTATTATTATTATTATAGTTCTTTCAAATGTTCTTTCAAGTCAAGTAAGAAGTAGAATGGGATTCAACTTTTCTTTAAATTCCAGCTGCTACTTGACTTGAACTCAACTTGAAACACAGTTCACATTTTTCAATTTCGTCAAATCAAATACTTGATTCAAGCTACTTGAAAAGTGTTAACGAGGCTTTACAAATGTGTGTCTGCATTAACTGCCAACAGTAAGCTGTAGAAAGGCTTCATTCAAGTTAACTCATAGTCCTATGCCTTACATAATTGTTTCATTCGCGTAAAAGTGGGTATGATATATGTAGTCTTAGGCGAACAAATTGCGTTGTATATACAATTTCCGGTTCCTTCTTGTCTACAAGTGTGTAGATATTGCATGTCCAGCACGGCATGTTTTATGGCGACGAGGTTCAGAAAACTGCATCTGAAAGCTTACTCATTTAAAAGCGGTTTGTAAAGTCTTCGAACCATGGTCCGATGCTTCTCGATTTTATCCCATCACATGTAGAACTTTACGACGTGTGAAGAAGCGAGCAGAAAGGTACATAAGATACAACTTTAATAAAGAGATGTAACGAATGTATCTCCCCATACTATGTGCTAAAAGAAACAAATTCAAGTCGACTAATTCACAGCTGCAAATTCCGCTGAAGTTTATGCAGTAGTTCTTTACTATCTTTACAAAAATCAATTCCTCCCTTTATTTTCTTGCTTCTATCCGCTTTTCTGGAATGTTAAATTCTTTTTTGCTCGAATCTTTTTCTTTTCTCTTCACTACTGTTCTCTCCTCATTTTCTTACTTTTTGTTTTCCTTTTTTCTTTATCTTTCCTTCCCATTTCACTTTACTTTATCATTACTTATCCCAGAGTTTTTTAGTGTGCAGTCATACACAATTTGTGCAGTAATAAACCAATATGTGCAGTAATAAAACAAAATTTGTGCAGTAATAAAAGTTAAAAAACAACAGATACCAAGTAAAAGCAATAGCTTTGTATTCTTGAAAATTTGCATTGTATAAGTTACATACGGTTACGATAAACAGAAAAGTACAAGTAATGTAAACAATTGCAGCAAAATTGATGTAAGAAATTAAGTCGTAATGACCAAGAGAATCTTATAATGTCTTTTTCTTTGTTTTTGTGGCGTTATCCTCCTGTAAGCTGACTCCTTGACGTTTCTTGGCATGACCGAATATGTCAGTGAAGTACTCTTGTTGTAATAGCTTCGGACGATCATTCATACTTCCGGAGCCAGAACTTCATACTTCCCGAGGATTCCATACAACCAGAGGTGACATGTTATAGTGAACAAAGAAACAATGGTTATCGGTTTCAGTACTCATTCTAATACTATCCATACTCTTCAAGGAAGTATCTGGGCTCATGAGCCGCTCCACATCGGCACTGTGAGGCTTAACCACAAGGATACGAGAAAAAAGGAGTTAATAAATTTTTTAATTCCCTGAAGAGGCAAAATATTTCACTTTTTCTGCAAGTGTTTTGCCGCGGAGAATGTCTATATTTGGCAAACCCTTAGGATCTCGATATTCAAGATCTACTTCTGATAGATAGAGATCACTGTCAATGGTATCATCCTTTCATCTAGATTGAAACGGTTGCTTAATAAGTTCATGAGACCTTCCCTCCACGAATATAGCAGTTAAGTTCCTGTTATCAGTATCATAAAGACTGTATTCTTACTTCTTTTTGGTCGTGACGATCCGGAGACGCAACCAGATCCGGAAGTCGGATCAACGCCTTTCAGCTATTTCAAACCACATGGGAGTATAGTAATGCTTTCTGCGAGTGTCGATGTCCAACCTCCCAAGATGGGACCTTCAAGCAAAGATGATATTTTTGATTTCACGAATTTAGTTAATTTAGTCATGTCAACAATATTGGTAGAATCAATGCCCAAGACAGTATGCCTCCACCGGCTCCACCACTTCTGAAGATATAGTGCTATCAGCTATCATCCGCGAATTCAACATCAAAAACAACAATAATAATAATAACAACAACAGTAATATAGTACATAATAATAATTTCATTCCGGTAATTTTGGTACCAATTTGAGCAGTAATAAAAGTTGCTTAAAAAAACTCTGATATCCTTCTTCCTCCTTTTCATTTCTTTCTAAACCTCTTCTCCAGTTTATGGCATCAGACTATTTCTTGTTACTATTTAAAAGGCCACTTCTTCCTCAGCTTCCTCAGTCTTGTAAAGTTATGTTCTTAGAATGAAATAATCGTTATCCCGGTGGTGTAGTAATCACTGGATCTGAGGTCCACAGGTTGAAATCTGACTGATGCAGGTAAATTGTTTACGGTCGACAAAATTATTTGGCATGGTTCTCTTTAGCTTCATACGGCTGAACGCCACCTCTCCGTTCCCAAACTCCAAACTACGATTCTGTGGGCAAGGCCTCTGTCCTTTATCGCCTTCAGCATTCCTTCTTTCTAGAACCTGAGTGCTGTAACTTTCCTGATCTTCCCGAGGTGTACATTGGGAGAGACCAGCGATGTTAGCTCATGCGTAAGACACGGCCAAAGCCATTGGAAAGCTCTATTCTAGCTATTTTTGCCACCATATAATCTTAATATATTATATTCTTGATTTATGGACATTGCAACAAAGGTGCCTTAAGATGATTCATAAGTCTTTTCTTCAACGTCCACTCATCGCTACCGTAACGGATAACAGGTTCCGCGAAAGATCTTCTGATGTGTAGTTTTATGTTGTGGAAATTTTATTCAACCAAATAGGCCTACTGTTAAAACAACTAATTAGTCTTTATGTTAACACAGGACGTTTAGAAAGAGAAGGAAATACTTACTCTCTCACTTTCACGCATCTTGGCCATAACCTTTCGACAAATATCACAGGATCTTTGGTAAAGTGGGAAAACCCCTGGTTTGTGGCCGCTGGATGAAGCAGTCCCTGTCATCTGATTGAGAAGCATTATCTTTCTTTTCGGCATCGGCTTGAAGAATCACAACCACAAATGGAACTGCAATATTAAAGGAAAAATGTATATACCACATATCCACTGCCGGATTCATTATGCTCAGAATCTATTTCAACTAAAAAAATCGCTATGCGAAAACACCAGCTGAATGATTAAAGCGGAGAGGCAGCTATAAAGGCAGTGTGACAACAGTGTTCAGTTCTTCTGGAAAATCCTAAACTTTAATGAGGATTTCGTATTGTGCTTCTATAAGGTTGGAAGCAGGTTGTTGATGAAAAAAACTTTCTTTTTCTAACCGCGTGTGCTAACATTATTAACAGATAGATATATTTATTCAGCAATATTATACACACAAATGCACTACCCTATCAGACAGTGCTCTTAAGTCCAATGCACGGGTCTTTTGACCGTGTGTGCTTTACAAAACAAGTCCTACTTTGTAGGTTTCACACTCCCTCACCTATTATTAAATCCAAGCACTCCCCAAAAGAAACATACATTAATATGAAAATGGTACAAACAAAACATCAATTTAGTGTTCTGCCAAAGGGCAGGTCTTTCCTTTCAAAAACGGCAATCTGTGTGCCTATATCCTTATTCGACGTCCATGTCTCTTAACCATATAGTTCTACACTGCCCCGCTGATTTAGTGGAATGAGTTTGAGTCTAAAAAAGCAGCAATACAAGACAACGTAGTGTGTTGTGACGAGAATCAAAGTCCCCGCATACCAGTAAGGTATTATGTCACGAACACGTTCACATCTGAGTATTTCTGACAAAGTAAATATTAATTAAGGCCTTGAAAGCGGCGCAAATGTTAAGGGTATTACCGGAGAGTTTAAGGTTTTATTCATCGATTTATTTATTTATTTACTTATTTATTTACTTATTTATTTATTTATTTATTTATTTATGTATTTATGTATTTATTTATTTATTTATTTATTTATTTATTTATTTATTTATTTATTTATTTATTTATTTATTTATTTATTTATTTATTTATTTATTTATTTATTTATACATCTTGATTATACAACTTTTAACACTATATCACTTTGGAAAACGTATTATATGACTTTCACGTGTTAAATTTTCTTGTTAACATGTTTCGGCATGCTATAGGCCATTATTTATTTATTTATTTATTTATTTATTTATTTATTTATTTATTTATTTATTATTTACACTATACGTCGCCTATTAACGTTGTGTCACTTTTTGTAATGAAATAATAACTTTTAAATACCCGCTTTCATACTCTACCTGACCATGATGCTTACGGATTGCAGGGGACTTGCTACGCGTGTTATATCTACGTACGAGTAGATAAACATTGGCGTTCTTCTATATCGACGGAGCAGCGTATTGACCTCGTTAAAGTCTTAAAAATTTTCTCCTTGATGTTTCTCGAAATAATTTTATTCTTAGGATATATAGTTATCATCAATTCACGAAGTTTATTTAATATTCTATGCTTAAATATAGGCCTACAGCTTTATTAAAATTTATTACTAAATTCTATTTCCTGTAATCTATTTGTAGACTGAGCCTATTTATTCCAAAACGAAGATAAGAGACCGTATCGTAAATTTACGGCACGTAAAATAACAATATGTCTCTTAATTGTGGGGCTCCATGAAAAGATTCAAAAGTCACTGCTTAGTTGCACGGTTTAAATTTTGGAAGTAGCACAATGGATCCGTGTATATGACCGAAATGCAAGTGATTCTGTCTCATCTTCCAGACCTACATCGTGTTTACCGCTCTATCAAGGAGGCCTGTCTTGGGATAGAGTCAATTGTTGGTCTAAAACAGCGGTGACCAAAGCGGGTGTCGTCATTACATCGTGCAATCACAGACATTCAAACGGGTACGAGGAGTTTCCTGTACATTGCTGTGTGTTTCATTCACGTACTGAAGGCAAGCAGTGACGATATCATATCGCTCTACAAACTCTGTCTCTACAAGCAATAAGAGGTGGTTTCGTAAAGAATGAGAAGGAGAACTTTTTTGTTGTTCTGTTGGGCAAAATGTAATATGTTTACTTTGTTCAACGGTTCAATTAGGTGTATAGCCCTGTAGAAACATTAATTACCACGCTGAATAATATATTAGTATTATCATTATTATTATTATTATTATTATTATTATTATTACTGACCACTAAGTATGTGTTTCAATAATTCTCCTGTACTTGCATGAATATTGATATTTTTTAGATCTTCTCCCTAGAAATTTAAAATTATTAGGTTTTGTCTCAGTTTTAATCTTCTTAATATTTAGATGAGAGTAACTATTTATTAGTTATTCATTTAATAATAATATTGTACAAAACTGATTCAATATTATGTACCAACGAATGTTAAACGCCAGGAATTGACATGTCTTAAATCATAGCCAGGAAGAGAAAGATGAGATAAATAAGTGTGAGGAAGTCAGCTACCTAATGGGGATTGAAATATCTGTAAAGCTTTTTAATAGAAAAGAATTGTTCAAAAGAGTAATGATTTTAATAGCTCAAATAACTTGTCCATAAATTCCTGATTTTATTCAAGAGGAAGGTTAAAAAAGAAGCAAGAAAAATCATATAACTTATTATTCACTGGCTCTTGATGACAGCAGTGACATTTCTGATATAGCAAAACTTGAGATTTTTATCCGCGGAATTGATCAAGATCTTAGTACAGGAACCACCACTGGTTGTAGTTTTCATGCCAAGTACCTTTCCTCCGTCAGCTTACTTCATAGGCTGTGTATCGCGTGTAATCACTGCAGCTCGAGTTTTGGTCACCGCTGGTCTAAAGAAAGGCCAAAATATCTAGATAATTTTATAGTGCATCAAGAACAAGAATTAAAAGCAATGAGTTATAAGTAACCGGATATCTAAGAATTCTAGCGTATTTACTTGAGTTTTTGTCTGTAAAAGTTGGATTTACCACTTTGTACAATGTACACAGCGCATACTGCACCGTCTCGGCGCGGTGTGAACCCGCCTGCCCAATTAAATATTCCAGACGGGTATCGCTCCACGAAAAGACAATGTACTTCTGCGCACTGCTGCACATAATAACCCGGCATTGGTCAGCACTATACTTACGTAATGGGCTGATGTTACCAATTACGGAAAAATTAGACTTACGTGTGAAAACAGCCTTAATCGAAGCGGAAAACTACCTTACAGGTGCTTATTTGGTGTAATGACACTCCGAAACAGTTTTATGTTCTTTGTACGCCAAAAAAATAACAAGATATAAACAAGCAGAGATGGTTCCTTCAAAATTGCTACATACAAACAGTCGGCCTCACGTACGTGAGAAATCAAATATGTAGGTGGAATTGTCGGTTTGGCACCAACGCAAACTCCAAAACAACTCTGATTTACTTTGAATGCGTTCTAAACTAACATGATTGCCATGGTAACAGATCGTTCAAATATCCTAAATCCACAACCTTGACTAGATGCTGCTTTTGTAGTATACATAAATTATCTACTAGAAACCTCTGAACCCTAATTTTATATAAAACCTTTCACCTTACTAGGTATGGCAGAAATAACGACCGCATTTACTCGAATTTAATGCGTCATCCAATCTAATACGCACCCCGATTTTGGAGACTAAATTATGCTGAATAAATGCGCATTAGATTCGAGTAAATATGGTACATTGTAGAAAAACTACTATATTTCGCAAGAGCTAAGACGAGGAACTTCAAGGTTGCGTGGAAACTATGATCATCGCTTCAAATCCCGCCTAGGAAAGATGTTTGTAAAGTAGTGGCAAAAAACCGCACTGACCCCTGTAGCTGATTTCAGAGTCTTGTTCACTCCAGAGCACGATAGATTGCTAACTAAGATTTTCGTGGTTCGAATCCTGTCTGGGAAGGAAATGTTTTTTTCTTCCTTATTCAGATTTATTCCCAATACTTTTCAATTGCTGCTAAAATTCATGTTCTGGGAATAATAAGTTAATTAAGTAGTAAAATACCGGAAAGTATTGGGAATAAATTTGAATAAGAAATAAAAAAAAAGTTTCCTTCCTAGGGAGGATTCGAATCACGAAAGTCTTAATTACCAGTCTATCGTGCTCTGAGTGAACAAGGTTCTGAAATCAGCTACAAGGGTCGGTCCGGTTTTTTTTGTCACTACTGTACATTGCCGAAATGTTATGCTGACTTCACATCACCAAAATCCCGCATTATGTCTTTGTAGTAATGATTCACGTAAAATTTAGAAATATCCCTGTCTTAAATTTCTTCAGTCGTCAGTCTAATTATTTTATTTTGTTATTTAACGATGCTGTAGCCTATCAACTTATGTTATTTAGCATCGATGGAATTCGTGATAGCGAGATAGTATTTGGTGAAATTACGCCGCGAATTCATATGGAATTACCTGGAATTTTCCATACAGTTTTGAAAAACAACGGAAAAGATCCAACCAAGTAATCAACAAAAGCGGGGATCGAAGTCACAGCCGAGCGTAGCTCCGGTTCAGCAGACAAACGCGCTACCGATTGAGCTACGCCCGGTGGCCGCTACTAAATGTTGATGTATCAATGTACATGAAATTATTGTGGTTCTAAGCATATTAGATTGTTGATCACATATTCTATATTCGACAGATATTGGAGAAAAAATGGGAGTGTAAGGGCATAGGACATCAGTTATCCATATATTTCAAAAAGGCATATGGTTCGGATAAGAGAGAAAGTTTATATAATATATTTTTATTGGATTTGGTATTCTCAGGAAACTAGTTCGATTAATTAAAATGTGTCTCAGTGAAACGTAAAATGTGTCTCCATATGGGCCAGTTTCTGTCTGACGCTTTTCTAATTCACTGCGGGCTAAATCAAGGAGATGCACTATCACCTTCACTTTTTAACTTTTCTCTAGAATAATAATAATTCTACTATTGTCCTCGATTAAGGGGTCGAGTATGACATATCACCCTGATGATCGAATTACTGTAGGAATCGTGATTCACTAGGTGCCATCTATCGATTCAGCTACACACCCAAGTTCGACGCAGTCCGTTATGAAAGCCTCTCCATACCCCTACGGCTTAAGCAGCTCTCTCAGACAGATGCTATCTCTATGCATCTCACAATACGACATGTGTTGCATCTCCGGTCGACCAGAAACTATTGAAAGATGATAGATGAAGTTGAAATTAATTAAGGCGATATGATTCAGAGGTCTAATGCCGAAAGTTACCCAGCAATTCTGCTTCAATTGGTTGAAGAGGAAAACCTCGAGGAAAACTCCAACAAGGATTTGAACTCGGACTCGCTCGTTTCACCATTACTCCACAGCGGTGGACGAGACTCAGTCGGCTTAATGCACTTCACTAAAGAGCATCAGGATTCAAGCTGGTACAAATCTTTGGAGGGGTGGAAGTGATTATAGTGAAGATTTTATTCAGGAATTTCGGTTTTTTTCTACGACCCTCAATCTGTCATTGCTATGTTATGAGTAGGCCTCGGAATTTTAGGTGCTAAAAATTGGGAAAATGTGACTGAAGAAAAGTAAAAACATTTAATTATTATGTTTCAATTATGTGAATATAAACAATATGCAATAATTACCAGTATACAGTAAATTGTACTGAAGAATTACAGTACACAATCATTCATCCTCAAGTAGTCCATCACGACTGACGTTTATCGCGGAACACTGCCCTGTACTGGGAAAAAGAGCGCTCTGGTCACTGAGAAACAACATGCACTGTCTAGAGATATGTTTATTATTGGAAACGAAAACAGAAGCAGCTGATGTTTATGAAATTATAATTGCTTCCTGAATCAGCGTTGTGACTTATGATAACTTACAAGCCACTCCTAAATGACACATCAATGTTTATGTGTGTTAGTTACAGTACAATTTGTTAGTGGTGACAGTTCTTATCGCTTATGGTGAGAGAGCAGACTGCATTTCCACAGATAGACAATTCCGAGGAACAGTTGCCCATTGTCACGTCTAAGCAACTGTACTGAACATTCGGGTGATGATTCATCTGAAATGGGGCTTTTGTCGAAAATTATTTGATGAAAACTTAATTTTTATGTGTTTATGTGAATATTTGAAAATATGTATTTACATTTAAAAATTCAAAATATGTGTTTTTATGTGAAATAAAATTTAAAATGTATGCTCAGGTGACCTTTTCCGAAACTTACAAAATAATTACGAGTTTCTATTAGTATGCAAATAAAATATCTATTTACCTAAAAATCCTAGCCCTAGTTATGAGCTTACATATCCCTGTGGTTCTAAAGCTACTTCGGACAAATTCTAAATCTAAAACAATAGGCCTATTCCTAATTATAAATCCATTGATAGAGTGAGTCAATTATTGACCTACATTTAACACTGTTGGATGCTCTTTCGTTAACATTTCTTATGGAGAATGCATGTTCCGCTATGTCGAACTTCTCCTCGCGTATTCCCAACACAAAAGATATAATCTTAAGTTTTTATGACTAACTTTACAAGTCGCCTAGCGTGACTGACGGTGAAGTGTTATTACACCAATATCGGTATCAGTATAGTCCACACAATGAGCTTTTCTTTTTTCGGCTTGCTGTTTTTGCCTCGCTCTCTCAGTAATTGATATTATTCAAAAGTAAACAGCTAAAACGTTGACTGTTTAGTCACGCCTGGATAAGCAACCTCATACATTTTAGAAGCGGAGTAATTTCGGAATTCGCAGAATGGCCGTCATGGTTGGCAGATTTGACATAAAATTAAAATGAATTGGCTAAGATATGTGGCAGTAGGAGCTTGACCATAAAACCGTGACTTGCCTCATGGTAATATGCCCGTCCATGGTTTTGAGTAATGTGTACATAACTCACCTCTTGAGACAAATCATGCACTTTCCTGAACAAGGAACTTCAGGGTTATGTAAGAGAGTCTATAAGTGTTGCCTCATATTTGCTAATAAATGGCGAATGAAGAAAGCTTTTAGAGCACTGTCCACTTATACCTCAGCATTTCAAGCCAAGAACTTGAGCATTGTAGCAGAGTATTCACAGAATTGCGTGAATACTACGTATTTTATTGTTTTCTATTGTATTGTTATTTTTATCGTATTAAGAAAACAAATTAATAATGCATTTAGTACGAACACTGCTCACACGACTCAAATTTATACCGAAGGTGTTGAGCAAAAACGTCGTAACCCTCAATTTAAACAGCTCCTAAAACCAAATTTTTTATTTTATTATCATTATTTTTATGAGTAATCCACACAACTTCACAGTATAAACTCACTTACTTACTTACAAATGGCTTTTAAGGAATCCGAAGGTTAATTGCCGCCCTCACATAACTCCGTCATCGGTCCCTATCCTGTACAAGACTAATCCGGTTTCTATCACCATATCCCACCTCCCTCAAATCCATTTTATATTATCCTTCCATCTACGTCTCGGCCTCCCCAAAGGTCTCTTTTCCTCCGGTCTCCCAACTAACACTCCAATGCATTTCTGGATTCGCCCATATGTTCTACATGCCCTGCTCATCTCAAACGTTTGGATTTTATGTTCCTAATTATGTCAGGTGAAGAATACAATGCGTGCAGTTCTGTGTTGTGTAACTTTCTCCATTCTCCTGTAACTTCATCCCTCTTAGCCCCAAATATTTTTCTAAGCACCTTATTCTCAAACACCCTTAACCTATGTTCCTCTCTCAAAGTGAGAGTGCAAGTTTCACAACCATAAAGAACAACCGGTAATATAATTGTTTTATAAATTCTGACTTTCAGGTTATTTGACAGCAGACTAGATGACAAAAGCTTCTCAACCGAATAATAACAGGCATTTCCCATAATTATTCTGCGTTTAATTTCCTCCCGAGTGTCATTTATATTTGTTACTGTTGCTCCAAGATATTTGAATTTTTCCACCTCTTCGAAGGATAAATCTTCAATTTTTATGTTTCCATTTCGTACAATATTCTGGTCACGAGACATAATGATATACTTTGTTTTTTCGGGATTTACTTCCGAAACTATGGCTTTACTTGCTTCAAGTAAAATTTCCATGTTTTCCTAATCGTTTGTGGATTTTCTCCTAACATATTCACGGTGTAAATTCACTGCAATTTTTAATAAAAACCAAGATTCGGTGAAATGCTAACTCAATACCAAGAGCGATACAGCGTTTTGCCAACCTACATACGAGATTAACAAAGGAAGAGTCACAAATTCTAAAAATTGTTTATTATACCAAGAATAATTAACTGAGGTTAAATCTTTTACATAAATGTAGAATATTCATAAGTAAATAGTTTAGTGTGAAAATCTCAATTTTTAATTTCTAAGGGTTGCGATCTTTTAACTTATCACTAATTTTAATATGTTCAGTTTTATTTAATGTATTTAATAGTTTTTACGATCTGTCCTTTTGCTTGAATACAATTTCAACGTTAATTGTAATATTTCATATAAATTCTTTCACTTACTTAGGTTGCCATCTCTCTCACAGTTTCAGTTTTTAAAAAATGTTTTTCATGGCAACAAGAATAATACCTTTGCCGAAACTTAGAAATCAGAAATTGGAGAGTTTTACTATCAAATGACGTCTACCATGTTAATTCCTCGTTAATACTAAGTATTAATGAGAAATTATCTTGTCTTAATAATGATCATAAGAAAGCGCTCCTATCATATTCAAACATGGAATAATGCGACGAGAAATATGAACTCGAATTTTTTTTTTTCCATGGATGTAGTTGTGGTTCGGCGTGGGTACAATTCCCGCTTGGGTTTCGATATTTCTACGAGGTTTCCCCAATAAAGCGTATGTGAAGTAGTCCATGGCGAATTCTCAGAGTAATCTCTCCGAATATCAATTTGCTATCACCAATTCCATCGATCCGTGCGTAGTGAAATACTGGCCGACCTACACAAGTAGTGACTTGCAAAGACAAATGTTATCATCACTTAAAAGGCTTCAGTTACATTCTATCTCGAACAAGTTTCTTCAGCTTCTTCTTGGAAATCTTGTGTCACATTCTTAGGAACATATTAAATTTATAATGCCACCGCAATCCTTTTCAATACCGGCTAAAGCAGTCATAATCTTACATTATCTACTACACTCCCTACACTTGCGGCTTTCTCATTATTTTTATAGCCTTTCATTACATTGTTATAATCGCGGAAAACATTATAGAATTCTCATTTGTATTGATAGAATTCTAGTTTCAAGGTAACATTATAAATTCTATCTATAACTTCATACTTCAGGCTTGTTGACGCAATACACTTGGGTCTAATTCCATTATGTCCCTTCTCGTAAAAGTTAATGTAATTTTCACAAAAGCAACAAACAAAATGTTTTAATAATAATAATAATAATAATAATAATAATAATAATAATAATAATAATAATAATAAATACTGCGGTTCCTCGTAATTTCTGCGAGGACTTCAAATTTAAACAGATATTTACAAATAGCCACATTTCATACAATAGTTGCGTGACTTGCAAGGCATTATGCTACCACGACAGATTCAAAACGTGGACATATTTCAACCAGTACTTGCAAGAAGAGTAGGCGTATATCTTTCTTCATATACAAAATAACGATTCACTTGATTTGTAGCCTCAAGCACCACGTTTTAAGTAGCAAAGGAAGATGATGATGATAATAATAATAATAATAATAATAATAATAATAATAATAATAATAATAATATTAAATCACGAAGTGATTTACGCGTGTCATATATATGGCGCTTATTCCGTCAGATCCCGGCCAACTAATCACTCATAACGAGTGCACCTCAGCACAAGTGTGGACTTCAGTCCTACGTTCATAGACATCTATGACGTAGTGCAGAGGGCGGCCACTAGAGGGAACCCAAGAGTTGGAACTTAAACTGAGACGATTCTGTCCGACGCCGGGGTGGGTATCCGGCGTGGCTTAGTGGATAAAGCATCAGCACGTAGAGCTGAAAACCCGGGTTCAAATCCCGGCGCCGGAGAGAGTTTTTCTCCGTTCCATTATTCTTTCATTGTAGTGTGAAGTCAAGAGGGAGTGACACAGTGCTGATTGTCCATTTATGTATGCTGTAGAGTAGCAACTAGCTGTGGAGAAAACATTTATCTTCTCCTGTCAGTTTCTTTTTAATGTTCATTGGAAGTAAAATGCGACTCTTTATACCAAATGCAAGAATGTTTTTCACAATTGTAACACTTTTTATTTGGGTTTCACACTTTACAGTAATTTTTAAACTACCTAACAGAGGTTTTAATGAGATGGGTGAACTTGTTTCTCGTAAAAAGCATCGAATCTGGGGACAATGTTCGATACAGCTATACGGATCTCTTTCCCTATGTTAACTTTGCTTCTATACCTGGATTGTGTTACCTGAAGAACTAAACTCCCTGTCTCATTACGGTAGGAAATGGAAAAATGGAGAATTACTCTCATTGCTTTCTTACTCAATTTTGGGTATTCATTTACCATACTGTTTCAAAACTGTGATAAAGTCCCACAAGAGAACGTCAATTTGAGCGTGGAGTCTGAAGAAATGTCTATTAATTAATATTGTTACTCCTCAGCAGTAATGAAGTTTGGTGGTGGATCTGTTGTAAACTGTAACCCACTTATGTTCATCTGTTAATGGAGAAATAACTATAAAATAGACTAAATATTTACAAGTAGGTCTTATTTAAAATCTGTTTGTAGCGTTTCACTATACATGATAAATTTCAATTTTCTTCATAGGCGCGACGCACAATTTTGGAACCCCTGGACTGTAAAAAATTAATGAAGATTTAGAGAAAAATCAGGAAATCTAACCCAGGCTCATTACCAATTGACAAATCAGAAGAGGACTATGTTAAGAATATCTTCTCAATATTTGGAGAAAAATAAAATAAATCAGTTGCATAATTATTTTCATTCCTCATCAGATGAAGTTAATTGTGTTATGTAATAGAAACCAAGACAGCAATTTTTCAATCAGACGTCGAAATTAAATGACTAAATGGTGGGTAGAATATTAGTAACGACTAATAGATAGCTAATTGATTTATATCGCTCCCAGCATCACACTCGACTTTCTCTACTCTAAGAGTTCGCGTGGACCACCCTGGGAATATCACGAAGTGATAACCTCGGGCGTTTCGCTTCTTCTTAATTGCGTTCCTAATAAATTGTGTAACGGAACGTGCGGTGCTGTTTGGAAGGGAATCGATACTGCAATCCTCATATTCTGAGCCAATACAATATCTTTAACAGGCTCCATACCACACTTTAGTTTGCCATGCGGCAGAAGCTTTAAATATATCTGCAAGCGATGGTCGTTGCTTCGAATACCACCTTCAATAATGATTTTTTGTTGTCAATACGATGTCCTATGAAGAACTTCACGTAGCAGGGGTTTCATTATCGGTTCGTCTACTCCTATATTGATAAATGATTCAAATATTCAAAACCAGTTGCAGTAATAGTACATTGCATACATCTTATCTTTCCACGCTAACGGAAGTATAGTCGAAGCGGTAGTGCACAGCGCAGATGCCCACCAACGGCCCGCTGAGCGTTCGGTTATGAGTCTATGACACGCGTGTGCTATTGTGGAAAGATAAAATGTATGCACTGCAGTTACGTTATCTCCATTACAGTCCATGGAGATCCACAGGTTAGCAAGAATTTAGGCTCCCAGAATTTATTTATTTATTTATTTATTTATTTATTTATTTATTTATTTATTTTATTCATTTATTTATTTATTTATTTAGATAATACATGTAACATAAAATATAACATATACAGAAAAACTTAAGCTCGCCCCTGAAAGAGTATAACTCGTCCTCAGGGGCGGATTCCTGGATTGAAATTAATAAGTAAATTTATGCGTAGAACTCCTGTAGGAAAGATTGAATTCCAGGGTGAGCTTACTCGACGTCACTCGCACGGCGCAAGAACTGGGAACCCTTATCTTGCTAGGTCTATGGAACTCCCTCTTCATACTCATTGCCTAAGCTTTTAACATCTTCGGCGATTCAGTCCTGTTGCTGTTCTGTCGTGCTTTGATCTCCCACCATCATGTGGTAGCTATTAGGTTACGTCCACTTTCGGCCTTCTCTCTTCAAAATTCTCTAATGTTCCTTCATATGGAACGGCGATAATTGGAGTGAGACAAGTGGCCAACTGGCTTCGACCTCACATAGATACTTCCTCTCAGCCCCAATTTTCCTTGCAATGACGAGTTTCCGCGTACCTTCTAATTTTTTTTTTCATTCATTCATTCATTGAAACATCTAAGAAAACACTGCACATAAACTATAAAATGATCAAAATTATTATTAAGTATAAATGTGAGTGTTATTTTTTGGTAACTTCGGAGCAATTAATGAATTTTAAACGTGTACAACTTGACCAATTAAATAAATTTGTCTCGGAAAGATCAGTTAAGCGTTTTTAGACACCGTATGCATGCCACCCAGGTGCTACTTTATAAAACAACGCTAATTGGGGGTTCCTGGTTGAGAGTTGTGAAGCGCATCGAACTGAAGTGTCCGGTGTTAAAGAGAAGTGTCGAGTCATATGAAGGAACTGTCTGGACGGACAAATTATTGCGCGTGCAGTGCTTGGTTCGGCTTTAGTTATCTTTTGCTGACAGATAAAAAAAATGCAATTTATAACACACATGCAACTATAATTTTTACTTACAACACAGCTTTGAGTTGACATATATACAACATAGCTTTCTTATTTGTTTCTTATTTTAATCTTTAAGTTTCGGATTATTTGAATTACTCGTACATAACCAAAGTACTGTAGCCTACTGCAATGACTTAAAAATTGATTTCGAAATGTTTCTGAAATGTATACATAATCTCTTTCTGTATAGAAAATGTTTCTGCTATGTTGTCAGATAAATGTGTATAAGTAATTTTATCTGTAATAATTAAACAATATTATTGAAATATTATGGACCATTATTTGAAATGGATACAAAACAGCAATTTACTTCATGTTGAATCTTTCGTACACTACTTTTAACACTTGAATATAAATAATTGATTAAATGGCGTTCTTACTCGTGTTAATTATATAAGCATGTGTGGCTTACAGCTGTTTCGGTGTTACTTGACACCATCCTCAGAGCCTACTAGATCTCGGCGCTATCTCAACTTCGCTGCAACTTCACAAGGAAGACAAAACAAAAACTCAACAAACACAAAAACACATAAAACGCAACACAAACACAAGAACACAAGAAATACATCACACTAACATACGAAAACAAAAACACACACAAGATCGCAACCACATTCAGAAAACAGAAATATAACAGACCATAGAGAACAGAAAACACACCACAAAGTCATCTCAACACACAAACAACACAAACAAATAAATACAACCACACAGGCGTATACAAACTCACATGCAATAGTTGCGACAGTTTCTACATTGGACAGACAGGCAGATCATTCCAAACTCGATACAAAGAACACATTAAAGCAATAACCAGAGGACACAATACATCTACATATCCCGAACACATAACTAATGCTAACCACACATACAATAGCATAAATACAGACGTGGAAATCCTACACACACAACCCAATAACCAAAAACTCAACACATTAGAACAATATGAAATATACAGACACACTAAAACACACCCTAATCAAATTCTCATCACACAGATCAATTTCAGAACACACACACTATTTGCCACAACTCTTCATCACACGAACGCACCCACACAACAGGCAGCGAAGTTGAGATAGCGCCGAGATCTTGTAAGCTCTGAGGATGGTGTCAAGTAACACCGAAACAGCTGTAAGCCACACATGCTTACATAATTAACACGAGTAAGATCGCGTTTTAATCAATTATTCAATTTACTTCGTTAGGATTTCAAGCTAAGTTTTTACTACCGCAAACACGAACGAATTATTAAGAAAGACTACTCAGATAGACGTTAGTCCCTCTTTGCTAAACGATTAACAGTCACTAGTTCTAGGTCTCAGAGAAGCAAATAATTTTACAGTTTCATCTTCAAACCACATCCGGTTTATTTACTCAAAGGTATCTATTTATTTTTATACACGCAACTTTAATGGTGCATCTATTGATGATGATCCATAACTCTTGAACGATCCTCTCTTCCGTCTTGATATTTCTCATTTTCTCTTGCTGCTTTTGGTTAATTAAAATTCAGATTATAGCATCAGATTATTGATATTAAATTTTTTCTCATTATTTCGATAAACTTTACTTTATCAGATACATTACATTTTTTCGGCCAGTGTATGGAACCAGTGCCTGCAACAGTTTATTTCCAAGCCTCATCCTTTCGTTTGCTCGTAACAGAAACTGTATCTTTATCTGTTACATGTGTTACCAAGAAGACATTTGAATATAAAGAATCTATTGCTAACCACTCATTATAAACACGATTTTCCCTCATTTTTTGCGCTGTGATATTCATATATGTTGCGTCTCAGGAGACCATGCCACAAGTTGCTAGAGAAATAGTTCCGTATGGCAGAAGGAGATTCGTGTCGAGATTACCAATTTATAGATTTTTTCTTTAAAATGTATTCTCCAGTTCAAACAGATCATTCTACAAGCGATAGGTAAATAAAATATTATTATATATAGGTTATTTTGTTTTATTAAACTTCGAAAGTCATTTTCAGAAAATTAAAAAAAAAAACATCATTATTGAAGTGCAATAAAACATACTGTAATTTTGCATCTAGAGAGATAAACTTATTTTTAAAATCTTCAGAATTTTATTCTCAATAGAAACAACGAACAGAAAAGTGAATTTGAATACATGTGGCAGTGTATCTTGGTCCGCATCAGATAATGCATTTCTGTTATGTTACATCAGTACTCAATCTAGATGACATAATCTAACCTCAGTGTTACACAGCATAATTATTAACAGAACTCAATTCATTTCTTGATCTTCGATCAAAAGTAAATTCCAGTTAGAGATTTTGAGGAAACTCGGCCTGTATCAACTTTGAGAACGAAACAGACCACTAAATCTAAATGTAAATAATAAATAATAATAATAATAATAATAATAATAATAATAATAATAATAATAATAATAATAACAACTTTATTTGAACGATCATCATAATGGTACTTTTGGTTCGCACTCCCGATGAAGCTAAAGCTTGTGGCCGGGAGTGGAGTTTACATGGAATAATGAAAAAGTAATATTACAAGTTTAAGCCTACACTAAAATAATTATTTAATTGTTTCATTTAAATAATCAAATATATGTAAGCAAAAGTATAATGATGAATATCAAAATAATAATACAAGAAAGAATTACCGTATATAAGAAATACAATGAAATTATATCACATATACGTAAGCGAAAGAAAGTGATGAATATCAAAATAAAATAATACAAGAAATAATAATACAAGAAATACAATGAAATTATATCAGGTACAACATAGAAGATTCGGTTAACTAGAAAGTACAAATAATAAAATGAAATGAAAAGTAATTATTAAATAATACAATTGCAAAATAAATGCAAAATATTATGCAATAATATAATGGAGTAATAATTATTATATACATAACTGATATTTTAGTTTTAATTGATTTATTGAATTTTGAAAGATTGAAAGATTCCTAACTTAGAAAAATATTTGTTTTTTTTTTTTCAAAAATATCATGTAAAGAAAAAGTGAAAAATAACAAAAGTGAATATATATATATATATATATATATATATATATATATATATATATATATATATAGAATACTAATCAGTGTTTAAAATCAGTTGAAGTGCTTGCTTTTTAAATAATTTATTATTGTAAGTTGCTAATTTTGAATGTTTTTAATGAAATTATTCTACAGTCTCGGGCCGAAATTTGAGGCATGCCTTTGAAAGGTTATTATTATTATTATTATTATTATTATTATTATTATTATTATTATTATTATTATTTATAAAACAGTTACTTTGCCGGTTGTCCTGTATGGTTTCGAATCTTGGACTCTCACGTTGAGAGAGTCTCAGAGCTTAAATTTGTTCGAGATTAAGGTGCTTAGGAAAATACTGCATTTGTGGCTAAGAAGGATGAAGTTACAGGAGAATGGAGAACGCTAAACAACGCAGAATTGCAGGTATTGTATTCTTCACCTGATATATTTAGGAACATTAAATTTAGGCTTGAGATGGGCAGGGCATGTAGCACGTATGGGCGAATACATATAATGTGTGGTTGGAAGACCTGAGGAAGAGAGATCTTTGGAGAGTCCGAAACGTAGATGAGAGGATAATATTAAAATTAATTTGAGAAAGGTGGGGTACGATGGTAGGGACTGGACTAATCTTGCTCAAGGTAGACGGCAGGCTTATGTGAGGCGGCAATGAAGCTCCGGATTCTGTAAAAGTCATTTGTAAGTTATTATTATTATTATTATTATTATTATTATTATTATTATTATTATTATTACTACTACTACTACGAAAACTTTAGCACCTTATGACTATGATTATTGCATACGTTAAGAGGCTGAAACTGAGCAGCTGACCACTCTCGTAGAAAATTTAATTTGAAATGAAGCAGTTGGAGGAATGGACAGAAGTAAGTTTACGGAAGATATTGTGATGAAAGTATATAAATCTAAAGAAACGAAAAAATATTAGAGATGACAAATGACTATAGCTGTTAAGTTGGTAGCGTCTCAAGGTAGGGCATTTTCTAGTTCTCCATGGTTCGTTAGAGAAATTGCTGCCCCTGCGGCTACGAGGGAATGCAAGAAACTTATTTGACTGCTGCGCGGGCAGTCGGTCTCCGGCTGCAATTGAATCGCCAGTCATGTAATGTGTGTCAATTTCGAAAGCTGCACACAGCGTAAACTGAAAATCACAATTCTGTCCTCAATTGTAGTATATTGCATTACCGAACATGGCGGTGAAATGCCTCTGTATTTCAGAAGTCCCCGAGTCGAAACTTGACCCTTTCTCAATGGACATACTTCATTTCCGAGGGGTCAATACCAACCACTACGAAACTAAAAAAATCTAATGGCTCATATACGATCATAGTTGTGTTCATTTAACAGTATGAAATTAAAAGTATCAGGTTCAAATCCTGCTTTTTCTATGGACTAAATGGAAAATATTTAAGCATAATACGATAGTGACTCTTCTTGTTCAGGTAACGTGACAGTAACATCTCAACCCAAAGGCAAATTAAGTTTAGGTAATGCAATTTGATGGTAAAGAAGTCACTGTGATTAATTTTCTTCGAAGTTTGAATAGTACTATACAAACATTTCATAAAATAAATGAAACTAAAAGATAATTTCTAAATAATTTAATAAATGATAAAATAAAATAGACATAAATGGAAAGAACATGTAGACCAAATGAAGGAAGGCAGATTGCCTAAAGAATACTTTCATATAAATCAAGTGAAAAGAGTAATATGAATAGCCCGATTAGAACATGGACATATGCTGAAACATGCAATTAAGCCTATTCTTGAAAAGTTGATAATGATGATGATTATTATGATGACGAATCTGTTCGATTATTTTATTTCTTATAGGCATTTATTTTTTGCTTGATTATTTAACGACGCTGTATCAACTACTGGATTATTTAGCGTCGATGGAATTGATGATAGCGAGATGGTATGTGGCAAAGTGAGGCCGATGATTCGCCATAGATTACCTGGCATTTGCCTTAAGGTTGAGGAAAACCTCGGGAAAAAAGGAACCTGGTAATCAGTCCAAGCGGGAATCGAAAATCCACGCCCGAATTCAACTCCGGATTAGCAGGCAAACGCGCAACGCTAAGCCGTTAGACAGGGATTTATTGAAATTTTTCATTAGACTCCTACTACATCTAAAAGTGACTGCATGTTGTAATATTTGTAACGCCTTGTTTGTAATATTATGCAAAAAATAACAAATTTAAAATAACTGATTTCACCGATCACGAATTTATTTTTACCAGTCCTGTCTGTTTATTTCTGCTCCAATTTGAAGTTTCATTTTCCCAATTTTCTTTATTAATTTTCGTTTTCTCGTATTTTTTCAACTCGTCTCTTTTCTCGAAACTCATCTCTCCTTTCTATTCTAATATTTTATGTCCTTTCTTTCATTCGTTCTCTTTCGCTATTCTGTTTTCCTCTCTTAATTATTTTAGGTCCTTTACTTTACCTCTTATTTCTTCTTTTCATACTGATATTCTTCTGTTCTCATTTCTCTTTCCCTGTCCTAATTTTTCTCTCTTTCTTCTCTTCATTATGTATATTCCCGTCTTTTCTCTTCTTCCTGTACTTACACTACATTTTTGTCCTCTAACTTCCTGTCTATATTCTTAAACACAACTTTATTAAGTTCTACCTCAATGTTCAGGTATACACACAAGTTGCATGTGAGCTACAATATGTTATTTAACACATTCTTATGAAAAGCAATACTTAGCGAAGCTTTAAAAACAAGCTGCTCAACTGTATTTCGCTCTTAGTTTACGGCTTATTCTTAGCTAAGAGAACATTGCTAATCTGTATGAATCACAGTTGTGATGTCACCATGGAAACCATCGCCATGAATTCGTCACGGTGTCAAATGCATTTAGTGTAGACTGACAATCGCTGTGCATGGTCGATCAAACGGAAGGCTGCCGCGACCTCGAAACCAAATTTTACACTTAAAGTTAAGTAATAAATTATGTTCAAGACAACAATACCGTGGCTGAAGGCTCTGGGATCAAATCTCCTTAAAACCGATGTGCTTTAATAGCTTCTTTGTTTCTATTGGCCGTCACAGTCTATCAGGTTATTGTTAAGTTGGTAAGGATTTGTAATGACACGGCCACTCAGTAATCACAGTTTCTTTGTTGTACAATTGTAGAGAGATTGGTTCATGTGATGTGTTCGTATAACTGCGGAGGTGCGAAACGAGTTACAAGGTAAGGAAAAAACAAAACGAAACACATAAACGAAAAAGAAAACCTGCACTTCTGAATATGGTTACAAAAATCCATATTAGAAGGACTTATCCGTATTTTGAAGGCCTGTCTTGCCGTCCGTATTTATTTTCGAATATTTGTTAAATGTCCGTACTTTTATGAAAAAATCCCAATCATTTCATTTTTCAATAATTACATTTCAAACTACAATTCTGAAGTGCGAATAAAACTTTAGTTTTTCTTTCATATAAGGCAAACTCGGCTAATTTCGCAGTATTAAGGTTTTCTGTCTATAGTTATACCCAAAAATGCTTGGAAAAATTTTCGTTATCCAACAGTTAATCACTAGACATAATATTGTATTGATTGCTATCAGAATTTTATTTTTTAAGTGTATCTCAACAAGGAAATAGCTCCATCTAAAACATGAGATCATATGTGTGTGTTTCAGGAACTCGTGTAACTTCGTAGTACTGCTCGGGCAATTTGGCAGTAATTTTCAAGACTACTCCTTTTAGCTCAAAACATGTTTTAATGCAATCTAAACATCAGTACGTGTGTACACACATGAACTGAACACACATTAACAAACTAGGCAATAAATATAAAACAACTGAGCTTGAATTATTAACATTAATATCATAATTAATGGCTTGCATATTAATTGTAAATTAATAAATTTATCTAACACATATTTTCATTAAACATTGCACCAAATATAGAAAGAAAAAACATTACGAGAACTATTTAGGCCTAATCCGAATCCGCTTCCTCTGACAAGACAATTATTGTTTCTCTTTTCTCTGTCATTGTTTGAAGATAGACAGACTTTGCTCCTTTTGGGGACACAATTTTGTTAGGTTTCGTAACAGATGAAAACCCTGTTTCATCTAAATTTCAAATGAGATTAGGCTTGGTACTCAGTTCTGCTTTCTCATACACACTTCCTAGCACATCATAAAAATCGTTCAAATTCGAGCGAGTTGAGGCTGCTGCTCTATGATAGGACAGATTTTCTGGCTGGCGCATACTTAGCCCATAGCGCTTCTTAAAGAAAGTTCGAATCTGCGTGCCACTCGAACTGTTCTGCCGGCAACTAGCGGAAACTAGTTAAGAAACTGAGTACCGGCAAAGACATATTACGAACGAACTAAATTAGATGAAATAACAATTAAGGGTTCAAATTAATCAGAAGAATGTGGAGAATTCATTAATCACAGTGTGATACAGTTCTGAATATCTCAACGATATACTGTCGAGAAACACAACACTGCAAATTTACTCACTCTATCTCAGCAATCACACACCTATTAAAGCAGATAGTTGTACAACTTTCGCCAGAATGCGTTGCAATAGGATCTTCCGCATGAAACATCCCCGACAGGTTCTGGCATTTATCCGTATTTTTTGTAACCTCGAACACGGACAACTCCACAACTAATTAATATAATATGAGATACTGCGAAATTAGACGTACTGCGAAATTAGTCGAGTTTGTCTTATTTTATTCAGAGACTGAACTCACTTCAACGATACAATAGTGCTCCAAGTATTAACGTCACAGATCAATATTCTCTTTCAATATAAGTCACAAATAAATCATGGCAGGTAAGGTTTTGTTCATTAAATAGGTTGATCTGCGTACGTAAACAGTACCACGTTCCGATGCACCAAGTAACAAGGGGTTGAGGTAATTTTCATTTTTTTTCCACCTGAAATTCAGCATCAGTAAAACTGTAAATACGGTATACGAAATTATCCTTGCGAGTGTCTTCACTATTGTTTCAGTCATCTGTCTGAAAATGTATGGCGAGTGAAGTAGATATTTTAATTAGATTCTGTAAAATTTGAGGAAAAAAATATGTCGGTATGTTTCTGTGTACTGAAATTATATATTTCTTGTTTTAACTGTGTTTTAATATGTTCATGACTTTCAGTGTTACCATGACACTGAATAAGTTGGTATATCCAGAAATGTTCCTTAAAATAGAATTTCTATTGCGCAGTTCTTTTTGTAATTTTTTGTGAATCCGATTCTAACAAACATAGTTTGCATCGGAAATACAGAAATTACAGCCTTCTAAAATCTCAATGTATTTCTTTCCCTTTATCTTGTTTTAATTGCGACATACTTTCCTACATTTGACGGAAATGTAATCATAAACATTATGCATTAGATCATTTAACCTGTTACGTGAACATGTCCAATTAAGACAATCTAAAATTGTATGCTTAATCATCTCTCTGGCCTCGCCTTCCTCTCAATTTATGAAATTTGTTTTGTAAATCTTTGTTATGTACTCAAGATATTATATGAAAGCCGAAAAATACATTATGAAAATTAACGTTTTCTCTAACTTTAACATTTCATGTAGTTTTCGCTCTGATTGATTTTCTTATATTTTACAACCTAGCAGTCAATGGTTCGTTTCCCTGTTTGAGCGGAATTATAACTCCATTCCTTGGGACTAGAATGTTTGTCTTTTGCCTTGTGAGTATCTTGTGGTTTCTATGTGGTGTGCATAACGTCGTTCCCACTTCAAGGCCACGGACGACCGGAATATAAATAGCTACATCTATTATCGATCAAATTACATCCCTTCTCCTATGCCACATTGGCTCATCAGAGGACATAAATCAGTAAAGGATGGGAGGGAAAGAAAATGAATGCCATAACTTTTAATAATTTTAAAGCGTATGTCGTGAAAATTTTTCTTAAATAAATTAAAAAGACTAACTAAATTTAAGAAGAAACACATCATGTATTGATGGTTTCAAGTAAATTCGAATAATGCAATGAAAACAGCCAAAAATCTCCGCCTGCCACCCTATTTCATCCAGTCATAGATTCCTGCTCACGAAAGGTCATTTAATGCAAATACAGCATTCTCCAATGTTCCCTCTTTTTCGCCTTCCTTTTAGTCACCTCCTACGATCCATATATATCAAAATGTTCTCTATCATCTGATATCTTCTTCTGCCCCGAACTTTTTTCCCGTTCACCATTCCTTTCAGAGCAACCTTCAGTAGGAAGCTCCTTCTTAGCCACTGACCCAGTCAGTTATGTTTTTTGACTGATCAGTATCAGCATTATTTTTTTTTCATCCACTCTCTCTAGCACAAATTTATTTTTTATTCTGTCTGTCCATTTCACATGCTCCATTCTTCTCCATAGCCTACTCACATTTCAAATTCTTCTAATATTTTCTCTTCACTTCGTCTTTATGTCCATATTTCTACCCCAACAATGCCACAACCCACATAATACACTTCACTAGTCTCTTCTTTAGTTATTTTTTCCATAGGTCCGCAGAAGATGCTTCTCTTTCTATTAAAACAGCCTTGCATAACTGGGCACAATTTGCAGCGTTACGTCACTCACCCCTTCCTTCCACCCCCGCGTCATTGACTTGGTAGGGGAGGGGATTTGTATTCCGTGTCTGTCTTATGTAATTGCTACGGGTCACAGATACGTCATTCAACGCCGGTGGACTGTGGACGGGGAACCAACGCTTTCCTCACGCTTTCCACCCCTCTCTCGCCAGTTTTGTATCACTGTATTAAAAGCTTCCTTTGCTATTGCTATCCTCCATTTGACTTACTGGCAGCAGTTAATGTAGATCCCACGTATTTGAAACTTTCCACTTGCTCTACTCCCTTATTTCGAATTTGCACGTTTACCTTCTTTATTTTTCTTCCGATAACCATGGTCTTTGTCTAATTTGCATTGATCTTTGTCCCATTCTGTTCACAGCTGTCATTTAACTCCAGTAGCAAGTCCCTTAGTATAATCTCCTCTTCTGCTAACAACGCCATGTCATCAGCAAATCTTATGCACTTCATTCTCCTTCCTCCTATTATCACTTTACCTATATTCTGAAAACAGTTCTTCACTAAATTCTCCAAGTAGATGTTGAACAGGGTAGGTGATAGAGGGCATCATTGTCGTACTCCTCTTCCCATTCCACTTCCCTCTGACTTTTTTTCTCCTGTCCTGTCTTTGACTCGTTTCATATAATTCACATGATTAAGAAATAGTAATATTCTTCTCATGATTGACTATTTTTTTTCTTTACAATAAATGGTTGATATCCCAAATTAGGAAGAAGTAGAGACGAATAACGGAAGTATCCATTCTTTCCCGTAACCGATTGAGCTATTCAGAAGTTTCTTAATGGACATATAAATATTTGACAGACACGTGCATGGCAATGTTCTAACGTTTATCTCATATTGATAAAAGTTTCTGTACAAGTCCTCTTCGTATATCTACATTTACAAGGTAAAAGACGTTTTACGTCATCTCTACTCCTTGACAGTAATTATGCAGACCCCAGCGAATTTCGTCCGTGGCCCAAAGATACCAGAGGTCATGAGTATAAGAATAAGGGCCAAGTAGGCCTACGTTTAAAAACAGAATAGGTGTGTTACTGTGATACAGAGTGCGTCCGGCCTTCAAAATCGTGATGCGCCTAGTGAAAATCTGTCATCACCGATTCGCCACATGCACAACAGGAGGTCCTCGAGCCCCGGGTGGTATATTCTGTTCCCTTTTATTACACATTTTTTTCTCTCTTTCGTAAGACACAAGTTTCAAAGTTGGGTGAGATAGAAGGGAGGGAAATGCGATACGAGGGCGGAGTAGATGGGCTACAATGATGACTGAAGGATGTAATGAGATGGCGAAAACTTTTATCTGTGTCACTATAACAACGCAGCACAACATTCTGTCTTCGAGAGGCAAAAAGAACCATTCTCTCCATTTCGGTATTTGAAAGGACGAGGTAAAAAGCATGAACTTGTATGCCCCAGTAAACATGCGTCAGATGTAACAAGTGGATTGTACGTACATATCAGGGTGGTCCAGATTCTCTTACCGCAGCGTCAAAGACTCCAAACAGTTGTAAACATAAAAAAACCAAGAGATATATGAAATGGCATTACATATTTACACAGTACCTAAAAATATTACGCTGATTTGAGTAAAGTTATGTGGCAATATCAAGTTTAAATGGTCCAAATAAGAAATCGATTATTTTATTTATTCGAAATCTGGATTAGGTATAGAATTTCTGGATTTACCTTTGAAAGAATTTTCTAAATATCTGGAGTAGTTTCCAAGTTATGGCCAAAAATATTCAGCAGAAGAATAATATTCTAGGCAGCACCCCCTGTTGATAAGTTTTCAAACCATTTCCCTCAAGATAATTGCATGAAATATTGCATGGTTATTGTATTATGTCATTATTCACAGTGTGAATTAATAAATTTGTTTAACTATTAATAATACTTACTCACTTACTTACTGCTTTTAAGGAACCCGGAGGTTCATTGCCGCCCTCACATAAGTCCGCAATTGGTCCCTAATCTGAGCAAGATTTTTAGTATTTTTATTGACCTTATTGGCAACAACACAATATATTTGAGATACCATAAAAGGGGATCTACTTTGTATAGCTAAGCAAATTTACATTGTTTTAAATTAAATTTGTTTTTAATATTTTGACACGACATTTAATGTTGGTATGGATAATATTGTCACTATGTTCTATTTTATACTAGTTATGGCATTTTCAAATGTAAAACTTCTGTTGTAATTGATTTTAGATGATACTTATATCTTGTACCTGAAGATGCCCCGTTAGGGGCGAAAACGTTAGTATCAAGATTAAATAGGATGTAACACATCAATATTTTCTTTCATATGTTTTTCCTTCATATGTAATTCAGTGCTTAAGCCATATTGACAGAATATATAATTAATCATATTTTGATATATGTTATTAACATGAGGCTTAGCTGAACATTTTCCAACATGAATTGTAAAAAGATTAATCCAGTCTCTATCATCATAGCCCACCTCCCTCAAATCCATTTTAATATTATCTTCCCATCTACGTCTCGGTCTCCCTAAAGGTCTCTTTCCCTCCGGCCTCCCAACTAACACTCTATATGCATTTCTGGATTCGCTAATACGTGCTACATACACTGCCCATCTCAAACGTCTGGATTTAATGTTCCTAATTATGTCAGATGAAGAATACAATACCTGCAGTTCTGTGTTGTGTTACTTTCTCCATTCTCCTGTAACTTCAACCCTCTTAGCCCCAAATATTTTCCTAAGAACCTTATTCTCAAACACCCTTAACCTATGTTCCTCTCTCAGAGTGAGAGTCCAAGTTTCACAATCATAATGAACAACCGGTAATGTAACTGTTTTATAAATTCTAACTTTCAGATTTTTTGACAGCAGACTAGATGACAAAAGTTTCTCAACCGAATAATAACAGGCAGTTCCCATATTTATTATGCCTTTAATTTCCTCCCGAGTGTCATTTATAATTATTACTGTAGCTCCAAGATATTTGAATTTTTCCACCTCTTCGAAGGATACAATATTCTGGTCACGAGACATAATCATATACATTGTCTTTTCGGGATTTACTTCCAAACCTATCGCTTTACTTGCTTCAAGTAAAATTTCTGTGTTTTCCCTAATCCGTTTGTGGATTTTCTCCTAACATATTCACGTCATCCGCATAGACAAGAAGCTGATGTAACCCGTTCAATTCCAAACCCTATCTGTTATCCTGAACTTTCCTAATGGCATATTCTAGAGCGAAGTTCTTATTATTATTATTATTATTATTATTATTATTATTATTATTGTTATTATTATTGTTACTGTTACTACTACTAATAATAATATCATCATCATCATAATCATTATCGTCAATGTGGGAATTCGTCAGCCTGTCCCCTCCTCTTGGAAAGCAATTGAAAAAATAAAAAATACAATTTATTTTTCTCGGGTGTAACCAATCTCTGATATAGTTTCTTATCAAATCAAGCAAAGAGTAATAAATGGAATTAGATGAAGGCTTTCGAAATCTCAGTTCTGGTACTGAAACGTGTACACGACCTTTAATCGTAAAGCTTCAGGTTTTACTAGAGTCAAGATGTGAATTATGACAGTAAAATTAGCTAATTAGTATCTTTCGTATGAGACCGGCAGATTCCTGCAAAAGTGGGACAGGAAAAACAGGTTTGTTCTGAATCATTGCACAGCTCTCGTAACGCCACGGAGATGCTTGCTTTTTGTCTCATTATATTAGAGAATCAAGCCGAGAGGTAAACAAGAAGTCTCCAGTCAGTTCCTACTGAGAGTGTGTGAGCCAAGTAGTTCAAGGGTTGAACGACAGAGAGCACACTTCAGCTCCAACAGGTTTTCTATACCCGCCCATTAATCCAGTTTTTAGGTGCGTCCAAGTTTCAGCGAAAAGCGTTTGTGCTTAATTTATCGCCTCGATTAACGAGGAGGCTACTTCGGAAAGTTATAAATACTTTTTTTTTAATAATTCGAAGATAAATTCTATCTCGAGCAGCATTCCGCTGGCTACCCTAACAGACGATGTAGTGTGCTAGTAACATCATTTATTTTCCTTTCAAGGTTTGAGATCTATGACCCTCTCCGTACTTTCCCCTATGATAATTGTCAACAGAAACAAGACATCCGCTACTAATGGAACTGCTTTGTCTTCTGGTAAACATGGCACAAAACCATAGTTTAACTGAAATAATACAGGACATAGAACCCATGCAATTCCAGCCCCTAAGGCAGGGCTGGGCAACGAGAGCGAATTCTTACGGGGAGCCCTATAACTTCTGTTCAACACCTTCCTTCCCCTCCGAACACCGCGCAGGGTTGATGCCCTGAGGGATGAATATTAAGCTTCCCCGTTTAGAGTTTAGATTCGCTCCTGGTGCCCAGTCCTGCCCAAAGGCATAGAAATGGCTGAGAGTTGTACAAATTGTGTTCAGTAAATACTATTACCTTTTTGGCCCTCGGTTGTACAATGCTTTAACTAAATTACACCCAGAACTTCTAACATGTAACCCACTAACACATAACAAGAAAATTAGAAACGTGTTAATATCTTCAATTTGATTAAATAAATTTATAGCCTATGTATATGAATTAATCAACCTATATTATTTTGTATTCTATAATTTTGAAATATTTAGTCCTACTTTTCACGTGCGATATTATTCTTCTCTAGTGTTAATATTATATTATATAATTCCATTGCCGCTGTAATTTAAACTTTAATTCCTATTTTATTTTACTTATTTATTTTTATTATTATTATTATTATTATTATTATTATTATTATTATTTTATTTTCTATATTTCTCTTATATTAATATTGTATTATGTAATTTCTGTAACTGTAATTTTAAATTCTATTTCCTATTTTATTTTATTTTATTTTATTTTATTTTATCTTATACGCCTATTAATATTATATCTGAACTGCGACCGAACAGGAGCGCTGCTCATTCGGTCTCAAATTTTGTTAATACTACTGTATCTCCCTTTTTATATTGTTTGTATCATTTTATTTCTATTTCTCTTGTTTTTATTGGTCGTCTAACCTCTCCTATTAAGTCTTTTAAATAACTCCTGTGGTATCTGAGTGGTCAGAACTCCGGTCTATCACGCGGCCCGGGTTCGAGTCCCGGTCAGGGCTGGGATTTTTCATTGAAAAATACATAGTGGCACTTGTAGCGAACAAGGTCAAAGTTGGGTTTTTTCTCGTGGTTCTCCCATTTTTCCCCACATTAGGCATTTACATCAATCCGTCACAATTTCGTCATCATTGCATAGCATTCTCCGATAGCCGGCTGGCGACGTACGGAGGATGTTGGTCTAGGGACGAGAGGAAGTTGCCCGGTCGAAACCTGAGTACGCAGCGAACCTTAATGTAGTCAGATGGTGTGGGTTTGGGAATGCACCTAGCTTGATGGCCAGCGCAATAAATCGTAACAGGTCGCAGTGCTAGGCCATGGTACTCCCTCCCGTAAATTCTATTTCAATTCCAAGCCTTACATACAAATGCCTGCATGGGAGGGAACGATTCTATAGACACACATTCAATGTAAACATAGACACACTTGTAGGCCTCTCTTAGCTTGAAGTAAGCAGTGCGTAGGAGCCTCCACGATGACATTCATAGGACAGAACATTAACATTGGACATCCATCCATGTCCGAGGCAGGATTCGAACCCACGAACCTTTGGACAGCGCCGTCTAAAGAAAGCGCATCTTAGAACGGGTAGACGCCCGACTAAAAACTAGCATTATATGTTTAATCAACGGTCCGAATAGTTGTTGCAACCCATAAGTGACATCAATAAGAATCAGTCATAAGGCTAGGAGATAATGGTGGCCAGTATTTTTGTCAAGGGATGAAAATGAATCCCTGTTTCTTTGTCGTCAGTCGAATCCCTGTTTGCTGGATGTTTAATCGGAAAGGCTAACGCTTGAGATGGAAGAGAAGAAGAATAAAAGTTAATGTTTAAAAATAAGAAGACATTTAAACACTTGAAAGGAGGAGGACAAAAAGAAGATGAAGAAACGTAATACTCGAGATGGAGAAATGTAACACTTAAATAAAAGAAGATAATGCTAATCATGAAACGTTAAAAATTAAAGAGAAAATGAGAAGGGAGAAAAAACTTAACGCTTAAGGAAAGGAAAAGGATGAAAGTTATGAATAATTGAGGAAAGGATGAGGAAGACGTAGAAGAAGAAAATATGGCAACACTTGAGGAGGAGGAGTTACAGTTGTTGAAACGTAAAAACTTGATAATAAGAAAAATCATAACAAGAAGAAACGATAATAATTGATCGTATAAAAAACGAGAATAAAAATCATCTCTTAAAGATGAGAAAAGTGATAAGAAGATACTTTAACACTTGATGATAAGAAAAAAAAATACTTAGATATATTATTATTTCTTGAAGTTACAAAAACTACAAGAACGACAGCTTTATTTAACATTCTAGATTTATTTCATCTACAGTCAAATGTTTTCATTTCTGTTGTATTTAACATCGAGTTTCGTGGGACCGTGGGAGAAATAACACAAAATTAAATATAACTGTTGATACATTAGGAAAGCCAAAATCCAGGTTATATTTTATAATTCCATTTAATTTCTTTGAATCTAAAAAGAAACTAAAATAAATGTTAGTGCATATTTAATTAGAAAATTTTCTTGTGAAACATACTAGGAAAGTATAATTAAAAAAAATGGTTAACTTCCCATGTTAAATCCCTGTGTATATTGGCGGTTGTTCTTTCAAGGTCACATAAACATCTCAAACGTCTTATCCCTGTTTTGAAAGTCTATTGACCAGTATATCATTTAGATTTTCAATCAATTTTCTTATCGAACAACACTTGAATGTAGTAATTTTTCATTTCAAATGAAACTTATTTTCTGCATAGATCTACTTCTTATTTAAAAGAAATGTATTATATTATATTATGCTATGCTACATTATAATATTATATTACTTACCTCCGATTGAGATTATGATATGTACAGATACGAAATTAAAATTTGGAGCGAGTATTGATGAGAGTCCATCTGTATGTAGGCAATAATTTCACACGACTGTCCACAATAGCATAATATAATAATACAGGGTCTGTTGTTTACTGCACATGCGCAGTGTGTTGTAAGCGAAACTTATACAATAAGGGATTATATTGTATTGTATTGTATTGTATTGTATTGTATTGTATTGTATTGTATTGTGTTGTGTATTATATTATATTATATTATATTATATTATATTATAACAGTGGAACATGTACGGAGAAAATATCTACTACCCTCGATGCTAAGTGAGAATAGGAGTTCGCTTGCATGTCTTAACCTCATGGGGAATAGAGAACACGAACAACAGACTGGATTGTTCGTCTTGAAGGCGAGACAGATTAGAACTTCAGCTGATGAAGTTTGTGATACTAACTGACGAAGGGATAATGGTATCTACCCAATTACTGTACCGTATACACTTTTATGTCTGTTTTAGGTTAGGTATATAATGTGTTTTGTTATGCCATTTTCATTTTAATATGTGTGTTCTTTTAGAGAGTGGTTGAGTATAATCATAGGTGAGGGGAGTATAACCTACAAAGTAGGACTTGTTTTAGGTACAAAGCACGTACGGTCAGAAGACCCGTGCATTGGATTTTGGAGAAAATTATAATATAACATCTGTATGTATAATATTACTCAATATTATATTATATTATATTATATTATATTATATTATATTATATTATATTATATCATATTATATCACATCACATATCGTATCATATATCGTATCATAATATCATATATTTTGTAACATTATTGTAATTAAAATTCAACTTTGTGATAAATTATGTCACTTCACGCGAGTATACTTATTTTGGACGGTGTCCAGTTGGCAATAACGAGATCCCCACTAACTACTTAGAACATTCTTGCATGATAATTGGCCCTTGTCCGCCCACAGACGTCGCGGTCCCCCAATTGATCCACTATCGTTATGAATCTTTTATTTTTCATACTGACATGGGTGGAGTATGTGGCCGAAAACCCGAGATATGATTTAGTGGAAGCTGTCACTCCTAATGCACCGACAGTTCGTTCAAATTAATTTGTCACTATTGTAAGAACCTAGCGACAGAAAGGCGCCCTCTAACCAAACAACACTGGAATTATTTCTCAGTTGTAAATGAGAGCTCAGCCGATTTTGACAATGGACAAGGGGGAACAATGAGCCTTATATGTAGCAAGCAGCCTTATTTGGGCAGCATCATTCAAAACGCTTCCTTTATAGATAACTTGAAGAACTTTCAAATATTGTCAGCCCATTAATCGAAGTTTTATTAATATCTTAAAAGTAGGTGGACATCAATTTGTTTTCATATCCAGTGGTCAGAGTTGCGAGTAAAGAAACTTGTCTCTACATTTCTTTTCCTATTCTTTTGTACTGAAATTAGTAATTCTACTTTTTTTAGTATATTTTAACCACATAAACTATCCAAAATAATATCATATGTTAACAAGACGATAATTAAACATCTCTTGGATGAGCGTGACATTATAAAGAGAAGGACTCGAAGAAAACTCACTCCTCAGCACTTTTGTTTACCGTAAAACACATGAATCTAACTGTAGTCAAACTTTGGTTCCTTTAGTGAGAAACCATGAATTAACCTGTAAATTTACAACAGATTTATAATTTTATAAATATTCAACTCTTATAACCATATGCGCCTTTACAAGGGATACATAAACCATGTATTCTCCAAAGTTTGACTTCATTTCGTAAATGTCATTTTGTATCAACCCATAATAATCTTCTAGACTTACGACATTATACAGAATGTTTCCGGGCTGGTGTTACAAACTTTCAGGGATGATGGGGAAGGGCACATGTATCAATTTGAGATAAGGAACCCTGGCCGGAAATGACCGAGTCGAAAGTTATAAGCAAAAATAATTGTGTGGAAATGAAATTGTAATTTGGTACCACGTGCCCTCCTTCCCTTAACTTTTGAAACAGTCGTGGAAAGATGGTATGGGCCGGATGTCTCCTATGTGGGTACTTGCCGCGATACAATCTGTGAGCTTGTCTACTGTTCCCATTGGCTCATCCGTATTCGAAAATCAGGTCTGCTTATTCCGCTGTCGTGTACTCCTCCATTTCACTAGGACTGATCAACTGGACACTGCAACTTGTACACATACACTGCTGTCTACAGACGTGCATGTCCGTTACACATTATGCCATCGGCATTGCTTTAGTGTAGTTTCCTGTCCCCACCCCTCAGACAGCGCACTAAATGGAATACTGTAAGTAGACAACGTAAACAACGTCACAAGAATACAGTATGTGTAAGATGTACAGATAAATACACATAAATAAGGTGTACAGAGGAATAAAATTATTTCATTCCCACACAACTATTTTTGCTTATAACTTTCGACTCAGTCATTTCCGGAGCAGGGTTCCTGATCTCAAATTGATACATGTGCCCTTCTCCATCATCCCTGAAAGTTAGTAACACTAGCCCGGAAACACCCTGTATATTACTGAAAAGAAATAATGTCCAACAATTTTGTCATTATTCAAATACGTAGTTAAATATGGGAAAGTAAATTTATGTTTATGACGATCGATTAAATTTATAGACTTCAATTAACAATAATAACATTTTCTGAAATAGTTTCAGTACCCACACATTCAAAACTTTTCACAAAATTTAATTATTTGCACAGAATAGCTCTAGTTCTTATCTTTCAATTTATATAACACTCAATGAATAATTAAAACTAACTGAATATATGTACATTACAGGGAATTTACCCAATTCAACATAACTTTTATGAAAGAAATAATGTTATTTTTCATTATTTATAGAGCACAAAAATTTGATAATTAATGTAATTTATTAATGTTTTTTCTTACATAGATATAATAATGTCAAGGTGAAAACACACAAATCAGCATAGGTCTATCTATAATCATCATCGGCAGACTGTTTCGCTCATAGACTTAGCACGCACGTACACACACACATTCACAAAATAATATGCACTATACACGAACACACAACAAATAAAATAGTAAACAATCTCAAAGACACAAAAGACACATATACACAAAATCACTCCCCCCCACCCACACACACACAAACTCAAATACACAATAAAAAACGAAATGCGTGAAAAAACATAGCCAACTAAACATAAATAAAACATAGGCACCACATAAAACACACATACTAAACGACAGATTTCATTTTTCCTAAGTCGCATCAATATAATGATCAGGGAACGGATTTATATGGACTAAAAATATATGAAATATGTAAATATATATGTAGTTATTTTTACCAAAATATGGAATTAAATATGGATTTTTACCAAAATATGGAATTAAATATGGACTTAAAATTATAAAAAAATGACTATGTACGTTAAATATTGGTACATTTTAATCAAACTAAACAAAAAATATAATGGACGTACCTTATCTTCCAATGTAGTTTCAACAAAACACAATTTTTATTGTCTGTTACCATAACAATAGGTTACAAACATTTCTTTCAAGTGCTGAAAAGTGAATCTTCTTCTATTGTCTCTGAGGATAGATTTATACTGACTAAAAGAGCGTTCGACGTCACAAGAAGTAACTGGTACATAATTCAATTTCACAATGTCTGCTGGGGATAAGTCCAAGTTAATCTTCACTGTTGATTCACCACTCATCACAGCAACAACCTTTTGTAGTTCTTCATATCCAGGGTTTTTTGAAAGTACAGTGTCCACCTTAGCTCTTACTGCATCTGCAACTTTACCTCTACCACGATTCAGTTGTTCCACAGTACTATTTATAATTTCAAAACTTTCAGATAGTGAAAGGTGCCTATTTTGGAGACTTTTGAGCGTTTTTATGATGCATGAAAATGTATGCTGAATGTGAGCTAAGTCATTCTTCACACTTATGTCACAGGTAACTGTTTTCGCAGTATCAATTGAGACTGCATCTTCAGAGTCCAATGCAAGGAGAACATTGTTAATAGAGTCTATATGTTCGGCATAATATTCAACTGCTTCTAGCCATGTACCCCATCTAGTTAAAATTGGCTTTGGTGGCAATGGAATTTCAGGGTACATTTCTTTCAACACATTAACTCTACTGGGAGCTTTGAGAAATACTTTTTTCACTGATGAAATCAACAAATCTACTTTAGGGAAATTGTCTCTGACCACTTCTGCCACACGATGAAATGCATGCGCCACACAAGTAAAATGAGTCAATTTAGGATATACAACAGATAATGCTTGTCCAGCTTTGACCATATAAGGGGCAGCATCGCTAATAAAGAATAACACATTATCGTACATAATACCCTTTGGCCACAGGATACCCATAGCTTCGTTGAACAGTTTAACTATAGTTTTGTTATTGCACTTTTCTAGAACATCACAATGTAAAAGAATTCGTTCAGAATATTGTTCACTTAACAAACCGATAACTACATTACCAACAAGTCTACCTTCTTTGTCGGGAGTCTCATCAATGGAAACCCAAATTGAACTATCTTTAATTTCATCTCTTATCTTCTGTATTGTCTCATCGTAGATGGATGGAGCATACGTCTTCCTAAGTGTTGACTCATCCGGGATTGTATGTTGAGTATATTTTTCAAGGAATTCCCTGAAGACCTTATTCTTTAGTTTGTAGAGAGGAATATCAGCAGAGATGAGAGAACGGCACAGGTCGATGTTAAACTCAGATCTTACATTCGATGTTGTTGGTTGTGTTAAAAACAATTGTCTCTGCTTGGAATTTAGTTGTTTGTTGGCCTGATGTTTACTAGTTGTAATGTGTTGTTGCACCAGGAACTTTTGTGTAGATGATACTGCACACTGACACAAATTACAAAATAATATTTTATTGTCAGTTGATAAACCATCTTCTTTAAATTCTGAAATGTAACTTGTTAGTTTTGATTTTAAATTGACTGAATGACGTACTTTTGGCATATTTACCGTCTTTATAGTATGATTTACAAAACTGAACCTATGTGTACTCTGACTGGCATTTAACTGTTGAGCTGCACAACTGAAGTCTGTTAAAAATTTTAAATTAAATTAATACAGTTTTGTAACTTACTTTCCCATTGTTGATAGGACTGCTAATTTTCAAATAACTCTGATGTTAAAGGGATTACTGAACATGTGTTTAAATCTCTATTGTTGAAATGTATTTTTAAAAGTTAATGGAATTTTGTTTTGTTTTATTGTTAAACCTAATATAATATGGACTGTTTTATATGAAATATGGAAAATATATGGAAATTAACGAAAATATGTACTAAACTCTAAAATATGGAAAAATATGGAAAATAAAAGTAGGATTTTTCAACCCTACACATTGTGAAACATAAAGATAATGCAAAATATAAATTATATTAGCTTTATAAGTAAATATGTATTTACATATAAATCCTTTCCCTGATAATGATTAACAAATTCAAATTCAGAAGCGATTGGCACGATGAGAATATTTTGTCTCCATCAGAAATGCTAATTAACTTATGTCAGTGAACTTTGTTTATTTAAAAAAATGACGTTTAAGCCACATATGATAATTATATAGTTCGCTTAAAAGTAAGTGGCAATGACAGCTTAAACATCTTATAAACCTTTAAAAAAGAAACGTATCTAACACACTTGCACAACGAACTATCAATAAATTAGCAAAACTGAATGATACAATACTATATTATTTGCCTAACACAACTACAACATTAAAAATAAGCTATTGAAACTAGTATAAACCATTTAATTACGTCCAAATGATATTGCTTCCATTAATATATAGGTATTTTACTGTTTCAGGTATGTGGATTTATTCTACATCTAAATCAGATACTGAGAGAGATCGATAAACAAGCCTAAAAAGCAGGGCGTAGCTGGAACTTGAAAACCGAGGACTGGCTGTCAGGTAAGCCTCTCTTCTTTTTAGGACACCAGACTAGGTACCGAATTTACTACATGAGTGCGACAAAAGTATGAGGTAGTTTTCTTTCCATCATGTGATGTGATAAAGAAGTTTTTAAAAGATATTAAACTTGTTTCTTATTTATAATGTTCATAAATACGTAGTCTTATGTTTTGCATTCATAAAATGTGGGTTATTTTTTTGTTTTTTTTTTTTTTATTTTTGTATTCGCTTGTACAATGCGAATCAACATAATCCAGCGAGACTAACGTATTTGTTACATCGATCCACTTAAAAATAACGACATATATTATATAGAGAACGACTGTAGATGATTTCGAATTCGGAATTTCACCACTGTACCATTGTAAAATAATATGTATTGAGTTATGATTATAATAAATGAAACAAATAATATATTTTAATGAATATTAATAACACTAGATGCATGTACTTTTAACTTTTAATCTCATATTTACATCTCATATTTTATATTTTAATAGCGTTCTAGTAGAGAAATTTTAGAAAATTTTAACATACCAAACAGGTCTCCTACAAAATACCATGCCGGTTTCGAACACATGTATTTTATATTGTATTAATCTGAGGTATATGAAAACAACACCAATGGAAAGAGAAACTCAAAAAGTTTAGTTGTGGTAATATTGTTTTCCTGGCTGGCAACACTGCCTCATAATAGCGCATATAAATATTTGTTCACTGTTGAGACGAAATGGCTGCTATAAAGGACAGAAAAGCTTGATTTTCATGTGAACCAATCAGTTATTAATGCGCAACGGCATTACCAGTGGGCCTAAAATCCGTATATGATACACTGATTTTAAGGAAAGATTCTTCGCAAGCGGTTGCGATCTCATCCGTACCGACTACAGTTGCTAAAAGCCCTAAAACCAGAGGACAAAGTGTTACGAAGAAATTTCTGCATAAGTATACAGACTTTAATTGAAAACGTTGATGAATTTATTCGTTCCATGGTGTTTTCTGACGAAGCCACTTTTCATCTTTCTGGTATGGTGAATAGACATAACCTCAGAATCTGGGGGTTGGAAAATCCGCGTACCTACGTGGAGACATATTGTAAATCTTTAAGGTAAGGAAATAAAATTTTTTAATTTTCCTTTCCATTGGTACCTACTATTTTCATGCACCTCAGATTCATAGACGTAAAATACATATGTTCGAAACCGGAATGGTCTTTTGTAGGAGATCTGTATAATAAATTACCTTATGATTCCCAGTAACAGAAGGGCGAAAACTAGTCAACTGAACATTGCAGATTAATTATAAGTTATGTGACGGAACTGTACCAATATATAAATAGCCTAGATAATAAAATTGTAATTATAACTTATCCGAGAAACAAACATGAACATTAAAATATTATTTCAAGAAACACTGATGTGTAACTTAATCTTACAACAGTCGTGGGACTATTACTCGTTAAAACGAATGTTTATCTTTATGTGAAAGTAAGGAAAAAAGTAAGAGATAAAATCTTTCAAAGTATACTGTATTACAATAGGCTATACTAATGTTTTTCCACATTTTATTAAATATTTTATAAAAATAAAGATTTGATGGACGAAAGTTTCAGGCAAAAGTAGCTTTTGTGCGTAAAATCAGAATCTTACGAAGTAAATTTCTATTATAAAAAAAATACCTTAAAAAGACCTTGATAACCTACATTAAATAAAACATAAGTAATGCCATTCTTTTTCCCTGTCAAACGAAGAAACGCTTATTCAAAATGACATTCTCATACACGCGTTGTAGTTGTTATAGCGCTGGCCTTTATGCTCGAGGTTGCGGGTTCGATCCCGGCCGAGGTCGATAGCATATGTGTGTTTAAATGCGACAGGCTCATGTCAGTAGATTTACTGGCATGAAAAAGAACTCCTGCGGGACAAAATTCCGGCACACCGGCGACGCTGATATAACCTCTGCAGTTACGAGCGTCGTTAAATAAACCATAATTTAAATTTTTAATTTTTAAACGCGTTGTTTTCCATGCCGTTGGGAAGTTTAAAAGAAAGGTCTTTTGTATGACACTGACGATGTACCAGTAAGAATATACAAGTGCCAACACATTTTTATTCTAGCATTATGTTTAAACGCTAAAAAAAAACTAGAATATAAATAACCATTAATTTTTCAATTAACATTAAATATTTTCCTTCAGGAACTGATTTTAAAATACGACACATTAAATCTTAATAAATAATAACCATAACAGAGAATTCTGTAGGCTTAAAAAATAGAATGTTTTATTTTCGCTGGTAGAGTTAAGAAATAATATCTAATTTTTCAAATCTGAAGTTTGCAACCTAGGCCAAGACAATAAAAAACCCTTAGTAGGCTATGCTTTCTTCTAAAAGGAAGAAAAGCCGAAGACCCTGTTTAAAAGAGCTACGGCATAAGAATAAATTTTTATTGTGACTGAGGTGGCTCAATATTATACAGGGACAGGTTCTTTTCATTCTATCACTTTCTCTGCTTTACAGAGACATTATCTCTGCTTGCAAACGTCTGGAACGAGACTTCAGATGCCTAACTATAAAGTTTGCCAGGGAACAAATTAGGAAACAATATAAAATATTGGAATAAACACAATAAGTCAATAGGTTGCAATTAATTAATTTATTTATTTATTCATTCACAGTTTTCTGCCCATGGGCAAGTCTTCCACTGCAAACCCAGCTTTCTCCAATATTCCCTACTTTCCGCCTTCCTCTTTATTGCGAAATCTACCTTCTCTACTGCTGATTATTTCTGACCCGAACTTTTCTACCGTTTACCATTCCTTTCATTCCATCCTTCAGTAGGCAGTTTCTTTTTACAAGCAAACAATATCATGAGGACAGATAAAAAAGTTTTTTTTCTTCCACAATGTTAATAATGTCAAAACGAATGTTTATACAAATTTTGGCCACTTCAGCGCAATTACGAAATCCCCCAGAAAGTAAGTTTCCCTGAAGCCGTTTACAGAAACAAACCCATTTTCATTGAAAGATTTATTGGAACACATATGGCAAGCATTGAGCTATTTTTCAACATACTCCCCACCCGAATTGAGACATTTTTCATACTGTAGAATCAACAGAGTGGTGCAGACGGCTGTTACAACTGGTTCCGATACCGGGCGGCAGACTTCTACGACACAGGGATACAAAAGTTGATCCCACAATATGACAAATGTCTCATTTCGGGTGGAGAATATGTTGAAAAATATCTATCTGTTCCAATAAATTTTACCATGAAATTGTTTCTTTTCTGTAAACTGTACCAGGGAAACTTACTTTCTGGGTGTCCCTCGTAATTGCGATCGAGTGGCCAAAATTTGTATAAGCACTTGTTTTGACATTATTAACGTGGTGGAAGAAAAAAAAACTTTTTTATCTGCCTTCATAAGAATGATTGCTTGTTAGCCAGTGACCCAGCCAATTTTTTTTTCCTTTTCCTTATCAGTTATGGCTATATTACACTATCAAATTTCTGTGTCATAGAATGTGATAAAATTTTTTATCAAATAAATAAAAATATATATATATATGATCAAATGTAAGATTTTGTTTATATTAGACTATGTCAAAGCTTTAATCATATCTTTCATCACAATTCTAATAATGGACCCACAATAGTTCTATGCTCGTTGTAACTGTAAAATATGCAGAAATGGTTATTGCATTAATAGTAAAGAAGAAATCAAAGAAAAAATATATTTCATTGGCTTAGAGTGTAAACCTGCTAACCAACAAAAAGGAAATTTTACAGGGGAAACAACTGAGTATAAATTAACTCTGAAACTTTAGAACCAAATCCAAAGTACAGACGATGAAGTTTCAGAGTTAATTTATACTCAGTTTTTTGCTTCCTCTGTAAAATTTCCTTTTTCTTAGTTAGCAGGTTTACACTCTAAGGCGACGATTTGGGTTAGGGATTGGGGAAGGGAGAAAAGATACAAAAGAAATCCATCAAACTCTACTGAGAGAACTTCAGTATGAACATGTGAAATCCTATTTATACTAAGTATTTAATAATGAATGATGAAACATTTCATGTGACTCATAATGTGTTATTAAAGTTTTGTGGTTTTCACAGACCATGTGTACTTAATGTCCGCCATTTTCTTTCTTCTCAGTCACAGGTTTTATTAAAGGTATGATGATGGCCATAACTTTTATCACAAAATTATGTCACAGCTAGATGTGATCAAAGATGCTATAATACACTGTAGAGAGAGTTGGGTAGTATTGGACATCTGGTAATATCGGACAATGATGTTTCTTTCATCCACCACCAGATGGTAGTACCTAAGTGACATGGTTATGTTTCTGTATGCGACATCTGAACACTGCTACTACCATCTGGTGGTAGATGAAAGAAGCATCACTGTCCGATATTACCCGATGTCCGATACTACTCAACTCTCCCCTAAAAGATTTTATTATATATATTTTATCAAACTTCGGTGACACAGAAATTTGATAGTGTAATATAGGTCTCAGAATGCAATGTGCGTGGAATAAAATATAAAATATAAGGAGCGGGCACGATGAATCAGTAGGCAGAAAAGAGAGCTCTCAAAATAGAACGCAACTTTATTTTTACTCTCAGTTGTCAGCCACTCACTGTACTTTAGTTGTAAATCTACCAAGGAGAAGCTATACATAAATGGTCTGTAAGTCACAAATTTCTCTATACTTCCATATTTAGGAAAAGTGAGATTCATAACAACTTTTAAAATTATTACCACAGCGTCAAGTTTGCGTTAACATAAGAGAGCATTAAGAAATATGTCCATCTCCTTGAAAATATATGCGAATCTAAGGCCTCATACATTTTGCACGAACATAATGGCATAATTTTTCAGTTAACGTACTGCGCAAAGTCAAGTGAAGTACTCCTCGACGATGTCCACTCCCAGTAGCCTATACAAATGCGAAAGTCACTTAACCAGTACTTGACTCTGTTATAGCAGACTGTCAGGCTCCTACATTGAGCAAAGAGGTCAATTTAATCCACTTTACTCAACTTCTTCCTGGTCAGTTCGAAAAAAATAAATAAATAAAAGAGCCTTCACCGTTAAAAGAAAAAGACGACCCGCATAATCTGGGCTCGCTAAACGCTGCTAACCTTTCAGCATTCTCACAGAATTTGTCACAGCTTCTGAGTCGGGGTCCAGTCAGCTGACGATCGTTTGGCAAAGAAACTGACGTTGATTCTCCCGCAGATCCTACAACAATTTGTGATAATCAAAGAGACTGCGGCTTTTCTTACAGATTCGCGTTATTATTACTATTGTAAATAACCTCAGTACTGTGAACCAGTAAATAAAATACAGGGTGATCCGTTTGGGTATGGATAAATTAAAAACACTGTTAAACATTTACTACTGAACTTTGAACTTTTGTATACACCATTGAAAGATGGGAGATTTCTCAGAACTCTACATGACCCTCATTGCGCACTCTTCACAACTCATAACGGCGAAGCAATTCAGCCCATGTCAGTTGTAACATAAGAGGGGTGATTTGTTGGAAAGCTTGAGTAATTTTTACCTTTAGATCATCAATGTTCCTGGGTTTCTGTGAATATACAGTATCTTTAACAAAACTCCACACGAAAAAGTCAGGAGGGGGTTAGATCTGGGGAGTATGGGGGCCAAGCAATTGGCATATCACGACCACACCACATACGATTGAAAACTTTAGCAAATGACGAACCTCCCATGCCCAGTGAGGTGGTGCACCATTTTCCTGGAATACAATGCTCATATTGTTGTCTTCAAGTTGTGACAACAGAAACAACTGCAACACATCCATAGCGTTGGGCAAATTGTAGCAATTAAAGTCATCTCGATTTTCATTTCACATTATGCATTATTGATTTTCATTCTTACGATATAAGGAAACTCCCATCTTTTAAGCATAAATTATGGGTAAGAAATTTCTCATACTATCATAATATTTTTATAATAATAAATTGATATTATCCATACCCAAACGGATCACTTTGTATATCTATGTTAAAACTCGTACGAATTAAGATGGAGTTAACATGCATGTAGGCATGAAATTTCGAATTTTTTATTTGCGATTCAGGTCACAAATACATTGGTAAATCATGTGCAGTAGCGGCAAAAAAACCGGACCGACCCTTGTAGCTGATTTCAGAGCCTTGTTCACTCCAGAGCACGATAGACTGGTAACTAAGACTTTCGTGGTTAGAATCCTGCCTGGGAAGGAAACTTTTTTTTGTTCCTTATTCAAATTTATTCCCAATACTTTTCGATTGCGGGGATATTTTACTACTTAATTAACTTATTATTCCCAGAACAAGAATTTTACCAGCAATCGAAAAGTATTGGGAATAAATTTGAATAAGGAACAAAAAAAAGTTTCCTTTCCAGGCAGGATTCGAACCATGAAAGTCTTAGTTACCAGTCTATCGTGCTCTGGAGTAAACAAGGCTCTGAAATCAGCTACAAGAGTCGGTCCGGTTTTTTTGCCACTACTGCACAACTTGTTTTATTGTGATATCTTCATTACGGTGCAATTTTAGTTACAGCCCATTGAATTTGACATTCCTAAGTGACTGCTCCATTCTTTATACTCAGTTTCTTCCTAATTACATTTTTCGTTATAAAACGTGTATTTTCTCAGAACTACTGCATGGAATTGCATTACATATTTTGTGGTTATCATTAGATAGGCTATATATTTTTGATTGAACTCAAGAACTCAACCTTATCTACTAAATAGAAGGAGAGTTTGGCCGGCACTGCGGATCGGGTATCGGCATAGCTCAGATGATAAGAGCACTCAGCGTGCCAAACTGAGGTTCGTGAGTTCGGCTCCCATGCCGGAACGAATTTTTCTCCATTAATAAGTAATCTACGTGATGACTACACAAAGTCATTGATTACAACACAATATTCAATAGAGGACGGCGAAGTCCTCTAATAAGAATATATATAAGAAACTAGAGCTCATACGATGTCTTCTGAATCAGAGCAGCAAAAGCCCCAAGAAAATTTCTAAAAACCAAAACGCCAGGAAAAAGTTGTTTTTTGGGGGGGGGGAAGGGGGGGTTTGTGTTATCTGTCTGGATTTTGTCCTTCGGCTTCTTCTACAAATGTAAGACGTATTTAGCAATTCCACCATGAATTCTGGGAGTCATCTTGCCAAACAGTATTTCGCTATCACAAATTCCACTGATTTTAAATAATCGCACACTTGACACAACATCCTTTATGATATAAACATTACTCTCAACCAACCACATAGCATCTACTGAGATTCGAATCTTCTTCCGAGTCACAAGTCGGCTCCGTTCCTCACATACCCAAAATAATAAACAACAAACATATGCAGCTTATTCATCAGCGAAGCATGTTGGAATCTTCTTTGAGGAAGACTTTAATGTACTCTCCTTCGAAGTAATTAGCAAGAAGGAATGACAAACAAAGAAATGCTGAATAAATTAATGACCAACATCAAACAATTTTATAACCTTGTAAGAAGAGATTTAATAGTTTTCTTTACTGGCCGTTAAAAGTTATTCGGCGCACTTCAAAGTAATTAAAAAACGTTTGCATTCGGCCTGCGCATCTCAGTGCTGTATCTACTTTGGTCAGTCTGTAACACGTTTCTCACGGTCGGAAAATTTAAAACGCGGGAATGTGTTATTGCCAAGCAAATCCATATACAAAGTATCTCGCTAGTAAATCAATCCCTTACACATATCTAGGTAAAATATAAAATGTTCATATGCTCACCTTGTCAGCAGTCACTGGGGTGTGTTATAATTGGTAGATAAATAACGGATAGTGACGTAACAGCAATCTGTGACTTTTAAACCGTTTTGGTATTTAAGTTGGCAGAGCACTGGCTTACGATAATGGTGGTGTTCTGTTTGTGTACAAAGTCAAGGTTGTGTGAGGTTTTATCGGAGCCATAACATTTTTCCTCGTCATTCCACCAAAAACTCTGGAATTCTCCTCTCATTATCATCTTCGTCTCGAAAAATACGTTACCACTTGTGTTTGCATGACGCCAAATCGATCGTCCTACATGGTGGGAATTCCTCGCGCTTTTGGCAGATGACAGCGATGATGAAATTCTAGAAGACTCATAGATCTGCAGAGAAGCACCGGAGCTGCCCAGGTTATTCATTTCCTAAAAGGGCTATGAAAGCGTCATGAAACACTAATAGACATACAGTACGATTATTTAGTCCTGACAGTCGCCGTCAATCTGCGCCTGGGTCAGGCGAGTCCATTAAGTTACGCAAAGGGATGTTCAGGTTAGTCTGTTGCCTGCAGTCAGAGCGATCGCATGTCACGCATGCGGTATAGCGTTGTCTTTCCAGTAAAGTTAAGCCTTACTGCATTCCTTTACCGACCGCTCGCCCTTCTCTCTACTCCGGAACTCTCCCCACTACTCCCATTACTTCCCCTATTTCGCGTCGCTGAGCTATCAGGACTACATAATCGCTCTGTACTTAAATATAGATAATCATCATCATCAAACACATCGTGGTTTAGGCCTTTAGGTCTGTTCCATTTCCAGGAATTCAGAACTGTTCTCTCCATCCCTTTCTGGGCCTGCCAAGTTCCCTTCTACCAATTGGTTGATTTAGGAACATCTGTACAGAAGTGCGGTTTATGTCCATTCTCATCAGATGTTGGTATCACTGCTGTCTAGAAGAGTCTATGAAGTCAAGACGACTTTGTATTTGTAACTCTTCACGAATTTCACTATTTCTCTTCTGATCTTTCAATCTGTAACCTGCAAGAGATCTCGATAATCTCATCTCCGCCGCTTATATTCTTCTACGTAGTTGCTTGGTCAGTACCCAATTTTCGGCACCATCATTGTCTTATAAAATTATATGTTTGCAAATTAGCCTGATTTGACTGTGGTGATTAAGAAATGAAAGTGGGCGAAAAAAGAACAATGTTGAAAGCTAATCAGGAAGGAAAAATGAAATTGGCTGGGTCACTGGCTAAGAAGAAACTGCCTAGTGAAAAATGAACTGGGAAGAATGGTGAATAGGAGAACAGTCCGGGGTGAAAGAAGATATCAAATGATAGACAACATTAAGACACATGGATTGTATACGAAGGCTAAGAAGAAGACAAAAGTAGTGGAGATTGGAGAATGCCGTATTTGCAGTGAAAGACCTGCCTTTGAGCATATAATTATGAATGAATTAATTAATTAACTTATCATTCTATTTTAACGAATGTCACATAGATTACAGCCTACTCCAGGAATGAAGCCTTATCTTGGCGTAAAAATGATGGCCGGAAATGGAATACATAAAAAAATCTCCGGAAAATTTATGGCCATATCGAGGAACGGGATGCGGTGTTGTATTCTCCTTTGACTTATTTCGGGCACAATAGCATCAAAATGGGAATCCCGAACACAAGCTGATTTTCGAGAAAAAAAATACCAAGGCTTTAAACCGCTATTCCGCCAATATTCTCGCCGCCATAACTCTGCCGTATGTACAGTACGATTATTTAGTCTTGACAGTCACCGGAGATGTGCGCCTGGGTCAGGCGAGTCCATTTAGTTACGCCAAGAGGTGTTTGGGTTAGTTACTCGCTTGCCTTCGGAGCGATCGGATATCATGCATGCGGTAGAGCAGTATGTTTATAGTATAATTAAGCTGTACTGCATTCCTTTACCGACCGCTCGCCCTTATCTCTACTCTGGAGCTCTCTCCACTACTCCTATTACTTCCCCTCTTTCGCATCGCTGAGCTGTCAGGACTAAATAATCGGTCTGTACAGTGAGCACAAAGCTGATAAGTGCGGCGAATACAGTTCCTCGAACTCTATCTGAAGTATAAAGGACAACCCTCTGCCCCCAGGCATATGGACGGTAGAGGCCGGCAAAGTTTCAAAAAATGGTCAATACTGTTTGAAAATACGTTCAGTACCTTTATCTTCTCTACGTACTATTCTACTTCGATATTTTGAATTTCAACTTGAAGGGTTGACACGGAAAGTACTAATTTCTCAGTGTGCATTTGACAATGGTTTTAATTTAATATCGTGTTACGATGGCAGCATTTACCATAATTAATCCGGTTTTTGCGAGTATGTCTTTTACATTTAATTTACATCTGAAGTCAGTCGATGTATTACTCGGAATACGTAGATGCGCCTCTGGCGACAGAATCCTTTATACACGTCCCCCGTTTCTGGGCGTGATTAACACATCGCCTTCAAACTTGGAACGCCGCCTTAGCCGCGGAGACATCTGAAATGAGCCCGCTCTACGTGTGCAGACTCGTTATCTGCACTTCCGAACTGCATGCATGTCTTGTGAGAGGCGTCAGCTGCGAAGTAACTTTCTCCCAAAACGAGACCGCGACAACAACTTCCCGAAATCGAGTCAATTTTCGCACACGTCGGACGAGCTGGGGCCGGACACTGGCCAATCAAACGAAAACGAGTATCAGGACAGGTCTGGGTCCAGAAAAGGAATGCAGCTATCTAATGCAGATCTGATTGAAATCTTAGACGACCCACGGGGAGGGCAAGCTGCTCTTGTTGTTCCGCATTAATCACTCCTTGGCAACCAGTAGTCTCTGTGGCCACTGTTTACAATTTGTACTCAATGACTGGAAGGAAGAAATCAGATTGGAAGTTTCTCGAACTGTGCCTGTAAACTCAACATGCAACAAAGCTTTACATAGAGCTATTCCGATTATGCTTATACCCTGATAGGCCTATTTATTCTTCAATTAGTTTTATGTTTAAGATTTTCTATCCATTGATTTTATCTTGAAATACGTGTTCGACCATGAAATACAGTGGAGTCCCTTCGTTATTTATAAATGGAGGTAAAAACTATTAGCCAATCAAAGGTCATTTAATACGTTTGTACGTACTGTTTATTACATTATTGGTCTTATGTGCCCGCCCGTACCTAGACGATGTAACCACTGCCGAACGATAAACTCAGTGACTGGTAGACAGAGAACGTGGTGTAAACAGCAGGGTGAGTACAAACGCTGTATGCCTACATACTTGTCTCTAAGCGTTGAAGGGACAACGCAGCAGATTCCCTATATGTTTCAACTTAATTTTTTTCTGAGTAAATGTATTATGAAAGAATATCTGCCTAAATTATTTAAACATATTTTTGTCGTTAATGTTAAAACAATTATTTTATTTAGAAGAGTTACCACTGTAATTATTTACTCTCATATTTTTATGTGTTATTGAAAAATCTTCTCCTTATATTTGTATGTGTGCAAATTTATATGCTAAAATAATTCTTATGTAAGTTTGTAATATTTTCATGTATAAGTTGAAATACATTTTATTTATTTATTTATTTATTTATTTATTTATTTATTTATTTATTTATTTATTTTTCTTTACTGTATATTTTGATGTCAACGTCGACCATGAGCAAAGCGATCGCCTTATCAGTAACATAATGAGTGATGTTCCTGTAGTGGGAGGAGTCAGCTAGCTTTCCAAATTACAAGTTTCCATAACAAGTTTCCAACGGAAGGATTCCACTGTACATAGTATTGAATTTAAAAGAGGGACCGCCATAGACATTTATAGCATATATTTGAAGTAATGTCCCTGCCTTTCTATGCATTTGTCCACAACATTTCATTGTTGCTTTCTTACTATGATCATTTTGCAGGGTGGAAGCAAAATAACCCTTCAGATTTTCAGAGCGATTATCTCATGTTGTATGTAACAAGAAAGTGTAATGGCATAGGTTTGTTTCAGCACGGTTCAGAATCGATTCTGCGCAGTAGTTCAATGTGCGTTCCAAAAACACTATAATATTGATTTCGAACAGATTTAGAACTCGTTCGGAACGAGTGAAATTGGTTCTAGAGGGCTGGGCAGCAAGAGCGGATTCTACTCTCTCACGGGGAGCCATACGATTTCTCGTCATCCCCTTTCTTCCCCGCCGAACACCGCGCAGCGTTGATTCAGTAACGGATGAATATTAAGCGTCCCCGTTTAGAGTCTGGATGCGCTTCCGATGCCCAGATCTAGTCATTAAGAGCAGGAACTGGAAATTCTCAACTGCTGACGTATGCGCAGATGGTTTAAGTTGAAGTTGTGGTTAAAATGCTTCGAGACTAGACAGAGAGTCTAACCACTTGGACAAGGGCATAAGTGAATACTATAGTCGCGACGCTGTTATTCCCGGCATGACTCCTCCTCTTTGCTTACGTCTTAGGAAGTGAAGCCTCTATAAAGCCTATGTAGGTAGTATCGTTCGCCATTTTTGTTCTTTTGTTGCCGAGCTACCAGACGAGGAATCTATTTGTCACACCGTTAAACATTATCATGTCGTAGCTCCTATGATAATAAATCAAACGCACTGTAATTCAGCAAATAATTGAGCGGCAAATAACATCCTCGTGTACTTTCTGCGAACGCCAACGAAAGAGCCAAAATGGCGGGCGATTATATTAAGTATTTATCGAGCCTTAGGAAATTCATAACGTCTTCACCAGCGAATCACTAGACGCACACGTTTAAATGTAGCCGACCTGTAAAGTGATTGGCTGCCGGGAATTAGAGCGACGGGACTATAGTTCATGCAAAAAAAAGAAATATTTCACTGAAATGCACGTTTTCTGAGAGAGTATTAAAATATGATTTTTGTATTCTGTCAGTCTGTGTATACAGCAATTATCAGCTGGGAATAATTTTATTACAGTTGGACCTCTACAGTAAGGCATTAATGCAAAGATAATGTCTAGAGAAATCGATTAACCCTTCCTAACTTTGGATAAACTTCCATGATCACTTTCTCCGCTGTACGTAACACAAGATCTGCCAGATATCAGACACTGCTCTCTCAGGGTAGAAGCTGTCAACTGACTGAAGCCGTGATTGGACCACGATAATGGGACCATGGTGAAACAGAATTGAAAAAGAAACCTCAAGCACTAGCAGAAAATCAATCTCACAGTCCCTTATTACAACAAAACTGACACACCGAGAATCGAAAACCGGTCCCCTTGTTTTGAAGCAGTCAGGCGATAGACCTGGGCATGCATGAAATAAATATTTCTGACCTTTGCTTTCAGTAGCTTACAGTAACCACTGTGTAATGGTCCCAGTGCATCGGTACATATTCAATTGTTCCGTTCTTAAATTTTATGTGCAATAAACATATGTGAACAGAGCTCAGAGGTCACTGCTGTTCTTTTCGGGCCGCGGGGTGGCCGTCAACATCACAAGACTTAAAGACTCGATGTTTATAGAGGTTTACGTGCCGGCACGCTTACCGGTTGTCTGTCAGTTTCGGCTTCAGCGCGTCTCTGTTGTTTCTTCCGTGCCGCTGTATGATTTACACCGACAATTCTTAACGTGCACAAGACAAGCACGTTTACTATCTGTCCAGGTGGTCTAGGTTTGAATCCAGCCACGGAGAGTTACATTTCTGGCGAGGAAAATTGTTAATACGGACAGTTTGTCTCATATTACTACCATGTGCGTAACTGTCATCTATTAATTACACTCGAGCCTCAATTTTAGGCAGGGAAAATGTCTTGTTTAAAATTTCCTTATAAGCAGGCAGCGCATTTTCGTTCCCAAACAAGTTAGGAGAGTTATCGGTTAGTATATTCTGGAGTTTCAGGGTTCAAATTCTAACCTAAATGCTTACGTCAGGACGCTACGAAAGGTATAACCTAGTTCGGTACATAATTATAATGGAGCATGACAACTGTAAGTGTGACTGCTACTAAATTGAAATGGTCTGTCCAGCTACGTTTTAACCACATAAACACAAAATATCAGGAAATATAATTAGATCAATGATAATACTGAACTAGTACAGGGACAATTTTTATTGTACCTGAGTTCTTTAATGTATTTCACTCCCACCCCTTCTACAAATGAAGTTCAACCGTCCTCCACACAGATCCAAGATCGCATATACAATCATAGTAGCCCATAGTAAACAGTACGTTCCAAAAATATGTTCGCTTTTTCCAGTGACGAAAGAGCTTTCAATATTGAATCATTTTCGTACAGGTACTGTCGTCCATTTGCCTAGGTCACATCCCGGTTTCCTCCACCTGCTTCTATTCGCCTCTCTGTAAAGGCTACTGGCTGGGCTGTTTTAGCTCTTTTCTGAGAACATTAATTTCTCGTAGGAATTGGACGTCTACGTAATATTATACCCAAACAATAATTGTTTAAAATAACTTAAATAAAAGGGCCTCGTTAAGTAATTAACTGTCACGTGATTTCTACGATCCTGCGACATAACCACTTGGACGGACAGTAGATAGCATGTCTGAGTAATTTTATCTTTTCGGATCGGATAGAAGTGAAGATTGGATTTACAGTACGTAAGGTACTTTTATAGAGTAGGTACAGAATTATTTCAACATGAGTTACTGGTACGAAGGACGAAACTGGTAATTGGAATTAAGTAAAAGAGTCTATATTGCGATAATATGCACATTAGAACTGAAGCCTGTATCGAAATGAACGGCCATCACTTTCAAAAATGTGTTTAAATGTCTATATTATGATTATTTTTCAATTTAACTTCATTCTCTATATTGTACGCTAATGTGCTGTAGAAAGTATAATATATACAGTGCATAATGAATACGTCCGCATGGACAGCTCAGTTCGTGAGTAAAACACTCATTGTTAATACTGTACTGTATTTTGATTAAACAAAAACCTAATGAAAATTATCAAACTCAAAAGCGTGATATTTCCTAGTTTACGTAAATGGATGAACTACTTTTCTTCCCTCCTATACCTAGTAAAGTGATTTGTTTGTATATTACGTCAGTATCATCGAACTCCAGTCATGGAAGGGGGTAGCAAACGGTGTTTTCGGTTCTCAAATTTAATTCAAAGGTATAGCCAGGTTAATATTAAAAATGTTTGTAAAAATAAAATGATGTCCCTGTACTATGATTCATAGTCTATTCGTGCCTGTTTACAATTCTACTCTGCTTATCCATCCACGTGACGTAATAGATGTACCAGAAGAAACTACTCGATCCGGTGTACGTTTGGAAACACAAATGCGCTGCCTGTCTATAAGGCAGTAGGGGGTGGGGAGTAAGTGAACGAAGGTGAGGTATTCGTGTACAGTTGTCTCTTGGTAGTAGACGGGTGTTTCGTATTGAGCGCTACCACGCTTAAAAGAAAAAAGAAATTCATACTCGATGAAAACTAAGTTCGCTGTGAGAGAGAGAGACTAAAGACAGGTGAAAGTGTGGCAAGTTTAGCTATGGAACTGTCCTACTAGAGAGTACATTAGCGAAGTGGAAGAGGAATATCACTGGCAAACAATGATTTGTATACTATTTCCAGTTCAATAATTCTTGAAAATAGAAAAACAGTATAATAACGAGACCAGCTACAAACAATGGACAGATTATACGCTTTATTCGCTCTTTCAAAACGATCAGTAGTCTATGTACTGTGATATATAGAGAAAGTATAATTTGTGCGGTGGCACAAAGCAATAATTAACTTTATTTTATTTATGAGTATTTTTAATTCTCTAGAGTGTAGAGTTCTTCCATGTAAAATACGTCACAAAAGTTTAAAATTTTCCATGTTTTAATAATCGTCCATTTATTTATGAGATGTTTAAATTCAACTGCAATAAATTTATTTTTTTAATAAATCTATTTGCTATATTCTTGCGATCTAATTTACAAAACTGTCTCGATTCTCAGTTGGTAAAATTACGATATACAATGAGAACCTGAAAGTGAACATGTTCTTGCGGAACCTGTAAGATGGCTGAACTCTGAGTCGATGTGCTTCATCCTAGAATCGAACTGCCTAAAACCAAACTGCCTACAATTGAGGCTCCACTGTGTCTACTACAGCGATGACCAAAGCGGGTGTCGGGATTACATCGTGTAATCACAGACATTCAAACGAGTACGAGGAGTTTCCAGTACATTGCTGTGTGTTTCATTCACGTACTGAAGGCTAGCAGTGGCGGTATCATGTCGCTCTACAAACTCTGTCTCTACAAGCAGAAGAGGTGGTTTCGTAAAGAATGAGGAGAACTTTTTTGTTGTTCTGTCGGACAAAATTTAATATGTTTACTTTGCTCAACGGTTCAATTAGGAATATACAGGGTGATTCATTATTACGTGTAAATACTTTGTGTGTGTATTGTAGAGGTGAAACTAAGACTAAAACGTTCTATACAACTTTTTCTCAAAACCTTTCATTCCAGAGTTCCAGTAGATGGCATCTACGTCGTAGTAACTGCATAGGCATTACTGTTCTCCCACACATTTGGTGTGGTATTGTGGGGAATCAGTTACTCGGACCTCGAGTTCTATCTCCGCGGGTGACTGGGGAAATCTACCGCGCATTCTTGAATTTCATGGTCTGCTACATGATATCCCTCTTGAGTGAACTTATGATTTATGCACAATGGTGCTCCTGCGCATTACTGCTGCAATGTAAGGGCGCATCTTAATGCTGTGTATCCAGATCAATGGATAGGCCGCGCAGCGCCAAGTCCTTGGCCAGCCAGATCACCGGACATGAACCCTCTGTACTTCTGCCTTTGGTGCCGCCTGAAGTCGTTAGTGTATGACTCTGTTGTACCTAACGTAGAAGTACTACAACAGAAAATTCAACATGCGTGTGGAATTGTTCGTAATGAGTTGAACGAACTGTGTAACGTTCAGAGATCACTAAGACGGCGAGCACAGGTAGCCTATGTCTTCAGGTTGAGGGATAGCACTTTGAACATGCGTTGCACTAATAATTGTGCAAATGTGTAAAGTCTAGAAGAAATTGCTTTACATTCTTTGCTGTGTTTGGTTTTAGTTCACAAAACGTGCATAAGTGGACTGCCGAGGATATGGGTTTAGTGACTTTGGTTGTTTTTGTATTGAAGTTCAAATGCCCTGTACATAAGTGATAATTAATTTACATTTGGTGTGTTATCCTTTCTTTGTTTGGGAGCGCAAGTTCCACGCAAAATGGCGTTAACTCTGGAATTAAAGGTTTTGAGAAAAAGTTGTATAGAACGTTTTAGTCTTAGTTTCACCTCTATATTACACACACAAAGTATTTACACGTAATAATGAATCCCCCTCTATAGAAACATTCTTTGTCACGCTGAATAATGTATTATTATTATTGTTATTATTATTACTATTATTATTATTATTATTATTATTATTATTATTACTACTGACCACCAAGTATGTGTTTCTATAATTTTCTGTACGTGCATGAATATTGATATTTTTAGATCTTCTCCCTAGAAGGATAAAATTATTAGGTTTTATCTCAATTTTAATCTTCTTAATCTTTAAATGAGGGTAACTATTCATGACTTATTCATTTAATAATAATAATAATAATATTATTATTATTATTATTATTATTATTATTATTATTATTATTATTATTATTATTATTATTATTAGGCTTCGTATTCCAGCTACCTAAAGACTGAAGTTAAAGAAGCATTGGGTATATAGTATGCCGAATACAGGTAATGCAACGGATAAGGATATAAACAAACAAATCGTGTCTGCGTGTTAGGGGCATGCTATGGAATGAAGCACTGGAGAAATGTTAACGGAATGATGTAGATGCCTAATACGGGGAAACGGGAGAACACCGAGAAAATCTCCTTCTGCGACTTTGTCTGCCACAAGTGTCAATATGAACTTTGCTCGAACCTGGACCGCCTACGAGACAGGCCGAAGGTATAGAACACTTTGCTACCGCAGGGACTGTAATGCACTTAGGATCAGAATATAATATTACACGCGTAAGTGATGCCACTGTCAGATGTTGAAGCCAAGTACATGATAAACATTAACAGTAAACAATGCAGCTATTATGCATTTAGAAAACATTGTCACAATATTCACCAATGCATTGAGATTACTTCCTCAAGATTTATTAGTCTGCAAACATGTCTGGAAAATACAATATGTTTACTCATAAGTTATAACAGTAAGCACACTTAAAGACGGAGTATGTTACAATGTTCATTAAGAACATTGCAAATGTTTACTGAAAAATGAGTAGCAGAGACTTAATGGAGACTGTTGTCTGATGACTCTAGGATTATCGATAAACTTGTACTTCTTAAGTATACGTCCGTTCTCAGCTGAAACTTGCTATCTCTTCTGCTTTCAATAGCAAATAAAGGACTGAATATTTTTCTAGCCTACAAAACTTTGCATTTTTACACGTCTGTGGTTACAGTGCTGGATTTCTATCCTGGCTTCCCGGGTTAGATCCTCGGTCAGGTTAGGATGGAATTTGTAGTGGACAAAACAAACGTTGCAGAGAGTTTTGCTCGGGATACTCCCGTTCCTCTTTTTTATTTCCCCCACACTCTTCACTTCACCTCATTTCATCTATCATCTGTAATAGTAAAAATAATCTGGGGTGGAGTCTGGCAGTAGTACGGGTTTTCGATGTTGATCTAGGTTCTAAGGGCTTGGGGTTCCGGGCCTTTGCTCGTCAGTAGCTAGTGGGACTTTATCTGTAGATTCCAGGAAGCATGGCCCGCCTGTCAGTGTCGGATTCACGAATGCCACCCAGGCCATCCGCCGGGCTTACACAATCATCGTATATTTATTCATTTATTTATTATATTTACTCTCGTGGAGAAAAGGCCATTAGGGAGAATTAAAGACAATTAGCTCTGGATCTTTTGGTACATAAAAACCCGATGAAGTGACCAAATCTTTGTTGCTACAATGATAAGCCGACCCGTAAACCGCCGAATAGCACCACATTCGAAGACGTAAACAATTGAAAGTAGCGACATTGCGAAGTCCTACATTTCAGTATTTGTGAAGTTCACACCCGTGGAGTAACGTTTAGCGCTGATCGCAAAACCAGGTGGCCCGGGTTCGAATCCCGGTCGGGGAAAGTTACCTGGTTGTGGTTTTTCCCGGGTTTTCCCTCAACCCAATATGAGCAAATGTTGGATAACTATTGGTGCTGGACCCCGGACTCATTTTACCGTCATTACATACATACATACATACATACATACATACATACATACATACATACATACATACATACATAAGTGTTCTGCCCAAGGGCAGGTATTTCACTGCAAACCCAGCATTCTCCAATCTTTCCACTTTCCTACCTTCCTCTTAGTCTCCGCATATCCATATAATATAACTTAATGTCGTCTATCAGCTGCTATCTTCTTCTGCCCCGAACTCTTTCCCCGTTCACCATTCCTTCCAGTACATCCTTCAGTAGACACATTCTTCTCAGCCAGTGATCCAATCAATTCCTTTTTCTCTTCCTGATCAGTTTCAGAATCATTCTTTCCTCACCCACTCTTTCCAACACAGCTTCATTTCTTATTCTGTCTGTCCACTTCACACGTTCCATTCTTGTCCATATCCACATTTCAAATGCTTCTATTCGTTTCTCTTCATTTCGTCGTAATGTCCATGTTTCTCCCTCATACAATTCCACACTCCACACAAGGCACTTCGCTAGTCTCTTTCTTAGTTCTTTTTACAGAGGTCCGCAGAAGATGCTTCTTTTTCTATTAAAAGTTTCCTCTGCCAATGCTATACTCCTTTTGACTTCCTGGCAACAGATCATGTTACTACTTATAGTACACCCCAAGTATTTGAAGCTGTCCACTTGCTCTATTGTCTCATTTAGTATTCGCAAGGCTACATTCTTTATTGTTCTTCCGACAACCATTGTCTTCGTCTTGTTTGCATTAATCTTCATCTCATACTACTCATAGCTGTCGGATAGCAGTGGCATATCCCTTAGTACCGTTTCCTCTCATCTTCATTTAATTCAGACGCTAAATAAACTGAGATATTGATACAGCGTCGTAAAATAATCCACTACTTACTTACAAATGGCTTTTAAAGAACCCGAAGGTTCATTGCCGCCCTCACATAAGCCCGCCATCGGTCCCTATCCTGTGCAAGATTAATCCAGTCTCTATCATCATATCCCACCTCCCTCAAATCCATTTTAATATTATCCTCCCATCTACGTCTCGGCCTCCCCAAAGGTCTTTTTCCCTCCGGTCTCCCAACTAACACTCTATATGCATTTCTGGATTCGCCCATACGTGCTACATGCCCTGCCCATCGCAAACGTCTGGATTTAATGTCTCTAATTATGTCAGGTGAAGAACACAATGCGTGCAGTTCTGCGTTGTGTAACTTTCTCCATTCTCCTGTAACTTCATCCCTCTTAGCCCCAAATATTTTCCTAAGCACCTTATTCTCAAACACCCTTAACCTATGTTCCTCTCTCAGAGTGAGAGTCCAAGTTTCACAACCATGCAGAACAACCGGTAATATAACTGTTTTATAAATTCTAACTTTCAGATTTTTGACAGCAGACTAGATGATAAAAGCTTCTCAACCGAATAATAACACGCATTTCCCATATTTATTCTGCGTTTAATTTCCTCCCGAGTGTCATTTATATTTGAAAATAACCCACTAAGAAAAAATATTATTTGTGAATACATCTTTATGATTTACATGCTCTTCCTAAGTAGTGCATGCCAGTGAATTCAATATTAGCGGAATTATACGTCACCGAGGACCATTACTTATGTCTTCTTTAGAAAATAAAGTAATCTACATTTGTGCATTTCGTATTCTAGATTTACATCACTAAAAGACCCTTTTTCCTAATGGAGATGACTTCATGCGAATTTACCGCCCAGCTGTTCCTTGCTCCAGATGTTTTGTCATATTGCAGATACTGCAGTGAATAAAGCGGAAAACTAAGTGGAGAATATGAAGATGTTCAAACGAGTAAAAATGCAGCAATTTATCTTGAACTGAACAGCGGACGGGCAGTCGAAATAAGAAAAATCTACGTTATAATACAAATTATATACTCGATGTTTCATGGGACCTATCTCATCGGTGAACAGGACACAGAAAAAGAATGCAAAAACTTTATATAAGCATTTCTCCCATTTTATCTTGGTTCCAAGTTAATAGTCATGTTTGTACATCAGTAATGCGGATCTGCTTGTTGGTATAGAAAGTGCTCAAAATAGCAACCTTCAGCCTGAATGCAAACCGCAGTCGTGTTATAGATTGCAGTATTCCTTAAAAAATGTTCAATGTTTCTTGGATAATCTGGCATTCAACTTGAATGCATTGACGAAGTACTTCAATGTTAACAACGGGTTCTAAATAAACAATAAAATTGTTTTTAAGAGGCTCTACAAATAAATGTCGAATGGATTTAGGCCAGCCAATAGGTCCTGCAATACTATACATTTGTTCAGTTGTCTTTAACTCGGCAACAGGGATACATGGGATGAATGAGAGCCGATATGTGAACTTTTTTCAATGCTTATGTAGGAAGAAATAGGCTCCATATGTTATTAAACACACTATGTAATTAATATACGACATCGAACATCCTGAATAAATTTTTTTCATGTTATTACAGTTTCTACTGTCAATTTACCATTTAAGTAAGATTGAATAAAATATAATTCCAATCATACGACTAAGTGCCGTAATTTTATGTCCATCTACCAAGCCTTTCGTCATGCGCATCTTTCATATTTATAATTCTGTGTCTGTCGTATGTCAATTGATTTATATATCAATATGACATGCTAAAGTTTCCCCACTATGGAAATATTAATATGACCCAATTTAATACAACCGAAATATTTCAAACAGGAATGTTCCCGCGAGAATAAATTTATTTGGGAATATTCCCGGACTGGATTTTTTTTACTTTTCTCAATTTTCTTCACTTTGGCAAATGATAAAAGTTACAACTCAAAGAAAACATGGAATGTATCGAATATTGACGTTAATCGCATGATTATTCCCCAATTCCATCAAGAAAAAAGAAACAAACATATAAAACAAAGAAAACATTATTTTTCAATTATTATTATTATTATTATTATTATTATTATTATTATTATTATAACAAGTTTTTTGCCGTTAACGGTCCTTGGTTTATTATAAATAATCAACTGCATAAAAATTAAGAGTTCAGTCTGTTTCTAAATACATATCCTGCACAGTAAAAAAGTCTATGAATTTTTTCATGAATTTGTTGGTACTCAATATTAAGATCTTGAAAAAATATCTAGTTCTAACCATTTTTTTATCAAAACTATCCGAAGATTTGTTTCTGTAATATGAACTATCCTCTAAAGTCTACATCATTTGATATTATTTAATAAAAAATAATTTGTACTATACTGAATATGTTTATTATAGTTCAGGGATCTTTTAGGTCGACGTCTATATTTTATATTTTACTCTGTGTATTTTAAGTAGAATCTGAAATAGGAATAACATTGCTCATCAATTGAAAAAAATTGTGAAATTGTTAAACAGTTAACAATTATTTAATGGTTTCTTGTGTTTTACACATGGGAAAATTCTGTACTTGACACAGTCATTTAAATAATATAACTTTTTGTTTCATTTTGGTCATTGGTATTTTTTGGAGTATATTCCCGAAAAATTTTTTCCGGGGAATTTTCTCGATGGAAAAGTGCCCAAGAATTTACCCTTTACTGTTCAGGACATGCATACATACATACATACATACATACATACATACATACATACATACATATATACATACATATATACATACATAGAGACGGAGATGATGATAATAATAATAATAATAATAATAATAATAATAATAATTTTTATTTTACCTGGCAGAGTTAAGGCCTCATGGCCTTCTCTTCCAATCAACCAGGATATAGAAAGAGATGGAGATAAATATAGATTTAGGTAGGTGAACAGATGGACAGATGGACAGACAAACACAGATAGGGATATGGTGAAACAATATATGAACGCTTGAATCGAACTACGAACTCCAATAAATTTCGCATTTCTCGATAGCTCGATCGGCATGTTGCGGCTCCTCAACAAAGAGGCAGACGAATGGGGCGACCTCCCTATATGCGTATCAGCAAACGACGCATAATAACCTGTTCTGTTGAACCCGCCCACCGGTCCAACCTCTGAATGACGAAAACAGGTAATAAGTGAAATGCGGGAGTCTACTCGCTCTACATAGCAGCTCAACATTTCGGAAGTGCAAGTCCGAAATGTCTCGACTCGTCGGCAAAACAAGATCAGGAATGAGTGCTTCAGTTTTAGAGTGAACTAACTCACGCAGATATTTCTATGACATTGTAAGCTTTTACTATACACCGTTTATAGTTGTATCACAGTCTAATATATACAGTCACGAAGCTTGAGTTGTGAGGGTGCTAGGAACAATAGACTGTGCCGGTATTATTTCGCATTGTCTTAATGAGGCGATATTAGCGATCCTAGTGGTTAGCAACTATCTATGGATGCATATTTACTACGTATTGAGCTTCGTGACTGTATATACTAGACTGTGGTTGTATAATAATTCAATAATCCCATAGGCAGCTCCAAAATAATATGAAGGGAAGGAATGTATAGCCTACTTGAATAGTAAAAAAATAATTAGAAGCTTTTTTAGAAGAGAAGGAGTATGAAATTCGAACACAAGTTAATTCAGTCTTCCACTAAACTGTTTAAATGATTGACGACAATTTATTTATTTTAACTGATCCAAATGTACGTCTCTAGAGATCTTGGAGTGGGGGAGAGTGTAACTTGATATCACGTTTTCACCTCCTGCTATAAATAATAACAATAAGAAGAAGAAGAAGAAGAAGAAGAAGAGAGAAGCATGAACGAGAAAAAATTAACAAATGACTAACGATCCAGATGGCGCACCCACACCAAAATCCTGGGCAGATAAGAAACAAGAAAAAAACCGGATGTATGAAAACGTTTTGACGTATATAAATCCGCATCGCAAATTTGCCTGGAGGTGTACTGCGCTGATTTAGAAAGTAGTGCGATGCAGAAATGAGAAAAACTCGAATTTCCAGATTAACTGATCAGTGCAACGATCTACAGCGCGCGATGAAATTTACTGAAGAATTGACGAACGCTGTTACTTTCAATTATACCAACATCCCTCTCCTTCACAGCTCTCTCCCTCTCTCTCTCTCTCTTTCTCTCTCCCTCTCTCGCTCTCTCTTCATGTTTAAGTTATCACTTGGACAAGTTCTCCTTTTTTATTTGGTACAAATAGGCCTATGTCTGCATTGAGTATCAGATCATAAAATTTAATGATCTTTTCAGAATTGACACGCTGTGACTAATAGACAAGGAAGCATTAATTAACCCTCCTACACAGCATCCACCTTGCTGTGGAGTCAATACAAAAATGATAGATGTACTGCAATTACTCCCTCCAAGTACCTGAGTGGAATCGTTTCGAAACTTGACAGATTAACCTTCATATACCGAGTGTCCCATAAATAATTTTTTGCTATATACGGAACCTATTTTTATTACAGTATACATGTTTATGAAAAGGAAACAAGTTTTTCATGATTATCTGGACGTGTACAATGTCATTCAGTGCCCTTTATTAGATACTAATGGCATATAAAGAATACCATCATAATTTGTACGCAATTTAAAACACTTTAACAAAACTTACACCTGAATGTTACAATCCAAGGACACCACACTAAAAATGACAACTTTTTTCCTAATCATTTTTTCACTCAATTCTGAGAGCATGTTTCCTTTGTAAAGGATTAACAAATTTCGAATTTTGAACTGTCAAATGTTTTTGGTTTTTTATTTTTTATTTTTATATATTTTTTTTAATATTTTCAAATCCCAGTTCTTAGTAGAATATCTAAACTTTTAAGCTCCCTTTTTTTTCTGGTTACATTCACAAGACATACAGAAACATATTTTCTATGCATTCATTTTATTAAATACCTCATTTATTCGCTTTCAAACAACTTTTTTTAGTTTTTTAAATACTATTTTTCCATAATTCATGAAAGAATATTAATAAAATAAACTAGCAGCATTTATTATAAAATAAATGCACAGAAACCATCAGCTATCTCATAAACACTTGCAGTAAAAATTTCATCCAGATTGATATTTAGCATAAAAAAGTTGGTGTTGAATAAAAAAAATTAACTTACGGGAAAAGGACTTGAAAGTAAAATGAATATTTATGTAAATTAAAATTTCCTCCGCTACATTCATCTAGTAACATTAGGAAGCCAACTTTACAACAAAAAGTTATTAGATTTGTAATAAGAAATTTGTAAAAAAGGATTATTTGAAGAAAAAATAATTCTGACAGCTCTTCAAATACCACGCCCTCTTACAGCCTTCATTAAAAGAATGAAACATATTTTAATCAGAATTGAACGAAATCCATTTGGGGTATGAAAATAAACATTTTAAAGAAGTGAAATAGCCAATAAAATTTTTGGAACATTTTCATTATTTTACTTTCAGTGGAATCTCCTCTTAAGATATAAAACTGCTTCTGATTATTCACGATCATGAAAAAGGTCTCGGTCTACATTGATTCCGGCATCCGGCATCCTGAATAATACTAAAATATCCATATGTTGGACAAGGTGTTCGTATATACGTCTTTTTAGGTGCACACTAAATATAGAAGGTGAAAAGTACAGTTCCTTTGTTGTCTTGACCTTTACACTAAGGGCAGATGTAGTTAGCACCACCCTTATTAATTATACTTATTCAGAATGATCGGCAATTATGTATACATTAAAGTGATACTCAGCATACCACGCTATAAAACGAACAAATGATTTCATACGAACTATAGTCGGAACTGCTTCCGTTATCGAGATATGACAACATTGCTAAACGGTCGTGGTGGGGACCTGCAATGGCCATCAAGCAGCAGTTGACCCACGGGAGACACGTTATACGCTACTCAAGCAACTATCTAGAACAAACGAAGAGCTATATCCCGGTAGATGGATTGGACGTAATGGATCAGTTCCATGGCGGCACTTTCGCCCGACTGAAAACTGTCACTTTTGGTTATGGGTTCGCATGAAGGGTACTATGTACTCTCAACGTCACGCAAAATGGATTTGAGGAAGGTGGGATATGATGGTAGAGACTGGATTAATCTTGCTCAGGATAGGAACCGATGGCGGGCTTATGTAAGGGCGGCAACGAACCTTCGGGTTCCTTAAAAGCCATTTTAAGTAATTAAAAATAATAATAATAATAATAATAATAATAATAATAATAATAATAATAATAATAGTTTTCAGTAAAGATTTCTGTGTCTATATTTGTTTTACACAGAAAGTAGGCTACGGTATGAAAGTATAACTTCGTACTAGCAGGAGAAGATGTTATCTGAACCAGCCAGTACCAAATTTTACAGGGTCTGGAAGTTATGGCCAAACAAAAATAAATTCTGTCTACACTTACTCTTCAACCATGGCGTTTCAGCTTCATCGGCCATCGAATCCCTGTTCCTTGATGAATAGAGAAACTTTGACATAGCTTGGTACTTCATGACATAGTGCCTGCATAAAAAATCCTGTATCTCTAATGAAGCAAGAACTGTGAGATAAATAGTGTTTTTTCCAGTCGGAGGCTTAATGAGAGGAAATTCCTTGTAGTCTAGAATGATTCGCATATTAGCCGCACCACTGAAGATGCTTAAGTGGAATGACTCTGCGAATGCCTGGAATCTGCTCCTAATTGACGATCGCGTGTATTGACTTAGCACAATGGTGCACAACTCGATCCCGTTTCGGTCTGTCTGTACGCTGTGTGTTTACTACGTGATGGTTCGCAGCTCCGCGGATTCTCTCAAGCCGAAGTCTTTAGTCTACATTCTCTGTTCTCATCGACGTTCGCTTCTTTCATCTTCTTCTCTCTCTAACATAAATTTTTATCTATTCTCTTCATTTTCTGATTTTTAATCGTTTCCCTTATTCTTTCTGCCTTCTTCTGATATACAACTACGTCCTTCACTTTTTTTTTAAAATCGGTTATTTACAACGCTTTTTCAACTATTATTGTTATCTAGAGCCTCAGTGAAATGAAGGTGGCAATTAGGGCTCGGATTTTTAGGTGCTAAAGTCGAAAAAAATATATATACATGCGGATGACGTCAAATTGTTAGGAGAAAATCCACAAACGATTAGGGAAAACGCGGAAATTCTACTTGAAGCAAGTAAAGGGATAGGGTTGGAAGTAAAACCCGAAAAAACTAACTATATGATTATGTCTCGTGATCAGAATATTGTACGAAATGGAACTATAAAAGTTGAAGATTTATCCTTCGAAGATGTGGAAAAATTCAAATATCTTGGAGCAACAGTAACAAATATAAATGATACACGGGAGGAAATTAAACGCAGAATAAGTATGGGAAATGCATGTTATTATTCGGTTGAGAAGCTTTTATCATCTAGTCTTCTGCCAAAAAATCTGAAAGTTAGAATTTATAAAACAGTTATATTACCGGTTGTTCTGTACGGCTGTGAAACTTGGACTCTCACTTTGAGAGAGGAACAGAGATTGAGGGTTTTGAGAATAAGGTTCTTAGAAAAATATTTGGGGCTAAGAGGGATGAAGTTACAGGAGATTGGAGAAAGTTACAGTACACAACGCAGAGCTGCACGCATTGTATCCTTCACCTGACATAATTAGAAACATTAAATCCAGATGTTTGAGATGGACAGGGCATGTAGCACGTAGGGGCGAATTCAGAAATGCATATGGAGTGTTAGTTGGGAGGCCAGAGGGGAAAAGACCTTTAGGGAGGCCGAGACGTAGTTGGGAAGATAATATTAAAATATATTTGAGGGAGGTGGGATATGATGGTAGAGACTGGATTAATCTTGCTCAGGATAGGAATCAATGGCGGGCTTATGTGAGGGTGGCAATGAATCTCCGGGTTCCTTAAAAGAAGCCAGTAAGTAAGTAAGTATATATATAAATATACAGAATGTTTAAAAAAGTATCCAATATTTTAGGAGGTGACAGTATGCAACAAAACAAGAAAACAATGTCTAATAAACATGGGTCCTATGACACATACTTTCTGAGATCTGAACATTTGTTCGTAGGAGGTGCTCAATGTGACGTCCATTTACATGTTTCCTGTTTTCTTATTTTCCCCTCATTGGTTCACTATAATAGGGGAAGGTCTCTCAGTACCGGACATTTAAGCCTTTTCAACAATTGAGGAAAATTTAAGTAACTGATTGCAATAATAGTACTGTAAATATGATCAATTCGCTTTTACTCTGACAATCTCCATGAATTTAATGACCTACGGTTAAGACAAATTACATAAACAATTAAAGTTAAACAACCGTGATATTACAGGACAGAAAAAAAATGGATCCCATATCGAACATACAGTAAACACCATTTGTCATACAATTTAAAACAAATACAAGCAATTAAAAATAAGGAATCATTAGCATAAAAGCATTTTCAATCGAAAGTGAACATTTTTGATACCACAACAATCCTTTGCCACACCACTTGAAGACATTTATTATGTGGGAAAATTATTGGATTTACTGACAATGATCACATACAAAACAATCAATGTTTATCGAATCTGTACCGTCCAAATGTGCCCAATCTGCACATAAAGTTCACAGTATCTAGGATTCATCACTTGCTTCCAAACAGATGATGCATTCTGTTTCATCTTACGTTAAAGTCGATAGTTCTCTTTTATGAGTCCATTTTCTTTGCCAGATTTGCATTGTAGTAATTGAATTCTCTGATTTTAGTTCCTTAATTATGTCTCCTAAGGTACTTTCAGGAATAGAGACATGAGCAGCTGCCTCTCTGTTAGTGATCCCCTCTTCCATAACTTTCTGCAATGAACATTTGATATTCTCTTCCCATTTACCTCGCTTACTATTTTCCATGTCAGAACAAAGAGCTTGAAATAATAAATAGGCTATGAAATCTTATCCTTAATGAAATTCTCTTGTCCGGTACTGGGAAAATAGTTACTGTCCGACACTGGGTGATTAGCGTGCTGACCAGGGTTGCCAGATTTTAGATCTACCAAAGAGGGACATTTTTCATCATAATAGTACTCACGTTTTATTTTAAAGAACAAATGGTATGAATATGCGCAGAGTTGACATTTTCATCACTATAAAAAAATAAATAAACAACGAAATAAAAAATATCCCTTTACATACAGTTGAAGAAATTAATATGAATATGAAAATTGAGATTTTAATTTAAAAAAACATATTGTAGATACATGTTTGCAACACAAAACAATATTTATCTGGCTGTAAGTTACATCACATTTCTCTGGCGTCTTTCTGAAGGGCTTGTGGTAATATGTTATGCCAAATTATTAACTTAATGACTTAATTGTAATAGGTTTTCTCATAGATTTCCCCAGCTGTTTTTTATTAATTCTAAAGCACAAATTCCAAAAGACGGCACAAGATGTGACAAAATATTTACATTTCAATGTTTATTAATTGATAACAATAACATAAAATTTACTGAAACCTGAATTCATATTTCTTTATGACTTGTTATTGCTGGAAACCCATAATTTGACATACCGTGCAGTATACATTTTCAGAGCCTCCTACATATTTATTACTGGACTTTAGCATATTCAACAAGCTTTTGTCCATTCTCTTTGCCATGCATTTGGGATGAACGTCTCTTTTTAAATTTTTAAAAATATCATATTCACCACTGAATTAGCTGTTACAAACCTTACACTTGCCAAATATTCGTTTTTTCCAATATAAAAACCTATATTGTTAAGAAAATTAATTTAAATTTGTTGTAATTATCTAGGCCTAGGACAAAATAGTTACTAGGTAATGATACAATTATACAAGTGACGTTAATTTTCTAAAGGAGGGACTTTTTGCGTCCCGCCTCGAATCGAAGCGGGAGCTCGGGACTTTCATATGAAAATCGGGACATGTCCCGCCAAATCGGGACATCTGGCAACCCTCGTGCTGACCTAAAATTTCTAGCTTCCAGTCATAGTCAATCGCAAATAAAAACCAATTATAGGCCTATAGTATGTAGGCCTTTCAATGTACAATCCAATAACTACATATAACAAATGCTATGGTCACCTCAAGAGACAGTAGAAAATTAGAAAATACGACATAGCACTTGGAAAACATACGCCTCGCACTAAAACACACACATAGCCTACTGTAGACGTATAACACATGTCTCAACCTGTCGAATGCAGTGAATCAACAAATACTCTATAACGATACATAGTTTCCGTTTAGGCCTACTATCTACCAGGCATAACAAAAACTATCTTTGTCCGATACTGAGAGCTGTTCGGGGCTGGGGGATCTTTGCCTACTCTTCATCTTTCCCCTCCTCTCACCACCATCTTCTCTTCCTTTTCTTTTATTTTCCCTTCTTTTACTTTGCGCCCTCTTATTTTTCTTCAACTCATCTTGTACCTTTTCTATTTCTTAACTAGACTCTCTGTTCCTTCTCGAAAGTCATGTCGTCATAGTTACAACGGCTAGAATAAACAAAACACTGAAGAGATATAAATTTCTACCTCTCCCCTGGAGTGCATTTGATTGTTTCTATCTACACATGTCCACAGCACAGGTTGCCTGAATATTACTTCAGTTAACGATGTAAACTTTAACAGCAGATTATTATGGTCAGAAGCAATTAAGATGGGCGGAACATATGGCGCAGATGGAAGTAATCAACATCTAAGAGGAAGCAGAAGGAAAGAGCAATTAGCAAAGCACAAGAGAAGAATGGAGGTTAACAATAGTCTCTGTGTGAGACAGTAGAATTTTAAGGTCACGATGGAAATTGCCAGGAACGAGCTTCTTGAAGGACAACAATGACTTCGTCGTTCAGAAAATTTTTGGTTTAAAAATAACAAACACAGTTTGCCTATTTTATTTCCAATTTTGATTCAATCTTTCATAAAGACACCCGTTGTCAGATTTTCAGCAGGTAATATGACGTTTGTAGTTCACATTGTAGCACTGACAGTACCGTACTTTACTTCCACCTGCTGTCCCATTCCCCCATTGCTCTACCATCACCATCACCCTACCCACATCGTAGCCCACTGACCCGAAATATTTCCTTAAATTAGCACTGTCGCTGCTAGAAAAAAAGTCCTTCGCGCGACATCCAACGGAGAGCCAAATCCTACAACACAAACACAAAATAAAACTCTGAATCGCTGTAACGAACACGGTAAATACGATGTAAAACTTTAGCACGACTTTCGTCCACAACCATAAAAAAAAAGCTGTGTGTGTCATTGTCATGAGCTCGGGTAAAGTGAACTTACCCTGCCAACTAGCCAATCAGAACTCTCGGACATTGTAAAGGTGACGACAACAGTATTGCCATTACTGGTCTCCCGTCCATATGTTGTATTAATAGATGGTGAACGACCAACCAACCAGTGCGAAGTTAACATGTAGTTGGCGCGATGATTCCCTCCCTCCCTCCCCCCGCCAAACAGTTACAGCTGGTTTGCGCTGCATACAGTAATTCCCAGAATTCATCACGTTGCTGGATGGGTACCAAAATTTTTTGAAAAAATGTTTTCCTTTCTGAAGATTAGACCAGTGTTCGTTCCATGACGCTACTCCGAGGCATGGTGCTTTAGACCACGTAGCTACGGCACAGGACAGTCTCCTACTTATATTTAATTATTACTTAGGCTGTTAATTTCATTTGGTTAATCAGTTTGTGGTCAGCACTATGATGCAAGCCGTTGTAGCTGATTTTCGAACCCGGATTCCTCTACTCAGCGTAGCTTCCCAAATGCATACGTTGCTGAGTAGGCACAAGAGAAAATTTCTTTCCCATAAGAACTCGAACCAGAGTTCTTTCCGTAACGCGAGTCCATGCATGATACTTTATTCTAGAATATACAGAGTGTAATGGGTATAAGTGCCATCGTTTTAATTGTTGATTATTCATGTCATAAGGAAGAAGAAAATATGTTCTTATAATTTTTTTCTAATTGCAATATTTAACTAATTATTAAAGTTTACAATATCAGACGTTTTGCAACGTTCCTGGATGGAGAGGAGGGGGTTTAGAAGTATACAGTACGGCTCAAGCGGGGAGGAGGGAGGTTTAGAAGTACACAGTACAGCTCAAGCGGGTATAGACATACCGGTACAAAACAGATGCTCTGTTCTAACGCAGGAGAAGACCATGACAATAGTGTTGTTGGCATAAAACGAGCAGCAAATACAAACTTTCAACTTCATTAATAGAACATTATTGTAAATTTACATTTTATATAATAATATTGCTCCATTTTTAATTGTAGGACTAAAAAATAAAAAATAATGGTTTTCTGCACAAAATCACACACATTTTTTTTCTAATGCAACATTTTAATCTCTCCCACTTCCGTAAAGCAGTATAATTTTTAAACAAATTTCTGGTTGTGTGATTTTCGAAACGGGGTAAGAGACTTCTAGTTTTTAATAATCGTTGAGAAACTGCTACAAAAGTTCGTCGATTAGGTAACCTTCTTTGAGGAAAACGTTGACGGTACATTTTTCTTGCCTCACTTGAATTACGACTTTCTACATATTATATTAATAACATATGATATTCCTAAACATAAATGGCATTGTAAGTTGTTTATCGAATACCCTGTACTGAACTGCCATCCGCTCGACAGTAGAGCTATGGACAGAAAGCTTGAACTCAGCTGACTCGTACTTACGTCTGTGCAGAGTACTGCCTTCTGAACACGTAGAAACATCTCTCACGTCAGAATATTAACAAATCTAAGCGTGCAATTTTATTTAATTTCACGAAAGCGTAATAGAACACACAAATATTTATTTAAACTAATATTAACTCTTTGCTAGATGTGTCTACTGATGTAATTGTTTTCGTAAATTTAGTGACGATATAAGCAGTATAACGCAAATAAAATAAGGAAATATATATTTTTTTTTTCTGGAAAAACTATTGAGTTTTGACCCTATGTTGTATGGGTATTTTTTGATCCTGTAGACCGTCCCCGACGACTGTGAAAAGAACGGCACTTATACCTCTTATTCTCTGTATAGGCCTAATTGTTTAATTGATCAGTTCACCTATATTACAATATGATATGAAAACCAAAAATATATTTTATGACAGTTGTAAGCGCCTAATTACATATTATACCTATAGAAATTTATTTTTAGTAAATAAACATTACCAAGAAAAGTCCTCTATAATTATGGTATTATAATAAACGACCTTTAGAATCTAAACACTGTTGAAGACATTTACACAGGATCTGACGTAACAAGATGCACTTCCTTGTTAATTTAGACTTGCTGTTGTAGAACCTTGAAAAGTTAATTAACGTCTACAAAAACACTAAAATAATAATTAATTACTATTTTATAGAGTTTAAGTGCAAATATTTAACCTTCCCACTGCACGAAACACGACCAAAGCATAACATAAACTCACGTACGTAATAAAATACGGAACCTAACACGGAACTTAAGTATCTAGCATCCCACCACGCGAGAATCTTTCTTTCTTTCTTTTTTTTTTTTTACCAATGTCGTTCACCTCGATTGATTGGCGCGTGAAACCAGAGTCCCAGTTCCCATCTTATTTATCTCTTCATTTCAAAAAGTTCTTGTTGTTTTTCAGTGCTGGTGATCTCTGGCCCCGTAAAGGATACAAGTTGTTCTGAAAATAGGCAGTCTTTTGACGTCGTCATCTGCTACTGGTTGTAGGGTATGAATTCTCCTCACGTCTTGTTATACACCCGATACTGTTACCATGAAGACCTAGTTCCTTCCACATGCGGCGCAATATATGATCCAATACTTCAGAAGTCTCTTGAGGTTTATAAAAAATGTCTTGCATCATTGAGGTGTTAACCTGCCGTGACCCTCCCTACCTTTGAAAACATATTTATTGCTGCGATCGCTATCCGAAAAAGAAATATAGGACGTACAGTGTGAACATAACCAGTTTCTTTTAACTGTGGTAAGAAATTCCACCTTATATGAACGAGAAATACTCTTAGTGTAGGCTGTAATGTACATTCGTATCCATGATGTGTTTTAATTTATTTCTTCTCAATAAATATATTTAACGGTCAGCAATATTTGAATCGTCGTAGAATTTAAGTTCATAAATACATAATTATAAGAGATGAACAAAACTAACTGCCGTTCTCGCTCGCTGTGTTCGTTGCATTTATCTTTCGAGTCTCATCTCGTCATTCTCGTGCGCTTCGAGTCTTGCTCATCATTCTCGAAATAGCATTTGGTCGGAGTGGAAAGATTTCGTAACTTCAAATAACATATATCGTTGAACTAAATAACATTATACATGTTTAAATGAGACAAAAAGATAAAACAGAACAGTATCTTAGTTATCAAAATGTTCTGGCTCAATTACATTATATTACGAAATACGAAAAGCCTGAAATCCCATAAGGGAAGCGGCCTCCTACAGGAGTGTAGGGTGAGCTGAAAGTCTACTACACTTGGGGAGCCAGTCCAAGAGAGCTTACACTATACACTTACAAACTAAACACACAAAAAAATTGTACTAACTAAACACGAAAAACTATACAGACTAAACACATAAATTATGCAAACTAAACATCCACAAAAAACTATGCAAACTAAACACATAAATTATAATCCGAACACAACTGTCCACACTAAAATAACATTATATCACCTATGGCTATATAAATAAAAAAAAATCTCAAATAAATTTGCATTTCTATGAAACATAAAACATAACGTTAATATCGTTTTACTTGAGATTGCACACTTGATACCAAACATATGAAAAGAAAATTCCTAGCCTTTTAATAAGGGCGTAGTAATTAAATAAATATTGGGGAACGGATTATTATACACTGAAAGGTAGATATGATGTTTCAAATAGACTACTTGATTGTTTATACATATATAACAGCTGCCAAAGTAGACAGAAGTTCAGTCAGGTATAAACAACTATGGCGATTCAAGGCTGCTTAACGTTCGGGACTTCGGGAGTGATCAATCTCGACGTCTCGAAACACTCACAAGCAGTCTTTACGTCAACGACGCAACGTATACAACATTGTCGTGCGGGTTTTTGGTTTTGGAGGAGCTGTTTATTTGCTTTCTAGATCGTTGTTCATTTCTAATAAAATTATAGTTCTTCTCCCTTTTGAAAAAACTGCAGTTCTGAAGTATTTGGGCATTATTATTGATCAGCACCGAAAATGGTACTCTCATATTTCTTACCTATGCAGCAAATTACGTAAAACAATTTATAAATTTGTCATTATTCTTGTACACTTTATTTCAATCTTCTTCAGTCCACTATTCAATATGGCATTATTTTGTGGGGTGGAACTTCAAAAATGCATTTAGATTCTCCAAACTTTATACAAAGATAATCAAAATCTACTAAAAGTAACTATTGGTTATAGGCATAGGTAGGAAGTTCATACTAAAACAATAGATTTCAGTTAAGTATAGCGAGGAGTAGGCCTATGGATGTCACCCGCGCCTCGCCCTGTAGCGCCACGGATTATTATTATTATTATTATTATTATTATTATTATTATTATTATTACAATTTCTTATGTTTTTCTTTGTGGTTTTCAAAATGATATTTCTGTATATTAACCTCCTTAAATAACCAATAAATTTATGTACTCTTATTAAAGAAAATGTAAATTAGTTTCTAGATCCGGAAATTCCGATCCGAACGATACCACAGATTATATAGGAAGTTAAATATTTTGTGTACAGTAGTGGCAAAAAAAACCGGAGCGACCCTTGTAGCTGATTTCAGAGCCTTGTTCACTCCAGAGCACGACAGACTGGTAACTAAGACTTTCGTGGTTCGAGTCCTGCCGGGAAGGAAACTTTTTTGTTCCTTATTCAAATTTCTTCCCAATACTTTTCGATTGCTGGTAAAATTCATGTTCTGGGAATAATAAGTTATTTAAGTAGTAAGATATCGCTGCAATCGAAAAGTATTGGGAATAAATTTGAATAAGGAAAAAAAAAGTTTCCTTCCCAGGCAGGATTCGAACCACGAAAGTCTTAGTTACCAGTCCATCGTGCTCTGAGTGAACAAGGCTCTGAAATCAGCTACAAGGGTCGCTCCGGTTTTTTTTTTTTTTGCCAATACTGTACATTGTCTTCCAAAAATAGTAAAGGCGAATGTTCCATTTAATAGATTATGGTACATAAAATTATCTGTTCCTGAATGTTAGTAAGAAAAGGAAAACTTCAACTATTATCAATTAATATTTGAGGAGAAAAATTCGCTCCGGCACCGGGGATCGAACCCGGGTCCTTGGTTCTACGTACCAAGCTCTCTGACCACTGAGCTACGCCGAAATCAATCCACAGCACCGGATCGAACCTTCCTCCTTCAATATTTCCCTTTGTGGCCTGACTCCAAGTTAGGCATATATATGTTGCCATATGTGTCCAATATCAACTGCCATTATATTAGGAGCGCACTCGGCTGAGTGATTTGTTTGGCAGTTGATATTGGACATATACGTCAACATATATATGCCTAACTTGGAGTCAGGCCACAAAGGGAAACATTGAAGGAGGATGGTTCGATCCGGTGCTGTGGATTTAATTCGGCGTAGCTCAGTGGTCAGAGAGCTTGGTACATAGAACCAAGGACCCAGGTTCGATCCCCGGCGCCGGAGCGAATTTTTCTCCTCAAATATTAATTGTCAATATTACAGATGTTATTCTGTAAGACAAATTAATAAATCTATAATATTCAACTATTATATTTTCCTCCTTGTCAAAATCTATTTTTTTTTTACCGAATATTCAGTTGGGGATTTAAAGTATACGTCTTATAGGCCTAACGTATATAATAATAGGCCTAACATGTTGAGATTTATTGTGAATCAGTTGCGTGTTATTTATAAATTAACTAATTGTAAGAGGTCACTGAAGAAATCAAACATAGTATAATATGAAAATGTTTTTAATTTGATTATTTTACGAAGCTTTATCAACTGCGATGGTTATCTAGCCTCGGAGTGAAATGAAGGTGATTATGCCAGCGAAACGAGTCTAGAATCCAGAGCCGTAAGTTACCCAGCATTTGGTCTTAATCGATTGAGGGAAAACTCCGGAAAAATCCTCAACCAGGTAACTCATCCCAACCAGCATATGAATCCTGGTCCGCTCGTTTCACGGACGACATGCTAACCGTTACTACACAACGGTTGACTTGAAAATATTTTAAATGTAAAGGAATTACAACATACGTCCTCACAATGTAGAAAAGTTATCCCGGCTTTTGGAACCACAACGAATTTGAACTTCCTGCGGAATCCTTGTTCTTGAACTGCAGCAGTTGATACACAGATGAGGCTAACGTAACTGCGTATATGAACCGGACCTGCAGACCCGCAACGCTACGGTGACCATCGAGGACACAATCATAAATTATACTAATTGCGACTTTTATACACTTTGCGCCCAACATCCTTATCATTTGCCTCTTTTTTGTTGTATCCTTCATTGTCCCTTGGAGACTAAAGCTGTGACGCTGGACTAACCAACTGGCTGGATCTACTGTGTCGACTCTTAATGACGTGCCACCACGAGTAAAGAGAAGTAGGTTATTTCTATGGTTCCAAGACACTTTATTCCTAGACAAGCTCCAATCATTTATGTCCACATATCAGTTTGGTCAATATACAGTCTGATCCGCTTGGGTATGGATAATATTAATTTATTATTATGAAGCTACGAGTATTATGACAGTACGAAAAACTTCTTGCTGGTTATATTATGATTAAAATATGAGAGTTTCCATAAACGACAATCAACAATGCATAATCTAAAAGGACAAATAAAAATCATAGATGATTAAAATGGCTACTAAAAATCAACAGCGGGCACAATGTGTTCTTTGGTATGCTAAATTTGAGAGTGTTAAAAGAGTTCAAAGGGAATTTCGATGTGAGTATGGTGTGCGTATTAAGTTTAAATACGATTCCATAATATTGTAGTATCGAACATTTTGTAGAAACAGGTTCTGTGTTAAAAAAAAAAAAAAAACATGCAGGAGGTCGCAAACGAAACCCAGTACGAGAAGCAGCTTTGACCCCCAACCTCTCCGGATCTAACCCCTCCTGACTTCTTCATGTAGGGTTTTGTTAAAGACATTGTCTATTCACAGAAACCCAGGAACATTGATAATCTGAGAATAAAAATTACTCAAGCTTTTCAACAAATCACCACTTTTATGTTACAAAGAACATGGGCTGAATTGCATCACCGTTATGAGTTGTGCAGGGTGCGCAATGGAGGTCATGTTGAGCTCTGAGGAATCTCCCATCTTTCAGTATTGTATGCATAAACTTAAAAAAATTAAGTTCAGTAGTAAATGTTTTACGTTTTTTTATTTTATCCATACCCAAACGGATCGCCCTGTATTTAATTTCCGCTTAAAAGTTCTCTCACTTTATTATAAGTTCATTTCTGTTTTCATATATTTCAAATTCATTAATTTAATGCCCACCTTGTAGCAACAGTAACAAATATAAATGACATTCTACAGGAAATTGAACGCAGAATAAATATGGGAAATGCCTACTATTATTCGGTTGAGAAGTAAGTCGTCCAGTCTGCTTTCAAGAACGGAAATTCAAAATTTATAAAACAGCTATTTTATCAGTTGTTCTGTATGGTTGTAAAAATTGGGCTCTCACTTTGAAAGAGGAACAGAGGTTAAGGGTATTCGAGAATAAGGTGCTTAAGAAAATATTTGAAGCTGAGAGGGATGAAGTCACAGAAGAATGAAGAAAATTACACAACGCAGAACTGCACGAGTTGTATTCTTCACCTGACATATACTTGTTTAGTCAACTGTCCGAAGACAGCTTTGAACCCCACAAGTAACACCAACAAGACATCACTCATGAGGTAACTAGGCCAGGATATAATAGGGTAGGGTGGCCAGTTCCTTTCCCCTGACATATTTAGGAACACTAAATCCAGACTTTTGAGATGGGCAGAGCATGTAGCACGTATGGGTGAATCCAGAAATGAATGTAGAGTGTTAGTTGGAAGACCAGGGAAAAAGATATTTGAGGAGATAGAGACGTGGGAGAATAATATAAAAATGAACCTGTGAGAGGTGGGATATGATGCTAGGGACTGGATTAATCTTACTCAGGATAGGGATCGATGGCTGGGTTTATGTGAGAGCGGCAATGAATCTACGGGTTCTTCAAAAGTAATTTGTAAGTAAGTAAATAAGTAAGTAGATAATGTAATGTAATGACCATATTTTGCAATGACAACTAATGTATTGTTCATATTCTACAATGGGGATTGCTTCCAAACCAATTTATTTTAATGTTAATGTTATGTTTTATTTAACGACGCTCGCAACTGCAGAGGTTATATCAGATCGCCGGATGTACCGGAATTTTGTCCCGCAGGAGTTTTTACATGCCAGTAAATCTACTGACATGAGCCTGTCGCATTTAAGCACACCCAATTTATTTTTAAGTTCGTGTATAAGAAACCATGCTTTAGGCGGCACGGTGTGATGTGGGTTCGAACTCCACCTCGAGCAAGGATGGATGTCCCTTGTATATGTGTCTCACAATTCAGTGCAGGCCCCTTTTCTCTGTTGACCCTAGACTAGGTGAGACCCAATAATGTGCCAATGTCTAGTGTGTCCGTTACATAGAATCGTCCACTCCTCTACAGGTACCGGTAAGCCTGTATAAGACCTGTAACTGAGGAGGAAATCACGGGAGAACTAAGTTGAAATTCTAGTAAGTGCTAAATTCTTAAAATAATTTCTGGAGATCAAGCAGTGCTAGTTTCAAAAGAAGGTGCAAATTTATTACACTAACAAAATTATTGTTACCACCACCATTCCTACAGTAAGAACAGCAAAAGTATTGGGGTGTGAAAAGAAGGACATTTACCACGCACGATGTCACAAATAGAGGTGCGAAACATCTCATGCAACTGTATATGAAACAAACAGTTGAAAGAATAAATCATAGAGATTAAACACGCCCAAACGAATCTCCATAATCTTCCATCACTGAAAAAGTTTCACACTTACAAGATAAAAAAAACTATTGTGTAAATACCAGAAAAAAATGTCACTACTCATTACTGAGAATGGTCAACAGGAAATAAAACACAGACCGGTCGGTAGTTGCAAGACGATTAGAGGAATGTATATTCACTAATCCATACCGATACAACAAAACACTGCAAGCAGATTAATAACTCCTGCAATTCAATTCTGGACAGAATTGTCCCATATTTTTACAAATGCTGCATTAAAGTACTCAACTACCTTCAATTTTTTATTTTCTTAAAAACATTGTTATTTTTTGTTTATTTTTGTGTCATCTGAAAGCAGAACTGCACTTACGGTATAAAGAAAGGGTGCTTCCGGTCAATAAAAACTCAGCTAATTAATTAACAGAACATCATAGAGACAAACCTGATATATTTTTTAAAACTGGGAAGTTCAAGTTTCAGATGACATAAAAATAAAAAAAAAAATCAATTTTTTTTAAGGAAAGTTAGAAATCAAGGAAAGATTAGTACCATAAAACTAGCAAGGAGTAATATAATATATCCCGATGGGACTTTTAAAACGGTTTCGACTATATTTTAATAACTGTACATTTTTCACATTATGGGATAACAAGCAAACATTCTGATGGGGGCAGATAAAAAGGACAAATTTTATCCTTTACTACCGGTATGTTAATAATGTCAAAAGAAGTTCTTATACAAATTTTGGCCACACGAGCACAATTACGAGGACCGTAAAAAATAAGTGCGCCAAGGGCCGTTAACAGAAAGAAAACACAATTTCATTGGAAAAATTTATTGGAATGGACACAGTAATTCTTGAGCTATTTTTTAATATATTCCCCACCGGAACTGAGACTTTTGTCATATCATGGGATCGACAGAGAAGTGCAGACGGCTGTCAAACACTGGTTCCGATGTGAGGCGGTTGACTTCTACGACACGAAGATACAAAAATTAATCCGATGTTATGACAAATGTCTCAATTCCAGTGGCGGATATGTTGACAAATAGCGCAACAATTGCTGTACATGTTTCGATAATCCTCCCATGCAATTGTGCTTTTTTTCTGTAAACGGCCCCAGGGAAAATCACTTTCTGGATGGCCTCGTAATTGCTGTCGAGTGGCCAAAACTTGTATAAGCACTTCTTTTGACATTATTGTCATGGTGGAAGAAAAAAAATTATCTGCTCCTATGATAATGTTTGCTTGTTAGCAAATTATTTCATTAAGCTACTGGTACTTATATCTTTTAATGATACTTTAAGATAAAATAAAAACAACAGTATTTTTTGCAATATAATAAATATTTTCGAAATAAGTGAAGCTCATAATGAAAAGTAACAATATGATACCCATTTCTGCATAAAATGACAGGATTTTGATGTAAAGCATTCATTCATCTTCTTGTTCCGAAACTTTGAAAGCATGGAAGCTATACTTTACAGAACTGATGTCTGCTTCTATGTCAAGCTGTGAAGAACCTTTGGCTGTTCCCATGTGTCGCCTACAAAGAAAGTCTGTGCTAGTGGCAATCTCCGCATCGAGCCTCATGTGTCACTTCTTGACGAGCCCACAGCTCAAGGCGGTGTTAAGAATTCCCATCTATAAACATTATTCCTCCCTGAGCAAATGTTGATCTAGCGGTAATATATCTACCACATTCAGATTCAAGTTTGCTTTGCAAATTCCAGAAGCTGTCCCATTCAAATATTAGCACAAGTCTGTCACCGTTTTTATTCTTCTTGTAATAATGCTAAACCATCATAGCTATCGCGCACACAACCGACTTGTAGTTTCAGCTGCTGTCAAACCTCGTAACACTCCGATATTCCAAGAATAAAATGTTATTCTAGTGACCACGACTGAAATAGCTGGCTCAGATCGAGTGCAGGTGGCATTTCTCAACTCGTCGCAACTTTCATAATGGCTCAGTGATCCTCTCATTTTCTTACAACATTGAGTAGGCCTACTATCAAGAAACATGGAAACAGACCTACTATCTATCCTATTTTTCGGATGATGAAATAAATCCTTATTTTAAGAAAACAATTAAATCACCAAATACAAAGTTTTGGAGAAACACAAAAAACTGTTTAAAAGAAATGCATGGGTTAAGAATTGGAATATTTGAAATTGAAAATGTTGGTAAAACATAACGAATATTCCTGTATGCAAAAGAATATTTTTTAATAAAATATGACCAAAAGTCATGCATGAAATTGTGTTACTTGTGGAATTTCGCAAAATCTGGTAATGATTTAACAAAATCTGTTTATTTCATGAAATAATTGAAAGTTTCCTTAAAAATAATACGAATTTGATTCTCAAAATCAATTTTTAGAAGCTGACTTCATAATTTTTGCTTCATGTGAACAAATTTTACCCTAACCTGTATGAAATATCATTAAGGACATAAATAATAAAATCCTTCATGAAATAATCTAATACAATAATACATAACAAAAAAACAGCAACTTTATTCTAACAAATCCTAAATTAAGACACAAAATAAATAATTTACCAAACAGAACAGCTTTGACTATAGTTTTGTTCATTCTCTGTCAGCCTTATCACTGACTTATGGGCCTTCTCCACGAAAAACTAATTTTCAAGCACACATGTCGCAACAGAAATACGATTTGACTTGTATTTTTCTACAAAATGGTAGGCAATATCTATCCCTATAGAACATTAATTTGTAATAAACTCAATTTTGTTGTAATGTGACCTATGGGGTTTCTAAAAAAACTGATTAAAATGCACTTTTATATTTGGGATATTATTATTATTATTATTATTATTATTATTATTATTATTATTATTATTAAATATAAGGATACAGAAAAACAGAGTAAATTCACTGTATGGAAGTCCTATACAGATAATATATTTGTATTACGAAAATTGCTAGAGAAAAGTCGTGAAAAATCACAGGCATTAGCATTGATTTTCATTGATTTATTAAAGGCATATGATTGTGCATCAATAATTTTATTAAGGAAAGTATTACAACAAACAAATACAAGTAACAAAATTATAAATATTATAAAATCACGAAAATATACACACGAAATAGATGCCAAATTAAGATGGGTTCCCTTTTGTCATAAGAACGTTATACCTCTAAAGGACTCTTACAAAAGGTACTGTTTATCTCCAACATTATTTAAAATCTATATTGATAAGTGCCTTACAAATTGGTCTAGAAATTTTCGTTATATGAGACTGCAAATTGAACAAAATTATTATTTACACCATCTAAAGTTGCAGATGATCAGGTAGTGATCGCACAGAATATGAATGATGCAGAAAATATAAAAAATGTTGAAAGCTTTAAATATCTTGGTTCAATTTTGGAGAAAAACGCAACTACAAATTTAGAAATTGAAAGAAGATTAATAATGGTAAGAGAATTGTTGGAATATTGAATTCAATTTTATGGAGTAAAAATATTTTGCATCGCACTAAAGAATTAATATTTAAGGCACTGATAGAAAGCACATAATATGGGGCAGACACATGGACAATGACCAGACTGCAAGTCGAGTCATAAGTGGTAGTGGAAATGGATTTTTTGGAGAAGGTCAGCAAGAAAATCAACAAAAGATAAAATCCGAAATAATAGAATCGGCGAAATTATGCAGGTCGACAGAAATATTTTAGAAATAATAGAAGGAAACGTTTGAGTTGGTATGGAAATTTAAAACAGAATACCATGGAAGAAACTGAATTGGATGGCGGAAGGGACAAGAGGAAGGGGTAGACCACGAGAATGTTGTTGTTTTTTTTTTTACATTGGGGATTTCATTGAAGTGGATTTTTTAAGGCAGGCAGAGTAACTATCTCATGCCTCCATGTTAAATTGCTTCCAGTGCACTTCATTAGAACCAGGTACCCAGCTTCGAAGCCGTTAGCCCTGTGAACTTACAGTATATTTATTTTCCCCTATTATCATAGTACAGGTTATCTAAGAAATTAGCAAGTTCTTTGTGATAGTAGAAGAGAAAGAGTGGGGGAAGGGAAGTGGTCCGTGGCCGCTTCTTTTAGGGCTCATCCCGACATTTGTCTTATTACTCAAGGGAAACCACGGAAAAACCTTGAGCAGGATTAGGTGTCGTGCTGACGACAAGCCAATTGGCTACAATGGGGTCTGAATATGTTGAGGTGGGAGGTTGTCATTTAATCATCATTTAAAGTGCTGCAACATTAAAATACATATTAATTATTTACAAAGAATAAAAAGCATCTATGCAGCCAATAACGTGATGACCTTGAAACAGAGCAATTACATTATTAGTGCATTTATAGATTTATGTCTGTCCGTAGAATCAAGTGGTTGTATAGTGTTCAAGTTGCTATTCGTCTTGTACGTTGTCGTTCCAAGCTAGATGGTGGAGTACGCTCTTAGGTCGTTTGTGCTTATCTAAAGCAGGGTTGTAGTTACCCAGGGAAGAAATTAGTGGGTTGTTGCTGTTGTACGACTTGGTGTACGTGCAGAAGGCTACGAGAATGTTGGTTGGATGAACACCCTTTTATTCTTCTATCTTCTGGAACTCTTAGCACATATCTAATCCATCGCAGTACTTTTCCTTTAATTCTACTTGTTTACAGAAAGCAAATAAATGTTTCTGTACGTTATTCAAATTATTAGGGAGTAAATTAATTACAAAAAAAAAAAAAATTATAAATAAATATAAAATATACTGTAATATACTTTAATTTTGCCTGTTATAGTTCACAAAAACAGATGAAAATAAATAGAACATTTTTTAAAGAAAAAATATTGGGAGCAGTTCGAGATCAGATACTTTAGAATGGAAGGAACTACGCAATAAAGAAATGTATGAATTTTATAATCTTTGAATCCCCGATTCATTTAGTGAAAGAAAAGTGCTTTCTAGCTATCTGAGGAGAAAGAAAGTAAAGCAGAACTGGCTATAACAAAATTATGCGCGACTTCATCTGATCTCCTTTTTTTTACTAGGTTATTTTACGACGCTTTATCAACAGCTTAGGTTATTTAGCGTCTGAATGAGATGAAGGTGATAATGCCGGTGAAATGATTCCGTGGTCCATCACCGAAAGTTACCCAGCATTTGCTCATATTGGGTTGAGGGAAAACCCCGGAAAAAACCTCAACCAGGTAACCTGCCCCGACCGGGAATCGAACCCGGGCCACCTGGTTTCGCGGCCAGACGCGCTAACCGTTACCCCACAGGTGTGGACGACTTGATATCATTTGAGAACACGCTGTATATACATTTTTTTCTAGTCGTCTGGTCACGTGTCTTTCTAAACAGAAAAACCAGAAACAGAACTGACTGTGCTACACGTACTTCGTAAAAGTACCGAGTCATTGTTGGCAGGCATTCGAAGACTGTGCAGCAATTGGCATGATAACCTCTGCTGTGAGAAACCCAATGCTGCATTCAATCAGTAAGGTTACAAACACAAGGTGATGTATGCCTTTGTAGTGAAATGAGAGCAGAACAATAGAACATGGGCGGAGGTGGCGGCTGTGTTTTTATTTCGAAGGTGAGTTCGTGACTTCGAATCCCAGTATAGATACTTTCAATAGCCCTACGAATTGATTCACTATTAATCCAGTCTCAATAAAAACCACTTTGCTGCTGCAAGCGGTAGAGCAGTTATCTTATGATGAATATCAGTATGGAGGTTCAGAGTTCAACGATATACTTAATATTTGGTACGTGCAGGATGTCGATCAGTTTTAATGGATTTCAAAACCCTAGTATTATAGGTTTATTTGTGAGCTTCACCTTGGGGAATTGAAGGCTTGTTTCCGAAAGTAGTAGGATAGGAAATGCATCTATGACTTGACGTTCAAGGGTATTTATATTGTTATATTACATTACCCACAAAATGAAATGTTCTAAACGTTGGTAGCTACCGGCGTAGCTCAGATTGTAGAGCAGCGGTCGGTATTTCATGCTGCAAGTGGCAGCTTACGTCATACTTTTGCAGTTCCAGAGGGAGAGTACATAGGCCAGTAGTTGAAACTGACGATCATCATGTCTGTTTCCAAACCATTAAACTTAAAGAGTGAAGCGAAACGAATATTTGTAGAAGAATGGGAAGATAAATTCTTTTGTCGAGTTAATCATGATCAACCAACCAAACATTTAATAATCTAATTTCACCTAAAAAATTTAATGAAGGTGGGGCAGCTATATTACAAGATCTTAGTACAAATCATCATATAGTTATTCTAAGTAAAAATCCTATTAAACCTTTATAAATTAATAAACTTCGTCTACCTAAACGTCATAATGAGGCATTATACAAACTCCATTGTCACGTGTACTTTTCCATAATATTAATAGTGGTTAAGAAAAATGCGTTGCCGAATATCATTCTTTCATATTATAAAATTGTGAAACTTTGCAAAGAAGTCTAAATAAGGGAAAATTGCTCTGATTTAAAAATCTCCCGAAACTTTACTACAATTCAAAATATCCACTCCTTAGGTCATTTTGTGATAGGTTTATTTCAATGTTCGGCTCGACATATATATGTGAGCATTTGTTTTTTAATGAAACACGTTAAATGTAAAGAGCGTTCCCGATTGACAGACCAACATTTATTTGAGCAATTATAAATTGCAACTTACGATGGAGAACCAGATTTCACTTCACTAATTAAACATCGGGATAGGCTGATTAAATAATTTAAGAAATCCATCAGAATGATGCAAAGATATAATAGACCTTACAGTTCGGTTAATTATTTCCAGACTATATGGACGAGGTTCAGTCCGACCAGCCTACTGTTTTTTTATGAGACAATTCAACGGCTCTAGACCGGGAGAGGTGGATGCAATCAATGACCCCCACGTTCTCCGAACTTGACATTGGATTTTTATTTTGAGGATGCTAAAGCAAGTCGTCCACAGTGTTCGTATTCGCAACATTCAACACTTGAAGCAGGGAATCAGAGAAGCTGTTGATTCTGTATCTTCTAATGTGTGTGACAGTGTGACAGGACATAGAACACCGTTTAGACATTTTCAGTCACCAATGGAGCCCACATAGAACTTCGAAAAACGTACGGGGAAAATTATTCAAGTTGTTTTTTTTTAATTTAAATCATGTTTAATATATGTAAATATTTAAGTCAGGAAACTAAGACAAGAATCTATAAAGCAGTAATACGCCCAATATCGACCTATACTTTGAGACAAGAGCGGATACTTCTAGAACGAAATGGATTTTAGAGACAAATGAGATGAATATTTTAAGAAAATTCGTGTATAAAACTAGAAGGCACAAGGTTACAAGTGAAGAAATTATAAGATAGTTAAATATCCAAGCAATAGATGACTGGGTGGATAGACGAAAAACTGAATGGAACCAAGAAGTATTCCGCATGGCATTGGATAGAATTGTACGTGTAGCAAGGGAGAGTTTAACTTTGGAGGGAAAGAGATCGTCTGGAAGACTGAAAAATAGATGGAGAAACTCATAATTTCTGGATGGAACAGGCTGTAGGCCTAATAAAACAAGAAGAAGAAGAAGGAGACCTTACTCCGTTTAAAATATATAAACACTTGAAACCAACAATGAATTTTGAGATTCAGTGTATACAGATATATGTGCATTTGGCTTCAATATTTTAATAGGATAAACTATGATCCGCTACCTAAAATTACTTTTCATAATAGGCCTAGAAGACGAAGACGATGAGATCATGGCACAACCCAAAAGGAACGTTTGAGTTTTGTGGGACAAGGCTAAATAATTGTAACACTATTCTGCTTTTCTATAGTAATAATAATGATAGCGAATTACTTAACACAATATAAAACCTATGTTTGGCTACACATAATCACCTGCCTCAAATAATATTGAATCGTTAATATGATTAAAACATTTTTGTCTCTTAATTCTCCTTTTTGGGACAAAGTAGTGCTCATCTCACGGAAGAAATTATGCCAATGACATTAAAGTGAAAATATGTCGAAAAACATTTGAATTTCGTCAATGTAGAAATAAGTTTGAGCTACTACTAATAAAAGATGCTTTATCAAAGTGAAGTCAGGTAGTTAACTAGTTGCGCATCCTTACAGAATACAGTTAGTGATTTCAAGACAATTTATTCTTCTGTCCATACATAAAACAAAGTACCTTACCTCTTTCACAGGCATATAACACAACGGACAATTGTATTACAGGAAATAACGTGGTGTTAAAGGCTACGAAAACATCTGAACATGTATGCTTGTAGAAGAGCTATAAAACCTGAAAGTAGAATGAGATTTTTATTGATTATTCAGCTGCAACTTATGCAAATAAGCGTTCTGTTTGAGCACAATATCCAGTTCCTTTGTAACCAGAATTATTTTCAATACAGCCGGCTACTCTTGATCAAAATTTATTACAAATAAGTAACGTAAGAGAGGCAATGTAATATACCTATATTTAACCCAATTATTATATAACAGGTACTTGGAAATTTATCCTTTGAAGAGGTGGAAAAATTCAAATATACTGGAGCAACAATAACAAATATAAAACACACTCGGAGGGAAATTAAACGCAGAATAAATATGGGAAATGCCTGCTGTTATTCGGTTGAGAAGCTTTTGTCATCCAGTATCCTCTCAAAAATTCTGAAAGTTAGAATTTATAAAACAGTTACCGGTTGATCTGTATGGTTGTGAAACTTGGATTCTCACTTTGAGAAGGAAACAGAGACTAAGGATGTTCCAGACTAAGGTGTTTAGGAAAATATTTGAGGCTAAGAGGGATGAAGTTACAGGAGAATGGAGAAAGTCACACAACACAGAACTGCACGCATTGTATTCTTCACCTGACATAATTAGGAACATTAAATCCAGACGTTTGAGATGGGCAGGGCAAGCAGCACATACGGACGAAACCAGTAATAGGCCTATAGCGTGTTAGTTGGGAGGCCGGAGGCAAAAAAACCTTTGGGGAGAGCGAAACATAGATGGGAAGATAATATTAAAATGAATTTGATGGAGGTGGGATATATGGTAGAGACTGGATTAATCTTGCTCAGGATAGGGACGGATGGCGGGCTTATTTGAGGCGGCAATGAACCTCCAAGTTTTCTAAAAGCCATAATTAAGTATGATAAAATAGGCAAAATGACCTGTAATATATGGGCACATAATTACGTTACAATGAATCAAACTAAGCCACAGGCGTAGCTCAGCCGGTAGAGCGTTTGCCTGCTAATCCGGAGTTACGCTCAGGGAGTGGGTTTCATTCCCGCTTGGGCTGATTACCCGGTTGATTTTTCTCCGAGATTTTCCTCAACCGTAAGGCGAATGTCAGGTAACCTATGGCGAATTCTCGGCCTCATCTCGCCAATTACCGTCTTGCTATAAGCAATTTCATCGACACTAAATAAACCAGTAGCTGATACAGCGTCGTTAAATAACCTAGCAAGAAGATAAAAAAATTTATTATGAATTTAAAATCTGATTTAGGGTTCTCTGATGGAACGCTTCTATTGAATGAAAATTGTAACTGCAGAAATTATTATTGTAGCTGGCGGCCAGCAGCGGAACCCACTCCCCTCCCGACGGAGAGCGGGTTTACACCTCAGACAGTTGAGGTGACTGGAAAGGGGCTTACACCTCAGACCGTTTGAGGAGGAATATGGGGAGGCTGTTGGTATGGAATGTTACACGGATTTGAAAGGATGACGGCACTGATCGTCAGGGTGTTAGCGGTTAGGTCGGTGGGCTTGCAACTCATCCCGTGGTTGCACAATAGACCTCAGATCACGGTGCAGGGATGTTCCCTTCCCGCCCTCATAGAGAGAAAAAAGCTATAGAAATTGCACACAGCAGCAGGAGCAGCAGCAGCAATTACATGAAGGGCTTGGTGCGTGGGAAAAGGCGAAGGAGAGAGGTCAAATACTCACTTAACATTTCCTGATCAAAAGCGACCCTATGATTATTATTATTATTATTATTATTATTATTATTATTATTATTATTATTATTATTAAGCATCTATAATAATTATGTGCCCTATGCTCTCCTCAATTTAAGTTACTACAGCACTTTAATTTTGGACGCTCTGTATGTTATTCCAGGATAAACTGTTCTATCTGTACGTTGTGTCCGTTGAATGACTTAATTTGAGAACAGTCTTTGAAGGGAGTACTTTATTGGATGTATAACAAAATGAATACGACTCTTTTAATGCACTACACAAAGAAAGTCTTCCCATTAACGAAGTGTTTAAAACATTCGAGTGTTCACTTGTAACACCTGCTTCTCTTATTAAGTGTGATTTAGAGTTTGACAAAAGACTGAGAGAGTAATTCCCATATCTCTCCCCACACTCTCAAACATGTAACCAATGTGGCTGACATGTTTATTCAATGTGTGAAAAGTCATTTTCGTGCATGCAAAAGCGTTACAGGTACACTTTACTGTACTTACTTTCAAATATCTGTCGCCTCTGTCATCACATAACACTAGCTAACAGTAAATTCATTCCCTTACAATGGCTCAGTGGCCAGAACTTCAGCCTGTCACGCAGGCGATCTTGGTTCAAGTCCTGGTCAGGCATAGAATTTTTCTTTGACCCTTGTAGCGGACAAGTGTCGCACTTGGTGGGTTTTTCTCGGGGTTCTCCCGTTTCCCCATGTTATGCATCTACATCGGCGGTGATCAAACTAGGTATCGTGATTACATCGTGTAATCAAAGACATTCACACTGGTAAGGGAAGTTTCCTGTACATTGCTCTCTGTCTCGCTCACGTACTGAAGGTAAGCAGTGTCGGTACTATGTCGCTCTACAAACCCTTTGTCTCTACGAGCAGGACAGAAGGTTTCATACTGAATGGGAAGAGGAATTTATTCGCTGTTCTGTTAATAGTAGTATATAGAAGCGACATTACAGGGCATTACGCTCAATACACAGACATAACAGGTATATTATTATTATTATTATTATTATTATTATTATCATCATCATTATTTATCAGCAAGTGTTACCATAATTCTTATATATGTGCCTGAATATACAGGCCTACATCTTCCCTTAAAGGATAAAGTAATTACTACGCTATATCTCCATTTTTATTTATTTTTAATCTTTTGGGGTGCTATGCATAGGCATTTCGCTAGCCTGAGCTACGAGCGTGCTAAACTAGCCCCGGCTATCGACTGTTTACTTGTACAAAATTCATCTCATATTACATTGCTAACACTAGTTTGTGAATACGAAAAATGTTAGTTCGCTGATCATTCACCGGAAGCCCGCGCTAAGAATGTCTATGAATATGGCCCTTGATGACTAGTATCAGTTATTTACTAGTTATTTATTTAATAATAGTAATAACAAAACTGATAGATTTATCAGTAGCAACAGTAGCAATGATGATGATGACGATGATGATGATGATAATAATAATAATAATAATAATAATCATAATAAGATAAACTGATTGAATATTACGTGTTAGTGTAATAATGAAACAAGGTATTAAACTCAAAGACCTGAAATCAGACTTAAATCATCATCATGAAGAAAAGGATGACATAAATAAATGTGGTGAACGAAATAGCTCGTTGTCTTAAACCTTGCAAAGAAAGAGAGTTCTATAAAAGCGTAATGATCAAGGTGGCTGAAATAATAATGAAAGTTGGTAATTAATTTTGAAAAACTGTGCATTTCTCTACTAAATATCCAGAAGACAATTCAGGAAATTTCTGCTTGTGTTCATGAGGAATATATATTTAAAAAAAAAAAACAAGAAAATTTGTGTATATGTTTTATTGGCTCTTGATGCCAATAGTGACATTACTGATACAGCAAAGCTTGCGATTTTTATTCGCGAGGTTGATGAAGAAAATGTTAGTACACGAACCACCACTGGTTGTAGTTTTCATGCCATGTACTTCTCCCCCGTCTCCTTACTTCTTAGACTGTCTCTCGCGTGTAATCACACTAATCACTGCCGTTCGAGTTTTAGTTACCGCTGATCTACATCGTTGTGTCGACATTTATCCATTATGTTATCATTTTCCGAATGTCGGCTGGCGACGCGCGGAGGGGGCTGGACAAAGGACGAGACGAGGTTGCCTGCTCGAAACCTGCGTACGCAGCGAATCTTAGTGTAGTCAGCTGGTGTTGGTTTAGGGAATGCACCTAGCTTGAGGGTTAGCGCAATAAAATTTGAAAAGTTGCAATGCTGGGCGCCCCTTCCCGAAATTAAATTCAACAGTAACTATGTTATTGAAGTGTTCTCCAGAGCTAAATCTTCACTATAAGTGAGAATACGAAATATTGTCTCAAAAACAGGAAGTGATCTAATGCGTGGCATGAAAACCACAATTGCAACTGTGATGATTCATAATGTCATAGTCTTAGGTCGAAATGTCCTTCACGCTTATGATTGTAGCTACAACAAAAGCAATTTCGCTCTTCATTGAATTACAATAAAAACCAAAGAATATTACGTCAAGGTCACAGTCGAAATTTGTACAAGGATGAATCCAGACGCGCTCGTTTATTCTAAACCACGAAACCGCCGCGTACACTCAAGATTAAGAACTGTGGGTAGCAGAGTTAATTGCACGCTCCCTATTAACACAGCCTGCCTTCATATCCATAACCACAAAGTGTTTTGCTACTGGTTGAAGACTGTATCGTCAGCACCGATTTTATGGATTCTACTATTATTTGTTCTGTGGATATTTCGCCAGAGATATCCGCTTAAATCGCTTAAAGCATCTGGTACGGTATAGCTGTTTTCCTACACCTACGATAACAGTAGATACGAAGTACAAAGATATGATGGACAATAGTACAATAAAAGCTACCGCCACCGCCACCACAGACAAATAACGCAGAAAAACCTCCAACTCAATGTATACTTTCGAGAGACTATTGAAGCGATGTTAAAGTAAGCCAATGGTGTGCGATGATGGATAGCTTCTGCAAAGGAACCCGGGGCAGAACTTCTCGCGGGAGGACTTCCGCCTCGGACTGTTAAGGGAGCCTTGGAGGAATTGCCGAAGCAGGAGTGGTACATGGACTCTATTAGCTGTAGGGACCGGTCGTTAAGGGGCTCAAGTGGTTAGGTCGGTGCGCGTAGAGGATCGGGGGGCACGCAACTCATTCCATATAGGGAGTGTACAATAGACCTCAGGTCGTAGTGCGTGGAATGTTCCGTCTCTCCCTTCTAACAAGAAAAAGAAAAAAGCCAATAGTGGCAAAAATCGGAACTATATCTCATGTTACAGAGTCTGATCGATATTACAGGTATCCATCTTACAAACAATATTCATTTAATTTAGGTTCTACCCAAGGGCTGATCTTTCACTAAACACCCAGCTTTCTCCAATCTTTCCTATTTTCTACCTTCCTCTTTGTATCCTCATATGATCCATATATCTTAATGTTGTCTATCATCTGTTATAAACATATTATCACTAGCATTTTTCTTATTCTTCCCAAATGAGCGTAATAATAATAATAATAATAATAATAATAATAATAATAATAATAATAATAATAATAATAACACTTTATTGCTAGAAAAAAGATACATATTGATTTTTGTATAATAATTATTCTAGCACCCCCAAAAAGAATTAAAAAAATGTTTTATTTAACGACGCTCGCAACTGCCGAGGTTCAGCGTCGCCGGTGTGCCGTAATTTTGTCCCGGAGGAATTCTTTTACATACCCCTAAATTTACAGACATAAGCCTTTCGCATTTAAGCACACTTAAATGCCATCGACCTGACCTGGGATGCCGGGATCGAACCCGCAGCCTCGGGCACAGAAGGCCAGCGCTATACCGACTGTGCCACCCAGGGCGAACAAAAAAAGTTACATACTCGTGCTCATGGAACATCAATAAGTAAAGACTGAAATATTTAATAAGAAATTCGCTAAATGAACTGAAGCTGTAAATAATAGAATAGAATGATTTATTTTCGCTGGCAGAGTTAAGGCCATAAGGCCTTCTCTTCCACTCAACCAGCCTTAATCAACACAATACATATTTAAATTACGAATATTTACACTACACTTAAAAGATTCTAGAGTAATATTCTTCAGTTAAGTTTTAACGACTAGTAAATGTGTATTTAAATTTAGATAAACTAGTAACATAACTTATGAGCTAATTTAATTCAATCAATTATAATTAAGTGCAGATAGCCAACAAAATGATGATAATTAATTTAATATAAGTTTACTAGGACTATGTTATAGGGAGAAAAAATATATAAACCTAAAACATATTTATATAATGAGAATATTAATGTAAAGAAATTTTGCCATTAGAGATTTTGTATTCTATTTAGAGAAATTAATGGTAATAATAAGAATGGACAGATGTTAGTTTCATTATAAATAACAAACATTAATCAGTAGTTAATCTGTTAAGCAAGAATTTGTGTAATTTTGACCTAAATGAATTTATTGTCCAACAACCCCTTACATCACTCGGAAGCGAGTTCCAATTTCTAGCAACTGAAACTGCATAGGATGAAGAATATAAAGATGTCTTGTGGTAGGGTATAATGAGTAAATTGTTATGATGAAATCTGGTACTTAGCTGATGATATGCGGATCAATTTTGAAAACGAGAAGCCAAATAGATTGGGGTAGCGGTGCGCAGAATTTGAAATAAGAGAATGCAGGGCTCGTCGATCACTTAGTCTTAGCCAAGAAAGATTTTAGAAAGACGGGGAAACATGATCATACTTACGAATATTGCAAATATAACGGACGCACGCATTTTGCACACGTTGTAGCCTGCTGATCAAATTTGCGTTTAGGTTACATAATACAATATCGCAATAGTCGAAGTGTGGCATCACGAGTGTTTGTACAAGGATTAATTTTAATTTATCAGGAAGAATTTTTTTTAGTTGGTTATTTTACGACGCTTTATCAACATCTTAGGTTATTTAGCGTCTGATTGAGATGAAGGTGATAATGCCGGTGAAATGAGTCCGGGGTCCAACACCGAAAGTTACCCAGCATTTGCTCATATTGGATTGAGGGAAAACCCCGGAAAAAACCTCAACCAGATAACTTGTCCCGACCGGGAATCGAACCCGGGCCACCTGGTTTCGCGGCTAGACGCGCTAACCGTTACTCCACAGGTGTGGACTATCAGGAAGAAAGTACTTCAGTCGCTTTAATGAGTAAATAATAGAAAATATTGTTTTAGAAATGTGATTCACTACTTCATTCCATTCCAGGTGACAATCCATATAAATGCCAAGGTCCTTCACAGTCGAGCTGTATGAAATAGTAGTATTATTTACAATTATCGGTGGTAAATTTTGTTTGTCACACTTCGATCTTTGATGTTATATTAAGATATCCCGCGATTTACTTGCATTTGAATGAAGTCCGTGCGTTTTTGACCATATGGATATTGAAATTAAGTCATCATTAACTTTAGTTATAGCGTCATTTATGTAGTTAGGTCGAGTATGCAGATAGATAACGGATTTCTTTAAATAATGCTTTAGAATGGAAGATGTTTTGGGAGGTAATGGTGTTGATTATGACTATGATTATAATATTGTGGTGGTACCTGTAACGACAATGGTGATTATTACGACGTTGGTCATCAAAATTTGTTTAATTTTCTCTTCTGATCGAGTTCTACAATGTTTCTACAAATATGAAGGAGGAAACAACTATTTTATCCGTCTCGGAATCGAAATCACGCTCTTCCAGTCTATGGATTGCCGTTGTACTCGTAACATTACCGAAGACAGTACACGAGTGTTTTTAAAGCCAATGGCATGATGCTCGAAACAGGTCGCCGCTGCTTTTACTTTGAACAAATAAAAAAAACACACAGATTCAGTGCAACATTTCGCCTACTGATCACCGCCCTTATTTCGTACGTGTGTTATTACAGAGCGAATAATTGTACGTGTGATTCTGTCATTAGGGGACATAAAATAGAAAGCCTCTGTATCATGCGCAGTGTCTACATAATCAGAACCTGCAGTTAAAACAGGAATTTAATTCACCGGTTACGAATTACGACACGAGAAAATGTCGATATTGGATATGCACTGATGTATTTTTTATGTTTCATTTTTATGTCTTTGTCCGATTTTTTTACACTAGTCAGGCTACATTTGAGAAATAATTAACATTTTTTTAGGATAAGACTTTTATTTAGAGAGTCGGAAATGATTTAATCTCACCGTAATATACAATACGTAACAGTTAAGGGATGAAAGTCATGGTCGAGTTCGAATCCTGAATATAGTTAGGAAAGTATCGGAAGCCCTATTGTCTAAAATGTAGGCTACTTTTATGACAAATTGTCAGAAGAGTGGAGCAAAAGTCACTTTACACTCTTAAAAAATATGTACAGTAGCGTGCAAATTAATCCGAACAACGTAATTACTTATGCAAAAACACTCAAACGGGATAAAAAAAAGGATCTAAGACATACCTCAGTAATCTATGTGGCCTCCCTTGTTCCTAATAACAGCTCTGAGACGGTTTGGCATGGATTCCACTAATTTCCCACAAATATTCTTCATTTCTTCATCGCGAAACCATACACCAATGAGGGCAGAAATCATCTTCTCCTTTGTAGAACAATCCATTTTTTGCATTCTTCTTTTGCAAATTGACCACAAGTTCTCAATGGGGTTGATGTCGGGTGAATTGTCTGGCCAGGGGAGTACCTGAATATTCTTCTTGTTGAAGAATTCTGTAGTTTTTCGAGACGTATGGCATGGTGCCAGGTCTTGTTGGTACACACCTCTGCCGTCCGGAAATGTTTTTTGCAGCTGGGGTACGATTCTGGTTTCCAATAAGTGAATATATTTGTCAGAATTCATCATTGCCTTGTTAGGTATTAATTCTCCAGGCTCTTCATGTGTAAAACAACCCCAAAACATTACTTTGGGGGGGGGTAATTTGGGTGCTTGTTGGAGATGATCTGCTGTTACTTTTTCGGATCCTTTCCGTACGTAAGAAACACGGTGGCCGTGGACCTAGAAATGAGACTCATCGGAAAAAAGTACATTCTTCCAGTCATTCACTGTCCAGTGTTGATGTAATTTTGCCCACATTAAGCGTTTTTTGCACATAACAGGGGTTAGCAGTTGCTTCTTAATAGGCTTACGAGCCCTTCGTCCAGCTTCCAAAAGCCTACGCCGCACTGTTGTGACGTGAATATTCGCCCCAGTGGTAGCCATTAACTCGCGGGTTAAGTCGACAGCAGTTAGTCTAGGATTTAATTTACTTTTCCTGACAATTAAACGATCATCTGCAGGTGAAGTCTTCCTTTTCCGGCCACAGTTTTCTTTTTTCTGGGGCGTCATGGATCCAGTCTCCTTGTATCGTTTTATGATCGAATTAACAGTAGCCAAACCGATGTGACACTCTGCAGCAATTTGCCTCTATGTCATAGAAGAATGCTCTTCTAATGTTATAATTTTAGACCGTTTTCGTGGAGTTGTATCCATTTGTGAAGACGACAGAATGTACACAGGACTGCAGTATTAAGTCTTCAACACAACTGAAATGCTTATAAGTACAAAATGACAGGCAAAATGTTACATATTATAAAAAAATAATGACGACAGACCTTCAACAATGGAATTACACGTACTACAGATGTCAATTAAAACAGTATGAGCAGCTGTGAGGCCAACAATGACAGAAAATGTAAAAATATGTAGTGTTCGGATTAATTTGCACGCTACTGCAAGTGTAGTAATATCATGAAAACAACACATGTAATTTGGCGTCAGTAATTCACTAGTGTCTTTTAAGGTTCTTACCACAGATAGTTGAAGCTTTGCATGTTGGCTACGAAACAAAAGAAGCCAAATAAAACTAACGAAAGACTGTCGCCGAGCTTAGCAGGTAGTTGGCATGCGGTTAATGTTACTATCTGATTGTTTACACGGAGCGTATTCCGAATCTCAGCGCTGAGCAATCTGATGGCATCACGGTGTTCCGAATTTCAGCGATGACGTCACTGATGCTCCACCGGTGTCGCACCGGTTCCATCAGCTTGCAGAGGTGGTGGCAGTATCCATCAACCGCCATCAGTGAATCTGATTGGTTCTTATATAGGGCGGGAATTAGCAGAAGAATGACATCGTGCACTGTTGTGCCATGACGGTGTGTTCTGCTTTAGTTCTGCTGTATTGTTTGTAATGAGCACAACGTAAAAACAAAATATATGTTAATGGCTTATAAACGAACATGTCAACGGACCAGTTATTACTAGGCCTACTGGTTCAAGAAATAAATTGTTTATGCTCTCTTTTCTTTGAACGAGATGACAGTATGGAAATTTCGCAAAATCTTGGTAGCGTAGCACAATAACAAGTTGTACAGCCGCCATGAAAGCCATTGAACCTTCCAGAAGTTTTGTTCCTATTTCGCTGCAGCGTAACATCATTGATGTCCACCGGTCCTGTGAGATTCGGAATACGCTGATGTGGTACCAGCAATCATGCTGTCACGATTGGGGACTGGATTTCTAGGTTTTTAACTATTGTTTTCCTTGCTTCTGAACTCCTAATTTCTTCAATACTTCTCCGAATCATGATCGTAGGAGTCGTATATGTGAATTCTCTTGAACCTAAAAAAAACCTAAATTGGAACTTAGTAGGCCTACCTAAAAAAAACTTAAATTATTGTTGACAAGCGTTATTCTCTATTTACTGCGTTATAGGCCTATAATGATTTTTTGAGGGAAATATCAATATATTTAGAGAGAGAGAGAGAGAGAGAGAAAGAGAATGAAAAAGAGAGAGAGAGAACTCTCGACATGGAGGAGGCTGCGTCAGTTTCTAGGCAAAATCTGTACTTAGCAGTGATAACATCTATGGCTCCCTTGTTTCCTCAAGGCACATTTCAGTGATCTTCCAAAATATATTGAGTACTTGGAATCTTCGTTGCTACAACTGAAAGATGCAATTGGTGTCGAAGTCGTCACATTAAAACTGAAGAAAGTATTGCAGAGGAATTCAGAGTTTGAAAAAATGAAAAATGTGTGCTCCATTCTCCAAGGAGAAAGCTTCGATTGTCGTTACCATGGGTACCTGCTGCAGTGGTAGCGATGAAATTTACACCCATGATGATTTTTATAAAATAACAATAATAATAATAATAATAATAATAATAATAATAACGGTAATGATAAATTTAAAATACTCTTTATAACTAGCTTACATAACATAAACTGGTAAAATTGGAGATAAGACTGAGGTTATGATTACATGGGCATAACTTGAGAATGAATAAGCATGACACAGAACGCATAATCCATGAAGTCTTAGAAATTGTCATCTTCTAAATTCATTTCATTAACTTTATTTCAGTAAATAAATGTCTCATTAGTTCTGCAGTGCCTGAGAAAAGTGACGTAAGTCAGTTTCCACAAAACTTTTCTGATAATTTATTGACAAGTTACACTGGTTTATGTCTATTTGATTTTTTTCTGTATGAATTATTGTAATGGGAGAAATACTTATGTCTCTTTTTCCAAGCGAGCAGATGTTCCGTGAGTTGTCAATAAATTATCAAAAAAAGGTTTGTGGAAACTGACTTATGTCACTTTTCCCAGGCACTGCAGAGTTGTTCAGGCGAATTATAGCACTGAGTGAGGTGTAAGGTTGGTCTTCACGTATCTTCGATCTTACTAGCTTTTCGCTAAGTTACGACTAAAGTAACTCTGAATAGAAATTCTTCGTGTTCTACCTACCGGTATTAAATTGAAAGTGAAGTTCAAGAAACGTTCATGAATCCGGCCAAAAATCTAAGGATGTGAAAAGCTAGAACTAATGTTGCAAAGAAACAACGGTTGTACTTTAAGGGAGTAGCTGCGTTACCTTCTCCTTTAATCACTACGCTGTCACGTGACATACGAAGCAAAGTCATGCACAAAACACACTGCAACAGCTATATGAACACCATTTTCTCAAGGTCGGCAGCTACTCAATTTTTCATTATAGACTTGTCATTTATTTAAACTTAAATTTTGCAACTTCACAGTTAATACGGACAGCTAATTTATTTATATTTGTTTACCTGCTATCTCACAACGTGCGATTTTGGGGGACAATTACCTTAGAGCTGATTAATAGTTTCCTTCCTAGGGTGCAATCGTCTCGTTCACGAAAATCAAACACGAAAAATACTGTAAATTATTAACTAATTTCCACAGCTTCAAAAGCCGGTTACTGACGCGGGCAGTAGCGTGGTGCCTTCCGGAATCTTACGGGAGAAGCTAAACCTGAAGGATAGGTGTTACCAGACCCGGTTGCTAGGAGACACATGAACAAGCCCCACGCGGCATTGTGTTGGTCTCGCCATATTTTATCCCATCTTGCAACTGTCATCATTACACTTTATTACTTCTACCTGTTTGGTCTCGTCGTACGGCGCGAGGAACACAAGAAAATAACTCTACAGCATTGTCCCTCTTCACATGCCTTCAAAGAATTTACTGCAGGGTCATAAAGGCCATCTTCTTTCTATAAATAGATTTCTTTCAAGAGTCATACGCGTGTAGTATAAAACAGTAAAGCTCGGAATGCAACTGACCGAAATCGAGTGTGTTACGTCAGTGGTTCACACACTTTACTGAACGCCCACGTTATCGCGACACATTTATTTTTAATAATGATAATAATAATAATAATAATAATAATAATAATAATAATAATAATAACAACCAATGATTTTCTTCTGAGAAATTACTTCTGTCCAAAGACTAACTTATTTTAGACTAAAAGGTTACAAGTTTAGCTCCGATGAAATGAAAGATGTGTTTCGCTTTTACATAGGCCTGAGTTACAGTTCATCCTAAAAAGTATTGAGGATTCTGTACTTGGGAAATATAATATGTCTCCGTTTATCTGTATAGAAATAAATAAGAACATAAGTAATTTTTCCCCCTATATCACGGTTTAGTTTCGATAGTCTTCCTCCATAAAGAATTCTGCAATATTTCCCTGACTTTTTTTTATACTTGGTTGGTATACAGAATGGCGCTACAATAGACCGACAAACTTTGGAATAGAATACATTACTTTTCTTTAACACTTTTTGTTAAGGAATAAATAGGCTGCGACGTTTCATTTCAGTGCAAGAAGGTTTCAAATGTCAGTAATTGAGTGATCTTACAGTAAGCAATTATTTGACAATTAATTAATAAACTTAATAAACAAATCATTAATGTTACATGTAGTCGCTTGACCCTCAAAAACAGAAAAGAAACAAACAAAAATAAAAGAAAAAAATACTTGCTGCAGTGTTCTTAATTGGTTATTTAACGGCGCTGTATCAATTACGAAGTTATCTAGCGTCGAAGGAATTAATGATGATGGCGAGATGAGACCGAGGATTCATCACAGATTACCTGAGATTACCTGATATTTGTGTTACTGTTGGAGAAAATCTCGGAAAAAAGCTCAACCAGGTAATCAGCCCAAGCGGGTACCGAACCAGCGCTCGAGCGCAACTCCTGATCGGCAGGCAAGCGCCTTTGCCGACTGAGCTACACTTGTGGCTGCTGCTGTGTTAAATCAGAGGTGTGAACCCAATACACTACAGGTTATCTATATGATTCCGAAGTTTTCAGTTTGATTTAGAGATATCTTATAGAAGACCTGATTTTCGTTGTCTCCACAATTAATTGCATTTAAATGCGCGGCCAAATTTTGCATTTATAGATTTATGTAAACAAATAATAACAAGAAATTATAAATTTATTCAACTATACTATAAATTTAAATAATGGCCTTCAAGAGCACAGTCCAGACAGAAGCAAGAATTTTTTTTTTTTCATTTTCTTCCCTTTTTAATCATTCTTCCTGTGGTCTCCATTTATTCATATTTAGTAATCAATACTTTACAGGTACCAAGTCTTGTGATATTCTTGCGATACCAAGCTATCGATAGTTTTCATCCTATTGTGCCTGTTAAGGAAGTTCACCATAAACCGTACAGGTTAAACGTGTATAAACAAGTTCCGGTATATACGTCCGTTTACATCAAGACAACTCACTCTCCTTAAGAAGTAATCAGGATTGTGCAAGAGGTGAGGCAGACCTGTGGGAAAATGGCTCAAACAAATGGGGAATTGTGCCTGACGAGGCATTTTTATTGCAGCTGTCCACAAGAGTAATGCCAGTGTCGCAAACCCCAGCATGTGAAATGTGGCTCGACTGGTGGACAATCCATTTGGGATGAGCAAGACAATACTGTCCGCCAGGAATTCGACCATGGTCAAAAATAAGACCTGATACCATCGGAAACACACATCAAGCAAAATCCGAGAATGATAGCAGGATTATTCTCAAAAAAAGAGACGAAATATTTTAAATAGGATCTCTACCTTCACTTTGTAAATATGCTGTTCTGGGTCCGTCTCAAAGAGCGAAGAACTATTCACTCTGTCACGTTACTCTTCAATATTCTTCAGAATTCTAACCCTAGCTACTTAGCTTCTCGTTTTCAATATGTCCCCATATCACGAAATAGGTACTCGCTCACAACATATTCCTGAACACTGAACATCCTCCTACTCTTCATCATTCACCGTCGTTGCAGTTCATCTCTGGTACTCTCTACCACAGCATGTCAGAGACTGTCGGACATTATCTAGTTTCAAAAATAAACTAAAACTGCACTTTTTCAATTCAGATTCCTTTCAATTATTAATCCTATTCTCTCCGATAGTTTTGTAAAAAATATATATTTCTTTTTCTTCCTTTTCCTATTTCTGTTCTCTTGAACACCAGATGAATTTATTATCATATCCTTTTTATTCTGGATTTTATTTAAATTACGTATTTTTTATTATTGCATTACATTCCAATTGTTGTATTTTCCCTTACGTTTTCCCTGTCAACTATTTGTTCTGAGTTGCTTTTATTACATTCCGATATTTAGATTTGTATTTTACATTCTTTATTCTATCACGGTATTATTTTCATATTGTTTAGTGTCGGTTTTGTTGTGCTATTATTTTTTGTATTCTGTTCCTTAACATTTTGTTAAATTTCACTGCTTGTAGGCCTATACTTTGTGATCTGGTAGAGTGTAAGATAAGGCCTTGTGGCATTAACTCTGTCAGTATAAATAAATAATTATTATTAATTATTATTATTATTATTATTATTATTATTACATATTATACACTAAATAACTTTTACCGCTTACAAATCAAACGGATCCAGGTTCGATTTCCTAGTAAGGAAGTGGATGTTATTCTCCTTTCTGTGTTGACTGAATTTGTATACATTGCTTTATATTTGTCCTAAGTTGTCTTTAGCAGTGACCTTGCTTCATGCTTGAAACATGTCAAAGCAAGTTTCTTATACCATGAACATCTAATGTGTTTCGATAATTGGAGAGATAGAGGGCGGAATAAGGAAGAATGTACTAATTAATTAGTACGACATATTATAGTTTAAATCATTACGAGTAAATTTTGTGAAACAATCTTTTGATATTACTAATAGGTACCTACTGTACTCTATTGAGATATTTTTAATTTGTCGAGAAAATTAAGTGCAACATTAGAACGCTGTAGAAGACAAAAGACAGTAGCTCTGTACTCCTTGACTTTACTGACTTGCAAAGACATGGGTGTAATTCCACCTGACGTACTCTGGATGCAGTTTTGCCAGCTTTCTACAGTCATTACAACATCTGAAGAATGAAATTTGCAAATATTTTCAGATATTTCATCCAAATCTATACCATTTAAGACAAAATTGCTAGGCCTACCTAAACATGGCAATAAATAGCTTGCTCTACACCACCCTACAAAAAGATTAATAATTTTGAACAATTTCATGGAATCCATAATTAAAATTTTTACTCAAAATGAAATTTGTTTTCGAAAACAGTTGAAATGGGAACGAAATTGTAACTATTTGTACGTTACTTACTTACAGCTTACTTACAAATGGCTTTTAAGGAACTCGCAGGTTCATTGCCGCCCTCACATAAGCCCGCCATCGGTCCCTATCCTGTGCAAGATTAATCCAGTCTCTATCATCATATCCCACCTGCCTCAAATCCATTTTAATATTATCTTCCCATCTACGTCTCACCTCCCCAAAGGTCTTTTTCCCTCCAGTTTCCCAACTAACACTCTATATGCATTTCTGGATTTGCCCATACGTGCTACATGCCCTGTCCATCTCAAACGTCTGGATTTAATGTTCCTAATTATGTCAGGTGAATAATACAATACGTGCAGTTCTGCGTTGTGTAACTTTCTCCATCCTCCTGTAATTTCATCCCTCTTGGCCCCAAATATTTTCATAAGAACCTTATTCTCAAACACCCTTAACCTATGTTTCTCTCTCAAAGTGAGAGTCCAAGTTTCACAACTATACAGAACAACCGGTAAAATAACTGTTTTATAAATTCTAACTTTCAGAATTTTTGACAGCAGACTAGATGACAAAAGCTTCTCAACCGAATAATAACAGGCATTTCCCATATATTATTTATTCTGCGTTTAATTTCCTCCCGAGTGTCATTTATATTTGTTACTGTTGCTCCAAGATATTTGAATTTTTCAACCTCTTCGAAGGATAAATCTCCAATTTTTACGTTCCCATTTCGTACAATGTTCTGGGTCACGAGACATAATCATATACTTTTTCTTTTCGGGATTTACATTTGTACGTTACACTTGTAGGAATCTAAGATGGAATTTAATACCGTTTCTTCCATCTTATATTGTGTAATAGATAAAAGATCATTTATTTATATATTTGTTTATGTATTTATTTATTCGCTTCTTTATTTATTTATTTATTTATTTATTTATTTATTTATTTACCCTACAAATAAGGATCTGAAAATAACTGTTATAATAATTTCGGAGGTAAAGTGACTCACTTTATTTTTCTTTCCCAGGTTTCACCTTATAATACTCTGACACTACAGTGGAACCGTTCAAAATACAATCACTCTCAAAAGAATTAAGGAAACTGACTTTAATGGGAAACAAGAGGCCACTATAATCAACACTCTTACGAACAAAGAAATCTGTGAATCTGAGATCATATTTCGATGCTCTTCTATAAGAAGTCGTAGTTAAGTGGGTTACATTTCGGTTTGTTTATCCTATGTTTTGGAACAACCTATAGCAAAGACCTAAAATGACACGCGTTAATGGGGAATTTAATATAGCGTAAATTGAGGGGCGATAGCAGGTAAATCTTAATCCAGCCTTCCTGAACCCACACATATTCAGCTAATTCAATTACATGTTATTTTTTATAACCCCGGCTCACGCGAGGGTGTGGGGAGGACGGAGAGGTGGGTGCTCCCCAGGTGTGCTGGACAAGTTACAAGGAGCTGAAGCAGCACACATTCTGGGCTTAAATCACGAGACACCACACAGGCAGTGACGTCCCAAGATGGCGAGATGAATCGTTAATGCGCAATAGGAGCCTCAGAATGTACCTCGTATCCGCCTCGTGAATTGTGTCGACCAGCCACATTGTTGGATTATATCGCAATGGCTTAATCTTGCAAACGTACTGGACGCGCGTAACTGTACCAACCCAAAATATAGCTAGGGCTATTGCGTTACGTTACGGCTTTTAAAGTAAAATCTCCTCTCTACTGCGCATAACATATTTATGTTCAGAGATCAATTATGTTCCAAGTAACAAAGGGAATACAAGTAGAACAAGGGAAATATAAGCAGAACAAGGGAAATACAAGTAGAACAAGGGGAATATAAGTAGAAGAAGGGGAATATAAGCAGAACAAGGGAATACAAGTAGAACAAGGGGAATATAAGCAGAACAAGAGAATATACGTAGAAGGGGAATACAATTAGAACAAGAAGAATACAAATAGAACAAGGGAAATACAAGCAGAACAAAGAGAATACAAGTAGAGCAAGGGGAATACAATTAGAACAAAGGGAATACAAATAGAACAAGGAAAATGCAAATAGAACAAGGGGAATACAAGTAAAACAAAGGGAATACAAGTAGAACAAAGGGAATAGGGAATACAAGTAGAACAAGGAGAATACAAGTAAACAAAAGAAAGACAAGTAGTACAAGGAAATATAAGTAGAACAAGGGGAATACAAGTACAACAAGGGGAATACAAGTACAATAAGGGAAATACAAGTAGAACAAGGGGAATACAAGCAGAACAAGGGGAATACAAGTACAATAAAGGAAACACAAGTAGAACAAGGGGAATACAAGCAGAACAAGAGAATATAAGTAGAAGGGGAATACAATTAGAACAAGAAGAATACAAATAGAACAAGGGGAATACACGTAAAACAAAGGGAATACAAGTAGAACAAAGGGAATAGGGAATACAAGTAGAACAAGGAGAATACAAGTAAACATAAGAAAGACAAGTAGTACAAGGAAATACGAGTAGAACAAGGGGAATATAAGTACAATAAGGGAAATACAAGTAGAACAAGGGGAATACAAGCATAACAAGGGGAATACAAGTACAATAAGGGAAATACAAGTAGAAGAAGGGAAATACAAGTAGAACAAGGGGAATACATGCAGAACAAGAGAATGTAAGTAGAAGGGAAATACAATTAGAACTAGAAGAATACAAATAGAATAAGGGAAATACAAATAGAACAAGGGAAATACAAGTAAAACAAAGGGAATACAAGTAGAACAAAGGAAATAGGGAATACAAGTAAAACAACTAGAATACAAGTAAACAAAAGAAAGACAAGTAGTACAAGGAAATACAAGAAGAACAAGAGGAATACAAGTACAATAAGGGAAATACAAGTAGAACAAGGGGAATACAAGCAGAAGAAGGGGAATATAAGTACAATAAGGGAAATACAAGTAGAACAAGGGGAATACAAACAGGACAAGGGGAATACAAGTGCAATAAGGGAAATACAAGTAGAACAAGGGGAATACAAGCAGAACAAGGGGAATACAAGTACAATAAGGGAAATACAAGTAGAATAAGAGAAATATAAGTAGAACAAGAGAAATATAAGTAGAACAAGGGGAATACAATAAAAACAAGGAGAATACAAGTAGAATAAGGGGAATGCAAGTAAAACAAAGGAAATACAAGTAGAACAAAAAGAATACACGTATAATAAAAAGAATACAAGTAGAACGAAGGGAATACAAGTAGAAAAAGTAGAACAAAGAGAATGCAAGTAGAACAAAGGGAATACAAGTAGAAGGAAAGGAATACAAGTAGACCAAGGGGAATACAAGTAGAACAAAGGGAATACAAGTAGAACAAACAGAATACAAATAGAACAAGGGGAATAGAAGTAGAACAAAGGGGATGCAAGGAGAACAAGGAAAATACAAGAAAGACAAAGATAATACAAGTAGAACAAGGGCAATACAAATAGAACAAGGGGGGTACAAAGAGATCAAGGAACATACTAAAATAACAAGGGGAATGCAAAGATAACAGTAGGAATACAAACAGAACGGGGGGAATGCAAAGAGAACAAAGGGAATGCAAACACTACAAGGGGAGACAAAAGAAATCATGGGGATACAAGGAGATTATGAGAACACAAAGAATAGAAGGAGAACAAGGGGTACAAAGAGAACAAAGGAAGATAAGCAGAGACAAGTGGAATACAAGGACAACAAGGAGAATATACATTGATAATAGTGGGAATGCAAGGAGGAGAAATGGAATACTAGATCAAGGAGGCTACTATTTTCATGAGACTGTCAAATTCCGAAGTGATCTCCGTCTTGATTATTATTACTGAATTCGTGTTGTGTTGTATAGTGTAGTATAGTAAGGTAGATATACAGTATTAAATAGTACTAAACTGTTATTAGCGGAGCTGTAAAATTAAGTAGTTCATAGGCTAGTATTGTCGGACCATCGGATCTGTGCCCCTTCAGCGCTGTCGTCGTTTTTGGAAAAGTTAACGCCTGTACTCACTCCATTCTATCCGCTTTCCTCCCACCATGTCAAACAGCAGGCCACGAACCTTGCCGAATACGGATGTTGCCAAACTTCCGTCAAGCAGTGTCATAAATAATCGGTCCTCCATGCTACAATATCATTTCTTTCAATCAAAATATATCTTGTATTTCTACATTTTTGAAACCTAAATCCCATGTCTCGAATCACTTTCCGTAGCGTTTCTCTCCAACCTTGGAAATTATTATTTCGCTCGTAACCTTCAATAATTTCTTCAATGTCAGAACTTCTTCCTCCACGGTATAAAATTCTTGTATCTTTCTTCTTAAAATACATCGGTTCATATGATCTACAAGAATTAAAGTTTCCCTGTGTCTGTTCTTCCCTGGTGATTCTAACTTTTCATCTCCTGCATAGACTCCCTTTCTTCTGATTTTCTTTATTAGGCGCTCTAACCTGCCTATATAAATTACATAAAAATGTTGTATTATATCAGTATTAGTTAAGTAAGTAATTTTAATACGTAATCAATTTAAATAAAATAAGCCTCACCTGTGATCGCAGCTGCTCTTTTCGTTGCCTGATTTATAATAATAATAATAATAATAATAATAATAATAATAATAGCTTTATTTAACCTGGCAGAGTTAAGGTCGTAAGGCCTTCTCTTACACTCAACCAGGATTAAAACTTGCTTACATAGTTGAACATAAAACTGGACCAGAATTAAGTAATTACATACTGATGCAATTTAGGTACATAATGAGATCAAAAGAGGTAGTTACATAAAAATGTACCTCATAAAATAAAAATAAACGTAGTGGAATACATATTAATGTTATTAGAATCAAATATGAATCACATAAAAACAGAAGCCGATAATTCAATAAATCATGGGAAACAGATATTGACCTGTTTGTTTCTCTTCATCGAAAAATGCTATTACTTGCTTAATAATATTTTTTTCACCACTCCGTGCTACAGTATTCATGTTGAGTTGACAACACTGGACTGCAAGTACAAATAAACTGTCCCGCAAGAAGGCTGAAAATTGTGAGTAGTGGGGGAGAGAAAGGGAGAGAGGTAGAAAAGAGAGAGGTAGGAATGCAGGGAGAGAAATAAATTACCGAGGCTCAGAAGGAATTAGGGTTCAGTTCGCATATCTTACAGGGGCACAGATCCGATGGTCCGACAATACTTGTGAAACTATTATGTTATATTTACTCTGTATTTGATATGGAAATGACAGATTTGAACTGAAATGCATCTTGTACAGACAAGATTGATGAGAAATAAATGAATAAAAGTGACTCCCGTTCAAACCTTTGTGAAAAGAAAAACTTAGGACAGTACTACGTCAAAAAAATCACTACGAAGTATCCGCACACAACAGTCAGAAATACACTTTCTCGCACACTGGTGTTTAGTAATTTACACTTACATGTGATAACTGATAAGCATATGTAATGAAAACAAATTCTGACAGCCTGATCGAATTTCTAACAACTTGCTAGTTCTGCAAGGCAGTTCTGCTTCTACAGCTATGACCACGCAAGAGGGAAGACGGAAAAGAGTTTTGATATATAGCGGTTGTCAGCGAACTTAATTTAAGCAGTTATTCATAAGATGTACGTGTAGATTATGTCACCTCGGCGAGAGTATTGTTAAAATTATTACTAGTGTTACTTGAATGGTAACACTGAGAAACTGTTTGTATCACGTGGCACATCGTAGTTCTTAGGCAGATTAATGTCTTGTCATGTCATCGGCCGGAAAGTTTTCTCTTCTCCCTGTCGCAACACACAGCGGAAGAACGGTCAGCAGGCGTCCGGATAATCCAGCTGATGTGGGTTGATACTGACTACACATTCATCTACACTCCTCACGCTGTTATACCGCTACAGTACTGAATTTTATTAAAGATCATGTTCTTTCCTCTTCCTCCCCTTCTACTTTCTCCACATTTTATTTTTCTTTCTCCACTTTCTCTCGTTAGCCGCCTTGATGGCTCAGTTGACAGAGCGCTGGCTTACGAAGACATTACATAACTCAAAATTTAATATTGGAGAGGATGACATTTTTTTAACTTTTTTCCTATTTGGTATAAAATATTAATTTTTTTGTATGTAGACAGCTCATAGCTGTTGTAACTCAACCAAATAAAAATATTTTGAAAAAAATATATATATATTTTGGGGCCAAAATTTGAAAAAAAAAAAAAAAAAAAAAAAAAAAAAAAAAAAAAAACCAATGCAGGATTGTACTAAAACCGATATCCGATAACAGTTTTTAAAGATAGATTCAAACAATTTTTTTCCAATGAATTTGCAAAAGCATGTTCTACAAACTGTATGTAACAGAATTTTGATATTAGTCTCTACGTTTGTAAAATAAACAATTAAAATTGAATAATAATTTTCTTATTTATTTTCTTGTAAACAAACGGACGTATTTTTAAATGAAATCAATTAACAAAATTCTGTTACAGAGAAATGTTTCCTAATAGACTAAACAATGTGTATTCTAAATTTCATGCATGTATCTTACGAAGACATTACATAACTCAAAATTTAATATTTGAAGGAGAGAGGATGGCATTTTTTTAAACCTTTTTCCTATTTGGTATAAAATATTAATTTTTTGTACGTAGAGAGCTCAGAGCTGTTGCAACTCAACCAAATAAAAATATTTTGAAAAAAAAATATTTTGGGGCCAAAATTTGAAAAAAATATACCCAATGCAGGATTGTACTAAAGCCGATATATCTAAACAGTTTTTAAAGATAGATTCAAACAATTTTTTCCAATGAATTTGCAAAAGCATGTTCTACAAACTGTCTGTAACAGAATTTTGATATTACTCCCTACGTTTGTAAAATAAACAATTAAAATTTAATAACAATTTTCTGATTTCCTTTCTTGCAAACAAACGGACGTATTTTTAAAATGAAATCAATTAACAAAATTCTGTTACAGAGAAACATTTCCTAATAGTCTAAAGAATGTATGTTATAAATTTCATGCATGTAGTTTTAATAGCTCAGAAATTATATCCATTTTTGTCTGGCAATGTAGCAAAACAAATAAAGTTACTGGAAACCGATAAAAGCGGGCTTGTGATTTAAAAATCCATAGCGCAGGAAGTTTAAAAATGACGTCTCAACATCCGATACGGGCACAAATACTCACAAAATGTTATGCTATGCTTTCCACACATATCAAACGGTATTTTAAAGAAAAATAATTTTTTGAAAATTTAATTTACCGGAAACAACAATAAAAGTGGGCGAGTGATTTAAAAATCCACAACGCAGGACGTTTAAAAATGGCGACCCAACATCCGATAAGGGCACAAATACCCACAAAATGTTATGCTATGCTTTCCACACATATCAAAGGATATTTTAAAGAAAAACAATTTTTTGAAAATTTAATTTACCGGAAACAACAATAAAAGTGGGCGAGTGATTTAAAAATCCACAACGCAGGACGTTTAAAAATGACGTCTCAACATCCGATACGGGCACAAATACTCACAAAATGTTATGCTATGCTTTCCACACATATCAAACGGTATTTTAAAGAAAAATAATTTTTTGAAAATTTAATTTACCGGAAACAACAATAAAAGTGGGCGAGTGATTTAAAAATCCACAACGCAGGACGTTTAAAAATGACGTCTCAACATCCGATACGGGCACAAATACTCACAAAATGTTATGCTATGCTTTCCACACATATCACAGAGTATTTTAAAGAAAAATAATTTTTTGAAAATTTAATTTACCGGAAACAACAATAAAAGTGGGCGAGTGATTTAAAAATCCACAACGCAGGACGTTTAAAAATGGCGACCCAACATCCGATAAGGGCACAAATACCCACAAAATGTTATACTATGCATTCCACACATATCACAGAGTATTTTAAAGAATTTTTTTTTAATTTACTCATTTTTCACCAAAAAATACCATCCTCTCCCCTTAAGCACTTCAAAACATGCAATTGGGCTATTTATCTCTGAGTTCTAAGCATTTTTCGAAACGGATATGGTATAAAAGGGAAATTGGAAGAACCTCTGTTTTGAGCCACAGGCAATTAGGCCCTGACAATAATAATTAACTGGGAAACTGTATATAAGAACGTGGCACTATTTTGTAAATATTATTATTTATCCATCTGCACCTGACAAGGGAAGGGTTTCGGCTCGAACAGGAATTTTTGGTTAAAAATTTGTACAGAGACTTACCTCACAAAGGTGATGAAGACCGTAAAAGCAGTCATTTCTCCGTTTGGCTGGTATTGGTCAATACACTTCTTAAAAATGTACATGAGGATTCTCTATAAAATGCATGAAACAGCATGGAGTAGAGCAATAAGCACAACACGCAGAAGCAACACCTGAACAATCTTCTGAACCACACTCCAGTGCTGAAAAATCAAATGCTACCTGAATTACATTTTTGAAATCCGAGACTTGTTCAGGATTCACGTAACCAGTTGACTGCCAGGAATACTGAAGCATAGGGCATTACACTGGAGCAGACAACTGGTTATGAATAACAGAGTGCATTTTCATTATAAACACTCGATTTCCCAAGTTAAGTTCTGGATTCTCAGCAAGAGTCCTTATGCAATCTGTTATCCTCCGAGCATAGCTATATTTTGTATTGTCTAAGGAAATAGATATCCAGAGGCTGGATATATATATATATATATATATATATATATATATATATATATATATATTAGTGGATTGATCATACATTCCATGTCCTAGGCTTGGAATGATTAATTTATTAAGGTTGTGTCCTTGTGCGCATTCAATGACTCACACAACAGTCTACATTTTTTAATTAGCTGCAATATTTTCAGACGGAACGTTGGAGAAAAATGTTCTTAAATGGGCTTTAGACATTTTACCACTCCCACTAGTTTCTAGGCTAGGCTAGGCTTACGGATAAGGTGTCCCATCTCCTTAACTTGTGCAGTGCTCTCCCCACCCCTCAACTTGTACAGTGCTCTAACAGACAAACCACACATTACACAAACGAATGCTTTTGGGAGCTTTACAGAAATGTAAAGATGGGCCCGTATACAAATTTTGGATACGAAATTCCTGTTCGAACCGAAACTCTTCCCTTGTGAGTAATGTCAAGCTTGCATTAACTTTCTATAGTTGACGCATGTAGTTTACACGCGTTTGTTCCACATCCATGTCAAAGCACAATTACTTACTAAATAAGATTATTTGCACGCGTAATTATATTGCAACCTCCTATGCATTATAATCAATACAAAAAATAAACTAAACACATAAAGATAAACTCTTCCGAATAATCATATATAATACTGTACTGTATTCTATCTCTGATTGAGTTTATGGCTGATACGTACATCTATTATCAGGTAATACGCCTCGCTTGATGATGTGTGTCGGAGAAACAACAATAAATACTTCTTGAATCTGATTAGTGTAATGTGTTACTAGTCAGAGATGTATGTAATGGAGAGGGAAAGGAACTGGCCAACCTATCCCATTATCTCCTTGCTCATTTTCTTAATGACTGAAGCCTTATATGAACCATGCCTACCTTTCCTCCCTCTTAAATGTAACATACCTGTTAATCAGTGGGTCATCAAAGGCATGTTATTTAGAGCGAGAGGTTCCCTTCCACAGTCTACCTACCAACTATTAGTGAAATTAAAATTCCAAGTCTTTCAAATACAAAACATCTTATTACAAATTCTTAGGAACTCTTTACATATAATTCAATATCATCTATATTTTCAAGAAAGGTAATTTTGTCAATATGACATTTTGGCATCAAGCGCATCCCAAATCCAAAATTTAGTATTTTTCTAATTAATCGACTTAAAAACATAACTGTTCTGTATTCTGGATCCTTGTGATTACCCTCACTGGAGGGCTGATGATTTAATCAAATCCTTCTCTCTGATGTCGCTTATGAGGTTCAAATCTATTTTGGGACAGTTGGCTAAACAACAACAACATTAAAGAAACTGATGAATAATGATATCTCTCTCTGCATTTTCTAAATAAATTTGACGGTTTTCTTGCGAAGTGAATAAAAATTTAACACGTATCGTTAATTCCTGTCATTAGAAAGTCTGGAAATCTTATTAAGGGACAGAATTCTGCTATTCAGACCGAGTACGTGTGTGTTTTAGTAGACGAGACGGCGATGCGCTGTTGCCAAACCACGTAGATTTACCGGTATGGCATAGTTGCGCCCCGCGGTCAATTGGGAGGCCTAGGCATGGCATAACTGCGCCCCGAAGAAATCAGGTAGCAGAAGGGAGATGGCATAGTTGCGCCCCGAAGAAATCAGGTAGCAGAATGCTTATCGCATAGTTGCGCCCCGATGGGCATAGTACACACGAAAGTGATTGTCATAAAATAAATAAATTACTTAAAATATTACAGTAATTGCTGCATTGAAATCAGGTTAGGCCTAGCATATGATCAATTTTGCTATTTAAAATAACACTTTTTTTTTATCGATCACACACAATAAATGAACTGCATTTTTTGTTTGCACATCGATATCTTAACCCTACGGTATAGGGTTTCGAAAATTGAAACTTAGAACCATGGTGAATTATTAACTCTTTACCCTTTTCACTAAACTTAACATTCGTTTTAAATTAACCTCACTATACGCCACAGACGGTGTGAAAATCACTAATAAAATGTCAAGACTGCTAAGGCCCCATATTCCAACGGCTCACTCATTTGAATATGTCAGTGGGCAATAGTTAATAACTGCCAACTTCATGGTGTTCATTTTAACGGTAGGCTATTGATAATCACTGCATGAACAGTAGAAAAACGGTTAATAAAGTACTGCCAACTTCATGGTGTTCATTTTAACGGTATCGATAATGAATATTAAATCGAATAAGCAATCAATAAGGTTGGTTGATTACGAGGCTCGAGTTTCTGTAGTGTCTTTTTCTCTATCTATTTCATTGGGGCGCAACTATGCCATGTCCCTTTTCTCTACCTGGTGGCAACGGGGTGCAACTATGCCCACAAAACTGGGACCCTTTTTTATCTGCTGCATTTTATCTGACCGTGGGGCGCAACTATCCCCTGCCCAGATTTACAGCCGAGTTTTCTAATTAACCATGCACTTAATTATAAAACGCAAAATAGGTTTTCATTTATTTTAATGTATTTTATTGCCCACATCAATATGCAGATTTATTACACTTCCCCACAATATGCGAACTTCACTTCTTCATTTCACCGGATATTACGTAAGAATTTTCACGCAAACGTCAGCATAATTTCCATTCCACAAAAAGGTTTAATTTTTTTTCTATTGGTGTAATATTCGATTATAAACGTTACACGTTAAAAAGTGGTCATGGAGAGATTTTCTCTTAATCATTTTCATTTCACAATTGCTCCACTGCGTCATATCGAATTGGAATATGGTCTGCAGTTAAGAAGGGAACAAGACATGTCTCGATCGCACCCCGCCCCTCGGGTCTGTGCGACACGGACGCCTTCTGTCGCATTCCCAGAAGAGCTGAAGTATGCGAGTTGGTTAGATGCTGAGAGAAAATATTTTCTAAGACCGCCCATTTGTATGCATTTACATAATTTGAGCCAAGTGATGTATTGAACTTTCACAACACGTTGTCACAGCTCTGCCTACATATGTCATTCACTTCCATCAATCTCTCGGCATTCGTCGATATATGCGACGGCCAAGTTCACACACAATGTATTGGAGTTAACCGTTCTCGTTACATAAAGTAGTGTATTGAGGACCGATTTCGAGATTATCACGTAAATATACAGGTGTCCATCGACTAAAAATTTTGATAGTCTAACTGGATGACTTTAATCGATTAATCGACTGGTTAATCGAATTTTCATCCATTTTAAACAGTGTTTTCAATTCGAACAAAAACACTTCATATCATTTTATAACAGTCTCTAACTCCATATTCTATAAAGAAGAACACGTTTTTATAAATATTTTCAATTTACAGATGTATATCGCAAACATTTATTAAGAAGCAATTGACACTGATGATTTATACAGGATGTAAAGAAGACAAACCATTAAAATTGTATAGTCAGTGCATATCAGTTTACAGAACAAAATATCTAGAGAGATTTAAATTTGATTATTTCTTATAATGTCACTTTTAATTTGTAAAACACTATGTTTTTAAGATTAAAAGTAGTTCATTTATTTGTTTACATTTCGACTGAACGTGAAATCCACTGCCAATGACGTTGCGTCCAACACACTCCGAGACACAAACGATTGCTTCAGCGTACGCAAGCATATCGGGCAAAGTAAATAATCACCATTTATTCTGATTTTAAAAAGTTAAGACTAAAAAAGCACACTTTTTCCGCAACAACTCTCTCCGTCGTGTGACAGCTCAAATATGTCCTGCAATTACGTAATAATTTATAAACCGTACCTATCTACAATATTAAGAACGTGCAGTACATCGAATTATGAAATTTAATTCGCATCACACTTTTTTCACTTACAGAAAAACGTTATGTGACTTTTTCCTTCATTTATTTATTCTCTACCAACAGTAGTTTTTGGCAGTTTCTATCGTTTACACACACGCGCACGCGCACATACATACATACATACATACATACATACATACATACATACATAATTAGGCTGAAACTCTGTGAAGTTTGTCTACAGCGTATCGCCGGCTCACCTACGAATACACACACTCGTTCTGAATAGCAGCATTCTGTACCTTGGTCATTGCAGTAGGGTTGCCAGACTTGCCAATGACACAAAATAGCGGTAAGTGTTAATATGTATTTTATTTCATCTGCAAGAAAACTGTCCATTTTATTAACCCTTTCTTACCTATAGATACCAAATGGCAATAATTAACTTTATAGCATTTATATACTTGTGTCTTACATATGAAGGTAAATTTTGCTGGATAACTTCTATTTCAATACATTTTCATCAATATAGTTTTGTTTCAAATGTTGCCACTCCCGTAACTTGGTCACTGAATTGGTCCCAATACAGCTATTTGTTTCAACATGGATTGCTTGTAAATTTAATTTGGGTTAGAAAGGGTTAAGAAACTGCAAAGAGATAAATCATTTCTTATCATTTTCTGTAATGATAAGAGTGAATTCAGAATCGTACGTAAAGTAGGCCTATTTACGGAGTGAAACAGTGTTAATATTTAGGGGATAATTACTTTTTTCTGAGAAAAGCATTCATTTGGGACTAACATGGTATTATAATTTTTTGTTATACATAGAAAATAAGCTGTTAAGTCAACCTGGGTGGCGCAGTTGGTATAGCGCTAGCCTTCTGTGCCCGAGTTTGCGGGTTCGATCCCGGCCCAGATCGATGGCATTTAAGTGTGTTTAAATGCAACAGGCTCGTGTCAGTAGATTTACTGGCATGTAAAAGATCTCCTGCGAGACAAAATTCCGGCACACGAGCGACGCTGATATAACCTCGGCAGTTGCGAGCGTCGTTAAATAAAACGTAACATTTAACCTTTTTTTAATCTGTTAAAATCTGCACATTTATATTACGTCCTCTCTGTAAATTATTCTAATATTGAGGCTCTGAGTTTATCGCTTAATGATTATGATCACGATAACGACAACTTCCGTACGCATAGAATAAAGGTTGGTAATATTGTCATCATCATCATCATCATCATCATCATCAGCCACATGGTTTAAGCCTTGTTTGGCTTGTTCCGGTCTCATGAAGTACAGTATATAAATTTTAAAATTGTTGAAGCCATCTTTTCCTGGGTCTACCTATGTTTCGTTTACCAGTTGGTCTGTAGTCGAATATTAATTTAGGAATACGGTCTTGAGTCATTCTTTCAACGTGTTGCTTCCATTTATTCCTATATTCTATGAGTTTTTCAATTAAATTGAATATATTCAGTGAATATAGTCTGATATCTTCATTGCGTTTCTTGTCTAAGAGTGTATAACCTGCTATACTCCCCAAAAATCTCATTTCTACCACCTCGATTCTTTTTTCTTCGGATTTAGTAAGAGTCCAGAATTCAGAGCAGTACAGCAACATAGGGACTGCCATAACTTTATAAAATTTTAATCCTGTTTCTTTGCTAGTGTATTTTAAAGATCCTTTTATTACCCCACAGAAATAATTAAATTTGTTTATTTTATTTGTAAAATCTTCTTTTCTTGCATATGAGATATTGCAGCCCAGATAATTAAAAGTATTCATTTGTTCTATCATTCTTCCATTCAACACGATTTTGGCTCTAATTGTTTCTAATCCTCTAAAGGCTAACAATTTTGGTTTAGTAGCCGATATAGTTAAACTATTTTCCTTGCCAATTTTGTTTAATTTAAATATAGCCATTTGTAGGTCATTTTCAGAAGTACAAATTAAAACCTGATCATCGGCAAAAAGTATCGTATCTAATATTGTGATATGAGTAATATTATGATAGTTCTTTTTGAGAATTTATTACAATTTTACTGAGTGAAAGGAAGATCGGTTTTTTTACGTCAATGTATTAAGGGAATGTTCGTGGATAAGTTGCTGCACAAAACCGATCCTTCTCTCGCTCAGTAAAATTGTAATAAATTCTCAAAAAGAACGAACACAATATTACTCGTATACAGTTTTACCAATCTTTACCCTATATTATATGAACTACAGTAATATAACAAGAATTGGCCTGCACTGACAGTAATTTTGATTTTAACGTAATACTACGTCACGTAAACTACGACGTTATTTACTTCAAATGCGTAATGGAACCGAGAACAGTTGTTTGAATGCCGACTACAATAATAAATTCAAGATTTTATACTCAAAAACTTTAACATCAATAAATGAACAGCTACTGTAAAAGTAACAAATACATTAATTAAATCACTGCATCTGTGCCTTTGGGATATCAGAACCGAGCCATCAGCCTACAGTCACCTGCGTCATTCCAAGCTATAAACATCATCATGCTGAATTAAATTCTAGTCATAAAACTCTCATATCTTCATGATGTCTCTCTAATTTGTTTTGTTATATTCAGACATGAAGTGTCTCCGTTTTCTTCCGCTGTCATTTACATATTTCCACTCTACCAGTTGGTTGTATGTAGATGTCAAATTTCTCTCTGGAGAAAGAGAGTGCATTCAGACAAGGTACTTAGAAAATACGAGGATGTAATAAAAGCGGAATGCAGTTAACTTATGTACATGTCTAATGGATGAAACTTCTGAACCATCCTCTTTGTTTTATGCAACCCGCAGATTGTAATTTTCTACCTTCCTGTTTATACCAACGAATTTGCAGCACGGCAGTCCATGGAAGTAACTAATTCGTTATTTAACTATTATTTTTAATTTGCAAGCAAAATTTCTTGATCTAAGGTTTTTGCTTATTTATTCAAGCTGTTTTTAGTCAACTGTCCGAAGATAGGTTTCAACTTCATAAGTGATATATTATATATTATTATGATGTACCGAAATACATATATTCCGTGCAAAGATTCTGCGTCATCATATGATGAAAGATGAGTGGAAAGGAGAAAAATTCTCTCCGGCACCGGGATTTGAACCCAGATTTTCAGTTCTACGTGCTGATGTTCTATCCACTAAGCCACACCGGATTCCCATCCCGATGTCGGATTGAATCCTCTCAGTTTAAGTTCCACCTCTTGGGTTCCCTCTAGTCAGAGGTCTGCATCGGACGTTTTCGCTCGAGCGCCAAGTAGTTCATAGCATAATCCGATAGGCTGCGCACATGCATGATGAGGAAAATTGTAGCGAGCGATAAATCCTCGAACGGTATAAGCCGAGCGTTAGGCATTCGTTCTTGTTACAGTGATGAACTGTGTAGTAGTCTAACATCATAGATGTTTAGAATTTCAAAACTTTGCAGTGTTTAACTAACCTCTCCATAGTACAACTACAAAACTTGCTTTAAAATGTAATATAAATGTTGTAGGTAAATGTTTTTTTTTTTTTTTCACACAGGAGTGATTTTGTTTTTGCCACATCTGATAGATGTTATTGGATGTAAATGTAATTATTATAAACGAAGAACACAATCACGATATTGCAAGAACCGTATCAAGTTTTCTAGTAATAATAATAATAATAATAATAATAATAATAATAATCTCTAATAATTAGTGTATCAATCTTAGCGTCTGTATACCAGTTGTGCAGCATGATTAATCGTTTTATTATATTTTCTGTGACGTTATCTCTGTACTAATATTATTATTAATCTACTGCTATATCAATAATATTTTGTAAAACGTTTCTACATTGTCGCAGTATATAGGCGGAACACTATGTATGGACCTATCATATTATATATGTGGTAAATCAAATATTGAATAATTATTAATTAGCAATAATAACTGTATATCGAAGTTTTTCATACTATTTTATTTACAACTTCATGTTACTGTTTTGGTAGTTGGTACGTTCCATTAGACTGTTCCATTAACGTTTGTCATAAACGCAGAAAATAAAGCCTTATTTTTACAGTGTGGGCAAAACATATGTGTATCTTATCTGTCGCCTTCCATACAAGATAAGACATGTCGGTGAGATGACCTTGTACTGCGCTTCTATTTATTACGAGCGTATCACGACCGATCTTATCTCGCTCGAGGGTGCGACACTCGACCTAGTTCAAGCGAGCAATTTAACTCCAATGCAGCACTCTGCCTGTAGTGGCCTACCCTCATGCACTGCGGCATAGATGTATGACAGTGGACCATGTTCACACACATGTGCTGAGGTACTACTTTTATTTACATTCTTGGTTGGAGTTCAGTTAACTACGGTATAGGGCATGATGGGTTTGAATATATCAAAAGTAGTTGTGAAAGTAAGTAAAAAGTTTTGAAACAACTAAATCAGAGAAAGTGGGCCCTGAATTGTATTTTGAACTTTATTTGCTATTATATTGACCATAACAAGCTTAACAAATAAATCTAGTGGTAGTGTTACGCTAAAAAATATATATTTACACACAAACAACAAGCTGTTACTCTGAGGTTAAAAAAATTCTTTGTATACGAAAGTAACGTGACTGTAATTCAGTACAGAACTTGTGTTCTATCACAACGTAACAATTTCAAGATCTTGAACACGATTGCCAAGAGCACAGACAGTGTTAATCCTGGCAAAGCATTGCTCATGCGCACTTTCACGGTATTCAGAGCGGATCTCATAATACAGTTTAAAGCATGAACAAACCTCCACAATGACAGGTGCACACCTACACCATCATGAAATAAAAGTAAAAAGTAAAAAACGAAGGCAAGGAAACTTTATTACAATGTCTGAAAGATTTGGCCAAGATAAAAGCAACGTATAAAAAACTTTCTGTTACAACTTGTCTCATGACGTCATAATACGACCTCTGAAGAACGTGCCGGCGACGAGGCCAGATTGAGCATGAATTCGTGAAAATGTTACATCACTTGATCACGTGTGTATTGTCTCTCCGTTCGATGTTCGATAGTATTTAATGACGAAGGCGGATTCTGGGATCACGTAGCAAAGGTGGGATTCTTCTATCAGAGCTCCCAAGGCAAGGAGAGGTGTCGTTACTCCGTTATATAACACACAGCAAACAGTCATTCCGCGCTGTCTCCCCTACGAAATCTGCAGACACGATTTCCGTCATTCCGATCATATCTGAAAGCCCTAAAAAACGAGTTTCAATGCAACAGATTAATTCTGTTTCAAAATTCAAACCACAGTAGATACAATCTTAATTTTTTTGGTAACTGTGAGAAAAATACATATACCAGACAGCAGGTCGCTGAAGTTATCGTGATAGTGTACCTTGGAATTGTTCTGCTTGTCCATAACCCCGTCGCCAAATAAATGTAATTCGCTCCTTCACCGAACTGTTACAAGAACAAGCTAGGAAATGTCAACTGGCAATTGCAAGGACTTGCCCAATTTCCGTTGTGAAGCTGTAACAAGACATATTGCTTTACACGTAAACGAAGTTACAATCATTGCTTCACTTTCCCTATTACATTTCATTGTGTCATTTTGCAACATCCGATTATTTAGGCTTGCATTGTATTGAAATCAAATGATTAGTTCTTAATCTCTGCGTTAACAGCAGTGTCTAGTATATAGCCTACAGTCACGAAGCTTGAGTTGAGCGAACTAGAAACAATAGACTTTGCCTGTATTATTTCGCATTATCTGTAATGAGGCGATAGTAGCGATCATAGTAGTTAGCAACTATCTATAGATGCATATTTCCTACGTATTGAGCTTCGTGACTGTATATAGTAGACTGTGTTAACAGTTTCTCTAGGAATTGGAGCCTAGTCTTGATTATCTTTCTAAAATAAATAATAAAATGTGTAAATTTCTACATTACAAATACTCTTCAGAAAACTATAACAAGCAGTAAATTCGACATGAAAACTTCAATAAATATGTTTTAAATTTATTTAATTTAATTACCAGAATATTTGAAAAGAAATATTGAAATATTACAAGCAATATCGAAATTATATCAAAACAAAAGTATAGCATGCGAAAATTATTAAATAAAATATATGTATATATATCCAGTACTTTATTTTCTTTTCTTCTTCGATATATAGTACCTATTAAAAAAGATTAAATGTTTATATAACGACAGTCAAATTACAACACTGTAGAATAGGATATACAGGGTCTCTTACCCTCGAATAAGAAAGGCACTACTGTCGGGTATGCTTTCTACCTCTCCTTTCTGTACGACGGTGCATATTCCGATGCACTGTTTACCCTTTACCCATTTCAGTACGTGCTAATGACCACTGACCTAGAATGATAATTTTGAATAAATCATTCACACATTCATTTAATGTTCTACCCAAGGGCAGGTCGTTCACTGCAAACCTAGCTTTCTCCAAAACTTCATATTTTCTGCCTTCTTCTTTGTTTCTTCATATGATCCATATATCTTAATGTCGTCTATCATCTGATATCTTCTTCCACCCAGAACTTTTCTCCCGTTCACCATTACTTCCATTTTGAATAAACCAATATTTTAATATTTATTATTGTCAAATTAGTCTTTGTTTTCAGTAGTAATATGTATATTTGCTTCCTCGAAATTCAAGGCTCCCTCTTGACAAAGTTTAACAGTCAAATTTGATTTACGAAATTATTAACAAATGAATTTATATATAGAGATATCAATAACAAATGTATAATGGTCAAGATCGTTGCAATTAGCGAAAACAGTACAGGAAAAAGTAAAAAAAGGTGTACTTTATAATAAACATTTCCTTCAAATTTGTAAAAACTTTGTTATCAGTGTTTGGATATTTGTGGTCACCGTCATTAGGGAGATGATATTTTAATAAATCTCTCAAATTGGACTATTTCAATTAAAGTAAAGTAAATCCTTGGCGCTACAGCCTACAGCCCATAAAGAGCCAAAATCGACCAGCCGGCTGCCGGCCTCACGCCCACATGCCGAACCGGAGGTGGACGATCATCCAACCAGAATGGAGGTATCGTGTGATTAGCACGATGATCCCCCCAGTCGTTATAGCTGGTTTGCGAAACCGGATTTTCGCTACCTCTCGTAGCTCTCCAAGTCCCTCACGATACTGGGTAGGCACCGGTCCCATACACTGGCCGAAGTTTCATGAGAAAATTTCTTCCCCATAAGGACTCGAACCAGCGTGCATTCCGTAAGGCGAGTCCCAGGCAGGATGCCTTAGACCACGACGCAACGGCGCGGGACGGACTATTTCAATTACTGTAGTTAAATTAGTAATAATCAAACTGTGCTCAACAACATGCAATGTTCGATTATTCAAAATTATGTTTCATATATGGGCGGAACAGGCCATGTTGACCTACTATGACGATGACGATGACGATGACGATGACGATGACGATGACGATGACGATTTCTACTAAAAACTTCAACAGTGAAAATAGCCCAACAAAAAACGCCACTTCATGATAAATCGTCCGGGCTTTCTTCTCTTACTATTTTTAATTAGTTTGACAATATCAGCTTCTCTTATGAGGAAAGCACTGCTCCCGACAAATGTGGTGTGATGTATGCATTTTTCTTGATTTTATCCTTCTCTTTTTGACGGCCAAGAACTAAATTCTTACAATATCGTCAAACAGCGTCTCTCAAGGCGTGACTTTTGTAACTCCCAATGTGCTCACAAATCAAACGTTTTCATACTTCGTGATTCTTAACTTTTTATTATTTTAATGAAGCGTGTAATAAATGGCATGAACTTTAAAATCATTTATTCGCTATTATTGCCCAGATATTACATGTTGGCATTTAAGTTTAAAGCAGATTAAAAATTTGTCACGTCAGACTTTGGCTCATTGTTAGGAAATGATATATGGCCAAGTCAGAACCCCACATGGTCAAGTGAATGTGGGTTTACAACTCGCAAATATCATCTTGAACAGGAAGAACTGCGATCCCTAGTAGAGTCACACCCATCGTATCATCTCTCAAACTGGTATTATGCGAACTGAGATTTATTATGCTTGTACATAGTCGCAGGTCAGAGAGGGAAAATGACAGCTCTATGACTCCGTAACACATCTCCCTCAAGTCATAGAAAATTACATCGTCATAGTAGCAATAATCGAGTAACTTCGTAAAATTATGTGTTAAAAATCACGTCTTAAACAGCTCTTTCGTCATCAACGGTGGTTTCATGGTTATTACCTATGTATGCTGGTCTTCGGATCGAGGTTCACAGGTTGAAACCCGATTGCAGTGAAGGGTTTTGAAGGGCAATAAAGGCTTAGCATAGCTTCCTTCGGGAGAGAAGTAAAGCTGTGGGACCCATGTCGTAGATTTATGGTACGTGAAAAAACCTGATAAAAAAATACAAAAATTATGATACAATCTCGTAGACCTCAAATACACCTCGAAACCAACTATCAATGAAGATACAGAAGCTAAGAGAGATTAACCAACAGATTGGGCATGATTCTAATGATTCTGATTTATTATTATATTTGAATATGATATAATCAATATTTTGTATTTTTAATGAACCATTTTGTCGTAAAACACATAGCCTACCTTGAATTGACATTCAAAACAAAGAAATCAAGAAATGAAGAAATTTTCAACAAATGCCTCAATTTCGGTGGGGAATATGTTGCAAAATATCTCAACAATTGCTGTACCAGTATCTTTTCCAATAATTTTTTTTCATGAAATTGTGTTTTCTTTCTCTAAACGGTCCCATGGAAACTTACTTTCTGAACGCACCTCGTATAATATATCACATTTTTAACAACACTAGATTTTATTTATTTATTTATTTATTTATTTATTTATTTACTCTGGTGGAGTTGAGGCTATCAGGCATTCTCTTCCACACCACCAGAAATGTAATACAACTACAAGAAAAATTATATATTATGATGCAATTAATATACAGTAATAACGAGTGACAGAATGAATATGGCATAAAAAACAACTGGACAAGTAGAAATTTAAGATAATAAAAAATAGTCTAACATTTTAAATGATGCAAAAAGAAGAAGAAAAAATTAAAAACATATACAACAAATACAGACACAAAATAAGAATGACACTCAACATCATTGTTACTAACCAAGGGCAAGGATGCAAAACTGTGCTACAATTGTAGCACACGTCACAAGTCGAAACACGTGACTCATACCTTCTTACCACCCCACATGTCATTGGATATAGTAGGGAGGAGAGGAAATATGTATTCAATGTGCTTGCGGACTTCACAGATACGTGATTCAAGGCTGTGGGATTGTGGACGGGGAACAAACTCTTTCCTCATGCTTCAACCCCTCTTTCCACCAGTTCTGCGTCCCTGAACAAGGAACAATTAGCTGTTTTATTATCCTGGTACAAAGACAAGAGAAAGGGTTAATCTAACAAAATGAAATTATTGCCAAAATACTAAAAATAAAAACTTCGGCATAAATCTAGCAACTTCTCAGAAACGGATTTCATTAGATAAATCATACTTTTCTAGTTTACTTTTAAACTGTGACAGTGTCCGGCAATCCCTGACGTCACTAGGTAATAAATTCCAGAGGCGAGACAATGATATTGACAGTCTTGAAAGGAATGGTGTGAAATATTTCATAACGAGCAAATTCATCTCCATGTTATGTACTACAGCAGCGGTGGCGAAAATGTAATCGTGTTCCGAGCCACTGTGTAACCTGCAACGTGCATAGCACCTATGGAGGGAGGCGGACACCCGAAGGGGAACTGAAGCAACTGTCTGACTTAATAACGGATTTTCATTTTCCTTACGTCAAGCACTTAAATATAATTTTATACAGTACAAGGCTACAAACTAATGTTTAGTACGTGTAACGAAGAAAGAAATGAACAATATCACAACCTAAAATTAACTGTCTTCAGAGGTCTCTGCGACAAAGTTTCAAAATCAGGAATTATGTCGCTTACTGCCAGTCGTAGTTGATCACGAAGGTATTTGTCTGTCAGTCGTGATCTAAATTTGGTTTTTACTATTTTTATTGCTGAAAATAATTTTTGACGAACGTAAGTTGTAGCGAACATGGTTTCAACAGAGCAAGCGAAAGGACGAAGCTTCGGATATTTATTTTTGCCAAAGATTTGAAAGTTCAACAATTGTCAAGTCCTTACATCTAGCTTTCATTTGACATCACATAGTAAATCAGTGAGTTCAAATTGAAGAGCTAACCGCATTATTCGTACATCTGCTGAAAAAGGGTCGACGTACAGAGATGATGATGATGATGATGATGATGATGATGATGACAACAACAATAACACTTAACCTTTTAATGTTTCATCAGTAACATGTAGTATAATGCCGTTTTATGTTATACAACCGTTTTCCTCGTAATACTTGTGAACAAATCATACATTTAATATTCTCATCACACTGACAGCAAAAAAATGCGTCCTCCCATCCTACTTGGAACTTTCGTACATGATTTCGAGAGAGACATATGCCACTCGCAGGTCAGAGACAAATACAAATGGAACGGAGTCTGACTCCAGTGAGTGAGAGGGTGGGGATTGGCGGAGGTTAGAAGCAAGCGAAATGCACAGCTATCCCTGCGAGCCACAATGTCTCGCGAGTCACGTTCTCGCCACGGCTGTACTACAGGAATTCGAATATGTAAAATTACTACAAGGTAACGAATTCCGAAATGAATATAAATATTGCCACAACTCCCATGCGTTAGAGAAAAAAAAATATGCACACAAGGTCCGAAACTAATGTATTCACCGCAGGAGAAGAATACGTGCAGGAGCCATCAATCACAATTTGCGCTCGCTGTTTTTGCTGCGCGCCTTGTAGGGTGATGAAGTGAACCTAGAGCTCGCCCCTGCTGAATATGTATACGTTGGTTATTAGTTTTCTCGCCGTAGCGGTCCAATTACAAGTTCGCTGCTACAACACACTCCATGCATATCCGGTCGATGGTTGTCGTATCGAAGGAACTTTATCGGTCGTTAAGGTACATAAATCCCGCAAATGACAGGTCTCGGGGATGAATTTATAAGCACGGTGATATTACGCTAAATGCGCTCCTTCAGCGTTCGGTCTAAATGAGGGGTAGATAACTTAATTTGAATACTGGCCACGTGTTTTTAAGCTGCCTTGATCCGTAGTTCAACCGCAGTAGACTTTCGAGATAGGTATCAGCGGAGTTCAGTGAGTTATCATTGAACAGAATTTTTGCTCTCTCAGCATACTCTATATTATTTCATTCATGATCTGAGATAGGGAGAGGTCTGTGATGCAACAATTCATCCGGTTTTTATCTCGTTACTAACATATGTTCCGAGGCTGTGAACAGAAACAAATGGCATGCATCATCATTCCGCTTAAAAATTATCTTATTTCATTCTGGACATTAGACAATCTTATGTTTCACATAAGATATCCTTCTGAGTATACTTTAAGACTAAAGAGAAGCTGTTTACAGTATAACCTGTTGCAAAAAGAGATACTGTTTTTACGTCATGCCTCAAATTGCAAGTACAGTACATCATTGATTCAATATACAGTGAGTAACAAAAGTATTCGGACATCCGTTAACTAACAATTCAATGACATATATTTACATATAAATATATAAAAATAAGCTTTTCTTATTTTTCCCCTAAAAGTATCCCATTTCATATAAACATTTTCAACACAACAATTCCAATTAACTTAATTTTCTTCTAATTATTAAAACATAAAGGAAAACATTTGATTTGTAATACTAACAAAAATATTCGGACACTTCTTGAAAACAAAGAATACTATTCCAGTTCGTCATTATTAGTTCATTGTAGGACCACCATTCTGTTTAATAACCTCTTTCAGTCGGCGTGGCATGCTATGTACTAATTTTTTTGTTATGTCTATAGGAATTTTCATCCATTCTTCTTGAAGTCTTGCTTTTAGCTCTTCTTTAGAAGAAATGGGCCTTGATCCAATCCTCCTGTCAATTTCTTCCCATAAATGTTCAATAAGGTTCAAATCCGGCGATTGTGGAGGAGGATGAAGCACTTTAGGGCATTTGTAGAGCAGAAATTCTTGTACAATATAGGAGTTATGCTTGGGATCGTAATTCTGATAAAACATAAACTCCTTTTCAATTCCAAGCTTTTCTGCACTTTTCACTAAATTATGTTGCAGGAGGTGTAGCTAGTCTTCTTTCTTCATGATATCCTCGATGAACACCAATTCACCAAGCTGACATGCACCCCCATATCATTACATTTCCTCTACCGTGTTTAACAGTAGCTCGCAAATTCTTAGTTTTCATTTCCTCCTTAGGCTTTCTCCAGACCATTTGTCTACCATCGCTGCCAAAAACATTGAATTTGCCCTCATCAGAAAAAAGAGCCTTTTCCCACCAATCTTCGCTTTTATTTTCATATTCTTTAGCAAACTGAAGTCGTTTACGTCTGTTCCTTTCACAAACATAAGGCTTTTTTCGTGCTATATTTCCGTTGTAGCCCCGTTTATGTATTGCCCTCTTAATTGTTTGGGCATGCACTTTTTTACCCGTAGCCGATTCAATTTCAGAAGCTAACTTCGGGGCACTTATACGAGGGTTCTTTTTAATCTGTCTGATAATAAGAGATTCTTCTCTATCTGTGAGGACTTTTCGGCGACCTGTTTGCTTTCTCAGCTCTATTCTGTCCTCGTTTTTATATCTGAGAATTATGTCAGACACTGTACTTCTCTTCATCTGAAGTAAATCTGCAATGTTTCAAATGGTTTTCCCTTTTTCGTGATAAAATATCACTAACTGCCTCTGATTAAATGTTGTTTGCTTATCTTTACGCCCCATTTTGTGTTCCGTCTTGCTGAAACGACAGCACAAGTAAGACTAAGTACTCTCGCATATTATTGAAAGTCGGTACCTCCACCTTTGTAATGTAAGTGATCAACAGGGGTGTACAGAATAGGACCAACAGGACTGTCCGAATATTTGTTACGCAGTAAATTGTACATTTGTTTATTTTTATATAAATATATTAACATACCATTTCATTAGCAAGCTCTTTTTATGTCCATATTATGCAAATTGGTTTATTTGACGTAACCGCAAGCATAGTTTCTGCGTTTTTGCAAACATGTTTAGTAACATACACATAAACATTTGGAATATTAAGTGTCCGAATAATTCTGTTATTCACTGTAGGAAGTCGACCTGGTTGGCGAGTTGGTATAGGGCTGGCCTTCTATGCCCAAGGTTGCGGGTTCGATCCCGGGCCAGGCCGATGGCATTTAAGTGTGCTTAAATGCGATAGGCTCATGTCAGTAGATTTACTGGCATGTAAAAGAACTCCTGCGGGACAAAATTCCGGCACATCCGGCGACGCTGATATAACCTCTGCAGTTGCGAGCGTCGTTAAATAAAACATAACATCAATTTCACTGTAGGAGCTGCTTACAGAATATTCCAACAGAAATCATGATATATAAAATCTTACTAACCAACTGAAGACCTCGGTGCAAAAACCGGTCACGTCCAATTTTTTTTTTTTTAAATCGACATTTAGTATGCACTGCATAGAACATAGATAAATATATGCTGCACACTTTCGTGCAAAAATCCGTTAAGTCTGACTTTTAGTAACATCTCTACGGTTGAAAAGGACTTGACTGTTTCACTGATTTGCGTCAAAAACAGACAGAACTTCCCGCTAGATAGAAGATACGCTAATATTCTTTCCCAACAGCCATATATTTCAGTACCAGTTTTAACTACAGCTTTGGTCCCCCAAGATCAGATACTAGTAGCGCGTTTGCCTGGTGATCCAGAGTTGCACGCGGGCGCGGGTTCGATTTCCTCTTAGGCTGATTACCTGGTTGGGTTTTTCCGAGGTTTTCCCCAACCGTAAGGCAAATGTCAGATAATCTGTGGCGAATCCTCGGCATCATCTCGCCAAATATCATATCGCAATTTCACCGATGCTAAATAACCCAGTAGTTGATACGACATCGTTAAATAACCAAGTTAAAAAACTATTATAATCTTACTCTTATTGGCTGCACTAAACATTTTAAGCTTTAAAATAGCGGTCATCAGCATAGTGTACCCTCGGGATAGAGTCTCTTACCTTAATTAAAACTTTTCTATCATTTATCTTGTTTATATTATTTAGGTTATATTATAGCTTCTGCTGTATGAGATTATGGATGGTCACGTATCAGAGATTGTTTAATATTATTGATAACTGAAGTGGACTGCAACTGTTTTAATAACATGAAACTGAATAGTAATACTCTATAGAGTTCAATGAAGACTGTATAGTTGGATAACAGGTAACAAGAGAACAGCTCATCATAACATACTACTGCCATCTAGCGGAATATTTGTCATGATGAGATGGTACAATAATACATTTTCAAGAAGTTCAGTGCGGTATTTTCGTAAGTCAATTAATATTTTATTGTATTAGAGTACTTTATTTCTTCTAATCATTATATACTTTCTTCTAATCGTGTAATAGTCAACTACGAGTAAATCCCACTAGAGTTTTGATTTTCGCTTTAAAAGCATGTTTCTAACCATGAGACAAGAAAGACGTCTTAGACGAAATTCTGTAGCTATACAGAAGTTACTATCGTATTCTTCACCCGACATAATTTGGAATATTAAATCCAGACGTTTGAGACGGGCAGAGCATGTAGCACGTATGGGCGAATCCACAAATCCATATGGAGTGTTAATTGGGAGGCCGGAGGGGAAAAGACCTTTGGGAAGGCCGGGACATAGATGGGAGGATAATATTAAAATAGATTTGAGGGAGGTGCGATATGATTTTAGAGATCGGATTAATCTTGCTCAGGATAGGGAGCGATAGCGGACTTATGTGAGGGCGGCAATGAACCTTCAGGTTCCTTAAAAGCCGTAAGCTCGTAAGTATAAAGGGGTTACTGTTAATTTGTTCTATTACGTCGGATCCTATTATTAGGCTATTTTCAATCTTCTATGCTCAGTTCCAAAATGCCATCGTTTTAGTTTTCTGAACAAATAGTTTTAAATATATCAGCCATCGGCATAGCTCAGTCGGTAGCGCGCTTGCCTGCTGATCTGGAGTCACGCTCTGATGTGGGTTCGATTTCCACTTGGGCTGATTACCGGTTGGGTTTATTTTAGAAGTTTTTCTCAACCGTAAGGTGAATGTCAGATAATATGTGGAGATTCCTCATACCCATCTCGCCAAATACCATCTCGTTGTCACCAATTCTAATGACAATAAATAATTCTGCATCGTTAAATAATCAACGTAAAGATTAATTTTTGGTCCTACAGAATACATTTGTTATGGTAACAATGATTATATGAGAGGAGAAAAACCTTTCGCTCCGGCGCCGGAGATCGAACCCTCAATAATTATAGTTACCTTAACAGATATATTACGCAGGACCAAAAATTAATCTTTACGTATATTCTTCGCCCAACAGTGCATATTACTGTGGAATCCCGGTCACCAAGTCACTCAATTGAGTGCGCTCCTCATATAATGGCAGTTGATTTAATAATGTCAACATATACGAGTATGTTGAACTTGGAGTGAGGCCACAAATGAAAAACACTAGAGAAGAGGGATTCGATCCGGTGCTGTGGATTGAACTTCGGCGTAGCTCAATGGTTAGAGCACTTGGTACGTAGAATCAAGGACCCGGGTTCGATCCCCGGCGCCGAAGCGAGTTTTTATCCTCTAATAATCATTGTTAAATAATCAAGTTAAAAGTACATATCCACTTGTTATTTTCCGTAGCTTATATGCAGCTGTTTGTTACTGATCTTCAAAGTTAGCAACAGTCATCAGTAAGTAATAGACTCTTCACTCTCATACCTTAAAGAATACAATTTCTTGCGAAATACAAATAGTAGATGAATTTATAGTATTATGAAAAATAAACATGTTAAAACAAGTATGGTACAAAGCTGTAATTATTTCTATAAAATCTCCTACGCAGTTGCTTTGTCCACCAAAAAATACCACTCAAACCGCGATGCATCGAACTCTGGCTCGTTCGACGAGAAGTTGTCGGTTGATGCGACCGTGATTGTGTCACCAAAAAGAACAGAGAAACAAAATAATTCACTTATGGTATCTGAATGTAGAAAATCTGGTCTGAAACCGCAGAGTTCGAGTCTAGTTAATGTAAACTTGACTTATACAATTTGTGCTACGCCTGACTGCAGAAGTATCGGAAAAAGTGGTCTTGAGATACTTTGTATCGGTTTTATTGTCGACGCGCAGAACTCCAGAATCCTATATTTCAAGACACAACGTAGATCCCGTTACTGGGCGTTCATTTTGAAGAAACAAAAGAAGAGTCAAGGTTTAGATCTTATCCACCCATCCTAGTCATGGGTTTTATTGCCGAGTAAGAAATTATGTACGAAAATTATCTCTAAACAAAAGTAGGAAATGTACACGCAGACATTAGACAGGAGAAGTGAAAATAAGAAGAAATACAGTGTTATTTTATGACAACAATTATTTTTTATTTGAACAATACACTTGAGAGTCTGCTTTATTGTAAACTTAACTGTATTCTCAACATACACACGCCTATAAAAATGTTTCTGAATCCTATAATTCATACACTCACTTAATTTTATGTATCGGTATGCACTCTATCTGTAACAGCGGACGTCATATTTCTACATCGTAGCCTATTAATAAATATTTGTCCATTCCGGCATTCGCTTCGGTGAAGTTCTGATATCGATATGATAAGACGGGTTTTAAATTATCAATTTACCTACGTAAAGTTTCTTAGACTAATTTTCTTATATTTAAATAAAATAGCAATAATTTTTTTTCGTATACCTAAGATAAGAGGAAATTGAAACTGTAAAGCCTTGGTTTTTCTGAACCGACGCACGCGACGTGCGAGGTGCGAGGCCCGTCTCGCTTAAATCCGGTCTACACGAGAGATAGTGAATGATTTCTATAACTGCGACGTGCGAGATCTGCGTACCTCGCAGCTATAGAAACAACTCACTAACTCTCGTATAGTCCGGATTTGTGTGAGGCTCAACTCGCATGCGTCGGTTCAGAAAAACCAAGCTTAATGGAATACATATTTGGCTTTTATAATATTGCTGTTTGAAAGGCTTCCAACTTCGGGAAACCAAATCCATAATAAAGACGAAGAAAAAGAGGTATTGGTCAATCAAGTTTTGATTATCAAGTGGAAATATGTGTTGAGTCGATACCAAGATAAAGGGAAAAACTGAATCGGTGTCGAGTAGAGTTCCTGGGTAGCTCAGTCGGGAGAGCATTGGTGCGTTTAGCCAAAGGTCCCGGGTTCGATACCCGGCCCTGGAACAATTTTTCCTTGAAATTATTCAAATCAGCTTCACAGGTAGTTATACCTGAAAGCTAGATTTGCATAATACACGTCACTGTTCGTTAACAGAAAACCATAATTTAAGTCACACAGGGTTTGTGTGCACTCATTTGGATTCTTGACAGTTTGTCAGCTCACTTTGAGCATGTAGAGATGAAGGGAAAAATTGAGACGGTGTCGGGTAGAGTTCGTGAGTAGTTCAATCGGGAGAGCATTGATGCGTTTAGCCAAAGTTCGTGGGTTCGAAACCCGGCCCCGGAACAATTTTTCCCTTGAAATTATTCGATACTAAGATATATGAAGAGTCCACTGCAAGAATGATGGATGTCAGTTTCTTGTCGAAAATGAACCACGACTGTCAATGCATAGCTTAAGACATATAGAATGTACATAGAGAGTTATATGGCATTAACACTGATAGATAGTCATTGTCCAGTAATGATCGGAAAATGACAGTTAAGCTTCGAGCGCTAAGCATTTCAAACTTTCAATTGCTTCTCCTGCAAAATGTATTCAAAATTATATCCATCATTCTTTGCAGTGGACTCTTCATATTATATTGCTCCTTTTCAAGTTCAGAGTGAAGGAATGCAATATTATATACGTAAGAAAAGCAAGAAAATGTGCTGCTGATGGTTGTTTCTCTTCATTGAAGTTCTTCTTATCTACAGAATGTCCGACAAATCCCACATTATTGGCTAAATCATAAAATATGTTCAATATGACCCTCTCCGATTTCCAACATGCCTGGAGGCGAAACTTTACGATAATTACAACGCTTCACGACACTTTTCCTCGATCCGCGTTCGTGGTGCAGGTACGAATCTTCATTTCGTATACCGTTTCCTTAAGAAAATTCCAAAAATCAGTCAAGTGGATTTAGTTCGGGCGACCTGGGAGTCCACTCTGTGGTCCTCTGCGGCATATATAGATACGATGACGCCAGAATGGATCTGCTAGGCGAAAAACCAGAATGGTTCGTGCAGGATCGTGCTCCATCACATTGGTGCCACATCTGTGTGGAATTGGCTCGATGACAACTTCCCTGATCGGCGCATATGACGCAGAAGACCCAGAGAATGGGATCTCAGATCGGCTGATATAAATCCACCTAACTTTGCTTTCTGGATTTGTTGTAAGGAAAAGGTATAGGAAGCGAAGTTTCGTGACTTGCAATACCTACGAACGCGGATCGAGGAAAAGTGTCATGAAATCACTGCCGACATGCTACACCGCGTTGAAGTACGCCTCCAGACATGTTTGGAAATCGAAGGGGGCCATATTGAACATATTTTATGATTTAGCTTACAGCGCGGAACTTGTCGGATACTCTTTAGCTTCGGATTAAAGAGAACTAAAAGTATTCCACTTGTGTGGAAGAAACACTTTATATTACATTAGATAGTATCACATTAATCTGCCTTCAAGGGTTCCTATTTCATTTTGAAAGGGGTTCAATTCCACAATTTTGAATCGGTATAACAACTTATCTGAACAAACTTTGCTTGTGTTTCGTACATGCTAATGCTAAAATCATTGATTGTCATAGGATAGGTTTTTTTCTTTTTTTTTTAATTTCGTTTAATATTCACCATGCCCCATAACTTATAGTCATATCACATGGTTTATAGCAACTTCTTTATCACTTATGTGTTCATTGGTGTCCCATTGTCTTTTGCTTCATTGTTTTGTGATTTTGTTGATATTCATTATGTTATTCACTATTGAATGTTCACTATCACTAATCTTTCAGTTAATGAAACTAGTTCTATTTACACTATTTACATATATACACTTTTAGTAATTATAATTATAGTGTATGTGTATGTATTTATTCACACTGGAAATGGGTAAATACCCGGTGGAAGTGGTAACTAATTACACTCAATAATTACAATAATAAAGTAGAGTCATAATATTAATAATAAAATAACAATAGCAATATATAATAATATTAAAAAGGAGCATCTTAAATTAAATGAATTACTTAATATAACATAATTAATTAAAGTAAATCTAATTTATATCTTAACCCTAAGTTAGAACTTAAAACCACAAATATATATGATATATGTTGAAACTTGCATAAGTACCTTTCAGCACTACACTCATTTCGCTATCAATTCACTCACTGCACTGGAACTAAGACACATTTTACTGACACTATCCTGATTTCACTAACACTTCAAAAACATTTCTGTGTTCAAATACTAGTAATTATAATATTATGCTTATTGAGTGTGTAGCCTATACGTATGTTACAAAACTGAGACATATATTTACAACTGTCCATAGTTTATACTGTTAATATAGTGCACAAATGACCTCAAATGCTCTTTTATGGTGTCACTATAGTTTATTGGCTAATTTCTTCCACTCCTTGTTGCTGCCTTGAAGACATTGCGCTGTTGGTTCAATATTTGGCAATACCACAGAAGATGATCGACTGTTTGGTCAGCTTCTTCGCAAGGACTCCCTTGTGTAACTTTGTATCAAATATTGCCATGTTTTTATATGATCAGTTTTTTATTTCTCCTAAAAAATTGGAATTCGTGCCACTGAGCCCTTTCTTAAATGACTGATTCAATTATTTTCCTCATTAAACAACTAAAATAAATGTAAGTTTACTATTGGTTGTCAGACTATAATACCACAGTCTAGTATATACATTCGCGAAGCTCAATACGTAGTAAATATGCAAACATTAGATAGTTGCTCACCACTAGGATCGCTAATATCGCCTCATTACAGGCAATGCAAAATAGTACCGTCACAGTCTATTGTTTCTAGCACCCTCAAAACTCAGGCTTCGTGACTGTATATAGTAGACTGTGATAATACTTTCCACGCGACATAGTTCATATGTCTCATCTTCGTTGCTACAATATTTTGTCTGAGCGCATGTAGTAGCCTCTTTAACATACCATAGCTAAGAGCGACTGAGTCTTAACATTATAACTATGCAACGTTGCTTAAGCGCAAATGGCTCATGTTGTTCTGGGTGGCTAAAAAGCCGCGACCTTCATGAACTAAGTTGCATGAAAAGGGGTATAGAAGCAGTTGCACAGAGCGAATACGTGCTTGCTGAAAGGAAGAAGGGATTTTCTTAAATCATTTACTCGCTTGGTAAAATAAAGTGTATCGTAAAACGAGCAAGGAAATTCATCATTCCAATTTATGCTTCTCCACTCCAGTGCTGCTGTTTCTCTTACACTCATATATATTTATGGAATATAAGTATAAATATATTTACAATTCGATAATTTCAAGTCAAAATTAATCGATGGTGGAACACTGTAAAAAAAACAGGTCTGTGAGTAAACATAATCTAGGGAGGCAACGAATGCTTCAAGTATCAGAATATTTTCCATAACTTAACTGTAATATATTATGTTGTGAATAAATGTTCTGGTATATTTACTACTATGTATACCGAAAACACAGATATCTTTAAAAAAAAGACATAGTAAGCTGTCCAACCACTGTAGGTATAAAAACTTGAACTTGTTACGTGCTACTCTCGATTACAAGGGTGAGATATATATTCACTGCCCAACACCACCTGTCGCTAAACGAATTTGATTGATACTGCTTTTTAAATAACTCGCGGTTGATCCTGAGATATTATTAATTTCCAGCCGCTCCAAACTCGAGCACACGCAGATGTAAGAGGCATACATAACCTCAACTAGCAGTCGAAGCTGATCTGTGTAGGCAATATTCACCTGCGAGTATATCGAGAGTTCGTGTAGCTCTATTTTGTAGCCCTCTACATTTAATATCTCGTATTTGTAATTCCCATCATGTCCTTTAGATTAATTTATCTTCCGACATTTTAACGATTTTCGTGACTACTGAATGACATTTAGTACATATTTCGTTCGCACTTATTACGCAATTTTGTGCTCGTCATAGTTTATATAAGATTGTCAACTGATAATATGATGTAAGTTATGATAAATTGTAAAATAATTATGCTTATTTCATGTGAAAAGTGATCAATTTGAACTTAAGTTGGGTTAGCACTAAGCAAGTTTCAAGTAGTAAGAGTATCAGATGTTGAAATTCTCTTAAAAGCAAATTAAAGAAAATACATAAATTCACACATCCACAAAATATCACATTTATCCACAGAAATCTCAAGAACACTTTTTTATAACAGAAATATACTGTTAGGCCTACTATCTGTGCAATTTTCTCAGAATATTATTCCAAAACCCATACCGAGTGGAAGTATGCAAAGTATATTGTCTTTAAGGTATTGATATTTACTATCTCTTGCATAGATCTAATAGCAAAACATGCTGAATTTAGTTTGGGGGTAATTCCTTTACGCCGTTATTCCAGGGAACGCTATGTGTTGTGTTATATAATCATTTTTGTCTATTTTTGTAACTTAAATTCTTGTTTCGGAACATACTTACTGGCTTCAAACACTCGCTTCTTTTTCAAGGGGCCTCATACACATTTCTGTTTTCGGAATATGAAAATATATACAGTATATCAATTTTAGGGATTTCCAAACTCAAACCTTCATACGAATGTAGGAAATTCCACTCGGCTACCCCGTTCTCTGGAAATACAAACAATTGAATTTGTTTGACAGCGAATGTCTCTTATGGCGCTTATGTTTTCAGTTTCATTTTTTTATATTCATAGGGAGGCTATTAAAAATGTTTACTGCCATATAACGCACTCCTTGTTGATAGCACGGTAGACTTGTCGATGGAGTATGAAAGTCATTTTTGACGCGTATTTATGCTATGAACTATTGAATTAGTTACAAAGTTTTCACGATCATAAACGAGGAAGATTATTAATGAAAAAATATACTGACAAGCAATGGTCATTATTTGTAGTTTTTTTTTTAAATACTCCTACACGATTCCCTAGATTTGGCACCTATTATTATTCTAATTACTCTTTTTTTTGTAGTGGTAGTAGGAATATACTGTTACTATCTGTGGAATTTCCACAGGATATTATTCCAAACCTCATTACCGAGTGGATGTATGCAAAGTATATTGTTTTTAAGGTATTGAATTTACTACCTCTTGCATAGATCTAATAGCACAACATGCTGAATTTAGTTTGGGGGTAATTTCTTTAATATTCGGAGATAATTTCTTTACGCTGTTATTCCAGGGAACGCCAGAATTGTGTCATACAATCATTTTTGTCTATTTTGGTAACTTAAGTTCTTGTTTCGGAGCATACTTACTGGCTTCACACACACTCTTCTTTTTTTCAAGTGGCCTCAAACATTTTTTTTATATAAAAAGGAATATGAAAATATACAGTATATCAATTTTTCAGAGACCATCTCTATGGTGTACGGGTCAGCATGCTAGTCTCTTACGCAGGGGGCCCGGGTTCGATTCTCGGTCGGGTTGAATTTCCTGGTTGAGATTTTTCAGGGTTTTTCCTCAACCGTAAGGCAAATGCCAGGAAATTCGGGCCACAACATCCTGAATATCACCGGCCTCATTCATCACCGAAATCATATTCATAACAAATCAGTAATACATATACAGTCGCCATCTAGTTCACAACAATAGAACCAGTCTCGACAGTAGTACATAGGCCTTCGGATTTCTCCCAAAAGATTAACTCGCGATATGATCAAAGATGTTAAAGCGAGTATAGATAACAGCGAGGGGCATTCCCCCCTCCCCCACACAATTAACTTCAAACCTTTATATGAATCTGGGAAATTCCACTCGGCTACCCCGGTCTCTGGAAATACAAATTAATTTCATTTGTTTGACAGCGAATGTCTCATATGGCGCTTGTGTACTTAGGATGCGCGAACGAGATCAATGGATGCAACACATCAAAGCCACAAGAAGCTGGATGGTGCACGGTTAACCTTGTTAGAATTTCCAAACGCGTCCAAGGCAACATCTCATGAAAAATGACAGTCACGGTAGGAGAGACAATGAAATGACTTATCTACTCCGTTGTTACAGAAGCGGTGAAGAGCTGAATGTTTAGATTTGCGTAGCAGGATGTTCTCCAAGTTCACCTCGCCGGCTCCTACATAATGCTTGGCTAGTACAAAGACTCTTTACATCCCAGACCGAGGCGGCATCGTGTTCCAATTTCCACACTCGTTCCATGTAACAAGCCATTGTTGTTTGGAAGTGGCCGAGGATGAAGACTTAAGAATGGGAACATTAACACTGCTTTAGCGGTGCCCTACTTTTTGTTAAGAAGCCACCATAAAGGAAATAAAATATAAACATTTCCTTTTGATCTGTAATTGGCAGAATTGTCGGATGTGGTCTTTTCGAAGACTGCAATCCATGAATGCCGTGGCTATATTTTCTATGTGAGCATTTATAATGAGTGGTTGTTCGTCACAGTTATCACTCTTCATGTGGTCTTCTTTTAAGAACTCTTACAGAGACCACAGAGGTGACTACAAGTCGGTTAATCCGTGAGTTTATTTTCTGAGTTGTATTCGTGTTAATGAATTCAAGTAATATTAAACGGGAGTTCGTGATATAAATAACATGAAAGGGAAGGAAATTGTTGTCCACATCTGTGGAGTAACGGTCAGCGCTTCTGGCCGCGAAACCAGGTGGCCCGGATTCGATTCCCGGTCGGGACAAGTTATCTGGTTAAGGTTTTTTCCAGGGTTTTCCCTCAACCAAATACGAGCAAATGCTAGGTAACTATCGGTGTTGGACCCCGGACTCATTTCACCGGCATTATTACCTTCATATCATTCAGACGCTAAATAACCTTAGATGTTGATACAGCGTCGTAAAATAACCCCATTACAAAAAAAAAAGAAATTGTTATTCTAAAGCGGTCATCAGCACAGTGCACCCTCGGGCTAGCGTCTCTTACCCGCGGATAAGATGTTGCACTATTGTGCACTCGTGGCTGCTGGCGGGTATGCTCTCTCTCTCTCTCTCCCTTCTGCGCGACGGTGCATATTCCGAGACACTCCTTATCCTTCAGCGCATGCTGACGACCACTGTTCTACAGTCTCAAGTCCAAACGTAGTTGCACTCTGCCGAAAGGAAAGTTATATCGCTAGTTTCAAAGCATTCTGTAGAGTCCTTAAAAGCGACAACAAAAATTTGAATAATATTGAACATTTGAAGGGTTCAAAGCCATAGTGGGCCAAGCACCATATACTAAAGACGTAGAAAACAAGGGTTAAAATTAAGTTATTGCCATAATTCAATGGAGACATATAGCAAGTAATAGAAAGTATGCACATTAAAACTAAATGATAAATCTTCATTAAATTATGGTATTCATTTACCTTTAAACGTTACTTTCTCAGTTTTTAATGAATGGCGCTTGGCTCACTATGGCTCTGAAGCCTTCATTTGCTTAAGTCAAGATATTTAAGGCATGACTCGACACTTAAGAGTCACTCTTAGAAGTTTCATCTTTAAATTTCACCACACAGAAAATTTCTAAAAACAAAACTAATAGTAGTAAAAGTTTCAATCACTCCTCTGGGAAGCACTGGACCTTAATGAAAGCTACAGTATTATAGTTTCCATTGTGTCAGTGTAACAGGAATTTAAATAATTTTTCCCAAATGTTGATTCATCCGAAATATTTAATTTGTAGTATTTGCGTAGAAGAGATTGAAACTTTGGCACTCCAAGTTTATGCAACGGTGTGTTTGCAGTAGCCATTGCATCCACAGATCTTTATTAAATTCTCTGTTAGAAGAAGAAGACAGTTTCAGCACACTTGTGTAAGAACTTTTTTTTCGACAAAGCACGTTCCGTAAAGTGGGGTGACTTTGAACGCTGAGGTGACTTTGAACAGTAACTTAGCGCCTTTCTAAATTAAATGCTGTACCCAATTGCGAAAAAACTGTTTAATTTGTCAATAAATTAGTTCACTTTTTTCGCAATTGGGTACAGCAGTTAATTTAGAAAGGCGCTAAATTACTGTTCAAAGTCACCTCGGCGTTCAAAGTCACCCCACTTTACGGTTGTTTATTTGACATGAAGTTCAGTAGTAGACACAGCAGTAGACTAGCTAGCTGTATCACCTGATGTCAGAATAAGCTTCACAAGAAAACTGAAAGAACTATGTTTTCTTTCAGAGCAACTGATTGCGGATTTTTGTGCCAAACGGTCATATTAACAGAGTAATTTTCACCGCGGTAGAATTACAATGACTCACCCTTCGCATTGGTATTTGTTCCTACTTTACCGCTACTTCTTAAGGGATACACAAAATGTTAGCATGGCAAAGGAATATTCATTTTTTGAAAGAAAACGTTATTAATTTTAATCAAATTATTTTTATGCATTAGAGGCGAAGAGACAAGCTTTATAATAGTACATTATTCAACGAGCCTATAATGGTAGTAATTAAGACGCGAGTATGTTTGTTTATGAAAGGAGCGCAAGCGAGTTTCATAATTTTCATACGAGCGTCTTAATTACCATTATAGGCAAGTTTCATACGACTTTTTATGCTCGACCATATTTCTAACTTGAAATTATTCATAAGTATGGTTATGTGAGGAGCGGAACTGATCTGAATTGTGAGATGTGCGCAGACGCGAAAGTATTGATTTTTCCGAGGCACGAATGTCATTAACCTTGATATAATCTAGAGAATTACATGAACATTAGTCTTGATATAACCTGGAAATTGATTTCGAATTGAAAAACGAGATGACAAATTGAATTTATTTGAATATTATTTACAATTAACGCTAATTATTATAGTAACAGAACATAACCTTCTGGGACATTATTGGATTTTCAGTCTCCCTGACTTTTCGCTAATTGTCTTTCGATTGCATATCCGAGAATAATCGATACTTGCGGTTTTATAATGGTACAATGGTGATTTCTCATTGGATGAACAACTGAATTATAATGAATAGGAGTACTTTAATGAGGTGCATTAAAGGGCTACTACCAAGTGTATAATTACTACATTTCGCCATGGTGGAGCATAAACAATTTTAAATCGTATAACGTATGATTAAGTCGGGGGAAAATGGTGAAAAATGTGTATTCTTTCAAAATATGCAATATCCTTCAAAATATGTAAAATAATATGTAACGTAAGCTGAAATATTTATTATGCACCAAAATATGTAAATTAAAACTTCGAGATAATGATTCTTTGGTGTGATTCACTGACATTTCAGCTTTTCTTATAGCTACATATGTAGAAACAGAATATGTAATTACATAAAATCCGGGCTCTGCTATAAGTAAGATTTAATTTAAAAAAAAGAATCACGTCAATATGTTAAATAATTTCGCTGTACAATGTCAAAGTGTCTAAATAATCTTTGCAGTTTTAAAGACAGACATTAAATAAACAACGGCAATTCATTTAGTATTCATACGAAATATTTATCATATAACTTATGATAAACACTTTCAAATAAATGCAAACATTTAATCACTTGATAACTTACAGAAGTTACTATAAATCTCTTGTTCTAACGTCTTTCACTGGAATGCGTTGTTAAGCGCTCAGTGTACATTCGTTCCAGCTGTATTCAATGGAATCACGCCACGTGCTTTTATTTTACATCTATAATGACACATTAGATTCTATAAAATCAGGGAGTTGCCATATTATTTAACACGTGACCATTAAGGATATTTAAATTTATTCCACCTCCATGTGGAAAACGGATACACTCACCTCCAAAAACAGTTCAACACCGAGTCAGATACAAGCTTTATTGCAAGCATTCGTAACGAACACAATAAATATTAAAATATATCCAAGAACATTGATGTGCTATAGTTACATCCTTCTATCTTCTTTTCCATCTTTCTTTGTTTCTTCATCTATTTTATCTCTTCCTTGTACTACCTACTTACATTCCAATGCGTTGTAGGAGAAGATATTACTCGTATCTTTAGACCAACACTAAAGATGAATACATTGCTGGCCTCCCTATAATATAGTGTGGTCACATGGCAGAGGCCACCGCTGAGATACAGGTAACACAGAATAGCACATGACAAGGGACTAAGGCCTACTTTTCATTAGTAGAGTTACCAGCACAGTAACTTGGACAAGTACTAACTATCCTTGTAACTCTACCAATGTAATAGTAATATGTGTTACAAGAGCGGTATGTTGAAGTTTTCATGTTCGAGGAAAAGTTTGAAAAAGCGAAACGTAGTTGAGCTTTTTTAATTTCCGAGAATTGAAAGAAAACATACCGCTCGTGTATCGTACATTATTTTGTGCGAAGATCGTTTATTACATACCTGAAAGAGGAATTTCTAATTAGTTGCAATGAAATCTCCATCTTGCTTTCAGTTCAATGACGGCAAATTTGCAAAACAAAAATATATATCTTCAACATTGTTGCTTTAAAATGTTTTCTGTGTTTACTATACTCCAGCAGGCCGTGATATACGTCTGTCTTTTTTTTCCCCAGTCTATAAATGCGAACTTAAAACAAACTGCTTCCTTAATGTTACATGCATCACGAATGCAGTAACTTTAGTGGAGTTGTAGAGTTTACTTAATTTTTTAAAATATTTAAAAACAATAATTAACAGTGCAATTTAGGTGAAATTTCAGTGGGAAGTTTCCAATTTATAATTATTACTATAATGAACGTCTCTAAAAATAATATGTTGAAAGCCTAAAGCAGTAAAATCAATATGTCACTTAAGCGATAAGAAGAGGGAAATTGTTATGTGTGTTAGGTTGGGAATACTGAATGTGGAATTTTAGACTTACCGCGGATTGGTTTTGTGCGGAAACCAAGCAAATACGCACGATCTCGCACAAACGTAATTGGTAGAGTACTAGATCATGGTAGAGTAGAGTAAGATTGAACAGTGGGATAGTAACTCTACCACTCGCCTTCCCCCACCACTGATTTTTACTCTACTCTACCGGCACTATACTAATGAAAACAGGTTTGATATAGTTGAGTGTAGTGTTTATGAAGATATTGGCGCGTTGTTCTTACTTTTGTTTCTTTGTGGTACTTTTAAAAATGAAGTGGTCTGAGTTACAGACAATTTTTGGCTTGATCATCACAAGTCTCGAAAGTTTTCCGAGGTCATCCTCAAACACAGTTTATATTTTTGTACGTCCTTTTCAGCGAGTTCCCTCAGAAGAAGGGCAGATGTTCCATGATTGTGCCTTCTATTTAGTCAATCTCTAGTCCACGTTTTCTTTGTTTTATTCTCTTCTTCATCGAGAGCTGAAGTTACTTCCCTATACCAAATTTCAGGAATAATTTTCAAAGATTTCGTCACAGCAAAATGACGACAAATGATGTTCATTTTTGTGATTTCAATTTTTCGCTATATGACTCAACTCTAGCATATTATTTTCCATTTGTGTGTGAACGGGTACTCTACCAAATTCGGTAGAATAGAGTCGTTTGGTTAAAAAGTAGTCTAGTATATTCTACTGCTAACTCTACTAATGAAAACTATGCCTAACAGTAAACCAGTAAGCTACGACACAGTATCAGTGTGTGCAAAATTAAGTGAACTAAATGAGAAACGTATTCAAAAGTAGGAAAGTGAGTGGAACAGGACCACAAACGGAACAATGACTAAAACATTTTCTCCCAGTGTCAAAGAAAGGCTAAAGCTAAACATACCCTTAACAGGAAGCGTTGCCACGTTCTTAACTCGACACTGAAAAATAAATTCTTATTTCTACCGATTTAAGATTAAAAAAACAGTCCAATGTGGAAATGCAGAGTTGAACAAACTGTAGATCACTTGCTATTCGTACGACCCAACCTAGACAGTGAGAGATTCTTTTTCCGGATGTTAAGAAATCATGAGATGTGGACTTAGAACAAACATTATTAGCCAACTGCTACACAACGGAATTTATACACTATGTCAAGTCTTTAAATCTAGACAGTCTTTAGAAGAAAAAAAGAATAGGAAAAGGTATACACTGTTCAACTTAAGCTATAAAAGTATAAGGAAACATGCTACCATAAGCCATTTGATACAAAAGTAATACAAATTGTACATATACAGAGGTTGTAAGGGGTGTAAGTGCCGTCATTTTCATAGTCGTAGGGGATGGTCTACAGGATCAGAAAATATCCATAAATCATAGGGTCAAAACTTTATAGTTTTCCCAGAAAAAATAGTGAGTATTAAGCATTGCGGTATACAGTGACAAAACAGTAAACAAAATTGCGGTTACAAATTTCATTTCTGTTAAGTCTTAAATAATGAATTTCGTTACTTAACTTTTTATTAAATTCGTCGGCCTCATTGCTCTAAGGTAGCTAATACATACGTGCTCATATTACAATTTAATTAATTGATTTACCAATGAATTTAAAATTAACACATTATTAATAATTGGCATTTAAATACAAAACGTTTTTCTCTAATTTTCTATTTTGAAACTTTGCCTTTTCTTATACAGAACCATTTTAAAAGCGAAAATTTTCCCAATGATACTGAAGCAATGGATGCATATTTAAATCTAGCAATATTTGTCTTCCTGATTTCTTTAGAGGGAACTACATCCTCCCGATTCATCACATTCCTACTCTCTGCTCAAGTGCTCAACAAAATCAGAAACCTTCCAGGAATTTATTCTTACAACCAAACTATTGCAGGATATTTTAACCAAACCCACCTCATGATATTCAAAACTTTCTCCTTCACTGCTGCACGAAGATTTAAAAATATATACGTAACAAATAGAAATAAGCAATTTTAGGCTCTAAAACCTTAAAAATGATTCTCAATAGGCAAAATAGGCATTTTTAGGCATCATAAACCATTTTCAAACATTCATATTTTATATAAAATGCGAAGATATTTAACTGGTTTTAGTTTATGAATACAAAAAATAGGCATTTAACCTAAAATCAGTTATCACTAATATGTTTTCTCTCACCTCACATCCATTTTTATAAGTTTATTTCTGTATTATATTCTCTCTTACCTCACTACACCTACTTATACAGTACAACTCAACGCACATTACTCAAACAAATGACAATAGTTTTCTTATTTATCATATGAAACTTCAGTCGCATTAAGTGATTTAAAACCCTCCTCTTGCTTAATAACTACACTCTTGTTTTTTCCATTTTTACTGTTATATTTACACTATCTACTTTCAGTCTTTTCACAAATTCGTAATCGCTCCATTATTTGCATAATATGTAATTATTCTTTTATCATATTTTCCTCTGATGCTCCCCTTTACTCTTGGCATTTCTCATTTATACTAATAAACTCTCTCACAACACATTCATTTAATCTCTCTATTGTAATAATTTATATTCCACCATCCTGCCCCACATTTTTTCCTCTGATTACTCCACTTCCATCCTCCCACCCTTTCCCGAATTCCCTTAATAGTTTCTCAATTCCTTCCATACCCTTATAATCTTGCTCTCTACCCCATTAACCGTCACAGATTCTGCCCTAAAAGATCGAATGAATGGAAGAAATAATGAATTACTGAATTAAAGGTAAAACAATTATGTGGATGAAGTAACGAACTGGTATATAGAGCAATAGTGAATGGTATAATGAGTTAATGAATAAAAAAATTAGACCTAATGAAAATACTTATCGCTAGGCAACAAACAAAGTTAGGCTAAGAAAGAGGTGGTAATAATAATGAATTAATAAAATAATAATTAAATAGATTAAGTAACGAATTTTTTATAAAAACAATGAATGGATGTACTGGTCAATGAATAAATACTAAGAAATGGACGAATAAATGCTTGCAGGATGGAAGGAATTAATGGATTAATGCATATTCAAGTATTCGCACTATTCCTATCCCACAATAGTCAATTCTCACACAATATTCTGAATAATTATTAAAACAACTTTTTACAATTCTGTTTAGGACTGAACTGCACAATAAATGTGTTCGGAGTTTTCATCCAATGTTTATCTTTTTCTTATCAGTTCACTGCTGATCTTTCATAAACAAGAAATAGGACTTTCTATTTCAAATGGTGGTTTAATAACGAATTACTCTCATATTTTATTAATTTATTTACCCTTATAATGTAGCCTACATTTATATCTTGTGAACAGTTATGTGTAGAACTCCGTTTGGATTCGACATAATTTTTATACAGAATTTTCCATTTCTTTCTTATTTTTGCGGTCAGCTTAGAGACAATGATTTGATCTACTAAACGGTTCATTGTAACTGTTACTTACGTAACAGATTGAATGAAGAAGTGGAGAAATTGTGAAAAGAAAGGAAGAGTCAAGATCCAACCAGTACCAAAACAATTTTTATACTACAAATTACACTTGTACTAGCCAAGGTTTGAACCTGAATCCCGTTCGACTGGGACACTGAAGAAATGACTCAAGCATGTTACTCAGCAGGAGAACCGAAGTCTCATTTCCGATTAGTGTTAAGCTGATTCGAATTTGAGTATTTCAATGGCAATATGGGAATTAATGGTAAGATAGCATTGTGGTTTGATATATACTGGATGAGCACGCTCCTTTAAAATGATGGAGGATTGCTTGCACAACAGATCAGTGCGATAGTAACCTACACATTAGAATGTTTGCTTCTGACCTACGATCCGTGCTTTCATAGGGGTGTGGATGCTATTTGCCAAGTCCATTGTGGATTCCGAAACGAGCATGATAGCGATCTGGGAGAAAGATGATTATCGGCGATGAAGCACGCATTGATAGTGCCCAGGGTGGTAATCAAACTCCTGACTCTGCAGCACCTACGCGTTGCAGAGACCTCGCCCACCAGAGTCAGGTTACTAGCTCTTAATTCTTCCACGTTTCTGGTCTTGGCCTGGTTTTATCTTCCCAAACATACAGTATGAACAGAAACAGTAAAGTAATTTACAATATGCAAAAAAACACACACACAAAAAAACAACACACACACACACAAAAAACACATACACACAAAACAACACACACACAAAAAACAACACACACACACAAAAAACAACACACACACTCACACAAAACACATACACACACAAAACACACACACACACTCACACAAAACAACACACACACAAAAAAACAACACACACACACTCACAAAAACACACACACAAACACACACTCGCACAAAACAACACACACACACAAAACACATAACACTCACACAAAACATATACACACACTCACACAAAACACATACACACACAAAACATACATACACTCACACAAAACAACACACACAAAAACACACACACAAACAACACACACACAAAAACAACACACACACACTCACACAAAACACATACACACAAAAAACACACACACTCACACAAAACAACACACACACAAAAAACAACACACACGCACACAAAAAACACACACACACAAAAGACACACACACACAAAAACACACACACAAAACAACATACACACACAAAAAACCCACGCACACAAAAAACACACGCGCGCGCGCGCACACACACACACACATACACGAGCATTACTCCTAACTTTTCTCCACTTACTACAGAACATGGGAAAACCAATCTACTACCAACTACTAAAAAATTTTAGAGAACCTAAGTGCCATGTGGTACTGGTGACCAAACAGTGGACCATACAATATTTCACTGACCAATTTTTTTAACACAAAGAGACGCCTTCCAAAAGTACACTTCACAACAAGATACGAGTATATGGTCGTTGAACAAGAGTGTGACCGTGGAAAATTATATGAGATAATTTCTATGCTTCGCACAATCAATAGATTTTTAAAAACTGCAAAGATATGAAATACATATAACGATTTAATGTGTAATAAGATTGAAAGCCGTTTTGTACGATATCAATTGTATTTCTCCCTCAACAGTGTGATGAAAATAATGTAAATTTTGTTATAAGAATTGTAAATGGAAGCTCCAAGTAAAGGAGCAAGCTGTAAATAAAAAAAACAACAAAAAACACACTAATCCATTACAGCCCTGGACATAAGCGGGGAAGTGAAAGGGACGCAGAAACCCCCGCTCACGTCCTTTTCGCTTACACCGCCTTATAAACAAACGCAGTGTGCATCGGTGTGGAATTTAAGCGACCAGTGAGAGCCGAAAGTTCGTAAAACCTATGATGCCCGGTGACACAATCCGTCACTGACCTTTCTGCCTGCTAGTACCGCACCAAAATATTACTGTTTCAGCCGTGGGAGATGAACTGAGGAATTAAGGGTTGGTCTACAGTAACTCAATCGAGTTATTTACGTCCAGGCCTGATGTTGACACAGCGTCTTTAAAACCGGACTAAAATGCACTTTTTTCCTATGTTCTTTAAGATTAATGAAGCAGAAAAATATTTTAGATGTTTCGAATTAAGCTTTGATTTTGAAATACAATAAAATCATAAACATAGATAATCACCTAATTTAGATTTCCTATTGAGAAATACATTGCAAGTACGTGTTAAGTCTTTCGATTAATTATAATAACTGTAATTACAGACAATTCCGAACGTGCTGCTAAAAAGATAAAATAACTTTCATTCATTCTGAAATCTTAAGCGCAACTACCACATTCTAATTAAAAACAGTATATTTCAGTCAGTGCCGCTTACGACTAGCACAATTCGTTATTATTCGAGAATTTAGTTCGTTATATGGTACTGAAATTGAACTACACCTACGCAGAAATTACAAAAATTTCTCCAGAAGCAGCACAGCCGGTAGCAGAAAATGACTTTGCAGTGATTGAGAACACAAGTTAATAAGGGTAAACAAGTTCTACCTAATGCAGTTTTATTTATGTCTGCAAAGCCACTCTGGTGAGTAATAACCCCATACAAATTCCAAGTACTAGAGAGTGAAAATATTACATATCTCTGACAACTTGATCACTTAATTGTTGAATTTCACTTTACGTTCTCGTGCTTCAGTGATAGATGTGTAGAAATGATACACCGGTTACTGTGAAAAAAGAAACTTAAGATTATTAGTCTATTCATTATTATTATTATTATTATTATTATTATTATTATTATTAGTATTATTATTATTATATCCAGAAATGTTATATAATATCCTTAGAAGGATAGAAATACACATATTTACATTTAAAGTTGTAAGAGAAACAAAAATATATTAACAATGTGTAAGAAAACAATTCCGTTACGAGACAATCCATGAAGGGCCAATACCTACACGCAGACTGCTAGACCTGCATGCCTCAGCAGAGATGAACGATCATCAAACCGATACGGGGTTAACATGATTGTGGTTAGGGCAATGATCTCCCCAGCCATTATAGCTGATTGACTAAACTGGATTTCTCTACTCGTTGTAGCTCCCCAAATTTGTCACGATGCTTGGTGTGCACCGGTCGCAGACACTGGACGAAATTTTATGAGAAAATTTCCTTCCCCCGTAAAGAATCGAACCAGCGCTCTTTCAGTACTGTTAGTCCAAGACATGGCATCTTAGACCACGAAGTTATGACACAAAAATAACAATGTAATAGGTGTCCAAAAAGACGTCATTCTGAGGAAATATATTTGGAATAGGCACTAAATTCTAGTATAAGAACTCCTCACTAAAAGTGTTGGATACTTTTTATAACACGGTACATAAACTATATGAAGAACCAAAGCTTGCGGTAGTTTCAAGAGCAGCTACGTTGCGATGGGCAGACCAGAGACAAAGTATGACAAAAAAAGAGACGGCCAAACGTTTCTTTTACGCAAGGTAACTGGCAATAAGGAGTTTGGAAAGCAAGGACAATACGGTTGGATGAGATCTCACAAGAATGGAAGAAAAATGGGCAAAAATAAAAAGTTAAAAATGCTTTAGACATAGAAAAATTAAAAATCTTGTTAAATTAAGCCAAGTGATTCATGTTGGAACCTATATTATTATTATTATTATTATTATTATTATTATTATTATTATTATTATTATTATTATTTTCATCATCATCATCATTACTACTACTACTACTACTACTACTACTACTACTACTACTACTACTACTACTACTACTACTACTACTACTACCACCACCACCGTTAGTGGACTGTTGAAACTGGAAGAACTTCGTTTAAATTTCTGTGGCACTGCAAACAAAGTAAATGGGCGGGTGTGAAAAGGACAACATAAGAAAATTTGAATAAAGAGCTATATTGACAACTCATTTCGCCTGTTTCTTCATAAGATGAAATTGCGTTTTGACCACACTGCATCAAGAAATATGTGACGAACTAACCCTATGCAAACAACGCAAATATGGCATCATAAGGCGTAATGAATACGGTAATATTTCCACGAAATGCTGTAGGCTAATCCTATGTCATAAAAGAAAGAGGACTAACGTGTTTTTTATGTTTTATGTCACTGTTTTTTGGAACTTGTCAATTTTCAAATGAACAGATTCTCTCCTCTCCGCCACCACCATTCAGGGGAACGAAATTCAGTTCTCTGCAAATATACGGAATTTATCATTTTTTCGTATTGACTTTTAAATATCTACGTTTGTTTTGTTTAAGAATATAAATATGTACTTAGGTTTACATATTATTATTATTATTATTATTATTATTATTATTATTATTATAGTCCACCGCTGTGGAGTAACAGCATGTCTGACCGCGAAACGAGAGGGGCCTGGTTTCAAATCTTGGCTGGAACAAGTTACCTGATTGAAGATTTTTCCGGGGTTTTCCCTCAACCTACTAAGAACAAATGCTGGGTAACTTTCGGTGCTGAACCTCGGACTCATTTCCCCGGCATTTTCACCTTCATCTCATAACATAATAATAATAATAATAATAATAATAATAATAATAATAATAATAATAATACAAGACATGACTAAAGGTATGAGGATATTATGTAAATAAATTCTTCTATTAATTGAGGTCATTTTTAGAAACAGAATTGTAAGTGCAATATGTTTATGTCACAGATACAGTGAACTATTGCTTCTGAGTTTTCAATGTGATTAGTAATTTGCTTAACATTCATGTTACTGTAATCAATTTATAGATCCCCAACATATATTTTAAGTTTTACAGCTTTTAATAGGCAAAGCGAAGGACACTAAAATTTATGTGCACCTTATATCTTCAAATGATGCCGTAAATAATACAATAATTAAACAGAAATACTAGACATGTAGATTATAAGAAAACTTGTTGTTGAAGGAATTGCATATGCAAAAATGTTCTTTTTACTATTATCACTTTCCTTTCGACCTTCATAGAACAACTTTGTAGGTTATAAGTAATGGGATTGTAGGTTTTAATTACCTTAATTCAATGTAACTTTTTTGTTTCAGGTAAGAAAACCTGAGAACGTGAGGTTCATATCTATTACGGAAGGCAAGTACTGAAATTACAATTTATTCTGCAGTATAGTTTATTCCACAGGTTTCTGCGTGTTCATAAGAGTCAAGAAAATATACTACATATAAACTGCAATAACATTCACAATATGAAAAAGGGAGTTAATTGTTGTAAGACACCTAAGATTAAAACAAACATACTAACCCATTTTATGTGATAGGCTATTTCTTACTTTCAGTAACTTGAATTTCGTATCTAATCTTATTTTAGCTATGTTTTGTCAACTTATGATTTGTATGATTATTTATTTGTAGCTTGAAAGATATTTTCTGTTCTCCATGCTAGGTTTCTAGCATAATCCAGTGGTGGGGCTGCCACCTTGAAGCCTCATGGACAGGCTTTAAAATGTTGTTTCGTCTACTTTAGTTGTAGAAATTATAGCGCAGTGATTCGGTCCTCAGAACCTCGTTAGGGATAACAGGATGTACCACGAAGTGATGAGAAACACTATAAGAGACCTGTCACATTCCTGGGTTATTGAAACTATTCAACATCATAGCAGTTACAATTTTGTTGTGTGATGGCGAAAATTGAACACTTCGAAAAGAAGATTAATTGTTACAGGGATGATTTTTTTCTCGGAAAACAGCTATACAATTTGTTAGATCACAGAAGAAAATTAAGAAATTTTACAATAACTAGAAATTACGTTTACTCTAGAAAGAGCGAGAAATCACAAGCAAAACTAGATACCGTATACAACATACTCGTATATTACGAATGAATTATAAGAGAATTCGTCTACAAATGTTGAATTACCGACCCTAAGGAAAGAGAAAATTAGGAAAATCTGAAACGAACATTTTGTATGCCGAAATGAATTATTATTATTATTATTATTATTATTATTATTATTATTATTATTATATCAGACAACAAACAATTTTGAATTATTAATAGACTACATATTATTGTTTGGAATCGTTCATAGATTTTTTCTTCACCAGTGTCCACATTCGCTACCATAGTAGGAAATTAAAGAAAATAATAATAAAGGAAAGTATGCCAAGAAGGAGTAGAAAAAAGAAGACAAAAAAGGAAAAGAGAATGAAGAAGAAGAAGAAGAAGAAGAAAATATGAGCAGGTGTTTGAAGGCAGAAAAAAAAGAAGAATAAAAATATCTAGAAGGCGTCGAAGGAGGAAGATTAGGACGTAAATCAGATGGATGAGAGGAAGACAGAAAAAGAATGTTTGACACAAAATCCTACCAATGCCTTTCCAAGCATAGACCAAAACTATATGATGTCACCGTTTGATCTGCGATTGATTGAAAGCCAAGATACACTACAAAATGTAGTCCCGTAAATATTTCATTTTAACTCACGTTTTTACACATATTATGTCAATTCAAATCAGTACAATGTAATCAAATATTATGCTAGATTATTAAAAGAAACCTAATGTGCTTATTCATTAATGTATACTTGATATTTTCTCTTATAACGTGGGTAGTGAGTGATACATTAGTATTACTCTTGACTTAGATAGATAATAGCATAATCTATATACACCGTCATTGTGATCTAAGAGCCCATATTGGAGCAAGATGACGTCACATGTAGGGTCGGACAACATATTATGAAACACCTATTTATCTCGCTTAAGCAAAATACTCGTGTAAATTGTTTACGTCTTCTAATGTATTGAAAAAATTCTGTATAATACCTTAATATTGACATACTATAAAAATTAGTCGTTGGAACCCTGCAAAAATGAATATTCATGGAACACAAAAGCAATTATTAATACAATCAATACAAATAACCTACTACATGAATTTAATTTTATTTCATTAATATTTCAGCTTTCCTGCCTCTTTTCCCAGAGATCTCACTAGCATTCATGTAATCTCTCTTTGATACATTCTCTTCAACAAACAATTATTTGCCTGCACCATGGCGTAGGCCTATTTATTTAGGCCCTAAGAATATATTTGCTCAAATGTTCATACATTGTCCGGCTAAGTTTTTCAATATCATTTCATATTCACAGAAAATTTTATTGTGAAATCATTTAACAAAATTGTTTGCTGTTTGCAATGTCAAAGATTTTAGAACTCTAACTCACCATCTGGTCGATTCACTCTTATCTTATATCCCTCAGAATCTGATCTTCAACGAAATGGTTAATACACACTAATGTAATGTTTATAAGTATCAAATGTTCTCGAGGCCTTTCTTCCACAACTTGATTCGATCATCTGAAGAAAATGCAAATACTGTTGTGTATTCGCGATTGTAGTTGGTTTTATAGCAGGCACGTAGCAACTCTTTGGCATGGTAATTTCTTCATACACACGTTACATACTCTAAAATAAATAAGCACCGGTTTGAAAAAAGTCTTGAACGCTAAAAATCACTCTAAACCACTATGAAATAACGAGAAAAACAGAACGTAAGTACCACGCTCGATGATAGACATAACCTATAATCACTATGTTCAAACTATCACTCGCATCACTATTACATACGTCTTAGAAATACTGAAATAAATAATAGCACTTCACATAATGTATTTACTGTACATGTAAAGTTAAAGTTGCACCTTTACAACACAACACTGTGAAGCTATACTAATGCAGTAGCCACACATCGACCCGAAACGATCAGCTGCTTCATTTTCCCGCTTTGCTACAGTATGACCTTGTAAATCAATGGTATTCAGTTTATGGTACGCATATCCTCAAGGGTACGCGGGGTTGTTTCAAGGGTTACGTATTCCGTTGTACAGAGGAGGGACCCGAAGGCTTGCACTGCAGCTTAAGGGTTATTGTGCTTACCACGCTGCACCGTGAACTGAACCCGGGCTATGGTATGGATGATGATGACATATGAATTAATGATGGCGAAATGAGTTCGAGGTCCAACGTTGAAAGTTACCCAGGAATTCTGCTTCAATTGGTTGAGGGAAAACCCCTGGGAAAAAAAAACCAATATGGGCCCGCTTGTTTCACTGTCAGACACGCTGACCGTAGACACGCATCCCACTTACTATGTACGTAAATATGCTACATATTTACTTTGTTATGGCCCACTTGTTGATAATTATTTCAGTTTAAATATTTTCTTTTACAATATCAACTCTTGTTTTCCCTCGTTTCAATATCATTTTACATAATTCACTAGATCATTAGTATTATTACTGTTATTATTATTATTATTATTATTATTACTATTATTATTATTATTATTATTATTATTATTATTATTTAATAACTATTGTGTGTAGCTATAATAACAATAATAACAATTAATTTTCCATACACCAATCATAATCTTTTTTTCACATATAATTGCAATGCAGTTTGGGGGGTACGAAGGTAAAAAAATGTATTTTGGGGATACACTAGCAAAATAGATTGAATACCACTGTTCTAGATCACGATGGAGGTGCTCATATATATATTAAATTTTCAGAGCTAACTCTACTTGTGTGTGTAGCTGTGTATGGTGGTTATAACTAGAGACTGGATTTTATGTAATATGAAAATGAGAAATATGTAGCCAGAATTCACAAGGCATGCAGATAATGTACAAGAAATTAAAGAATATGACTGTAACTGAAAAATCTAAGCTTTATTAAACTGATTTATTTTACACTGATTCTGAAGTAAAAAACGAGAACTTAAGGTAAACTTATTCCTCTACCCTTAGTTTTTAATTTTCGTTAAAAAGTTTTATTTTTTATCTTTACATCATCTGACAGCTTGAACTTTTTAGTTTAAAAAAAGTATCAGTTTTGTCTCTATGAAGTTTTGTTCATTAATTATCTGAGATTTTATTGACTGGAAGCACCATTTCTTTAAACGGGAAGTGCAGTTCTGCAAGGGTCAATCCGTCACATTCTGTCAATTTTATATATTTTTCGTGTAATAACAATTCCAATTTGTCGGTAGAGTATGACTGTATTATTTTTCATACAGTCAGCAGCTGTGTGTTTGATTACAATTTTTCATACCCTCAGTATGTAGATGATTTTTCTCTATGTTCAGTTTTAAGCATTTTAAAAGACTAATGTTACCACAAAGTGCACTTAGAATTGAGATATTTTCATCATTCTTGCATCAAAATGAAGCTAATTAACGTAGCTAAATGTCAAACTACAATCAGTGCCTTGTTGCTTAAGAAAGTTAATTTAAAACTCCATGATTTAAAATTTTTATTTTTATGATTGAAATTAAAAAAAAATTAAATTAAATTTTTCCTTAATGGGATAAGATAAGGAAAAGCTCTTCTCACAGCTTATTCTGTGTTTTTTTAGGAGTAAGAGAGTGAACGAAATTATGTTCTAACTGTCTAACAGAAAAACTATAGCCTAAGGATTAAAAGAAACAAATTTCATGATAAACGAAAATGTGAAGTCTTGATTGTTCAGTCTTTGAATTATTTATTGTAGCAAAATATCAAAAGGTTATTTTTGCTATTATATATTTTGTGAACATTTTCGCCCTTATTATGGACAACATGAGACTAATAAGTAGATACCTATGTAAAAGTAAGTAAATCCATGTTAACCATATTGCAATAAACAAGTTTTAAAATTTAGAACAACCATCAATTAAAAATAAAATGATTAAAAATAATTGACAATTTAAGAAGGTTTATACTTTCCACTATAATTATATGATCCAAATGGTGTAATGCATCAGTAATTAAATGTTGCTTAATATTGGACAATTTCAATTATATATATCACGACAGGAACATTTCTATTTATGATTCTAGCACATGATTACTAATTTATGATTTTATGCATATATATTATCCACTTGTTCCTTTTATCTGGGTAAATAACAATTGTCTACAATACACTTTTATATTATCCAATTCATGACAGCCACTTATAATTTAAGAATGTTTAATTATGGTTCATCACATCTTTCAACATTGTTATAGATAATTTAAGTTTTTATTCATTCTGGTCTTACTTATATCACTATTTGAGCAATCATACACATTCACTGTTAACTTATCCTAATTCATATTCTGTCATACTATTCAATTTCATTCCATACTGTGCTTCTCCATCCATATTCATCACATTAATTTCATGATTTTAGTTAAATTTTTTGTCACTGGTTTTTCTAGATATTAATTATAGAATTCTTTTTACAGATATCTTTGTTCTTTGTAGACTTTTTGTAAAAAGTATGTATATTTAATTTTCTCCCCATTCCTAGATAAATAGTGGTTACTTATAGTTACTTTCAATATTCATATAATTGTTTCATAAAGTATACATTTAATAATTTACCCATAACCAACCTAGTGATGATAGAAAAATTTTTAATTCATCTCATACAGACAATTTGTAGTACGTTTTTATTAAATATGCATAATTTTATAATAAATTTTATATGTAACCTTGTCATTCATTTTTAATCGTTTTATTTTTAATTGATGGTTGTTTTAAATTTTAAAACTTGTTTAATGCAATATGTTTAACATGGAGCTACTTACTTTTGCATAGATATCCACTTATTAATCTGATGATGCCCATAATAAGGGCGAAAAGTTTACTAATATGTAATAGCAAAAATAATCTTTTGATATTTTGCTACAATAAATAAGTCAAAGGTTGAACAATCAAGACTTCACATTTTCTTTTATCATTATAATGACTTATTGGAATACACATAAAATGAATTCAAAATTCAAATTTAAACAAATTTCAGTTTTCGCTTAAAAAATTGCCCCACCCCGCTTTCCCAAAATATTTGAGGGATACATTTTGTGTAAAAATCCTTAATTTCAAGTAATTAGGAAAAAAGTGTTTTTAAAATGTTGATAAAAACGGCAAATTTTTCTCCAAAGTGTAGATAAGTAGGCTACCTTAAAAGATTTGATCTTTTGAGCCCTATTGATTGTCATTTTTTATCTACTGTTACAACCTATCATCATCACTTTCTTCTTCTTCTTCTTCTTCTTCTTCTTCTTAGATTGAACATTCCGTTCCTTTCTGCTCGCAAGAGATCGAAATTAGTCTCGTGATTCCATTGTGAGAAATTAATTAGAAAACTGGATTGCTCGAACAAAATAGAACCTAGTTAATTGCTATACATAATATCAATATAATCCCAGATCGACCTCAACGAAAAGTGACCAACTATTCTTTGTTTTAAATCTTGGCAGGGTTAGTTTAGCTTAGAAATGCCTCACATATCTCTCTTCGAACACATTTTCAGAAATTTTGTTTTATTGCGTTCTTTATTCCATTCTAATTTTTTTAAAGTCAAGTACGATGAAATAAAATTCCCATGAGTGTTAGAGAAGGCCGTATGGCCTTAACTCTGCCAGGTTAAATAAATCATTATTATTATTATTATTATTATTATTATTATTATTATCATTATAAAATATTAAAGTAAGTAGGCATTAAACACCAATACCACCACTGATGCAATTGACATCAGGTCTGATGCTATCAAAATACCCATATGACCACATGCAAATAAAGTTTACGAAGTAGTTCCGATAGCACTAGACCTTTGGAACCTGTTTTCCTTTGAGAAACTTGTGTACATTTTCCACAACCAGAGACATTCAAAAACACGCGTATAAGAAATAAAGAGTAATAACATATTTACGACTTTAGATTAACAGTATTTTGATCTTCTTTTGCTCTTATGTTATGCTAGGTAAGTGACGAATCTGATCAGCCAATCAGATAAGTGGACAGGGGAGAACCAGTCCCGGAAACGACCAGGAACCCTCCCCCTCTCTTCTCCAGCTGCCCACAAGCCAAATTACGCCTGGTCCAGCGAGATGACTATGTTAATCTTTCGTCAAGATTTCACTGTTTTCTATTATGAGCCCGCTATGCCCCAGTTTTTCGATATTAGCGATCTCGCAGTAATTGTCTGCCCACATCAAGAAATTTAGAACAGCTATCATAACTCAAGCTAATTTATCAGGCGGACGGTACGTACTCTAACCTGGGCAATCTGCCATGGTCGTAAGTATCAGGCAGATTGCCTCTGCGATAGGAAATCTCACTTATATCCAGTAGTAACTCAGTTCGAATCTCAGACGTGACTAGTTTATAATTATGACTATATCTCTAAGACAGTAGAGGTAAATAAAGTTCCAAGAAGATCAATAATAGCGGTTGCCGCGTATTGTTAACTAAAGGCTGGTTCACAATAAACTGGGAACGGAAATGGGTCAATTTTTATTACTCTACTGCCACTTCCAACGGACTCCTAACGAATATTCACACGTTTAGCACTGGGATTGTGGCGCTGGAAATCAATTTAGAACACTTTTATCACAGCCACGACACATTTCAATTTTTATTGTACAATATCAATGCAATTATCACTACAATGACACAATAATGCTTGCAGATAACACAGAAACAACTTCGTAAACGTAACTAACAGAGTCGCAGGTTCACTTCACTTCCACTAGATGACTCTTGAGTTCCAGGCTATAGGCGTAGTAGGGTTGCCAATATCGGCAAACGAAATTAAACTGTGAGGAATGTTACAACAGGTGTGCTAAACGTTAGGAATGTTACAATAGGTGTGTAGCACGTTAGTTTAGGTTAGGTTAGGTTAGATTAGGGTTTGTTAGGTGTGTAAGATAATGTGAATGGTTACCACAGTTGGCGACACTACAATCATTCTCTCACTCCACCTCAAATAACGCCACAACGACGGAATATGGCCGCCTTCTTCCTTCAAGTACGACGATTTTCCTATATAAGTAAGGGCGTGTTGGGTGGGACCACAGCTCTCCCAGTGATCACATCCAGTTTCTACTACTCCGCACTACAAAACTAAGGTATTTTCAGTGTTTGTTTTTAATTTCCTATACTGGCAGTACAGTAATAAAAATTCACTCGGAAATGGCTATGCGTATCGATATGTATGACAATAACGATATGTAAAGTCGATATTACGTAATCTGATGTTATAGGCTATGTGTATAATTGATCTATGACGTTCTCTCATGAAAACAAAAAAGCCAATATAAACGCAGGTTAACCAACTTCAGAATTCATGACACAGAATATTTAAGAATTCAATTCACGTGGTAATCTGGTCACATATACACGTTAGCATATATTGAAAGTGATCCTACTGAATTTTCGAGTTAGTTGAAACCCATGCATGAAGAAGAAATTGTCATGGCCTCCGTGCTACAAAATACACGACGATCAAATAGCTTTATCATGGCAACAGAATGAATCTAGTAGGCTGTGATCGGAAATGAGAACGGCAAAGTTGAAACTTGGGCAACCTCACGTTACCATTCCCGGGCTCCGACAAGCTTCTTGTTAATAGTGAATGCTCACATTTAAGTATATACATTTTAACAATATTTCTGTTCTCGTTCTCATTCTGGTTCTCGTTTCCTTAAGGGCCAGTCAATCGGTTTCTTATGGACGAAACTGTGCAAATCCTGATCAGCCCAATGTATAATTCTTATGAACTAAAAATGTGTTTCTTCGACACTGGCTGCTGCATTGTGAAAAAGAGTAAAGGCTGGTTCACAATATACCGGGAACGAGAACCAGAATGAAAACGAGAAGCAGAGGACGTGAATATGAAAGTTTTTTTATTCACAATAAACCGAGAACGTAGACGACTATGCATTTCGATATGCATGTCAATAACGATACGTAAAGTCGATATTACGCATTCTGATGTTATTTGTGTATAATTGACCAATGGCCTTCTCTCATGAGTAAAAGGCAGCCAACATTGAGGGAAAGAAGGCAGAGGACGGACACTGGAAAGTTTTCTTTTCTCAATCGTACTATCAGGGACTGGAATGTTTTACCTGCAGACTTACTAAAGGCTTTACCAACAACCAAAAATGTATTTAAAAATAGGCTTAAGGACCTTACTAATAGACGGTAATTATACACAGTATTTAAAGGGTGTAAATGATATGTTGTTATTGAAGTGTTGTATCAGTGAAGAATTATGTTGTGTCAGTGGTGTGTTGTATCAGTGAAGAAGTATGTCGTGTCAGTGAAGTGTGTTGTGTAAGTGAAACGTGTTCCTGTCAGTGAAGCTTTATAGTTTATAGTGGCAGTGCATAGTATTTGAACAGTGAAATGTTTTTGAAATGTTAGTGAAATCAGGATAGAATCAGTGAAATGTGTCGTAGTTCCATTGCAGTGAGTGAGTTGACAGCGAAATGAGTGTAATTTGGAAGGTACTTGTGCAGATATGAACATATCATACTCGTGGGTTTTAGTTCGATCCTAGTTTTATGATACAAATTAGATTTATTTCAAATGTTATTTTAAGTGATCGTCTCATTTAATTTAGTATATTCCCTGTTGTTGTTGTTGTTATTGTTATTATTATTATTATTATTATTATTATTATTATTATTATTAATTATTGTTAGTATTAATTCTTAGCATTATTATTAATTGTATTTTAATTAATAAGTTTATTATTGTCATTATTGAGTGTAATTAGTTACCACTGCCACCGGGTATATACCCACTGAAGTGTGAATAAATACATACATACACATACTGTATACACAACATAAACACAGGTTAATCAACTTCGAAATTTCAACTGAAACATTTCATTAGGTACGGTACTATAAATATGCCCATGCATTTTTATTATCACAACGTATTTTAAGTCTACCATAACGTAAAATAATTAGAGAAGAAACATTTGTAATAGAACAAAAATGAACACAACAGTAGTTATTGAATTGAAGCATGAATATGTAGTGGTGTGATACAACCAATACAGTAATAAAATATGATTCATTTACGATCGGTGTTCAAAGACGCAGCTATTGAAAGCCACGTATTCTCCTTCATTTTCTCATCTTATACGAGGCGCGCCGCTTATCGTAAACGTGAGGATTTTCCTCAACACTCAATATTAGAATCTCATCAAATAAAACTTGCCAATGATGCACAGCACAGAACCAAATAATACACAGGTTATGTCACGGTCTTCTTGCTACAAAATATACGACGACAAAATAGCTTTTAGATGGCAATAGAATGAATCTAGTGGGCTGTGATCGGAAAAGTGAACGCCAAAGTTGAAACTTAGCCAACTTTCCGTTCCCGATCCCGGGTTCCGGCAAGCTTTTCGTTAATTGTGAATGCTCACATTTAAATGTACACATTTTAGCAATTTTACCGTTTTCGTTTTCGTTTTCGTTCCGATTCTCGTTTCCGGTTTATTGTAAACCAGCCTTAGTACCTATCAAGAATCAAGATTCCGAAACTGTAGACGACTTAAGGCTGGTTCACAATAAACCGGGAACAGAAACGATACAATAACGAGAACGGAAATATTGTTAAAATAAATGTATTTAAATGTGAGCATTCACAATGTCTCTGTATATGCCTATATTGACGTTTGTCATCTCGCATGTTTACGGTACACATGTTTGAAAGTAATATCATCAAAACACTCGCCTCCAAATTCTGTCACAAATTGATGCTTCTTAGGTCCCATTCTTCGTCATGATGTACTACAGATACACTATCTAAGCAGATAAGTAGCGTACCGATGGGTAGTTACAAACTATGTGTGTCTCGTGGTGACCGAAGAGTTTTTTTATTTCATAGTGTTCCTCCCTACATAGTCTGCTGTGTACTTGTGCCGCTCTTGCAGTTATATAGAAGCTTATGCTCCAGCATTCAGTTAACTTACATATACAGTGTTCCCCTCAATCGGTCCCCAAGACGCTACGTCTAGTGATAAGTGTATAATTTGTCCGTCTTATATTTTCAGTTCTGAAAATTAGTACCGTAATGTACAAAATAAAGGTAATTAATTTACTGACCAGTGCTATTAATGTTTCAGGATATCGTAAAAAAGGCCGATTTAGCAACACAACTGATATGCGCGCAGTGCTTGTGCATAGGATGGGTTTGAACTGTGTCCTGTTTCAGGATACAATTGTTTATTAACTGAACTTTGTCTTTAATTGTTTTCAAATTATCGTGAATATATTTGTTGAAAGTTTTATTTTATTTTATTTTACTTTATTTATTTATTTATTTATTTATTTATAAATTAATTAATTAATTAATCAATCAATCAATTCATCAATCAATTCATCAATCAATTAATCAATAAATTCATCATTCAATCAATTCATCAATTAATCATCAATAAATTTGTCAATAAATTCATCAATCAATAACTTCATCAATCAATACTTCAATCAATCTGTCCGTCCGTCCATCCATCCATCTATTGATTTATTGTCTTTAAAAAGTGGGATGCGCAGCTTATTCGAGGGCGCGGGATATTTGAGAATATACGGTAATTGAATATTTCTAACCATATTTCCTAATTCAAATCACCGTGATATGAACTCCTGTTGGTAGCGGAGGAAAGCAACGTTCTCACCATTTGGCCAATGATACGAGTTAGATCTCTGTTCATTAAGGGCCGTATTCATAGACATTCTTAGCGCGGGCTTCCGGTGGATGATCAGAGAACTAACGTTTTTCGTATTCATAAACCAGTGTTAGCGATATCATATGATACGAATCCTGTACAAGTAACCAGTCGATAGCCGGGGCTAGTTTAGCACGCTCGTAGCGCGGGCTTGTGAAATGTCTATGAATACCACCCTAAGTTTTTAAATAGGGTCTAAACGTAGAATAATTTGTTTCCCCACACATTTGAAATAATACTGAAATATTACGCTACAACACAGCCCTCATGAAAACCTAAAATCTCAATACTTCCTTATTGCCGTAAAGTTGAAATGTTAGCTATATTCGCTACAAGAGCCACAGCAAGAGTCGCTACATTAGATTGGCAGATCGAGAGTTTGATGTAGTAATTCAGAGCAGTAGCGAACATAAACAGACAATGGGCTGTGAGCCTTGCTGCGAAGCCATTATAAACAAATGTGGTATCCAGCCGCAAGTATCTGCTCTGTAATTGTTATTATTTCGATGGCATCCCGAACGCCAGATGGCGCAACTTGTTTTATATAAATTCACACTTGCAGTGAATTGTTTGTACCTCGTGGGCCATTGTACCTCCTTTATTTATAACGCTAAGCCCTCCCTGGACCACTTAGATCGCAGCACCCCCATTATTTAGACACGTTGGCTGTGCCCAAGCTTCTGTTGTGCTCCTGCAATTAGCAGCGATTCGCGGACACAACCGTTTGTGTATTTGTGTGGTGGTCTCTTAGATTAAGGACAGTAAGAGGTCTAAGATATTGCCTACAAGCTCCGACAAGAATTCTACGAACATGTGGGCTACAAGATAATGCCTGACAGATGACAGCTGCATTAAGTCTTACAGAACAAGGCAAATTGTTTTCTGGTCAATTGTAGCGCACAAATTACATTCAAGCAAATAAAAGTAACCCCTTATTCACAAATGGAAATAATAATAACTCCATTCAAAGAACTAAAAGTAAATAATACCAGCTATGAAACCACCAGTAAATAGACCTACAGGTAGGACCATGAGTGACGTTACATTTTAAATATTTAAAAATATTTTTAATATTTTAATATTTTGCAATTAATCAATTGCAATTTTCCTGTGGAAAGTGAAGTAGGATACATATCTCACAAGTTTTCATGTCCCTCGGCGACATTGAAGTCGTTAGCGTTACAATGAACAACCATGTAGTACATACTTGCAACTAGTTCGAAAAAACGTTCACTATGAATTGAAAATGCACTGTGATGGCCTGAATTCGTTTCGTAGGGAGAGACGGAAGAATACTGTACCTCTGACCACGAACCGGATTGTACTCTAACGTATAGGTAAACAAAACTCACAGCGCCACCTCACTCCATCTATACTCAGTTGCACTGTTAACTTCAATTCATTCTTAAGTTGTCTCGGATCCTAAGCCTGGTTATAATCATGAGACTTTTAAAATAATAAATCACAGCACCAAAGAACACGTTAGATATAACGGATTTCGTAACAAAATTAAATTTTCTCGTTCTGTAGATACTGATATAAAATTTAATACTTTAATTATTTTTTAATGTATAATATATGTAAATGTTTGCAGAAACAGTAGCGGTAATTTTATTACTATTACAAAATAAAAAAACATAAAATCTAGACAACAATAATAATAATAATCATCATCGAGTTTATACCCGTTTTCCTCATTTATATGAAAGTTTTGAACTAACACTAACCATTCATTAGCAACAACATTTTCTGATAATGTCAGAATGTTGTAACGTCACCACTTCAAGACAATACAAAACAAAGACAACAAAGAAGGACATATACTCACTTCATAAAGGAGAACGATATGCCTGCTTTCCCTCTCGCAATTCGAACCCAGGTCCGCTGAATAAGTAGATGGACTGTACTGGAAAACATTATCTATTATTCTCTTCGTTTGCTATCCCCACAACCTATAGGGATACTTCATTTGGTCTTTCTCTAAAATTTATCTAAGGATTCTTCCATTAATCCAATATAATTTACTTTTATTTTACATAGGTATTTTGTAAAGAAAACATACATATGAGAAATAAAATACTACACTACTCTCTGGGAAGAACTTCTTCTGAATTTTTTATTTTATTGGGTTATTTTACGACGCTGTATCAACATATAGGTTATTTAGCGTCTGAATGAAATGAAGGTGATAATGTCGGTGAAATGAGTCCGGGGTCCAGCACCGAAAGTTACCCAGAGTTTGCTCGTGATGGGTTGAGGGAAAACCCCGGAAAAACCTCAACCAGGTAACTTGCCCCGACCGGGATTCGAACCCGGGCTACCTGGTTTCGCGGCCAGACGCGCTGACCGTTACTCCACAGGTGTGGACTCTTCTTCTGAAGTGTGAAAAGCACATACAATATTGAACACTAAATTTGTTAGTTTTCTACGTCTTTATCGTTTCTCTTTAATGTTACACCTATTAATTTACGTTCACGATTCGGCTTTTTTCTTTCAAAGCTTTTCTAAGTTCCTTCAGTGGAACGGCCACACACGGATTGGGACAAGTGGCCTACCGCTTGGAGTTCAGATATTTTCTTATCCACAGCCCCCAAATCCCTCTGCAAGGACGAGTACATTTTATTTGTTTCTCCCTCCATTTACCCTCATCATGGAAAGGAGCATTTTAAACCTATTTTTTGAATAAGACATGCATACATACAGAATAGATGTTATAATTCACATAAAAAAAAAACGTTTTAAATCTGCCACTGTATTATAGTCCCACCATTGTCCAAGTCTCGATAGCGTGGCAGCAAGCAAGTTGCAACATAACTTGGTGGAGATGTTAGGACCTATGACACGTTTATTGGATGCCTGGTTTTAATGTCATACGTGTACAGCAAATCTGTGAGGTGTCGAGTGCTAACTCTATGGCCTTACATGTCCGGTGCGGACATAACCTGTTCCCTTAATGACTCTGCCCCCTTCCCTCCGATTTACTGGCCCGATTGCCGTGGTACAAGTGCGTACACTATCGAGTATCGAATGCGACATTCATCTGTTTCGACAGTTTTATAACTAGTGCAGGATCTAAAAGTCACACCGTCCGTTTTACGAGCTTAGAACATCTGTTAAAAACGGAGTGTGTTACGGAATTTTGATTGGAAAGGGCAAGTTTTATACGTCTCCTTTGTGCTATCATTTGCATAGGCACAGCTACAGCTTGGCCACACCACGGACTCTCGCGAAAGTGTCCAGAATCGAGCTCAGGCAGGCCCTGCGAGTTTTGTGGTGGTGTCTTAAGCCTGGTGAAGCGGGAACGCAAATGTTGTGAACTCCAGATTCATTTCAACGTGCGTTTTTGTATAGTTTAAGAATGCGCTTCTGAGTGATTTCAGCTTGGGTTTTTGAATCATAGAAAGGGGTAAGATGTGCGCTTATGATGATCGCTGTTTTATGTAAGGTAGTAACATAATTTTGATTATCATCATCAATACATTTTTTTACGAAAAAAGATGCCAGTGCTCAACAAAAATTTAGAAGTTTATAATTTATAATAGTACCCGAGTTCGTGACGTAGGCTTATTTCTTCATGGACTCATAGCTTTGTATTTGTATCCACTGTCCATTTTAGGATTAATTTTTTCATTCAATGAAGAACTGTTAATTTTTAAAAGTTGAAAGGGGGAAAGCTACCGGTACTGCGTACCATTGCGTGCCGCCAGAAAAAGCATTAATCATAATCATCATCGTTGCTTAACGTAAGAAATAAAACAGACTCCGTGTTCATATGTAAAAATAAGCGCAAAAAGACAGAAGAAGCACTTAAATGAAAGAATGATATAATAATAATAATAATAATAATAATAATAATAATAATGCTAATAATAATAATAATAATAATAATAATAATAATAATAGTTTTATATATAGGTATACATCTCAAATACAGTGACGATAAACATGAAGGATGATTTTCATTGACATTGAAATTCCGATAAGTCAAATGAGTACTAGAAAATTTATTCAGTGGTTCAGTCTTTGACTTATCTGGTTTTTATGTTTATGAACAATAATCATGGATATGACCTATATTAAATCTTGTACATAATATGTGATGCTGGGTAACTTTCGGTGCTGTACCCCGGACTCATTTCACCGGCATTACCACCATTTCATTCAGACGCTAAATAACCTAGATGTTGATACAGCGTCGTAAAATAACCCAATAAAATAAAAAAATACATAATATGTGACAAACGTTTTCGCCTGTAAAGGCAACTTCAGATCTTTATGTTAAGAAAACAATTTATGTTGAATACATCAATAACGTAATATAACATGGTGTGTGTATCAAACAGTTTACTTGGCAAGCAAAATCTGGAATCTGAATTATAATGTACGTACTATGTTAAAATGTATCAGTTAATATTGAAGTTTTCTTTTTATAAAAATGACCGCTAGTTCACTCATCGTAATGTTGTTTCACAATCATGTAGGACTCACTGCAACTTATGAGGTTATTTTAATTCCCCAGTTCACATACTTAGCAAACAACATTGCAATCCGTTAACAAACGATCATTTTGCATTTAAAATGTTTCCAATATTGACTAATACATTTCAACATAGTGCGTATATTATAATTCAGATACCTTATTTCTCTTGTCAACTAAAATGCTTATGATTAATGATGAAACCTCTCCTTCCTTGGACACGAGATTTCCTACGCTTCAACCATACAGTGTGGGTGTTTCTGATCTCTGCACAGCGTTCAGATGTAAACAAGAGCAGGTTTCTGACATACAGACAAAGTATACGTTGCGCACTACCTGTTCGAAACATTTGGGACGAAATATAACCAATGTAAAGTTGTCAGTACAATTTAACTAAAGCCTACATGACTTAATATATAAAGTAATGACAATGACACTGCACTACATGTTAGAAATCGACTCGCTCTCTTACTACCGCACTGGACATCTAGCACCACAGTTCAGCACTGTTGCTATAACCAGACGGTACAGAAAACAATTCTACCCCCTTCCCTCTGACGTCATGTACAATATTCTAGTCCAGCCGTGGCGAAAATGTCATCGTGCGCCGAGCCACTGTGTAACCTGCAACGTGAATAGCACTTATGGAGGGAGGCGGATACCCGAAGGGCAATTGAAACAACTGACTTATTAACGGATTTCATTCTCCTTATGTCAAGCACTTAAATATAATTTTATAGGCCTACAGTGTAATGTTACAAACTAATGTTTAGTACGTGTAACGAAGAAAGAAATGAACCAGAAAACATAGGACACATTATCACAACCTATTAATTGTCTTCAGAATGTCTCTGCGACAGAATTTCAAAATCAGGAATTATGTCACTTACTGCCGGTAGTAGTTGATCAGTAAGGTATTTGTCTGTCAGTCGTGATCTAAATTTGGTTTTTGCTATTTTCATTGTTGAAAATAATTTTTCACAAACGTAAGTTGTAGCGAACATGTCTTCAACAGAGAAAGCGAAAGAACGAAGCTTCGGATATTTATTTTTGGCAAAGATTTGAAAAGTTCAACATTTGTCAAGTCCTTACATCTAGCTTTCATTTAACATCACATTGTAAATCTGTGAGTTTAAATTGAAGATCTAACGGCATTAATCGTACATCTGCTGAAAAAGGATCGACGTACAGAGATAATAATAATAATAATAATAATAATAATAATAATAATAATAATAATAATAATAATAATAGTAACAATAACAACACTTAACCTTTTAATGTTTCATGAGTAACATGTAGTATAATGCCGATTTACATTATACAACCGTTTCCTCGTAATACTTGTGAACAAATCATACATTTAATATTCTCATCATATTGGCAGCAAAAAAATGCCTCCTCCCATCCTACTTGAAACTTTCGTTCTTGTAGAGGTAGATTGGTTTCGAGAGAGACATTGGACGATACGCCACTCGCAGGTCAGAGACAAATAAGCAAATGGAACGGAGTTTGATTCCAGTGAGTGAGAGGGTGGGGGTTGGGGAAGGCAGGAAGTAAGAGAAATGTACAGCTATCATTGCGAGCCACAATGTGCTCGTGAGTTACATTTTCGCCACGGCTGCTCGAGTCACATGTACGTTGGTATCGTGTTTACGACGGAATTATTTCATCTCTACTTATGATACACACACCATGTTATGTCATATTATTGATGTGTTCAATATATATTTTTTTTAACATAAAGACCTGAAGGTGCTTGAACAAGCGAAAACGTTTGTCTCATATTATGTATAAAATTGTAATGTATGCATGATCTGAATATATATTGTTCACAAAAATAAAAACAACATTAATCAAAGACTGAACAACTCAATAAATATTCTAGTATGAAGGATGTTGATGATGATGATGATGATGATGATGATTATGATGGATGTTCCATCGTATTTGCACTTATTATAATTAGTAACTAAAGCTCAAACTATAGGATAAGAATAAATCCCGCTATGGGGTATGAGAAAAACCTAAGTAAAGGACAACTTGGCAAACGTACTGACATACTAATTTTGCCTTCAACATAGACATTATGCGTGACTCTATGATTTGCTTTCTTCATCCATCATTCTTAGGCGCAATAAGAATCATTAAAAAGTGATAAAAGTTACGAAAAAAGAAAATAATTAATAAGCACTTACGACCTCCCTAAAGACATTAAGGGTAATAAAACGACTACAAGTCTGTGTACAATGTGGTGAAGTGCCAGAAGGTGCTCACGCATGAAATACCTTGGAAGTTGAAACTGACGATCTAATTTGCGTAAAGGCAAATGTAATTTAAATGAAAAAATAAAAGCGCCTGGTAGTAGTCGCATGTAATCTGAAGCATACCATGAAAATACGTGCTCTTCATTTAGAGGAGCAACGAAGCCGTGTTGACTGGCTCCACTCATCTGCTGACCGGCTCCGTCAAGCAGTCCTCCTCAGCTGTCTACTCCTTCTGCGGTTACACAAGCTCCAAAACGAAATGAGCTGTAAGATTCAGGTTACAACCAAAACCACAGACTGGCTTCTATCTACTGGCTACTGAATTAAAGCGTTCAGAAAACCGGAATTTTAATTTGAAAATAAAGATTCGTTACTCCTGGATCACCTGATGCCTTCCCACATTAAAAAAAGAACAGCGCATAGGGTGATCTATTTCCATCTCAAAAGCCTGGTCAGCCTAAGTAATAGCGCTACCAGCAAGGGCCAGGCAATTCCGAATGGTATATCAATGTAACAGAGGTAGAAATTATGGATTGTCAAATAGATTGATCCTTTTGGGTGTAACTAATTTAATAAAAACAAATTTTTTTTTTTTTGCTTGAGGTTTTTTATGTTAAAAGGCAGGCCTACTGGTTTAGGAAGATGTAAAAACTAATCATACGATCTACAAGTCAAATAGTTCTCATGTTTTTATTTTTCTATATTTAACAGGTATTATCAACTCAGTCCCTTTGGCTAGATGTTAGGAAAATACCATTTTTTGTATGAATTATTTAATTGTAATTGATATAATATAACAAAGCTGTTTTTAATTTTTTTATGTTGATAGTATCCGAGATTTTCATTGCCCTATATATAGGACGTCAGTCATATCCCCATGCAAAAACATATGACATAAGTCGTTTTAGCACTAATATATATATATATATATATATAAACTGTTTATCTTAACAATACATCAAATTAACACAAAATTATAATATCACTCACACACAATAAGATTATTGTATTTTTCGAGAATGTTTATGGCGTGTGATACGTGATAAAACATTTTACATGTACACCAACATCACACTTCATACATATTAATGTTGTCTTTGTGTGACACTGTCTGCATCGAGTTTGTCTTTCTTGAGATACCACAAAATGATTACTTCCATCAAACCTTGAATCTTTTTGCTCAGTCTTACATGAGATGGTCTACCGCAGTTGTCGTCAGCATTCGCTGAAATGGGTAAAGGGAAAGTGCAGGAGGATTAGGTAGAGAGCATACCCGCCAGCAGCCACAAATGCACCTGCGGAATAAGAGACGATACCCCGAGAGTGCAGTGAGTTGACGACCGCTGGTCTACCGCTTGACTGTACATGTCGAGCAGTGGATTCGAGAATGTATAAGACAAGACGTTTGCGAAATGCAAGATGATCGAGTTTTTCGTTGGAGTTTATCTTATATAGTTGCCATGCATTTTGTTCTGCTATGTCAATGCAGACTAAAGTACCATTTCTTGCTTCTAATAGATGTTTTGTACAGATTGATGTTTTGGTCCACTCATATTTTTGTTGTACTAATATATGATATTGGGCTATTTCACGGATATTTTCTTCTTTTCAAATTTATACAGTATCTTGAAACTGTGTGCACGGAAATTGAAAAATATAGTATTTCTCTGCTGTATGTCAACTTCTTCCCAATTGAAATTTATTATTCTTTCTCTTCATCTGTATATCGGTTGCTGAATCACTAGTATTTCTACTGCTATTCTCACCATCGCCTTTACTATGTTCATCATCACCATTATGGCTTTCGTCATCATAATCATCCATTCCCTCTCCTTGTGTGTTGAGGGTTACTTCCGTCTCAGCTCGCAACCGACTACCAGGCATATTGTCAATTGTAGGGTTATTTTCATCACCAGAATCCTCATCAGTTACGTTACCACACACATTTTTTGGTGATAAAATAGTGATGGAAATGTTATTGCACTTAGGTATAGCAACTTGGTCGTCCTGAATTATTTGTAAGGCTTCATTTAGTGAAAACCCCCTATAATAACATGAGTACCATCAGTCTCACGAACTGTCCCCTCTTATGACTGACGTACTACATGTAGTACGCCTAACTTTACCATGGTATGGCATAACACTAAATAAAAAATTGAATCTAATTATGAATTATTATATACGAAGTACATCATACGAGTATGCCCTATCAATATCAAAAGCATTATACCCATAGCACGTGATATATACCGACTTCAAGAACAACATGTTCTGCTCCACAGCCATGACTCACACAAATATGTTAACAACAATGACTATGACAGACTGAACATAATAAAAAAAAGAATTGGAGGCAATGTATAACATATAAGGATTATGGTGTGATGATTGCCGACTATGAAAATCTTACACAACAATGTTAAAAAAATAAAACGTCCGGTGTCCTATATATAGGACGTCAGTCTTATCTGGGTTTTAAACAATGGAGAAAAAATCATCAAATTATTTCAGCGAGAAATAAAAAAATCTGTGTTAATACAATATCTGTATAAAGAATACCAAGTCATTGACATGCCTGATACAAAGACACGTGTCTTTATCCGTCAATCTACAATATATTAATAGTACAGGGACATCATTTTATTTTTACTAACATTTTTAATATTAACCTGGCTGTACCTTTGGATTAACGGTTGAGAATCGGAAACACCGTTTGCTACCCCCTTCCACGACTGGAGTTCGATGATACTGTCGTAAAATACAAACAAATCACTTTACTAGGTAGGGTAAAGTTGCCTAATTCCGTGATACCACTAATTCCGTGATACTTTTTTTAAATTGAATATCAGTCAAAGTGTTGACGTTTGACCATAGAGCCAGACATCTTTCTCGAAACAGTGCATCTTTCGTCTACTTTTGAGACCTCGATGAACTTCCTAGCAAGATATCCAATCCCGTAACATTCAGTGGAAAAAATGTATCACGGAATTAGGACTATCACGGAATTAGGCAACTTTACCCTATAGGAAGGAAGAAAAGTAGTTCAATCATTTACGTAAACTAGGAAGTATCGCGATTTTGAGTTTGATTATTTTCATTAGGTTTTTGTTTAATCAAAATACAGTACTGTATTAACAATAAGTGTTTTTACTCACGAACTGAGCTATCCATGTGAACGTATTCATTATGCAGTGTATATTATACTGTCTACAGCACATTAACATACAATATAGAGAATGAAGTTAAATTGAAAAATAATCACAATATGGATATTTAAACACTTTTTTGAAAATGGTGGCCGTTCATTTCGATACAGGCTTCAGTTCTTTTGTGCATATTATCGCACTATAGACTACTGCACCTAATTCCAATTGCCAGTTTCGTCCTTCGTACTAGTAACTCATGTTGAAATAATTCTGTACCTACTCTATAAAAGAGTACCTTACGTACTGTAAATTAATTCTTCACTTCTGCCCGGCCCGCACAGATAAAATTACTCAGACATGCTATCTACTGTCCGTCCAAGTGGTTATGTCGCAGGATTGTAGAAAAGGGGGGAAATCACGTGACAGTTAATTACTTAACGAGGCCCTTTTATTTAAGTTATTTTAAGCAATTGTATAATATTACGTAGGCGTCCAATTCCTAACAGAAATTAATGTTTTCAGAAAAGAGCTAAGACAGCCCAGCCATTACCCTTTACAGAGGGGCGAGCAGAAGCGGGGGGGGGGAAGTCGGGATGCGACGTAGACAAACGGACGACAGTACCGGTTCGAAAATATGATTCAATATTGAAAGCTCTTTCGTCACTGGAAAACGCGAACATATTTCTGGAACCTACTATACTCACTAACTCAGTACTGTTTACTTTGACTGCATACGCACCCTTGGTTCTGTGTGGAAGACGATTGGAAGTTTACTAGTAGAGGGGTGAGAGTGAAGTGGGTACATTAAAAGAACTCAGGTACAATAAAAATTGAAGTAAAAATAAAATGATGCCCCTGTAGTTAGTGCGTCATTTCCTTTGATAAAAGTAATATTTCAACACAACACTTCTGTTTTACAGTCAAACGCGTTAACCGTTACTCCACAGCAGTGGACTAAATTATTGTTAGAAGTAAAGGTGTCGTCTGCACATGCCATGAAGGCATTTGGGAGACGTGGAGATAGAGCACCATGTTTTCTTGTCTTCGGTACTAGAATGAGATTGTGTCGTCGGCACCACGCTCCGACCGCCTTTTACCCCCGGGAAAGACCCAGTACTCAATGTGATAGGAGGCTGAGTGAAACTCAGGGCCGTTCTGGAAGTTTTTGCAACGAGAAAATCCCGTCACCACCCGCGGACCTTCCAGTCCGTAGTCAGTTTCTCTACCAACTGAACTGTCCGGCCGCGTAAATTATTGTTAATAAGTTACTCTAATTTTAGCAGACTCTGGAAGATAAATGTATATCCTCAGGCAGGCATGCCCAATCGGGGCAGATATACGTATCTTCAAACGAGGTGTAACAGTGATGTAGAATCTTAGAATACGATGCAGGCACACGCATTAACGGATATTCTACGTTACTGGGCATGTCTGTCCTAAGGGTATGAAATGAAATCATGAACAACATGACTCGAGACTTGAACAAGAATCGATAGAAGCAAAGCGCTTTCCAGTAGACCATGCTTTCATGTTAAGTGACATACAATTTTCAAACGTGCATGTGTATAGTAGGTGTGTCACTGTTTAAACAGATCACGTATAGATCACCACGATCGTGTTTTGTCGGGTACATGAGACCATATGTTGTAGCAGGAACAGATTTCCATCACGAACGGGAGGGCCTGCGTTGCAGTTCCTAGCCAAGGATATTTATGTGAGGCAAAATGGATTAGCCCCAAACACGCTGTTTACAATACCCATTTGGAACTGCGGGGCGGCCGTATTTGGAGACATCACGACCAGACTCTCCAGGAATCTCGAAATGGAAACACCTAGCAAAATTCACGATTTTAAGGCATATACTGACAATAAATTTATATATCATAATAGATATGCATTTGTAGAGACGTGACTTAGGAAATAATTGTTTTGAAATTGCTTCTAATTAGATAAACATGACGTAATATAACGCCCACTCTTTACATTGCGACTTTATATGGCGCTAAGAGGCTACATGAAATGATTCAGAGTATTCAAGTTTAATAAATATTGATGAATGAAACGTTCCCTAACAACGTCACAACCTTTTTACCTACAGCATATATAAATTTTCACAAATATTGCTCAGCAAAAAGAGAAAAAATGTATTCACTACCCGTATCCCAAAATAATTATTGGCACTGATAATAGCACAAGAATAAAAGTAAATAATAGCTTAACTAAAAAGATTCTAATTAATTGATTAACTAGTGGACTTACTCGTGTTAATTATGTAAGATTTGTCCGGCTTACAGCTGTTTCAGTGCTTACGCACCATCCTCAGAGCCTACTAGATCACTGCGTCATCTCGAACTTCTCTGCCTGTTATGTGGGTGTGTTCGATTGTTGAAAGGTGTTGAAGAGTGGAGTCAAATAGTGTCGAACACATCCACATAACAGGCAGAGAAGTTCGAGATGACGCCGTGATCTAGTAGGCTCTGAGGATGGTGCGTAAGCACTGAAACAGCTGTAAGCCGGACAAATCTTACATAATTAACACGAGTAAGTCCATTAGTTAATCAATTAATTATATTCAAGTGTTAAAAGTAGTGTACGCAAGATTCAAGATTCAAAATGGATAAAAAGATTCCTGTAGCTACTGGCATAAGACAAGGGGACAGCTTAAGTCCTATACTATGTAATGTAATAATGGACGAGATCATAAAGGAAACAAAAAATGCAGGACCAGGCTACAGACTAAGAAACAATGAAATAAAAATAATAAGTTACGCAGATGATGTTATCCTGATGGCCGAGAAGGAAGATAATTTATGGAGACTAATATATAGATTTCAATTGATATCCGAAAAATTTAACATGGAAATCTCCACTGAGAAAACAAAATCTATGACATTTGCTAGAGAACGTATCAGATGTAAATTAACAGTAAATAATAGAAGTATAGAACAGGTTATGTGTTTTAATTATCTCGGAACACAAATTACAAGCAACAGAAATTTATCAGAAGTAACAACACAAACAAGGAAAACAACTGCCATATCAGGCTACTTAAGTGATGTGATTTGGAATAATAAATACATGAATATTAACAGTAAAATAAGAATATATAAAACGTGTATCAGAGCAGTTTTAACCTATGCCACTGAAACCAGAGCAGAAACTAAGAAAACGAGACAAATGATGACGACTACAGAAATGAAAATATTAAGGAACATAGCAGGTTTTACGCAACTGGATAAGAAACCGAATGAGGAAATAAGAAATATATGTCAAATACAATAAGTGATAAAATGGACCAATGAAAGGAGGAAAGGATGGAAAGGTCACGTTCTAAGAATGACAGATAATCGTTTACCAAAAATCTCTTTGATGGAAAAGCGAAATTTAATCAGACCTGTAGGACGACCGTCAAAACGGTGGAAGGAAAGTTTATAATTTATTTAAACATTGATAGCATAGTTAAAATACACAGGACTATGTCCTAAAACAAGAAGAAGATGTGACGTTAAAATTTTACTAAAATCTTTTCGGTTAATGACAATAATGATGACATTATTCTCCGACCAAACCTGTATTATGAAAGACAACATGAATGAAAGAAATGAAGATTCTGACAATTCTAATGAATGTTGTTAGCTTTTGTCATGCAGCGTTAACTCAAATGTTAGTTCCTCGATTTTATCATGTTCATATCCTAGCAAGACCAATGTAATTTTATGGCTAAGGAGAAGGTCGACTGAGTTTTGTACCTTCTATGTATAGGCCTATTCCTTAAATGTTGGCAACAGATAGATACTACTAAAATATAATTATATACGTCATATTCTATTAGTTGCAGTAGACCTACAGTTGAAAAATGTGTGTAGAAAAAGGATTGTAATAAAATAATTATTACATTTCAATACAGGTAATGACTTTCTTTAACTTCTAAAATGAAGCTAATGTTATCTACAATGAAACACTATTTTATAACGTTCCTATTCAATACAGTCTAGTACAGTATATTACGATACAAGGTTGGAAAATGCTTTTTACAAAATCAATATCATTCCAAAGTCTTCGCAAAACTGCACTGAAATGGTAACTAAGTAACAATAAATGCACTATAATGGGTCTATTTCAGTATAGTTTTATGTTATGAAGAATTGTTTCCCTAGCACCAAGTTTCTGTGTGGAAATTCTAACTTACAAGGCCTAACAACAATACCTGTAGGCTAAATAAAACAAAAAACACGATCGTGAAAATAAGCTTCTTTCTTTAAAAAATGTTCAATTTAATTAGTTTTCTTTTTTTTTAATTTTCCATCCATATTAACTCGTGTAAAATATCGTAACTATCTTAGTAATTAGGTATAAAAACCTATGTACCACATGTACAGGTAGGTTTACCGGAATTTCAAAATTCCAATACGGGAAAGAATAGGTTGAACATAGGTTGTGATGTTTATTGAAAGAAAAATGCACATAATTTCAGAGACTTCCATATGCACACCATGCCGTATTATTGCCACAGTTTTGTATACATCTAAAAACACTCATACATAATAATTAGGAACTTTTCGATGGTCAAGAAATGACTCCACAGCGACCGATCCAACGCCCAGGATAAGTCTCACTTATCCTACTACAACTTAATGTCGTTTTGGTTGTGTCCGCATATGAGTGCTGATGAAGGACATGAGATTGACGCCCGTGAATTTCAAATAGCTGTAAGTTATGTCAGATACTGTTAAGAACAGGGCATATGTTTATATAAACTTTTATGTTCAGAATAACCAATATTATCACCCCTCACACCTTGTACCTTTCCTCCTGAATCACCCTGTATTTTCAAAATTGGACTACTCTACGTGAAGTAAGTCAGGAGATATTGATCTTCCGTTATGTTAGAAATTGAATAGAAAATGTCATTTGCAGAATAATGATTTTAAATTTTATTTACAATTTTAAACAGTGTACAGTCTTAGAAAAAAGTTTTTTCGCACAGCTACTTTATAAGTCCCAGAAAGAAGGCAGTGCGGAAGATCAGACATACAACGAAACGAAACTAATTTTATTACCTCAACTAGTCGTTCTCTTGTGACCCAGGTCGTTCGTCCTCTGATCATGTGCACTGCCTCCTTTCTGGGACATATAAAGTAAATCTGAGATAAAACTTTTTTCTAAAACTGTACATATTTTAGTAATATATACCTGCGCTGCGGTAAAAGATTCCATGAATAATTTAGAAGCCGCAAAACTCAGCATCACGTCTCCTCATCTCGAATTTGAAACTGATTTATCGGCCAACACAAAGTAGCACATGCCCTTAATAAAGGCAAGAATTCATCCAATTCACCTATTATTTTCATTGATATAAACTGAAATGAGAAAATAGTTCCATCGCCATAGTATGCCCACGAAACAATTGCTCATTTGAAAGAATCAATCATAAACTTGATTGAAGGACATGAGAGTAATTCACAATAACATAAGATATCTTTGTCATGAACAGAAAGTAATGTTTCGTCTCAAAATAAAAGAACTTTCAAAATAAGACCGTAGTAATGGAAAAAGGAACTTGACAACTTCCGTGTGTGTTATTAAATTGATGAGACTGTATGTAACATGCGGTCACTAATATGATACATGATGGCGGCTAGAAAATGTCTATAGTCCAAACGTCTTGTTGTAGCCAGGTCCTTAATGGTCTTGGCAATTGCTTCGGTTTTGTTTAGCGTAATAGCTTCGTGAGATGTTGTGGTTTCATTGAGTAGAAGGTACCGGGAACCCTTTTAGTATTCTGAGTGTAAACCGTGGTCACCTCCCTAATACAAACCATAGCTACGCCTATAAAGAGTTCATAATTGAATAAGCGATACGTAGTAAACATTGCAGTACCTTTATGCATAAGGTTAGTTGCAGTTCTGGTTGTTAAGCAACTACGATAATTAATAATGCTAATGAACATCTGTTTAAGTGTCATTTTACAGTCATTGAACGATGGATGTGTACAAAAAACAGCAACATTTCTTAAGGAGAAGAATAGCCATGTTGGAAGTACTGTATTCAAGTGTACGACCTACGAATCTGCCATCAAGTTGTTTACGTTTGGTATTTGTATACTATCTGATATAAGGGGTTTGACCAAAACATTCGAGACTATATTTTAATTGCCACTAAACTCCGCTGTCTTTAAATTAATTAACTGTTTGAATAATAATAATCACCATAACTGCAACTTCTATACATTCTTCCATAACCACGCCCACTTTTGTTAATGTTATTACTTTAAGCGCGATAAAACATTCAATTTTCCCATTTCAGTTCATTATCTCTAAAGAAGAAACATAAGTTAGAGAAATAATAATAAACGGTACCTAAGTTTGAGTGATGTTACTTATTTCGATAAAATCTAAGTGTGGCATGACTAAAATACTCTGCCTGGGGCTCCATAGTTGCCCAACCTACCTTTGAATACAGTTCAACTGCTAGACGTTTGTAATTATCAAAAGAGGACAGAGACCTTTAAGTATATACAAGTGATATATTCCGCAGGAACAGTCCTTCAGCTAAATAATTACTAAACTAAAAGTTCGCCGATGTTTCTGTAGAATTTGCATAATGAAAGTCGTGGTCATCTGCCTGTGAGACACGTAACACATGCAGCCCACGGACACCTTCCAGGTAAGTCGGCTCTCTGCACTTAATTTTACCGTAGAGTCCGGCGATCTTAATATTAACGAGAATTTCCTCGAAGGAATATTCAGACATAGCATGCTCGCAACTCATGTGAAAAGTAAACTTATAGTATGACTCTTACTGACTTACTGGCTTTTAAGGAACCCGGAGGTTCATTGCCGCCCTCACATAAGCCCGCCATTGGTCCCTATCCTCAGCAAGATTACCCCAGTCTCTACCATCATATCCCACCTCCCTCAAATCCATTTTAATATTATCTTCCCATCTACGTCTCGGCCTCCCCAAAGGTCTTTTTCCCTCTGGCCTCCCAACCATCACTCTATATGCATTTCTGGATTCGCCCATACGTGCTACATGTCCTGCCCATCTCAAACGTCTGGATTTTATGTTCCTAATTATGTCAGGCGAAGAATACAATGCGTGAAGCTCTCCGTTGTGTAACTTTCTCCATTCTCCTGTAACTTCATCCCTCTTAGGGCCAAATATTTTCCTAAGAACCTTATTCTCAAACACCCTTAATCTCTGTTCCTCTCTCAAAGTGAGAGTCCAAGTTTCACAACCATACAGAACAGCCGGTAATATAACTGTTTTATAAATTCTAACTTTCAGATTTTTTGACAGAAGAGTAGATGACAAAAGCTTCTCAACCGAAAAATAACAGGCATTTCTCATATTTATTCTGCGTTTAATTTCTTCCCGAGTGTCATTTATATTTGTTATTGTTGCTCCAAGATATTTCAATTTTTCCACCTCTTCGAAAGATAAATCTCCAATTTTTATAGTTTCATTTCGTACAATATTCTGGTCACGAGACATAATCATATACTTAGTCTTTTCGGGATTTACTTCCAACCCTATCGCTTTATTTGCTTCAACTAGAATTTTAGTATGACTAAGTTTCGGATAAAGGAACTGTATCAGGATAGGCATCCTTGGTCCGTGCGTTTTGTTTACAAACATTAACTAGTTGTCGCGTGTCCCCCAGCCTACAGTTGTGACGACGTATATTCAGTTCCTATCGGCTGTACTGTCCATTCACTGATGTTTTAGCTACGGGGTGGGGAGCGCTCTTCCCAGCAGGTAGAGTTTTGGCTAGTGGAAGGGGGTAGTGTTTGCTTAGTCTGAAGCAAGTCAAGGCCCTATCCTATCCTAGCCGATATTGATACAGCTACTTTATCCGAACTTTACTTATGACTAGGGCTAAGAATTGTATGCCGTTACATTGCACTTCATGCGCCTCTGACTTTAGATACCAGTACGTAATTGCGTTGGGGTGGGGGAATTCAGTGTGTTTCGTTCAGCAGTGAACTTTAGTTGATCGGTTAAATATTTCTATTCGTAACAGGCAACATTCAACATCCTGCAAAGAAGAATAATAGCAAGATGCCGAGGACGAAATTTGTAACTTAAGTTCAAAGGAGGAAATTTATAATAATGATACAGATTTTGAGATAAATAATGCTTGTGTAAAATATTTCAAACATGTCATTGTTTTTTGCAGAAGTGGAACGAAATTTCTCGAGATATAAGGCTGTGTTTTCTACAACAGAAACCATTCTCCTTTGAAAATGTGGTTTGTTATTCACTGCAACAATATATGAAATGAAAAATTATGTAAAACAAAAGCGTAATACACTATCATATTAACATATTGAAATAGTAAGGCTGGTACTTATCAATGTTGTATTAGGTGGATTTTCTTCAGACAGAAAATAACATGTAGTCAATGATATTGTGACGAACTGAATAGTTGGAACACGAAATAGGAAAAAATATAGCAAACAAGATGAAAAAATACTGGATTAACATTATGGAATTTAGCTCTACGTAAAATCTGTGCCAATTTCAAAAGAGGAAATTGTATTAATAATGATACAGATTGTGTGAGAGATAATGCTTGTGTAAAATATTTCAAATATGTCCTCATTCTTTCTGCAGAAGTGGAACGAAGTTTTTGTATATGTAAGGCTGTGTTTTCTAGCAACAGGTAATCATTCTCCTTTGAAAATTTGAAAATGTGGTTTGTTATTCACTGCAACAATATATGAAATGAAAAATTATGTAAAACAAAAGCGCAATACACTATCATATTACTTACTTACAAATGGCTTTTAAGGAACCCGAAGGTTCATTGCCGCCCTCACATAAGCCCGCCAGCGGTCCCTATCCTGTGCAAGATTAATCCAGTCTCTATCATCATATCCCACCTCCCTCAAATCCATTTTAATATTATCCTCCCATCTACGTCTCGGCCTCCCTAAAGGTCTTTTTCCCTCCGGTCTCCCAACTAACACTCTATATGCATTTCTGGATTCGCCCATACGTGCTACATGCCCTGCCCATCTCAAACGTCTGGATTTAATGTTCCTAATTATGTCAGGTGAAGAATATATACACTATCATATTAACATATTGAAATAGTAAGGCTGGTACTTATCAATGTTGTATTAGGTGGATTTTCTACAGACAGAAAATAACATGTAGTCAATGATATTGTGACGAACTGAATAGTTGGAACACGAAATAGGAAAAAATATAGCAAACAAGATGAAAAAATACTGGATTAACATTATGGAATTTAGCTCTACGTAAAATTTGTGCCAATTTCAAAAGAGGAAATTGTATTAATAATGATACAGATTGTGTGAGAGATAATGCTTGTGTAAAATATTTCAAATATTCCTCATTCTTTCTGCAGAAGTGGAACGAAGTTTTTGTATATGTAAGGCTGTGTTTTCTAGCAACAGGTAATCATTCTCCTTTGTAAATTTGAAAATGTGGTTTGTTATTCACTGCAACAATATATGAAATGAAAAATTATGTAAAACAAAAACGTAATACACTATCATATTAACATAGTGAAATAAAAATGCTGTTACTTGTCAATATTATACGTATTAGTTGTATTTCCTACAGAAAGCGGTGGTTTTCGGCTTCTTTGATTCCTCTTGGGATGCCCTTTCCTAGCGTTGTGCTCGTCTCTACTTTTGCATTCTCTCGAGGCAATTTGAACGATAATCATATTGAATTAGTCACCGGATCTACGTAAAGATTAATTTTTTGATTCTACATAATTATCTGTTATGGTTACCATTGGTTATTAATGGAAAAAAATTCGCTCTGGGGCCGGGGATGGAACCCGGGTCCCCGGGTCCCCACATCTACTCACTGGGCGCTCTAACCACTGAGCTACGCTGAGGCTCAATCCACAACACAGGATGGTTAGAGCGCCCAGTGCGTAGAACTGGGGACCTGGGCTCGATGCCCAGCGTCGGAGTGTATTTTTCTCTATTAATAACCAATAGTCACCAGAAGTTTTGAATAATAATTGCATTGAAATATTCAACATATGTTTGGAAAGATAACACTGAACACTGTCTTGCTCCGAAAAAAAATAGGTGAATATTACTAATATGTATGCCCTAAATCTAAATTTAAAATCCAAATTACCCCTTCACGTAATATTTTCCGGGAAAAATGAATTGAATTTTTTATGACAAAATATTTTTTTTTAATTTTTCACTACTACTGATAACATTACAACACACTACGGATTCAAAATGCCTCATAATACTTGAAAAATGCGTACTGGATAAAAAAAATGGTGTTACATAGTTTAAAACACAACACCAATAAAACTATTTCACGCGTATAATGAGAAAAATCTCGGAATTTGAACTCATAGTTAAAATAATTTTATAGATGACTTCTGTTTATAACTAGACCCGGGACTGTATTTTACAAGGAACCAACAATAGTCTACATGATGATGATCTTCCTTTATCTCGTCTTTCCATTTCAGATATTAATTGATGAAATCTTTCCCGATGGCCATCGCTTACCGTTACAAAGTTAGGAGGAAAGAAATCCAAATAAGAATGTAAAAAATATATTTTGTGAGACATATTACCTACACTTCATTTTGTCATATGCACTTAACATGGTTTCCACAACAAGTTCTATGTAATTGTCTGCTCTAGAATTTCCAAGGCAATTTGAGCAAACGTCTTTGAAAGAGTGCCATGCCATTTTTTCTGTAACTGAAAGTTTTTCCTCAAACAAAAGGTCAGCCAAAACTATGCGAATTTGTGGACCGATGAAAATTCCCTCTTTTAATTTTCCTTCACTCAAACTGGTAAACTTATGCTTTAAATACTGAAAACCACAGCCTTGTTTGTTCATTGCGTAGACCTCACTATGAACTGTTATGAAATTTACTTAATAGGAGGGACCAATATCTGTTTATTTATTATAAGTACAAAAGAATATGCCAACAACCATAAGAAGCCGGAAATAAGTCATAAACTAATAAAATGCATTAGCTTTTGTTTTGGTTTATACCAACCCGCGCCAGGTGTTTCCTGGGGGAACGCTTATCGAAAAGTGAAATCATAGTAGCCTATAATCTTAAAAACCTTACGAAGAAAAGAGATGCATTTTCGGATTCAGCGTACATCAAACATTGTTTTAAGTCTGAGTAAAATTCTTGTTGTTCAGTGTAATAATAATAATAATAATAATAATAATAATAATAATAATAATGATTTATTTTAGCTGGCAGAGTTAAGGCCGTAAGGCCTTCTCTTCCACTCAACCAGCGAAAAGTGTATATACGAGTACATATGCATGAACTTACATATGCATGTAATCGAAGTAAGATAGTTACCATGACGAAGAAAGAACTTTGTTACTATTATTATTATTATTATTATATTATTATTATCATTATTATCATTAATATCAATATTATTATCATTATTATTATTATCATTATTATTATTATTAATATCATTATCATTATCATTATCATTATCATTATTATTATTATTATTATTATTATTATTATTATTATTTTAAACTGTCTCGTGCTTTATTTAACACTGCAGGTGTTTATTACGAGGTAATTTGTACCTAAAGCATATATTAACACAAAGTTTATTTCTGTACTTCTACTTTCATATTAATGAGATAACCCACTGAAATCACGAACATATACGTATTATAAACCTAGTGCTTCTTAAGTGCGTGCACGGTATTGTCGCCTACTTATTCACTTCTGCTTCGTGTATAATAACAAACGAATGCGCGGAGTACAGGAAGCAACGAGAGTCAATTACTTCTGGAAACCGCTGTTTCCTGTAGCCCTATATAAGAAGCTTTGACTACTCGCCAGAGGCTATAAAAATGTTGCTGCGGAGTATACAGAAACTTTCTCCTCACTTGTGGGTGGTGAAAATGTTCGAAGTCTTTTTATTGTCAAGTACACCAACTTCACCTGTTATTATTTGACAGATGGAAAGTCCAGCACTGACTTAAGTCACGCTGGTAGTTGATAATCTATTCTCTTGCTGCTTGTGTCAATCACACGCAGAGATCTGTTATCTCATTAATAGGAAATCCTGAGTGGATATGACAAGCAGAAAATGAACTCTCGTTTACGATTGAACATGCGGAATAATTCGGCAGGTTGCTAATGTGTCCGGCCGGGAGCACAGCATCGCCACTAATAAACACAAACAACTTGTCTAATACAAGTCGTTCAAACTTACACACAAGCTCCCATTGACATTCACACATTTCCAAACTCTTATCGGCTTCAAGTATTTTGCTCAGTGCTCAATCTTTCACGTGTTTTAAAATCTCATTTATTTACTTATAAGTTTATTCAATGAATTTACCAAATATACTACTCAGTGCTATTATATAAAATGAATAGGTTAATGAATTTAAATACTATTATAGTCACAATCATGCCATGGTATGAGAGAAAAATTTCACAATCTCGAGCGGAATTCGAACCTGCGACTTCCTGTACTCCGGTCAGGCGCCAGTATGAAAGGATAATTCCAAGCCTTTGGTGTGAGACGAACTCGATAGCTCAATGGTAGAGCGCCTGACTGGAGTACAGGAAGTCGCAGGTTTGAATCCCGCTCGAGGTTTTGAAATTTTTCTTTCTTACCATGGCATGATTGTGACTATAATAGTATTTAAATTCATTAATATGTCACATCAACGGACGTATATACGTCACCAAACATCGTAAGATGAAGATTACATGAATAGGTTATTTGAGATACGACATATGTCCTTCATTATAAGTTTTGAGAAAACTATCAGCAGTTTATATATGATATTGGATTATTATCTTATTTTATTAGTGTGAATATCGCTTTCAGTTCCTAACTACTTCACGAAATCAGTATCAATCTCTATTCTCTATTCCTCGTCACAGAACTTCCCTATACTCATCCTCCTATACTGTATCATTGCCTCGCCTCTGGAATTCGTTACCTAGTGACGTCAGGGATTGTCTGACACTGTTACAGTTTAAAAATAAATTAGAAAAGTATGTTTTATCTCACGAAATCCGTTACTAAGAAGCTGCTAGATTTATGCCGAAGGTTTTATCTTTAGTATTTTGGCAATAATTTCCTTTTGTTGGATTAACTCTTTCTCTTGTCTTTGTGCCAGAATACTAGAACAGATTATTGTCCCTTAATTAATAACAATGATGCTGAGTGACACTGTTATTTTGTGTCTATATTTGTTGTATATGTTTTCACTCTTTGTGTGTTCCTTTTTTATTTTTGCATCATTTAATATGTTAGACAAATTTTTATTGTTTTCAATTTATACTTGCATGTTCAGTTGTTTTTTATGTCATATTCAGTCACTCGTTATTACAGTAGATTAATTGCATTGATGTGTAATTTTTCTTGTCGTTGTATTGTATTTCTGGTGTTGTGGAAGAGAAGGCCTGATGGCCTTAACTCCACCAGAGTAAATAAATAAACAAAAAATTAATAAACAAATAAATAATATTTATAAATATTTTAAAGAACCGTTTAATTATGTTTAAAAGCGCCATAAATTTCGTGGACATGTGTTGTTTTTCAAATATTCGAAATGTGTGTAGCAAAATATTATAATAGTTTGTATTTATTTTGTATGCAAGTTAATAAGAACAAAAGCGATTCCAGTACAAATTTAGTACACAATGTAACACTGTCCTTCATATTAAAAAATGAAGACAGAAATTCTAATCATTTTAAAGTGAAAGCATTGATATCTTATTGAAGTTCCACACTATAGTTCATCCAAGTTCAACCGTAACTCGTACGTGTTAGTGGCATTTGAGCTATGAGCACTCCCACCTCCTTGACTTGAGGGGAAAGGACTTGCCAGCTGTCCGTCCCTTAATATTGGCATGCACATTAATTCATTCGCAGTGGCTGCGGCCTTGTGAGTTATTGTAATTTTCCATGGCTTATCCAAAGACGTCCAGATATTTATTTCACAAATCATGGGATTTGTAATATTTTTGTGTCAAGGAGAACGATCAAGTAAAGTGTCTCATTTCAACGACGACATACATTTGCGAGCAAACCCTGTCTAAAATGAATTAGCCTACATTAAAAGATAGTATCGAAATAGGATACGCGACAATCACTTGGTATATCTTCTAAGAATTTGTACGTCGTCATTTGTGCCAAATCTAGATAAATTTGTTAAAAAAATAAAAGTTGCCAGAAAAGTCACTAAGAGAAATGTGAAATAGAAACGGCACGAAATTTACAAACTTCAACGTTCATATTGAGATAACTGCATTAAATTTTGTTTACAAAATATCATAGTGCATTCAAGCCACCACTGAAACTCAGCAGATATAGCCCATGTTTGTAAACACAGAGTACACGATCACAACAGAACGTCGCAGGTGGTGGAAAGAGTCAAACCCACCCTCCCCTCTTCCAACTGCGGTTGCGCATCACTGCTACAGCTCCTCACATGCATCATATACATATTATATATATATATATATATATATATATATATATATATATAGAGAGAGAGAGAGAGAGAGAGAGAGAGAACCATAAATATAAAGTTTAATACAATTTTGCTTGTTTTCGTTTCGTTTTCAGGATAAAAATTGTTTTATATTAAACATTTCATAGCGTGTTTCGTCAAAGCCATTGATGTAATAATTCCCAATATGCTTAGTCAATTGAAGACAGAAATTTATTATGACTATTACACTTTTACTATGTCACACTACTTTTGACCAATAAAACGGTACGAAAGGACATGTATTTCAACCAATCATACCTGCTTATCGCACAATTTTATCGCGTCCCTAGCATTTGTTTAATTTTATCGCGTCCCTAGCATTTGTTTAATTTTATCGCGTCTCTAGCATTTGTTTCTTTGTTTGCCAACATTTCAAACTGCACTGGTCTGGACGTCAAAAAAAAAAAAAAAAAAACAGAAGATTACAAACCGCTCCAGTCGATGCACAGCAGTTTCAAATATGACTCGCATTGGCATTCAAGAACAAGAATTAATAAAGATCACTGGTCATACCTATGCATTTTCCCAGAAATTCTATTTACAAATAAATGAAAAGCACCATTCGGTAATCCTGAATAAGTTGACGAATATACCATGTAGGCCTACATCAACGAGTTCCACTTCTTTTACGCACGCGTCCAATATAACATCAATTGAACCACCAAGCACTAAAACATTCAAATTTGAAAATTGTACATTCAGTAATTATTCCTTTTAAAATTATTCACGTTTATTTTTTATGTCATCGTCGGTAATTAAAACTTTTCTAACACTTGTATATATTATTTAGGTTATGTTATAGCTTCTGCTATATGATATTATGGATAGTCACGTATCAGAGATTGTTTAATATTAAGATTTATTGAAAATCATCTGTCAAGTGACGTTGATTACTGGAATTCGGATAATTGAAGTGGAATGCAACTGTTTTAATAAAAATGAAACTGGATCAACAAAGCCTTCTTGACCAGTAACACTGCCATCGTGATCTAGATCGAAAAGGCATTGCTAGTAATCGTCTACAGAGTTCAATGAATATCCCATAGTTGGCACAACTGATAGTAAGATAACAGCTAATCATAACACACTACTGCCATCTAGCATGCATATAGCGTAATATTTGTAATGTTGAGATGGTACAATAATACATTTGAAGACAGTTGTATTTTCGTAAGTCAATTAATATTTTATTGTATTGGAGTACTTCGTTACTTCTAATCTTTATATACTTTCTCCCAATCGTGTAATAGTCAATTAAATCCCACTCGAGTTTTGATTTTCTCAAAGCCTCTAGTGAGATTACTGTTGATAGTAAATGACTGAAAGGATTTTAGTTTCGTTCTTTAAACGTGCAGAAATTTGATGTGAACAAATGTAGCTTTTCGTTCTGAAAGGGATTTTAAAATGTTTTTGAGAGTAGCCAGTTATGTGATTTTATCTTGTCAATCATTTTACGGCATTTACTTCAAGGAAGGACTTTCTATTTTCCTCTAGAATGAAGATTACACCAAGACAAATCAATAATTTTCAATTTTTTGAACATACAACTTTTATGCTTTTAGTCGTCGATGTTATTTGCATCATAACCAGTTTCAATTATCCGAGGAGGAGGTTTTATCCTCCTGATTTGATTGCAAAATTTGTTTTTCATACGGCACATATACAGACTACAGCAATGGAAATACCCTTCGTGAATAACAAGCCACTTGTTTTCTCGCTTTATAAGAACAGTGCGGTACTATAAAATTGATGATGTGATAATGTTTCATCACATTAGTTCTCTCTGCCTGCATAATCTTAGAAAAAAAAGACCAGTTGTCTCCTTCGGAAGACTTCGGTTATTTCCGTGAGGGATTTGGTTTAACTTACATGTGAACGAATTTAAGCACGACTCCATTCTGTTTTTCCTTTTTGTTTGTTACTTTTCAGTCTGTTTATATACCGAGTGCTATAGATGCTTTAATAAACATCCTTTCTCTAGTCGGTACTGCCAAAAGTGGACTTAAATTCACGTTACAGGAGAGCGGTCATTTTTACGTCTGTCTGAAATAGTAATATCTAGTTAATGAATTTCATTAATTTATTTTAAGATTTCGGCGTATAGAAATAAAAATAGCACAAAGTATCGTTGCAAATTATTACTTTACTATTTAACTTATGTGTTTCATACATTACGATAGCCACCATTTTATTTAACATGTCAAAATGTCAAGCCACATGCGATCACTTCTTGCCAGAACAACATAAATTCCAATTCTCCTTACAACAAACACTTACATACATACATTTTATACATAAACATACATAACATACATCACATTGATCTTCTTTTTCTTCTGAAAAAAGAGTGTAGACTACTATAGACTATACGTTTTCTCGTGAAACCTACCTGCGCATGAGGGGAAAAAGGAAGTGGACTGAGAAGCTTTCCTCCCTCGCTACATTTGTATACAGAGAAAAAAAAATTGCCGCCTCTCTAACAGCTGTTCGTATCGATTGCCATTTATTATGATGGTTGCCTTGTAACCACAGAACAACAAATCAAAGAGCACAGAATAATTTGAAAAATATTGCCGTATTTGTACTCTGATAAAAATATTTCGTGGTAATCGATCAGGCCCAGTTGCACTGTCGATATTTCGTAGGGCACACTATCGGATGCAATAAAGAATCTCAGTTATTCTGTTACCTTTCGTAATAAAATAATGATCAATCTATGACGTAGTTCTATAACAGTTGTATTGTTGCACATGACGTGTGTAGTGATTATTAGTCAGGAATTTACACACGACTTATAAACGAGTTATTCACTGTAGGAATGTATAAGACAATGAAATATAAGAGTGTTTATTAGTAAGACCGTGAATAAATTAGTCACGTCTGATTTGAAACCATTTAGCAACTCGCTTTAACATTAGGCCTATACTGCATGTGCCTAATCTATGTCTTATAGGCCTATATCTCTCCTCATATTTGTGTTGAAATTTCTTTCAATAGTGTCATTTTATTTATTATAATTTCTTATATTCTCTTCTATATAAGTATTCATTTTTTATGAACATTTTATTTATTTATTTATTTATTTATTTATTTATTTATTTATTTATTTATTTATTTATTTATTTATTTATTTATTTATTTATTTATTTATTCATTTATTTATTTATTCTGGTGTAGTTAAGATCATCAGGCCTTCTCTTCCACAACAAATACAAATACAATAATAGAAATAAACAGAAAAAATACACTATATACAAAGTAAAGCTACACAAGAAATAAAGAGAGAGAGAAAAAACAATTTTACAGCCCAAATACTTGAAATGTGAAATCTGTTTAGTAATCTCGTTGTGACTCTCATTTGTTCTCGTCCTGTTATTATTGTCATTATTATTATTATTATTATTATTATTAGATTCATTATTATTACTATTATTATTATTATTATTATTCGATTTATTATTATTAGATTTATTATTATTACTATTATTATTATTATTATTATTATTATTATTATTATTATTATTCCTCAAAGGGAAAATTGTAATTAATGACAAAGTTCAAAACATGCGGCATTGAAACTGCATAAGCAACAGAAATTTAGTGGACCTACAGATATATAAGAATGTAGGATAGTGACCTAAGAGAAGGGCAACAAAGAAGATGCGCATGAATTCATGTATTGATGTACGTGGATACATAAATATGAAAATTATTTTTCAAATAATAATAGTCTCACGAGAAGAAAATTAAGTTTCGAAATAATAAAATCGTGTTCAGATTGAATAATTGTCACGAAAAATATTGAAAGTGTAATGAAAGTAAAATATTATGTGGCTCAAATAATAGAAAATTCCGGAACGAGCAAGAAGAGAAACCATGGCAACGAGTTATTAATCAAGAATTCGATACATGAACAGTCCAGTCACGTCTCGAGTGCGCAGGCGCTCTGGGAACAATGCGCCTGGGTAAAATATTCTAGCAACTAATTAGAAATCGCCACAGGACGCCGAGCGTAATGTCGATTTAGATCCAAACCCCTTCGCTCTGGACATTTGCATAAGTCCGTTAATAAATTTCGCTTCAATTATACTGTTCTTTTATCTGTTTATTTAACTATGAGCAGGTTGCTTTATACTTTCTCTGATTAGATTCAACAATGAGCATCATGCTGAAATTAAAAATCTTATTTCGTTATGTAATTTTTCGTATTATCTCCGGTAAGTTTTCATGATGGGAGAAGTATAAACAAATTTGCGAAAGTAAGTTTCTTTATGTATACGTTCGCAATATGTGGAAAGAAAATGGCGTACCGTAATTTCCCATAACTATGGTCCACGCACCCAACTATGGTCCAAAACGCATTATGTAGGCCTACTACTTAGTCCCCCAAGAGTTCGGTGTTTGCCATTTAAGGCGCCACTGTGATGGAATTATGTTCCCCATAGACGCTTCTATCTACCATTACACGTGGCAATGATATGGATGCTTAACAAGGTCAGTATGCATCGTTCTATTGAATGTGTGAAGACACGAAATCATTCAGTTTGTGTTTGTCTGTTTTATTAAGCTCTCCTCTGTAGAACTGGTACGTTATAGATATATGATTCTTTATACAATTAAACCTGGGTATATAGTGTTTACTTTCATGTAATAATTACACTGGCAGAGGTTAAGGACTCTGCGTGAAAAATGTTTAACCTCAAGGCTAGAAGTCAGTCCTCAACTATGTACCACAATTTTTCGTGGACCATAGTTGTATTTCATTTTGAAATATTTGTTTTAAAGAAATGTGATCAAAGTGATTATTTACTTCTGCAAATACAGTATCTCAGTATATTCTAAAACACCATTTAACATTATAGTCAAGTGAACAAAGAAACAGGCTGTTCCAGCATCAATGGTACTAGCACGAATGATGGTCCGGTAAAACGAAAACTTCAGGGTAGAAGGATCACAACCGTCCCTGTAAGTGACTATGAGAGCGATGAAATTGAATTGGATACAGATTATGATGTTTCCGGTGTTCTCTCCATATTTACAGACAGTGAGTCAGATGTGGAAAAGAAGACGAAATCTGTTAAATTAATGCTAAAGGCACATAGTTATATGGTAGTTACTTATGAGAAGAAATTGTGGCCAGGGAAAGTATTGGAAGTGAAGAACAATGGAGCTCTTGTTTCATGTATAGTAAGAAGCGGCAATTACTGAGGGCGAGAACTGGAAGACATTTTATTCTATAGAAAGAAAAACATAATAAAACAAATTGAAGACTCAAAATGCGTCTAGAAAAAAGAGATCCATTTTCAATTTCAGAATTATAAGAGAATGAATGTAGTTCTCAGTATTGTAAATGAACATTATCAGTGAATTTATTTGCATAATATTTTGCTAAGAAAGTGTTAGTTTATTTTGATACCGTACTTTTGTTCTTTAATATACTGTAGTTGCTCATTATTGCAGGTAAATGACTTTCAGATTTCTCTTGTTTATTGTGTGTTTATGCAATGTGTACCAATAAAAAGAATCCATGTACTTTTCATTTATTTTTAATATTTCTGTGCTAGATTATGTTCCTATCCTTAAATTAGAAACTCAATGTATTGATTTACGAATAATTACATCTCCAGCTATAGTCCATTTATGCGTTCAAGCATGAATATATGAGTGGACCATAGTTGGGCAACTCAGAATACAACTACGTACTAATGCTTATTATTTTTTTAACACTTGTAATTAAATCATTTCAAACACATATGTCAATATTTATTTAATATACACTTACAAGAGTCCGAAGCCAAAATTTCACTTAATCTGGATGAATAGTACTGAATATACAAAGAAAAATGTGAAAAATGTGGATCATAGTTAGGGGAAACTACGGTAACTACTTTTAATTCAGCAAATTTCTTAAGAACAACAAAAGGTTGTGCTATGTACCACTACTGAAACGCATATAAAATTAAGACAAAATAACAAATATGTCTATACCATTATAAGTAATGAAGATATAGCCTAAGATTATCGCAAGAATTGTTTGAAACATTTAAATAGAATGTAAGCTGGAGATTTCCAACCGGTTATATCTATGTATACCGTTCAACAGAAACAAGAAATGTAGGAAGACCAAAATGAAATTGGCAAACTAAAAGTTGCTTGACGAAAAGTAAGGATTTACTGTAAATGAGAACGGAAAAGAGTTATATATTGTGGATTAACAGAAAAGTAGGAAAAGAAGAAGAAGAAGAAGAAGAAGATGATGATGATGATGATGATGATGATGATTTTAAATCATTTTACAGAGCGTTCCCCAGGAAACAGGATTTGTACAGATAAATTTCGTCGGCATTTCATTGTTATAGAACGCACGAAACATCCGAGGAAATAGTATGTAAATTTCTCCTGGATAGGTCGTGGGGAGGCTTTGTGGAGTGGAAAGACGTCTAATTTAAAATATTAGTATACAGCTGACTTCCATTCAATGCAGTTCAGTTTAGTTCGTGGCAATGCAATTAACATTATAATAGCGAATCTTCGTTTATGATACGAATATTTACCACCTAAAATAATTCAAAACGAAAGACACACACAGCCCATATGAAAGGAAAATAGAAGTAGGCGCTTATTCACCAGAACGGAATCTTTCGGAATGTTTAAATTGAACATCGCCCACTTGGCCGTGTCCGCATGACAGATCTCGTCCAGAATTCTGGCCAGAGAAATCTATATGGATTTCCATACGGGCCAAGATCAAAATAAATAAAGCCATAGCAATATATCGATTGCAAGGCCTTCAATCGCGGTAATATTGAAGGCAAAAAATGAAATGGATGACACGAAGTTTTTTTTAATAATAATACTTTATTGCCAGAATAAAGATACATATCGATTTCTTTTAATATAAGAACTCTCTAGTACCACCAGAAAAAGTTACATATTCGTGCACAGAGAGCATTCCACGTAAGTTAATGTTAAGACATTTTACTAAATAACAGAGTAAAAAGTAATAAAAGAAAAAAGAAGAAGAAAAAACACATATTACAATAATTGGAGTTTAAATTTTCTCTGTTAACAGCAATTGTTTAATAGATTTTTTTTAATAAGGAGCATTAGCAAATTGTACGTTTGGGAATTTATCTATTATTATGTTATAAAGCCTTGGACCAGCGATGTCAGACAGGGACTAAACGAAGCGGAGCGCTCCACTAGACTGGTTTCGTGCTCCGGTGTTTCCACAGACATAAGCAAGTTCAAGCTCCGATCTAGCTCCACAACCGGTATTGGAGCTTACAACTCTGACACTACTGCCTTGGACAGAAGTTGCTACTGTGATTATAAGCTACAGTTTTAGTACATTTAGAAACTGTCAAACATATGTTATCTGATCTTTTGGTTTTATATTTACATGAATATAAATTAAATATGTTTCGGTTTTTATGTACGAAATTCAATAATACATTGTTATAAATGTGATGGAAGTCAAATACTTTAAATTTTGAATACAGAAGCTCTGAAGGATAATCAAGAGGTTTATTGAGGCATATTTTTATTATTCTTTTCTGTAGCAGAATTATTGGCATGAGGGAGGTACTATAAGTACTATTTTGTTATTTCTTCTTCCAAAGCTAACGCAATTAAAAATATATCCTCCTCAGAGCTCTCATTTTATTTTAGTCCAGAGCACTACAAGGAAGTAATGCTCTCCCTCTATCGGTAAATAACAACACTATTATATGATAAATTTGGAAATTCAGCCAAGTAAGTGATGCTATAAGAAATCTAAAAGTGAGAATGAATTCGTTCCGGTAAGTGAGGGCCTATCTTAAGCCTCAATTTTGTTGCATGAATCAATTGCTGTTTCGCCAGATTTGCTGCCTGAAACTTTTCGTCACGCAACTTATCCACGAATTATTTTACTGCATAATCATTAATAAACACATATCAATTCATGCAAAATTATCGCTTGGTTTAAAGAAATTTGGTCATGATTACAGTCCTACTTGGACAGAAATAAAGAAAAAAATATATATTAAGTTATTCTATATTTTCTTTTGTTTTTAAAGCCAAGTGCCGATAAAAATTGAAGGCAATGCCCTAACGGGACATGTGTTGAAAGCTGCCCTAACTTAAACCACTTTTCCACATAATAAGCATGTTATGGAAGCAGTAGTAATAAGAATTCAGCTCTGTCACGGTTACTTGCAGTATGTCGGGCCCCGGGGGCAAACATTTGCTTTTACGGTGGAATTCTCCTTTTATTATATCTTCATCTCTAACGTTTCATCTTGGCATCTCTTCTCTACACGATTGGCACAACGTTTATCTTGATCACTGTACTAAGTCCATTACCTTCTTGTAGCAGAAATAAAATAAAAACCTGCAGGCAAGACGGACACGAGAATTTAAGTGTCAATGTATCTCTTCTCCTACATTATGTGTAAGTCATGTTCCTTCTTGAAGGAAGGCCAGGAATGCTGTACAAGAAGATATCAAACCTACTCGTGTCTATGGTCAACGAGTATTGACCTGAGAGCTAATCAAGTTTTTTTATATAATTTTACTGCCGTCCACTTCAGCTATTCGCCCTATTGGCATGTTCTGATTATGTTGACATTAAATTCGTTTCTTATATCTCGTGTCCTAATGACCCACGTCTTCCTCTAGCCTGGGGAAGAAACCTCAAACCTCGTTCCAAAACGTTGAGATACATATTCTTTTTCTTCTTCTCTGTATTTACATACTTTTCCCATAATTTCTTTCTCTCTTCTTAACCTTTACAATAAACTGTCTAGCCTTTATTAATCAGTTAATCTTTTAGTACTTTGATTTTTATTGTATTTGTAAATTTAATATTAATTGTAATTATAATTGGAATTGTATTCTTAATATTTTAGTTGTAATCCCCTGGTAGAGGGGTAGAGAAGGCCTGATGGCCTTAGCTCTACCAGGTTAAATAAATAAACAAATAAATAAATAAACAAACAAATAAACAAACAAACAAATAAATAAACAAATAATGAATAAGTAAATAAATAAATAAAATAAGTTTTGAAAGTATCTTTTCGTAGATTTTGTTATAAGTATATTTCATATTCATTATTTAATTCATTCATTTATAGTATTCTGCCCAAGTGCTGGTCTTTGACTGCAAATCCAGCATTATCAATCTTTCCTTTTCCCGTCTTCCTCTCAGTCTCCACATACGATCCATATATCTTCATTTTGTCTACCATCTGGTATCTTCTTCTGCCCCAAATGCATCCTTCAGTAGGCAGTTTCTTCTCAGCCAGTGACCCAACTAAATCCTTTTTCTCTTTCTGACCAATATCAGCATCGTTTTTTCTTCATCCACTCTTTCCAACACAGCTTCTTTCCTTATTATGTCTGTCCAATTTACACGCTCCATTCTCTTCTATATCCACATTTCAAATGCTTCTAGTCGTTTCTCTTCAGTTTCTTGTATTGTCCATACAATGCCACACTCTACACAAAGCACTTAACTTGTCTCTTCTTTACGGTAGTTCTAATTCTAGAGGTTCGCAAAGATGCTTTTTTTATTAAAAGCTTCCTTTGCCATTGCAATTCTCCTTTTGACTTACTCTTTATAGTACACACCAAATATTTGAAGTTGTCCACTTATTTCACTGCTTCATTTCCAATTCGTTATTTTCTATAACATAATAGAATTCTGAATTTGATTAGACAGTCTTGTTTCGTTTGATATTAATTCCATCGGAACTAGTTTCATTATACGTTATGAGTATAGGACCTATAAAGTTATAAAAATTATGTTACTCTATAGCTAAAAAGATAAAAGAAACTGTCTTACAAAGGACTAAAACATACCAATAGTTCTTGGTCAAGATTTTTACCCTTACAAACGTTTGTCGAACAAACCTGCAGTGTTACTTAATTTTAATAATGGAATTTTGTGATATATGGCAGTTCCATTTTTAGGTCAATTCCCCTTCACTTTTAAATACACATAGTCCAAGTCTACTAGTCGTTAAAACTTAACTGAAGAATATTGCTGGAGAAACTTATAAGTGTACCGTAGTGTAAATATTCGTAATTTAAATATGTATTGTATTGATCAAGGCTGGTAGAGTGGAAGAGAAGGCCTTATGGCCTTAACTCTGCCAGCGAAAATAAAACATTATTATTATTATTATTATTATTATTATTATTATTACATTATTTTAAATGTGAGCTTTCATACTATGCATGCATATGCTTTAAGTAGGTAATAGAAGGCATGTAATTTTACATTTCTGAAATTCTACACATAATTAAATTTTCAAAATAGTAAACTACATAAACATGTTATCATTTCACTTCAACATTGTAATTACCCAAAACGAAGTCTCCCAAAAATAACCTTTCCCTTCTCTACTAAAATTTATGTTATGCAGTCATATGGCGCTCTGAAATCACTTGGAAATGTTGAATAAGTTGTAACTGTTGACATAAAAGGGACTGTAATTTCACTGTTGTTTCCGTAGGCAGAATTTATGATCTGCGATTATGATAAACCAGCTTAGGGATATTTATAAAACAATCATACATATCTTCAGTTAGCTTCTACGTTAGCTTCTTGGCCACCTTTTGAGTCTTTTATAATGGTTGGCCCATATTTTTCAGAAGGAAACCAATGCACATGATACCTAAACTGAGAAAAAAACAGTTAAATTTAAACGTTAGTAATAAATTCACAAATAAATATAACAAAATATTTATTGTTTTAACCAAAAGAAAATTATAGAACGCATCTTTGACTGAAATATGGACCCATCGAATTATTTAATTATTGAAATATTACACGTTTTGTGGTTCGGTTCCTTTCTGCAGAATGCGATCCTCTCGAAGATTTGTATAAAAAATTGCCCTTTTCGAAGAGTGCATTTTCGGATGTATTCTTAACCAATTATAGTCTTGAAATGAAAGAAACATAGATATCATTCTCAGTTTGATTTCGCCACTTAATTAGCTTTTCAGAAGCAAAAGTGTAACTCTGCTAAATCACACTTACATTATATCCAATCATACCTTATAGGTATCCCATATGAGGAGTGAAATTGATATTGCCAGGGTAACTCTGATCTTTCCAGTCTCTGCTATCATATTTTTCAACATGATCATCATCAAGGTATGACGAATCAGCCCTTTCAACTGTCCTTGAAGTACATTTTCCTTTTCTCATCTTAATGCGATAGTCTTATACGTCTTCCTGTATGACTTAGATAAATAATTTTAAATTGTGGAGTTGTTCATTCTACTCTGTTATTCTGACCATTGTTCTTTCACAGCAGTTATATATTTTATTTTAATAAAATATATATTTTTCTAAATCCTTCCTGATGTCTTCACTTCGTTTTAGTCTCCAACGCCTGATCTCATTGTCATGCATAGTTGTAACGATATACCTCATAATGAGCATAATTTTTTGTGAAACAACCCATGTTCTCAGACACGTCGTTTGGGAGCTACGCGACATAGAAGAAAATCCAAGTTATGAAATTAATTATTCATTTATTTCTTTAAACACCCTTGTAGACAGTTTACAGAATGTGTTCAAAGTGTCTTCCCTGAACATGATTAATTTCATTACACTGTTGTAGCAGTGACTGTTGGACTCTGTCGAACATTTCACCAGCAAAGGTTTACCGTGGAATTGTCGGTGATCATCTGTTGGGATCTATCATTTTGCCGCCTTGGATTGGGAGAGAGGGACGTGATACGTAGCCAGCACGATCACCCGACTTAACGCCATACTTTTTTTGATAGCATGTGATGAGTGACGTTCATGCCACCCCAGTTGACAAAAGAGAGGAACTGATTGTGCGAATATACGATGCTTTTGATCAAATTCGACACAGTCTTGTAATGTTCGGCAGTATCCAACAATCACTCTACTGTGAAATGAATGTAATAGGTTCAGAATGGAACCTTGAACAACTTCTGTATCTGCATGTAAGGATATTTGAAGAAATAAATTAATAATTAATTTCTAAATTGCAAATGTCACTAAAATCTCTCTTTCTTTGGATGTCACGTAGCTTTTAAACGATGCTTTAGAGAACATGGATTGTTTCACGAAAAAAATATGCTCATTGAGAGATCTATCACTTCTCAGAGTTTGTCACAGAGATCCTGACTTACCATGTATCTGATTACATTTCGGGACTTCTGTATTTATATTTTAAGCTTGTTTTCTTCCAAAACAACCCTAATCCCTGTCTAAAAGTTTGTGTTGCTGTGCATGTCACTTGAAACCTCACACACTCCGTAGACCAGTGAATAAAAAACTAGCCCAGTCCTTTCATAAAAATGGACTTAACGCGTTTTAGAATCAAACACTTCAATTGTCCAGTTATTGTACTTACCATGGTCGGAGTCGTTAAAAAACTTCATGTTGAATCATTGGTAAGAATGAAAACGTCTGCGAATGTATTCACAAAACAAGTCAATTACATTTCTTCACACATATCAGCTGATATCAACAATCAACTTGTAGAAAGTTTATCGAGCCAGGTGACTGATGGCTCAATTTCTTCTCTCTCCTGACCGTTTTCTTAACGCGTGAAATGAAAAGAGAGCAACTTCACCGCCCTAACCACATAGTGGAGAATCGATAATAAGAGCGTTCACTCAACGGTGAAGCACCGGGCAGAGTAAAAACTGTGTTTTCCTAGAAAATGTGAGGAAAATGCTAATGTGAACCTGTGCTTGAAGTCTCGACACTGCACTGTAATAAAGAAATGCGTGAAAAGGAAGATATAGGTAAATGGTAGGTAGTCTTCATTGAAAAACTATTCTAAACTATAGAGGACATCCCGGGTATTTCAATTTACTCAATCCTTCTCTGCCATACCTACAGTATAATGCAACGTAGTCAACAAATATAATTACATAAATGTTGTTGTAGGTCAGCAATTACTATACAAAGTTATAAAACACACTTTTTACAGATTTAACGGGTTAACGCGTGTATCAAGATAATTGTATGGGAAATAATGTAGAGAATAAATTAAATACAGTAGTCTAGATAAAATTCCAAACAAACGAAATTAATTTTTAAGATGTATGACTCGAATACGCAAACATATATTGATAGGATGAGAATACATTCGAGAATTATTAAAATAATTCCCTTTCTGTTTGTCTGCCTTTCTTTCTTTTTTCTTTTTTTCTGTTATTCTTTATCAGTTTTACCTTCCCTATAGTGCTAACTTACAAAGCTAGCCTGTGTATGGGAAGGAGGATATTGTCTCTTAATCAATACTATACTTTGTTTCATAATGTCTGACAGGAGATATAAACATTGCCGGAAGAGAAGAAAAGTATAATTGGTATTGAACCAATGACAAAGTCATTCCACGCATGTCTTGAAGTTGGGCGAGTGTAGAACGCTTCAGACCACCCAACCACCTCTGCCATTGGTTCAACAACAATTATACTTCTCTCCTCCTATGTCGGCAATGTTTACATCTCCTGTCAGACATTATGGAACGAAGTATAGATATCTACACATTGTGGGCCTCCCTGGATGTGGAATTAGGACAACGCAGGACTTCTGCAGAGACGTCACAGGACAATCATAAGACATCGTACAACAAACCAATCTTGTAGACTGCAAATTTATTCCATTGCTTTGTCCGGGATTTGAACGTGTACATAGTATCTCAGAACCACTACGGACGACTGGCAAATATTTAACTTAAAGAATAAAATTAAAAATTAAGATATATATTTTGGTATAGTTTTACTGATAATAATTAACATTTCAAAGTTTCCTAAAAAATGTAAGAACTGTAAGGCAATTTGTAGGAAAAAAAGTAGATCTTCACTAAAATTGTTGCAATGAACAGAATGTGATAGCTACCAGCAACAGAGGATAAATGCTTCAACAATGATGATGGTGATGACGATTAATGATTTATACTACAGAGACAATACAAGAATGAAGAGGTATCATGTAGCTAGCGATGCTGGCAGAATAGTTAAAATGAGAACGAAATTAAAAATTAAAATCGAAAATCTGGAAGCTATCCTATGTAATGCCATCTCTGCGGTAGGTACAGTACGTGAAACAGACTATATGCCCGTAACGAAGGCCACGTTCGTGTTCCGGTTAGACCCGGGATTTTTATTGGAAAAATCCATAGTGAAACTTGCGGAAGAAAATGACGCAGTTGAGATGTGTCCCAGGATTCTTCCGTTTCCAAGATATTTTAATTGGCAATATTCTGTCAGTATCTCTCCATTATACCTGTGGTGTTCGGGTAAAGGAGGATAATATCTTTGTGCAGATGGAATTTTGTTCCCCAGATGAACACACAAGTTAAATTATACAAGTGCATGTGCAAAAATCAAATAATACTAGCTGTTGATGTGTTTTATTTGTTTAGAAAACTGTTTGAAATAAGGATCCGACGATTAATTTTCATTTATGTCCAAACTCATTTTTATGACTTATCTTCCTTTACTCAAACAACACAGATATTATCAAATTCATCAGTACTTCTCTGATGATCAGTCGGGAACGTGGGGAGGAGGCAGGACCAGGAACATGAGAGTTCTAGGATGTTGTAGGAATGTTTATTTTTATTTTGGAAAGTTCAATCTAAAATTAGCAAATAAATATTTAAACATTTGAAGAGAAAAATATATTTTCACTTTAGACAATCTTCAAGAGTTTTTAATAATACTATCTCACTTTAATGCATAGTTACCACAACAATTTTTTTCGCCCGAAAAAAATATTTGTATTCGTATTAGATTCTTATTAATTTACTAGCCGTACCCGTGCGCTCTGCTGCACCTGTTAGAAATAAATATAAAGTAATTACATAATTAAAATAGGACGTTTGATCCAGGGAACATTTGTGTTTGATAGAAGGATAAATCGTTTAATATGTTACTTAATTTAAATTGTATTTAAATAATTAAAATGCGGTCATTTTGGTCCAGAGAGCAATCATTTGGTGCAATTACAGTTCCTTTAACATGTTTTTAATTGTTATTACATGCAACCATGGTTTAATGAAGATTGACATATCATTTAGTTTTAATGTGTATACTTTATATTACTTGCTATATATTTCAGAAGTTACTGTAATAACATTGTAGAATTATGTCCATCTAGAGAAACTACACTTTCCAATGGTGAAATAATAATTAAACAATTAATTAGCTTCCGATATTACTTCATACAAACACAGAAACATTCTCTTAGGCTATGTTTAATAGCTTTCGATTGTTGTTGTCCAAGGCCCTATAGACGAAGTCATTTGTTTTTATTTCAGTACAGCGCCTTAGATGCCGTTGTTATTGTAATTTTTAAACTCATTTATCTCATTAAATATCAGTCCTATCAAAATTTTCTATAGAATAAACTTCATCGGAAATTATATTTAAAGAAACGTTTGTTATGTAATATTTTTCACAAAAATCAATAATAAGCGAGATATTTCGATTTAATTAATTCAGGCCCCCTTATAACCCCCCTTTGAAATAAAGTATTTTGAATGCCATATAGCCTAAAATCTAAGTTACAACGAACTTAATTTATATTCCAATTTTCATATAAATCGGTTAAGCAATTATCGCGTGAAAAGGTAACAAACATCCAGACAGACAGACATACAAACAAAAATTTCAAAAAAGCTATTTTCGGTTTCAGGATGGTTAATTATACATGTTAACACCAATTATTTTTGGAAAATCGAAAATTACCAGAAAAATTTCGGCTACAGATTTATTATTAGTATAGATTTTTAAACGGTACTTTTCGTTTAGTATAGATTTTTAAACGGTACTTCTCGTTTAAAATCTACACATAGTGAAAAGAACTTTCCTTATATGCTTAATTACTTTCGTTTGTTTTTTGTGGTGTAATAATAATAATAATAATAATAATAATAATAATAATAATAATAATAATAATAATAATAACATAATCGAATTATTTACTTTTATGAGTCTGAGTTAGAAGTTTTACGTTATTGACAATTTTACAAGCTTAGACACAAAAAAAAAATGGAGCTCCTGTAGCGTGAAATTGGCCAAGTCCACTTCGGGCAGCGCTTGTTCACGCGACCAGGGAAAGGCTGTACCTATATTTTGCATGTAATTTGCTCCTTGAATATAATATCTTTGTTATAGATCAGTAATAGTACTTGAGCTATAAACAGACAGAAAACGCAACAAACAAACAAACAATGTAGGAAAAACAGAGCGAAATTGTGCACAAGAAATTCGTTCACGTATAAATCTAAGCTCTGATGGAATCAACCGAAGTCTTCCGAAGGGGACTTAGCATATGGCAGCCGGTCATATTTTTTTATCTGTGATTATACCAGCAGGAAAATTATGTACATAGCTCTAATTAAATAGATGTTGAATACTGGGTGTTAGTGAACAACTACGCAATGTTTTTACTGAAAGTAGAAGGGTCTCGACAGATATTTCGAGATAGGGAGCCATGGTCATCGATATAAATTATGTATGGTACAGGTACAAGGAGTTAAATAAAATAGACTACAGTAGAGCGAAAGAGTGTTAAATTTGTATTACAATGTCTTCACGCCTTGTTAGTAATAGAAAAGAAATCTGATTGTTAATCATTCGACAATAGCATTTTCATAATTTAACGTTAATATAATTTGCAAATTTTACAGACTAACCACAGGAATGCCCACCACTGGATTAGTGTTGTAATCGAAACGCACTGGTTAACAATTGTTGTGTGTTGCGTGATAATTATTGTATTATATAATTTTTTAGATTAGGTGCGTGCTTACCCTTTGGAGATTTTATCTCATAGCATAGAAATTTGAATCAGTAAGACAATGAATTCCGTAACTCACGTTGTTTGTCTAGAACTCTTCCATGCTCAGTGAAAATATTGCGGGATTATTCATTAACATCCCGTATAGTACAGAACAGACAACTGAGAATATAAGTCACTACGTGAATACACTGCTCCGTCGATAAAGAGGAAAGCCAATGTTTACTTATTAGATATTAGACGCGGAATAAGTCCCCTGCAATCGGCAAGCATCATGTTTAGGTAGCGCGTTAAAGTCAAAGGAACATTATGGACAGTAAAAAATCGATCATAAGGGAATGGGTATTTAAGAGTTGTTAATTCATTATAAAAAGTAACTCTGATACAACGTTAATAAAAATTAATTTTATTTCCTTGGATATATCTATGTATCAGACAAATAAATAAATAAATTAATTAATTAATACGCTAAGTAATATATGTATGTATATATATATACATAAACTCGCCAGCAATATCCTTAATACTTGCACCGTTTTCAAGGCGTTGAATAATATTTACTTTGCCAGAAATACTCAGACGTGAACGTGTTTGTGACAATGCTTTACCGGTGTGTGGGGCTTGGATTCTCGTTACAACAAACTACGTTGTACTGTTTTGCAGTTTTCTTCTTACTGAAACGGACTCTACTAAATCGGCGAAGCAGTGTAATGCCTAATTAGAATTTACTACTTATTTAAGCGTCCAAATTTCCTAAATTGTAGTTTCTTTTTACATACGCATTTTAAATTTTAGTGCCTGTCAATAAGAACTCTAGTCAACGAATTTATCGGGTATCGAACTATGTTCCCATTTGTAAGAAAACGTTCTCAGCAGCAAATAGATCTACAGAGAGAGAGAGGAAATGAGAGAGAGAGGTAGAAAGAGACAGAGGCGTGTGAAATGAAAGTGCCAATTTGGTGCATAGATTCTGGCACATTGGCGGATCCCTACCCAGGCTGGCGGACAGGTAATACAATTTGGAAACAGGTAATAAATAAGACTCAAGTTGCATATCATTATAACAACATCCAGTGAAAGTGGTCAATACGTTGTCTGATTGAACCTATATATTTGTCTTCACTTGTATAAGAGGGCCTGAATCATTACCCCTCCCCTCCTTTCCCCCTACAGGGTGGGCCACTCTGAGAACATCAAACGATATCCTGTTTGCGCTATTGACGACACACAATGCCATAAACATTACAAACAGAGTAGTATTTATTCTACGAGCTACAAGCCGTCTCTGATTGTGTCTTGCTCTCAATACATTTACAACACGACAACTCGATAACTCCATTAGCGGTCTCCAATTGCTGATACTCCTGGGTTCGAGATCTGTCAAGGGTATTGTTTGTAATGTACGAATCATGTCAAGTACAGCAATACACTTTAGAAAACAAGTTTATCCGGAGTGAAAAGAAGTAATAAGGACTTCCATATTGATTTATGTAAGGTTAGGTAACCTTTTCACTGTTATGTTTTGTTATTAAAGTTTTAACGAAGTCTATTCGTCTGATGACTTGAACTGCGGGTCAGTTCTCATTATGAGACTCATAGTTACCAGTCGCAGTGAATTACAGACAGTGAAGAGACGAGCTAACGAAGGCGAACTGTAATAAAGATATCAGGTCAGTAATTGGCCACAACAAGAGATCTTTGGCAGTCACGATGTATGGCTTATTCTTATTAATCAGTATACCTATTTCTTTCTCCCTTATGTACCCATGAATTTCCATAAAAACAGATCCAATATGATTTTTTTAGATAAAGAAAGATTCAACTCTCATATCTGAGTCAATATTTACACATCACCATGACGGTCGGGCGATTCTGCGTCACGCAGACATTGGACACGCCTTATTTTTTTCGAGACAAATGATAATGAAAGGGAAATTGTGGAATGTGTCGTGGAATGAGAAGGGAAATTTGAGAGAATCCCGAGAAAAATCCTCACAATCTGGATTTGTCTATCATAAATAAAAATCCGCCATCGCCAAGTTTTTAACTCCGGTCTTAGGTCGTCTTAATAATAATAATAATAATAATAATAATAATAATAATAATAATAATAATAATAATAATAATAATTTATTTTAACTGGCAGAGCTAAGGCCGTAAGACCAACCAGCAAAAAGTATACATACACATATGTATGAACTTAAAAGCTACAAAGAATATAACAATTCGATTTAGATAAAATTTGCGTGTATAGTACAAGAGTTACTTATGAATTAAACAGTAAAATACTATGAACTATTAATTAAAAAATGAAATACAAACTGTGTAGTGGAATTAAACTAAAATACATAGAATGTTAATATATTTCAAATGTTATATAATAGGAAGAGATTATTGAGAGACAAATTTTAAAATACGGCGCTATCTGGATGCATGTCTAAAGAAAGAAGTTACCACATAGTCAGTAACCGTTAAGTCAGCATAATTAGAGTGAATTTATAAGAAGGTTATCCTTTAAGCCATTTTTAAAAATGTTTATTGTCTTGCAGCCCCTAATACTTTGTGACAAGGAATTCCGTAGTCGCGAGGTTGATACTGTAAAAGATGATGAATAACAAGATGTTCTATGAAGTGGTATACTTAGGCCCAATTGTATAAAACTCCCTGACTAAAGATCAACTTTGATCGAAGATCGAAAAATAAACCGAGTTCAGACACTTCTTCTATTGTATAAAACTTTTCTGCGATCAAATTACCTTGGTTCAAATGCAATCTAAGTTCACGTGAAAAGGATTTGGCAACATCGCATAAACAGGTGAAATACGTGATGCGCGGACCATGTTATACAGGTTTGTTCAGTGTTGCCAATGTAGCGATTTTAACTCTTTTTCAACAACAATTTCTTTTAACTTTTATATTGCTTAAATAGGGATTTAGTGACCTTTTTAGCACCCCATAGTGTCAAAATTTAATCTTTCTTTGTTGATAATGAGAAATCTAGCGACTTTACAACTACTTTTTCGCGACTTTCCGTATTACACTCTGTTGGAGACACTGGTTATTTTTGCAATGTAAATAATGGCGGACAATAAGAAGAAGGTTGACTATTCTCCAAGTTGTTATCAAGTTATGGTGTTCGATACTGCTAAACATAATAAAGCTTTATAAAACGACAATTTTCGTTTAGTAATACAGTTAATTGAACATTTATGAATGTACCTATCATATCCACTAATAATTAATGGTTGTTATAAACATAATATAATTCTAGGTTATGTTATTTGATACTGCTGAACACGCTAGAGCCTTATAAAATATAAGAATGTTTGTGTATTAAGGCAAGAAATTGAAAGAAATATATATAAATGTACCTAACATATCTATTAATATTAATAATAATGGATATTTTATTTGCATAATCTGTCACTCGTATATTTCAAACAGAAAAGAAATAACTGAACATGGATCATCTAACTTAATCGGAGAAATTTCTTCAGTCAAAGTTGACTTTAGTTTCAGACAAATTAATCTCAGATTAGACTTTATACAACACAAAATTCCACGTTCAGCTGAAACAAGGATCAATTTAACCTCTGATCTAAGATTAAATGGTTTATACAATCGGGCCTTAGCGTGCCACAGATAAGTGATCTGGTATTTACGTAGTGTTTAGAGTAAATATAAGAGAAACGAGACGAAAGATTATTTGGTGTTGAGTTGTGCAGAATTCGAAAGAGTAAAGATAAGGAGTTTAAAGTTCTACTTTCTTTGAATCGGACCCACGAAAGACTTGCGAAGGACGGTGATATGTGATCATATCGTCGGATGTTGCACACGTATTCGACGCACATATTCTGAACTCGCTGTAACTTGACTGACAGTTCAGAACTTAGGTCACTTAACAGAACGTCGCAGTAATCGAAGTGCGGCATTACTAGGATTTGTACTAGGGTAGGTCTTAGTTGCTGGGGCCAGAAGTTTCTTGAGCGACTCAAACAGTGAATGGAGGAATAGAGTTTTTTTTATTGTTTCTTTAACTTGAAAATTCCAATTTAATAATAATTTAATAATTTATTTATTTAATCTGGCAGAGCTAAGGCCAGTAGGCCTTCTCTTCCGCCCAGCCAGACTCTAACTCTAATTAAATACAATTGCTTACATAGTTATTACATTAATATCTAGACCATAAAACAACATGAAAGTAAATAATGAAAGTTGGATAAGTAATGTTAGTGTGACAATAGTAAACGTTGGTAAGAAATAGTTATAATAATAATAATAATAATAATAATAATAATAATAATAATAATAATAATAAAATAATAGTAGTAGTAGTACTACTACTACTACTACTACTACTACTACTACTACTACTACTACTACTACTACTACTACTAATAATAATAATAATAATAATAATAACAACAGAGATAATTTAGATATTTATCTGTGATACATATCTAGTACAAAGACACACAAGAATAGGCTTGTATAAAACCTTAACACAGCCAGTATTAAGCTATAGTAGTGAAGCGTGGACTGTGAAGAATAAAGATATCAGTAGAATAACAGCAAGTGAGATGAGGTTTATGAGAGCAACAGCTGGATATACTCGCTGGGATCATAAAAGAAATGAGGACATAATGCAAGAACTTCAAATAGAACCCATTATGCAGTTCATCAGCAAATATCAACTTCAGTCGAAGGGTCATCTCGAACGAATGAATTGATGCAGAATTCCAAAAGCACTGTTTCATTACCATCCGTATGGCAAAAGATCTCTAGGCCGTCCAAAGAAGAGATGAACTGAAAATTCTAGTTTGAGACCGTAACAGGCCACTTGGCCTAATACTTGTTAGGAAGACGACGGCGATCTGTGATATATATATAACATTAAACATTGAGAAACCTGAAACAGCTATTATTGTTAACAAGAATTGTTAGAAAAATATTTCATTAGTCTATTCTTAAATTGGTTTGATGTCTGACAGTACCTGACATTACTCGGTACGGAATTCCAAAGCCGAGGAACAGCCACAGTAAAAGAAGATGAATATGAGGATGTTCGGTGGGAGGAAATGGATAATATTGAGGTGTTGTGATTGTGTGTCTAGGTTATGATGAGTGGATAAATTTTGAAAACGAGATGCATGATTTAGATTATTATCAAGAAAGAAACCAAGATTTTTTTACGACAGATGAATAGCCCTAAGGTATTAGTGTATTAAGTCAGCCATCTACCAACTGAGCTACCAAGACGGCTTTGATGGTGGTGGTGGTGGTGGTGGTGGTGGTGGTGGTGGTGGTCTCAGCATTATCAAATTCGTATTGAAATTTGACTCCAAATGTACAATACATGCGAATTAACAAATTGCAAATACTACATAGGATATATTACAAACCAATATTTGAAACGCAGGAAGAGTACGCATGCAAATCATGCAAGATTCACTTGTTAGTGTAACGTATATTTTAAGTGAGAACACGGTTTGTAGAAAACCAGCATAACGGTTTGTGTGCGAATTCTACTATGTGATTAAGACAAGACACTTGCATGTGGAAAACGAAACCAAGAAAGTGAAACAGAAGGCAAGGTTTCACCTTCAATTAATGCACAAAGCGGACCAAAAACTGGAGGCAGAATTATAAAACCCGTTGGTCAGCGCGGCAGGCTTTTGTTAAATTCACGACAAATCCACAACAACCTGTGGCTTTTCCTTTTCGCTAAACGCTCCACCTTCGCCAGATGGCAATGCCACGGGTTTAACGGAGCAGAACATTTTCTACTGATTTCCTACAATTTATTCCGGAGAAGAGAAGCAATGACTGAGTACGCAGTCTCTCCAAGTGATTGCAGGCCATTAACTTCAGGGGTGTCTAAACAACAAGGGATCCTGGAATGTTGCTATTCAATATGAAAATTACTTCAAAGTAGTCACTGAAAGTCTCGTTTTTGATAGCAACACATTGCAAGTATTATTTTGACAATCCTCATTATTTATTTATTTATTTATTTATTTATTTATTTATTTATATACTTAACCTGGTAGACATAAGGCCATCAGGCCTTCTCTCCTCCTCTACCAGGGGATTACAACTACAATATTAAGAATACAATTACAATTATAATTACAATTAATATTAAATTTACAGATACAAAAATAAAGTACTAAAAGATTAACTGACCAATAAAAGCGAGACAGTTTATTGTAAAAGTTAAGAAGAGAGAAAGTTTTTTTTATTACCTAAGTAAAAATTAAACCTACTCTACGCAGTAATAAAATGCTTAATAAGTTTGCTTTTGAACGCTACTAAATTCCGACAGTCTCTGATGTCACTGGGTAGGGTATTCCACAAGCGCGAGAACGAGATTGTGTATGATGATGAATACGATGATGTCTTATGTGTTGGTATGGCTAGTATGCGGCTATTTTGCGTGCATGTGAAGAGATTATGATATGATGACAGGTAACTGAAACGCGAGGCAAGGTAGGTAGGTGTAGAGGACTTGGAAAAGGAGAACAAGGGAATGAAAATGTCTACGTTCGTTAAGCCGTAGCCAGTTTAGATTCGGAAGCATGGGGTAATGTGGTCAGCGCGACGGACATCGCAGACGAAGCGAACACAAGAATTACGAACACGTTGTAATCTTGACATTGAGGTCAGTCAGTAGAGAATCACAATAATCGAAGTGGGGCATTACTAGTGTTTTCACTAGTATTTTCTTGAGTGATAGAAGGAGGAATTTTCGAATGCTGTTTAAGGAATGTAGTATGGAAAGCACTTTATGTGAAAATCATAAAAATATTAATCTTCTGCCAATTTCCTTACCACTATAGAGAAATATGTACTGTTAGATAAGTACGCAGGAGTCATAAAATGGGACCACAAAAGAAATTATAATATCCTGAAAGATTTTTTGATTTTTGATTTTTTTTTCTTTTAACGACGCTCGCAACTGCCAAGATTATATCAGCGTCGCCGGTGTACCGAAATTTTGTCCCACAGGAGTTCTTTTACATGCCACTAAATCTAATGGCATGAGCCTGTCGCATTTAAGCACACTTAAATGCCATCGACCTGAGTCGGGATCAAACCCGCAACCTGGGGCACAGAAGGCCAACTGTGCCATCCAGGGCATTTATCCTGAAAAAAGTCACAACCGAAACAATATTACAATTTGTAAACACCCAAAGGAAATACTGGGAAAATCATGTCAGAAGGATGGATAGAACACGCATCCCGAAACAAAACCTCCAAAATGCTCCTCGTGGAAGAAGATCCGTTGGTTGCCCAGCTAAGAAACGGACTAATGCGAGATAGTAACAGACCACCTGGTTGAATACATATTTTGGATTATTATTATTATTATTATTATTATTATTATTATTATTATTATTATTATTATTATTATTAGTAATTAGAATATTAAATGTAATAATACCACACCTGTGGAGTAACGGTCAGCGCGTCTGGCCGCGAAACCAGGTGGCCCGGGTTCGAATCCCGGTCGGGGCAAGTTACCTGGTTGAAGTTTTTTTCCGGGGTTTTCCCTCAACCCAATACGAGCAAATGCTGGGTAACTTTCGGTGCTGGACCCCGGACTCATTTCACCAGCATTATCACCTTCATATCATTCAGACGCTAATGTTGATACAGCGTCGTAAAATAACCCAATAAAATAAAAAAATTAAATGTAATATTGTCAATATCTGATTACTTTATGCCTAATTAATTTCTAACACTTTAACTCACAGAAATTAGATGGAAACTATAGCATACATTCGTATTCCGGAATTCTGTTACAAAATATTTTACTCGGAAGAATGAGAAATTATTCAATTCAAATTAACATCAATGTGTTCGTACATTTCCTGACCAATGGGACAAAAACAGTTATGATAAAAATCTCGTAGTATGATTTCTTCAAGAGTCACAGTTATAATCTCGACTCTTTTTACTCAAGATTTTTAAGATAATGTAATTTGTGAATATTTCAAGAACAACGTCATCTTAAGTGTTTCTTTGAACGTAGTAATAGCAGTGTCGCGTGTGTGTTGGTTTAACAACGCTTTCAACTGCAGAGGTTATTCAGGGTCTAAATTCAAAGCAGGCAAGAAATAGAATAAATTGTTAAATGTAATATAAATTTACGACATGGTACTCATAGCTGTACTTCCCTTCCGGAAGAAACCATGAAAACTATTTATTTTATCCTCCCTTAAATCCAATGCCAGTTTGAACTCGCAAACATCGGAACAAACGGCTAACGCGATGAGTTAATTGCGTGAAAATTAAAAGTCATACAATTACAACAAAAGTTCAAAATGTCTTTCACTCCTCAAATGGCCGCCGTTTCTGGCATGTGAAATAAGTAATGGGAATATTGAGTGCGAGTATGATATCTTTGCCAGAGTCTGTGGGCATGAAAGCTGACAACTACTGTGATTGGCAGATTGTTGACATCACATCTGTTTATGAGGTGGTACCACTCTCAGCCGAAGTGGCAACAAATGCCACTGATTGGACAGTGTACTCAAGAACACACCCCAGAATCACAAAGTGCGAGTGTCTTGCTTTTGACGCAGTCAGTGTTGGGTTGTACCCTTCTCAGCTGCAGTTTTGTCAATTTAAGGGTTAAATATTGAATATACCTAGGTATTTGTTTATTCATTCATTCATGTATTTAATTAATTTATTTATTGATTCATTTTATTCATTCATTCATTCGTTTGTTGCAGAAAAGGAACCTAGGAACCACAAAAAACGTTTATTTTTGAGGCAATAATCTACGGAATTTCTGTACAAAATGCACTTAATTACACAAAATAACCAACTGAAACTGCCACAAAGATATAGTCAAAGTCTGTACTGTAGAAGAAGTAGAAATTATTACAGTGACGGACGAATCTTTTCTGTTAATTAAAGAAAATAATGACGCGAAATCCCCATACTACGTGATTACCATGTCGTTTGAACCTTTTTTAATATTACTGAAGCGATGTTTAGATGGGATTAATTTTAGACGAGTTGTCCATGTAGGAATGCTGGTAGAAAGAATTCAAGAGACTTGTTTCTAATCTAATATTTTTTGTAAGTGGGTTCCAAACTTTTTCTGCTATCCACCAACAGTGGGCATGCTGAAAGAGCCAATTCGCCACTTGTTTTTAATCTTCCAATACTGTTTTAAAATTGTTGGTCGCCCACTGGCTGCCAATTAAGAATCTTGGCCAATCTCGGGCACTGACCTTATTTTTTATTCCCGTAGGCAAAACTACTGATGGTCATTCTTTCTTTATATCTTCTCAAAGACATTATACTGAAACTAAATTAAATTTTTTCACCCTTTTATTGTTCTTTTATGGTACATAATTTTAGGAAATAATAATTGCTAGATTCATATGATCGGGGCCGTTACTAATAAAGGAGTAACCGATTTCCATGGTAAACAAAGGTGAGACGTGTTTTTTGTGGAAGAGAAGCCACACCCGTGGTTATCAAAACCGCATACCAAACTAGAGTTACCCAAAACATCGTGTAGGCTAAACTAGATTCAATATAATACAGAAATCAACAGGTTCCTGAGTATTTGGAGAGAGAGACAGAAATAAATTGATTCGAACAAGAATTTCTTTCCATTATTCCGTTGTCTTCTTACCAAAGCGGAATTATACAGACAGGGGTGCCCAATCTTATAAATTTGAAGGGCCAGTAACTACAAGGATGATACGTCGCGGGCCATATGTTAAATAATTTCTGCAGATACAAAATAAATTTATACATACAATCATTCTGAATAAATATTTCGCAGGAAAAGTTATTATCATATATTTAATTTTATTTCTAACACTACTTAAATTTGCAAAAGATAAAATAGTGCATTTATAACTGTCTAATGAGAAGTTTGGAGGTGGCTGTTTGAACAAAATATATTACTGTTGGTTTCTGATTTGTGCTCAATGATACTTAGGAGCAACAACAAGACATTTTTAAGATGTTTGCAACTCAAGCTCGATTTCAGTTCTTGTTTTTGAATTTTTATTTTTGAAAATGTTTGTTCGCACATGTATTCCGATGAAAACATGAAGATCATACGTCGGCTTGGTTCTTCAAACCTGAATATTTTTCATCTGGTAACTTATTAATTTACAAAATTTTATGCGATCATCAGGATAGGATATTTCTTCCACTGCTTCATCACACTGAAAATCTAGTAGTTCTAGCTGCAATATCATAGGCAAATAGAGATGATAACAAAGAGATAGAATCCATTTTACATAAAATCTACAATTTTTTTAATTCATTGTCCTTCAATACTCTCAATAACTTTCACAAAATAATCACTTCTGAAGATGTTTCCGTGGCAACCAACTCTAGTTTCTAAAAATTTAATTACAATGTCCAAAAAAAGTTTAAAAGTATTCGATAAAACACGTGTTTATCATATTTTAACTCTTTTCTATTTGACAAAGTGTTATATTATAGTGTGGTCTATCAACATATCATAAGGATTATAATATACCTATTGCTAATCTAAACCGAGGGATCACCGGCTTAGTTCAGACGGTAGATGTGTTTGTTAGCTGATTGAGGACTGCACTTGAGCTTGAATTTGATTCCCGCTTGGGCTGATTACTTTGCTTGGTTTTTATTCCGAATTGAACCACAACTAAGGCGAATGTCAGGTACTCATGTGGAAAATCCTCGCCAAACCATCTACATTCGTCCGATGCAGTATGCTGCAATCTCAAGAGAATTCATGTAACCATCGTCACATGAGACGGTCTGAGACAAAACCGTCCTGTCCGAGACAAAATTTTCGATGCAGTATGCTGCAATCTCGTAAGAATTTGTTTAACCACCGTCACATCGGACGGTCTGAGACAAAACCGTGCTGTCTGAGACAGAATATCCGATGCAATATGTATGCTGTAATTTCATAAGAATTCGTATAACTACCATCACATAAGACGGTCTGAGACAGTCCGGTACGAGACAGAATGTCCGATGCAGTATGTATGCTGCAATCTCTTAAGAATTCGTGTAACATGAGACGGTCTGAGACAAAACCGTCCTGTCCGAGATAGAATGTCCGATGCAGTATGCTATCGGCCTAAGGATGCCAGAAAACCGGTTATCACGGAGACTAATGCTGTACAAAAATCATTACTATAGAAACTTCAGAGGACCTAACTATAAAGAGACCAATTCCAGACAAAGTCGCAGCATTCATCTACCTACTCATCATCATCATCATCATTATCATCAGAAGAAGAAGAAGATAAGTTACTCGGAAATGACAAAGACCGCCTCTCAAATACAGGAACATAATATTGACTTCGAAACTGTTTTGAAACCATTAATCACTAGGGACATACCAGAATAACCTATGAGTGAGCTAATTTAGGAACCAAACTAAGAGGGTGGTATGAGGGATGAGATGAGTGAGACAGGAACTGAGTTTCGCTCACTGGACGGCACACACGGACCCCCCGATGAGTGCATGCCGCGCCCCTGGGAATGAATTTGTATTCCACTCTACACGGGGTATTCAATATTAGCGATGGATGTCGGACCAGTTTTAATGTATGGAAATAGCCTTTGGTTTCAATATTATTACGCACGGCTCTTTGGTCCGGGCGGCCTTTCATTGGTTTTATATTAGTCCGCTTTTCGAGTCTAATAGGTCATAGTTCAATAATAGACTTGTTAAAAGAAATCGGGCGATGACCGGAACACTCATTTTTCAATGGTCGTTCAGCTGATGTGGAATTGACGGGTACCAAATTGATCTGATACGTTGAGTAACACAACCAATATACTCGAGTCATGGCAATTTTTCCTAACTTATTGAGATTTCAGTGGGATTCTTTATGAAATTGTTCAAAATAACTTTGCATATTAAAACAGTTTTAACTTTTTAAATCAAGTTTACTTAGACTTAATAAGAAAATAGGCTATATTTTGTTCGTAGTTAACTGTTTTAATGTGACTATTACACTTTTACTACGTCATACTACTTTTTACCAATAAAACAGTACGGAAAGACGTGTTTCAAGCAATCATGGCTGCTTATCCTACAATTTTTTCACATCCCTAGCATTTGTTTCTTTGTTTGACAACATTGTACTTTCAATAATTGTATCTTTGAAAATGATTCATGTTTATTTCATAATCCTTAATTAAAACTTTTTTACCATTTATCTTGTTGATATTATTTGGTTATTTTATAGCTTCTGCTGTATGAGATTGTTTAATATAACATATTAATAGCAACTGAAGTTGAATGCAACTGTTTTAATAAAAACGAAACAATCAACAAAGCCTTCTTGACTAGTAAACGTCCATAGAGTTCAACGAAGATTGTATAGTTGACAAGGCTGGCAAAAAGAGAAAAACTCATCATAACACACTACTGCCACCTAGCGGAATATTTGTAATGATGAGATGGAACAATAATACACTTTTAAGACAGAATAATTTCGAGGGAAAAATTGTTCCGGAGCCGGGTATCGAACCCGGGACCTTTGGTTTAAAGTACCAACGCCCTACCACTGAGCTACCCGGGAACTCTAACCGACACCGATCCAATTTTTCCCTCTATATCCACAGACCTCAAAGTGGGCTGACAACCGTGAAGCAACCAACTTCGAGTGCACACTATGCAAATCAAGATTTCAGGTATAACTCCCTGTAAAGTTGATTTGAATAATTTCGAGGGAAAAATTGTTCCGGAGCCGGGTATCGAACCCGGGACCTTTGGTTTAACATACCAACGCTCTACTCTTGATTTGCATAATACACGTCACTGTTCGTTAACAGAAAACCACAATTTAAGTCACACGGAGTTAGTGTGCACTCGAAGTTGGTTGTTTGACGGTTGTCAGCCCACTTTGAGGTCTGTGGATATAGAGAGAAAAATTGGATCGGTGTCGGTTAGAGTTCCCGGGTAGCTCAGTGGTAGAGCGTTGTACGTTAAACCAAAGGTCCCGCGTTCGATACCCGGCTCCGGAACAATTTTTCCCTCGAAATTATTCAAATCAACTTTACAGGGAGTTATACCTGAAATCTTGATTTGCACTTTTAAGACAATTTAGTATTCTCGTAAGTCAATTAATTTTTATTGTATTAGAGTACTCTATTTCTTCTCGTCTTTATATACTTTCTTGTAATCGTGTAATAGTCAATTAAATCTCACTCGAGTTTTGATTTTCTCTAGATAAATCAAAACCTCTAGTGAGAATACTGTAAATAATATTATGTTTCTCGATAAATATACAAAATTTAATTTATAACTTATTAAATTAAAGGAGCAGTAATTAAAATCTGTGTTGTTTAAAAACTGTTTTGATTTTCCAATCATGACATTGAAATCGATCATCTCTATGCAAATCGTTATATCTTGGATGGATTGATTTTTACAGATACGGAAATAAAATATGGGCCAAGTCTTTGTAGCAGTCCTCCTGAATGTAGGCAACAAGCTTCCCAAGATTGTCCACAGGTAGCATACATTTAGGTGTTCTTGTTTACTGCACATGCGCAATGCATTGGATCTGGAACTTAGTAGAATTAGGCGGCTCATTTTTTTTTTTTTTCTGGATCTGTTTGAATCACGTATTTCACAAACATAGGCTCGAACATAGGTGTCCAAACGCCTATAGAACCAGGAGATATTGCACGTCAAGCATGCTCTGCTAAGGTCAATAACTTTCCATATAAAATAGGAAAAACGACCTTAAAGAATATGCGCTGCGGGTTCTCATGCCAGGGGTTACCTCGTACGAGTTACAATTATTATTGGACATCTATGGGCTTGAATATGAATTTACACTGAGCATCCAATGTAACGACATATGCGACTAGAATTATTATTTAGAAGTCTGTAAGTTTATGCGATGATTGCTTTCTAACAGCTGAACTATGCAGGAGGTTTACGAAAAAAAATTCAATAAAATAGACAAGTTTATTGAGAAAATACAGCAATTTCACTATGACTTCACGTACTACAAGAAGCTTTACGTGATCTGGTTGTGGCTAACTGTGGTGGAATAATAAAACAAATTCTTAATATCAACTCATGAGAAAGAAGTTCTGTCCAGAATTTATGGCGTCCTTTATATTCAGTGAGCATAAAAATCACTTTTCAATAATTAATAGCGTTCTAAACGAAAAGAAAAAAAGTTTTTTTTTTGCATAGATTCTTATCGATGAATTAAAACAACTTGGATTTGAACTAAATGACTATATTCAATAGATCTTTATTTGACGTCTTTCTTTAACTACTGGCAACGTTCAGAGATGATGAGAAATTATTGAGATAATGGGTACAGGCTTATATTTTTGAAAACTAGAAAAAATGACCTTTCAGCTGAGGGAAAAACATTATTTAACCAAATTTTTAAGAAATCTGAGATTTTTAGAGTCGACGTATACCTCTCCTTAAGTGTATGTTTTCTCCTATTTTACATTTTCCGACATTCGTTATCGTTTCGACTAACATAAAGTAGACTTCCAATTCGGTAAAAGACTCCATTGAGGTACCAAACTGAAGCTTAAACATGTGCCTATGTTGTAAACTAACATTATTATTTTCAGTCTATTATAATTATTTTTTTTCTAAAGGGCTTATATAGGCCTACTGTAATGTGGCATATCTTTTGAATGGTTGAAGATAAATAAATTCATTGTTTCTTGTTCACGTTAACACTTTTCTAAACTTGAAACTATATTAGTTGAACCGTTAGAAGTGTTATAATTTAAACAGGTTATGTACCTTAGACAGACGGGTCCCCGTTTCGACGCTAGTGCAGCGTCATCTTCAGTGTCTTTCGAACTACTGCAGTTCCAGCTGATCTTGATTTCCGGCATTTGCGTTCGTCAGTTGTAGGGATGGGGTGCGTTGCTCTTATGGTGGGGGTGGTTGTTTTTGTGTCATGTATTACGATGTCGAATAATGTATGGGCATTAATTGAACTGTAATTGTGTATTAAGTATATGTTGTGGATGTGTTATTGGGTGTGTTATTTCAGTATGTAACATTCTCCATACGTAGGAGATAATTTTGGCGAATGAAGTTTTACCCTAGGTCAGTTTCTAATTTTGTTAGGTCGGCCCAAAATGTTATAAATTTTATCAAGTTTGAATTATATGCATTGCTTAGTTTACTCCCAAGAATCATGTAACCAATGAAAAGACATTAAGAAAAAACTGTGGATTTTTATCTTAATAATCGATGTATACCTTAATTCATGTCAATTTTATATGTTAAGATATGAAGTTATATCTGTGCATGGTACTAGAGTTTATCAGCAACAAGTGCCAGCAGCTTTTCTTCTTCAAAAAATAATTTCCCACGCACATTTTCCTCTACGTTTCATAGAGGCCACAACCGTTCCGAAAGTCAACAAAACAATTAATTCTTCCTTCACCAGAATCTGTAGTATCGCTCTACCAGTACGTATCTAATTTGTTTTACTAATTGAGCTTAATTGACTTTCACCTTAAGATGGAAGGAGAATAGAAAAGAATAACAATAATTTCAGACGCCTTAATGTTCAAGACAGCTTGCAGATACACTCAAGGCCAGTGCCCTAGATTTATCGGAATAAAATATTCATTATTCTAGATTTACGACTGTAATAACGTTTTTTGCCACCCTTAAGAAAACTCACGATCTTCAGACATATTTCACGAGGTGAACGTCATCAAGAGCCTATTATTTAGACGAAGGTGTTAAACTACGCTAAGCTTCGTGACTTCAAGAAACCAGAAAGCAGATGGAAGTACGATTTCGTTAGTAAATATTATAGTACAAGAGATACAAGGGACTGTCGTAATTAATGGATAAGTGTCTCAACTGAATATTATATTGATAATATCAAGCAATACTACCGAAGTCATAGAAAAATACGAAATAAGCTTTGATATTCTACTGTTCTACTGTACTGTATTTGTAATGAATAAGCGGCTGCCAGCTAGTATTTCGTCTAATACGAGCGCGTAATTCGATTTAACTCATTCTCATCATACGATTCTCTAATAAAACCTTTCAATCAAAAAAAGAATGCACCGACGGGTAATATAATTAGCGCTCCCAAGCAAAATTAATTAATCAATCTATTTATTTACTTGTTTACTTGTCTGTCTGTCTGTCTGTCTGTCTACCTACCTACCTATTTATTTATTTATTTCCAAGATGTAAACATTCACTCGATACAGTCAATTACAATGTAAACGTATATAATAATAATAATAATAATAATAATAATAATAATAATAATAATAATAATAATAATAAATTCAAATATCTTGGAGCAACAGTAACAAATATAAATGACACTCGGGAGGAAATTAAACGCAGAATAAATATGGGAAATGCGTGTTATTATTCAGTTGAGAAGCTTTTGTCATCTAATCTTCTGTCAAAAAATCTGAAAGTTAGAATTTATAAAACAGTTATATTACCGGTTGTTCTGTATGGTTGTGAAACTTGGACACTCATTTTGAGAGAGGAACAGAGATTAAGGGTGTTTGAGAATAAGGTGCTTAGGAAAATTTTTAGGGCTAAGAGGGATGAAGTTACAGGAGAATGGAGAAAGTTACACAATGCAGAGCTGCACGCATTGTATTCTTCACCTGACATAATTAGGAACATAAAATCCAGACGTTTGAGATGGGCAGGACATGTAGCACGTATGGGGGAATCCAGAAATGCATATAGAGTGTTAGTTGGGAGACCGGAGGGAAAAAGACCTTTGGGGAGGCCGAGACGTAGGTGGGAAGATAATATTAAAATGGATTTGAGGGAGGTGGGATATGATGATAGAGACTGGATTAATCTTGCTCAGAATAGGGACCAATGGCGGGCTTATGTGAGGGCGGCAATGAACCTCCGGGTTCCTTAAAAGCCAGTAAGTATAATAATAATAATAATAATAATAATAATAATAATAATAATAATGCAATATAATATTTTCACAAATCTATACTAAATTTGTAATTTTATAAGTTATTATAGATTTATAAATATAACAGTCAAATAGATTAAATAAATATACAAGAAATCTACCTTAAATTGACAATAAATGGAGACATACATAACTAATTATTAAATATAAATATTTAAAGACATAAAGTAACACTTATTGAAGCATCAAAGCCAAAAAATGTTTTAAGATAAATTGTAATACAAAAGTTAATAACCTATATCCCTTTTAAACTGTATCATACAAATTTTGAATCCTTTAACTCTCATATTATAAATAGGCCTATGTATATATACATTTCTTGTAATGTAGACCTTTATGCAATATTAAGTCTATTTTTTTCTCTTCTTTCTACCCACACATCAACCTTCCCATCGTTTCTTCAATCCATTCACCAAAATCCACTTATCTATCTAGCGCAGTGGTGATCAGCACTCCCTAAAATTGGTAAAGGGTAATGTGTGTGTCGTAATATGCACTGTCGTGCAGAAGGGAGAGGCAGAAAACATACCCGCCAGTAACCACGGATGCACGTTAGTGCAATGTCTTATCCGCGGGTAAGACACGCTAGCACCGTGCTGATGACCGCTGATCTAGCGTTTCATTTATTCATCAGCCCTCCTACCCATCCATCCATCCATCCATCCATCCATCAATCAAACCAGTTATTCATCGATTTCATACATTATAATAGATACCAGTCTTAGAAAAAAGGTTTGTCCCACAGACACATTATAAGTTCCAGAAAGGAGGCAATGCGCATTATCAGAGGCTGAGCAACCTGGTTCACAAGAGAAGGACTAGTTGAGGTAATAAAATTAGTTTTGTTTCGTTGTATGTCTGATCATGCGCACTGCCTCCTTTCTGGGACTTATAAAGTATCTGTGCGACAAAACGTTTTTGTAATACTATACATACATACATACATACATAAGACGCGAGACCTGGCATGTAAGCTGTGCGAGAGGGTAAATAATAAGCTATCATAAAGAGACTTTACTTCATGATGGTTATTATTATACGAATCTACCTCAATCAATCCATCCATCTGCTGTCCTACCCAAACAGACATACTTATTCATCCATTTGCCTATCTGATCATTCATAAACACTCAGCCATCCATCCTTCCACCCATGTTCTTACACGCCGTTCATCCATTCAATCATAAATTGATCTATTCATTCATGTGTTGTTTATCTGGCCATTCATCTATAATTATATTAATTAATTCACTCAATCATTCATCCATCCTCTATCAATTCACCCATCATCTTCCTTCTTTCCATCCATCCATCCATCCACTTACCCACTCATCTAAGCACTATCATCCATGTTCACACACACTCATATTTATAAGTACAGTAGTGGCAAGAAAAACCGGACCGATGGAATAATCAAAGTCCCCGAAATGAGCCACTGCGCATGCCACGCCTGCATTCACAAGATAGCGAGTAACCTACTGAAATTATTGTAGTTCGACTGCTAACGTAGCCCATTTCGAAAGCCATTATAAAATAAGCTGATAAAATTCATGTTCTGGGAATAATAAGTTAATTAAGTAGTAAAATATCGCTGCAATCGAAAAGTATTGGAAATAAATTGGAATAAGAAACAAAAAAAAGTTTCCTTCACACGTAGGACTCGAACCACGAAAGTCTTAGTTACCAGTCTATCGTGCTCTGGAGTGAACAAGGCTCTGAAATCAGCTACAAGGGTCGGTCCGGTTGTTTTTTGCCACTACTGTACATATACATCTTAAACATACATGTACACATACCCATTGTGCTTTCTTGTTCGTCCTACCTTTCTTAACCTTTTCAACGATAACCTTTCTTTTTTCGTATCTTACGCTGACCAATATGGAAATATCAACATTGCCACAGCTTCATTTTCAATAACTCTGGGGAATTTCATGCACATTATAGTAAAAAACATCACGAAGGTTCATTCTTACATAATTCGTAATTCTAAACTACTCCGCTTTCTTCCACTTCTACTGAACGCTTGATATACGCCGTTGCATGTACACCTTGTACTGACCTATGAACTATTCATATTTCTAACGTACCTTCAATAATAAAAACAACAGACACATTTTGTAGGTGTGTCGCTTGAAGTCAGGACCTACTGAAACCCGTTTCTAAGTCATTTGTGTGTAGTGAAGCATGGAGAATAAGACGCCAAGTGCAGTTTTGCAAGGAACCACAAGAATATTGGCTCACTCTGTGAATGAGATCTGGTTCAGGCAGGCAGTCAGGCAGGCTCCAGGCGATATCGAGCAGATAGCAATCTGTACACAATAGACGCAGCACTCGCTCGCTCGATGTGGGGTAGCAATGTAAATTAGACTTTGCTTGCTACTTCTTGCCTCCTACCGAACGTCAGATGTTCTCCTTCTCTAACATGTGCCGGACCTTCCACTGACCGCCACCAACTCTCTGTATTCATGTTGGTTGAGACGTACTACATCACATCGTGGTGAAGAATGACAGGGGATTTGTTTACTGTTTCACTTAATGATGACTTGTCAAATCTAAGGGACCAAGTTCTTTAGATGATCAGTGCATCGACTTTCCACGTCGATGAATCCGGGTTCAAAATGTGACGAGTTCAGACGGAATACAGTAGCCTATATGATAAAAAAAGGACGTCTTGATGGAGATATTTTAATCGGTTAAAAAGCGACGCGTTACTGAGTTTTTGTAATTTCTACGATTTTCAATCTTCCTGGAAATTTCACATCAGTTAGACTTAAACAGTCTTCGTCACCGTAACTCTTTCTACTTATCTTGTTTCACCGTGTCAGTTTCTCGTCTATGAAACTTCTTACCTCGTCATGTCAGGAACTGCCCAACGATTATCAACAGTAATCTCACTAGACGTTTTGATTTATCTAGAGAAAATCAAAACTCGAGTGGGATTTAATTGACTATTACACGATTAGAAGAAAGTATATAAAGATTAGAAGTAACGAAGTACTCCAATACAATAAAATATTAATTGACTTACGAAAATACAACTGTCTTCAAATGTATTATTGTACCATCTCAACATTACAAATATTACGCTAGATGCATGCTAGATGACAGTAGTGTCTTTATACAGACACTGTAATGATTACTATTCAATAAATATTAATATTAAACAATCTCTGATACGTGACTATCCATAATATCATATAGCAGAAGTTATTTTTATCCTCTCAGAGCAGAAGCTATAACATAACCTAACTAATATACACAAGTGTTAGAAAAGTTTTAATTAACGACGATGACATAAAAAATAAACATGAATAATTTTAAAAGGAATAATTATTGAATGTACAATTTTCAAATTTGAATGTGGTTGGTGGTTCAATTGATGTTATATTGGACGTGTGCGTAATAGAAGTGGAACTCGTTGATTTAGGCCTACATGGTGTATTCAACTTATTCAGAATTTCCGAATGAATAATTTTAAAAGGAATAATTACTGAATGTACAATTTTCAAATTTGAATGTGGTTGGTGGTTCAATTGATGTTATATTGGACTGTGCATAATAGAAGTGGAACTCGTTGATTTAGGCCTACATGGTGTATTCAACTTATTCAGGATTTCCGAATGGTGCTCTTCATTTATTTGTAAATCGGATTTCAGAAGATGCATAGGTATGATCAGCGATTTTTATTAATTCTTGTTCTTGAATGCCAATGCGAGTCATATTTGAAACTGCTGTGCATCGACTGGAGTGGTTTGTAATTTTATATATATTTTTGACGTCCAGACCAGCGCAGTTTCAAATGTTGGCAAACAAAGAAACAAATGCTAGGGACGCGATAAAATTAAACAAATGCTAGGCACGCGATAAAATTGTGCGATAAGCAGCCATGATTGGTTGAAATACGTCCTTTCGTACCGTTTTATTGGTCAAAAGTAGTATGACGTAGTAAGAGTGTAATAGTTTAAATTAATTTAAAATCTCTTACTTCTACATGGAACTGATTTGTTACTTTTTTACATACTATTCTGTCTGTTTATATAAATTGTCATTTAGGCCTAGCATAAAATAGGATTAAATTGTAAATTACATTCACGTTTAGTAAATATTTCATTGTAATCGGACTTCTGGTTGGAGCAAGAGGTACCGCTACTATCTTCATGAAAGATGTGTTTAAGAGGCTTGGAATACCTACATCTATTATTCCGATTGTAACTTTAGCTGCATTGAAAGGATCAATTGCTCTCCTGAAGCATCACCTATATTCGAAATGAAACCAAGTTCATTAGCATTCTTTACTTTTTTGTAACTTCTCTAAAATTATGTATATTTCCACCAAATGTATTTGCAGCTATGTACTTGTAGGAGTTTCATTGTCAACACAAAATTAATGGATCACTGAACTTGTAAACATTTATATGGTTAAGTACTCTTTGTCCCTTGTGGCAGATCTCGAATGATGAGAAGATTTCTAAATTAAGCTTCTAGATTATGATTTTATATTTTTAAGTATTATTATAAATAGCATTTACTTACTTACTTCCATACAAATAGCTTTGAGATAATCCGGAGGTTCATTGCCGCCCTCACACAAGCCCCCCATCGGTCCCTATCCTGAGCAACGTTAAATCAGTTCCTATCATCATATCCCACAAATCCAGTTTAATAACACCCTCCCATCTACATCTCGGCATCCCCAAAGGTCTCCTTTCTTCCGGCGTCCCAACCAATACGCTATATGCATTTCTGGATTCATCCATACCTGCTACATGCCCTGCCCATCTCAAGAGTCTGGATTTAATGTTGCCAATTATGTCAATGCGTGAAGTTCTGCGTTGTGTAATTTTCTTCATTCTCCTGTAACTTCACCCCTCTTAGCCCCAAATATTTTCCTAAGCACCTTATTCTCAACCACCTTAACCTCTGTTCCTCTCTCAAAGTAAGAGTTCAAGTTTCACAACGATATAGAACAACCGGTAATATAACTGTTTTATAAATTCCAACTTTCAGTTTTTTGAGAGCAGACTAGATGACAAAAGCTTCTCAATCGAATAAAACAGGCATTTTCCATATTTATTCTGCATTTAATTTATTCTCGAATATCATTTATATTTGTTAGTGTTGCTCCAAAATATTTGAATTTTTTCACTTTTTCAAAGGATAAATTTCCAATTTTTATATTTCCATTTTGTACTGTTCTGGTCACGAGACGTAATCATATTCTGTACTTCCAAACCTATGCCTTTACATGCTTCAAGTAGATTAATATTACTCCTATTATTATTATTATTATTATTATTATTATTATTATTATTATTATTATTATTATTATTAGATTCGTATGTCATTTCTGATAGTGTGGAAGAGAAGGCATCATGGCCTTAACTCTGAAAGAATAAATAAATGAATAAATAAATAATTTAATATACACAAGTAAATATATAAAATAAATGCTAAAATACATGAGCGCATTTTTCTGAAATATTTATGTTGAAAAATTCCCCAGAAAAATATTTTTGTATTTAAAAGCAATTTATATTTCTGGCAAACTTTCTTTTATCTGGGTCTCACATAAAGATAATCAATTTCCTAAATGTTTAAAATGGTGCTAAGATTCCATATAATGGAATGGTGCATTGTTTTTTAACTGTTGAGTATACTTCGTTAATAAAAAATTACTTTGAACATCAAGAAGATGAAGAAATGTCTCTGTAAAACTGGCAGACAAAATCTTTTTCGCATCATGGCGGTTGGCGGAGAGGGGGCGTAAAGATCGGGAACATGCTGTAGGAATATAATCGAAAATCCCTCCAGCCATCTTTCTTTTAAATAATACCTGTTCACGAAATCTGTGCGTCATTGTAAGATCTGGAACACACAACGCACGAGTATGCTAAAATGTTTTTATAAATTAAAAACATCGATAAGAATCTCTTGGTATCACTTGCTAAAGAACTATTGTTCTCTTTTGATTAATCGGCGATTGTAAGTGAAACCTCATAGATTACGTTTTAATAATTCCATCACCGAAGGATACTGTAATTTGTAACCTGCAAACAAGGATGTCTGAGAGACTTCCTACAAACCGAACGGAGCTCGACTCTATCCTTGAACATCGAAGAACGGATCGTGTGATTTCAAACCTTGTGTAACAGCTTACGTTTGATTCCAACGACCTTCCATTGAAATTAGGTTACATGGTTTTAACTGTACCGTATGTAAAGGTAATAATAGTCATATTTCAATGGCATGAAATAAAGACAAAAAAGGGTTAGAATAGTTTGCCATATATAGTTTTAAAGCGAGAAAGAATGATAATCTGATATTCGGAAGGTGTTTTCATTGGACTCTTTCCCCAACAAGTAAATGCGTTTCCAAGGTTGTCGCTAAGTACAGACATACGTTTCTAAAAAAATATAATAGCAATAATGATTAGGTAGGTTTCTTTGACAATCATGCAATCTTCAGCTATATTTTCAACTGCTATCATTCTTGATTATACCCATTTTAATAAGAATGAGATTTTCTCCCTAACAAGCAAACGTTCTGATGGGTGCAGATAAAAAAGTTATTTTTTTTCCTCCACCATGTTAATAATGTCAAAAGAAGTGTTTATACAAATTTTGGCCACTCGACCGCAATTACGAGGGCCGTAAAAAATAAATTCGCCAAGGGCCGCTAACAGAAAAACAAACACAATTTAATTGGACAAATTTATTGGAACGAACACAGTAATTGTTGAGCTATTTTTCAACATATTTTCCATCGGAAATGAGACATTTCTCATATCATGAGCTCGACAGAGAGAGGTGCAGACGCAGTCAAACGCTGGTTCCGATCTGAGGCGGCTGACTTCTACGACACAAAAATTGATCCCATGGTATGGGAAATGTCTCTATTCCAGTGGGGGATATGTTGATAAATAGCGTAACAATTGCTGTATCTGTTTCAATAAACATTTCCACAAAATTGTGCTTTTTTATATAAACGGCCCCAGGGAAAATCACTTTCTGGACGGCCTCGTAATTGCGGTCGAGGGGCTAAAATTTGTATAAGCACTTCTTTTGACTTTATTAACATGGTAGAAGAAAAAAAATTAACTTTTTTACCTGCCCCCATCAGAATGTTTGCTTGTAAGCTGTGAACTAATTTCTATATGCAATTTATTTCATAGCATAACTTCTTTATATTACTTTATGGAAAAAATCCTATTATTATATTATATTATATTATTTTATTATTATTATTATTATTACCACCTCATTCTAGTGCCGAGGTCATGGAAAGCATGGGGCTCTACCGCCATGCCCCCAAGTGCCTTCATGGCATGTTACGGGGATACCTTTACCTTTACCTCATTATTATTATTATTATTATTATTATTATTATTATTATTATTATTATTACACAGGATTTATACAGTATTGCCATGTTTTGGCGCTTTGCATGACGAAAGATCATTTTGAAAGATTTTTACATGTTCTCTGCAAAAATGAAATCCGTTTTCGTCGAACACCCAGAGTTTCTATGTAATTCCTTAAGTGCGCTATATTTAAATTTCGCGCGTAATCTTATATTGCAATCGATATAATCTATCGTAAAGTGATTGAACACCATCGACTGTGAAACAATCAATATTTCTCTAGTTTCTAGAAGTACACAGAAGTATTGCAGTCGTATGGTAATAATTTTGAAGTACAATTTTGAAGTGTAAACGTTACCAGGTTATTTCAAATCGGTCTAATGATGGCGACTTCATCACGAAAATCATGTGCAAGTGACTCTGACGTGTTTCAAAAACATTGTAGAAAATATGTTGGTAGCTATGAAAAATTAAGGATGCAATATGAGTATTAAAATCCATTTCCTTCATAGCGCTCTTGATTTCTTCCTTGATTGTGTTGGAAATCAAAGCGAAGAACACGGAGAAAGGGTTCATCAAGACATGAAAGAAATAGAAAAGCGTTATCAAGGTGTGCGGGATGAAGTGATAATGTCTGACTACTGTTGGTCTATGAAAAAAGACAATGTGGAGCTGCAACATAGAAGACAATCTGGAAGACAGAACTTCCAGATGAAGAGAAAGTGGTATTGAAAAATTAAGTGTTTGCATGAGACTTGGAATGAGTTGAACCTAAATTGTGAATATGAACAAAATAGTGCCGTTTGAGTTTGTCTACTTTATAGACATTTTCAAAGATTACTTGATTTATGTATTGAAATGTTTTAATATTGCTATAAATATGACAATTCAACTCCTTATAAAAATTGTTTCGTACATGATAGGCAAAATCTGACTTCAGATCCTTGAACAAAAGCCAACAAAATTAATCAAAATCAACTTTCGATATTAAAAGCCTTGAACCAAAATTTAATTTCACAACCCTATGTAATCACAATTATTATTATTATTATTATTATTATTATTATTATTATTATTATCATCATTATCATTATCATTATCATTATTATTATTATTATTATTATTATTATTCTTATTATTATTATTATTATTATTATTATTATTATTATTATTATTATTATTATTATTAGATGAGCAAAGGCTGACGACAGCGGAAATGAGGTTCATGAGACGAACAGCGGGATGCTCTTTGCTGGAACACCGTAAAAGAGTGGACATATTGCAGGAACTCAAAATGGATCCTATAGTTAATTTTGTTCAACAATATCGACTTCAGTGGAAAAAACATGTCGAAAGGATGGATCGCACTGGATGGCCTAAACATATTCTTACTTATGTACCAAGAGGAAAGAGGAAATTGGGAAGACCACGAAAGCGCTGGCATGAGACCGTAACAGATCCTATAGGGTCTAATACGTGAGGGATATGATGATGATATTATTATTATTATTATTATTATTATTATTATTATTATTATTATTATTATTATTATCATCATCAATCAAAAAATCAATCAATCGTTTATTAATGTCATGAGCAATAGTTTCTTGCAATAGGCATAAAATATATTACATTGCAAGAGATATAAAATAATATGTGACATAAAATATAAAAACAGATGAATACAACAATACAAATGAAATAATCATCATAATTATCAGAAAAATTAAATAAATATACGCTTAAATTAGAAGCGAGAAACAAACAACACACACGATAAAGAAGTAATTTTATTATCTATTAGCAAGTGTTATGAAATAAATTACAGAGGCCTATTGAAATGCGCGAAAAGATATCACATTTTAAAGCATGTAATAAATAGGGAAGTATAAAATGAACTTCATAAAAATAAATATTAGTAGTATTAGTATTTATTTATTTAACCTGGTAGAGATAAGGCCGTCAGGCCTTCTCTGCCCCTTTACCAGGAGATTCCAACTATAATATGAAAAATAAAATTACAATTAGTATTAAATTTACAATTACAATTACAAATAAAATTACAATTAGTATTAAATTTACAATTACAATTACAATAAAAATCAAAGTGCGAAAAGATTAGCTGACTAATTAAAGCTAGATAATTTATCATGGAAAAAAAATATATTTTATATTTACTGAATTACAAATTAAACCTAGAATAACAAAATTGTATAGTACACAATACAAATAGAAATCATACAAAGTAAATTCATATCCCTAGCGTTGCGTTAGTCTTGACTTTCATTAATATTACACTTTAAATTCTCCACGAAAGTATCTAGATGCGCTCTCTCTCTCTCTTTATTTTTTCAAAGGTAATACAGACTAAGAATAATTTAGTAACAATGCTGACGTAGGTATCCTACTTAAATTCTTTGAAAGTCATAAATATTTTCTACATAATATACAAAATACTTTTCTCCAGCGGACAAATGTTTTAAAATTACAAATTTACATTGTACTAAAAATTACTACTTCTTTAGAGAGATAATTAACGAGAAGTTTGCCGGAGCTCGGGAACGGGAACGTGAAAATTAATTGTGAATGCTCACATTTAAATACATTTATTTTAACAATATTTCCGTCCTCATTCTCGTCGTTACCGTTCCCGATTCATTGTGAACCAGCTTTAACAGTCATTCATACTTGAGGAATTCAGACATTTTCTATATTATAAATCTCTCTAAAGAAGTAAAGGTAAAAAAGGACTTAATGACTGGGGAACAACAACCTTCAACATTTCAATTTTTCTTTGTTAAAGTAGTGGAAGTAATCCAAAGGAAACATATCCCAAAAGACAGCTTGCCATTGTAATACCTTTCAATATTAGATTGACGTAGTACGTGCTTGTAATGAAATAAGAGAAGGGCGGGAACTTCATTCATTGGCTTTAATATGATCTCGTGTAGAGTTCAGTTCTTAAATTAAAGGTAAGTCTATTTCGTAGTAATTATGCCTTATCGGCTTTGATCTGGTTGCCATGGATTAAGTGAGATCTTACACGCGCAGCATGCCGCTATCTTACAAGAGACTGCTGTGACCATATAATGAAGGGGGATGGAGACTTTTTTGGGTTGACAATTCCAGTTATAAATTGGCCAATGAATCATCATGTGTGACTTCAAATGAAAAAGAATAGCGAAGTGTTATAAGTTATTACGATTCAAAATTTAATTTTTTATCACCACGCCCACATTTAAACGAATCGTCAAAAGGAACCTAATTGCTGTACTTTTTTCTGTACTAGATAAATATGTTCCATAGAATTATTTTGAGCCAACGTATTAGTTAGAGAAGGGTATATGTCCAAAACAATAAAGATAACATTGTGAAGGGAAATATCTTAGACCACTAGTATTTATTTACAAAAACTTCCCTCATTAGAGAGCTGTCACATGGACAAAGTCATATAGAAAGCTGAAACATTTATAATAATAATACGACAAAATTTAGTATAAAAATACTATGCAACAGTCCTGATATATAAAAATCGACAACTGAAATTGAAGAGTACGATTTTCTTTTGCACAAATATATATAATTACTGCAAAAAATGTAAATAGACCCCTTAAGCGCACCGACTGCAATATCTAAGAGATACAGAGTGAGTCAGAAGGAAAGTTAGATGGTGTGAGAAGTGATAATATTGGTGATTCTTGACAAAAAAAAGTTTATATGAACATATGTCCTTTTCTTTAACAGTATCTGACATACAGCTGTTTGAAAATCACGGTCGTCAGTCTCACGTCCTTCATCAGCACTCACATGCGGACGCAACCAAAACGACATTAGGTTGTAGTAGGATCAATGGATTGGTCGCGGTGGAGTAATTTCTTGACCACCGAGGTCACCCGACCTTACTCCATTGGATTATTGTGTTTGGAATAAAATGGAAAAATGAGAACAATTTCGAGGAAAATCTTTCTTTCAACGGAATTTGAACCCGGTTTGCGGTTTTAAGCCAGCTTCCTGCCAACTGAGATACCAAGGCGGCTAAAAAGTAGATTTATTTTCACTTTTATTATAATTTAAATTACAAAAATATAACGAGTTAGTATCACCACCACATAAAGTCTCACAACACTGATCAAGAAACTGCAGAAATCTGAAGACCAAAACAGCGTTGATAAGATCAGCAGAATCTTATAATGTAAAGGAATAGGCATTAATGATTCTACACCTATAAGGATGGTTATGATTGTGAATATGGTTGAGATAGGCCTACATATCTTATCTGTAAATTTGCAGGTGAATCAGAAAACTGTTTTAAAAATTAATTTTTCTTAAAATACACCAGCTTTTTATGTAGTGTGTCTTCGCTTTGCAAGATCTTCTACTAGAGGACAAAATATTAGTTGTGTCCAATTTTTCGAACATAATAGGCCTAATAACAAGGTAGTTATTCTAAATAATAACAATGTAATTAAACTAAATGACAATGTTTTTAGGTAGAGGTATCACTTCTCAGCCATCGATATGGAAAAATTATTCCTTGGTATTGCATGACTGGGAATAAATAGCGTAGCTGCCTCCAGAATAATCGGCCCGGGTTCGATTTCTGGCGGGGTCAGAAATTTTCATGTAAAATTTCTACCTCAGGACTAGAAGATATGGCGGTGCACAACTTCTAGTCGCTAGATTGTGCCTGGGTTCAATCCCAAATCTCTTCGCAGTACATATGAAGAGAAGCCATATGTCACTGTTGATAGTGATTCGTCCGTCGGATAGGGACGTTAAGCCTGGCGGTCCCCTTGGTGCCATTCGACAGGAGTAGGCTACGTGCCGGCACCGGGTTTCCTCTTCTCCCTTCATCACCTTCACCATTATCTTCACCCATTCCCAGCAATACACTTACACGAACACTTACACATACACTCACCTAGTACACGACATAACTCTTCACAGATACACATCATGCATAACTTGTTCCGCCGAAGTGGTGTGCAACTTGAAATTGGGTCACAGTCCTGCCATCTATCCGCAGTATGTGGAATCACGTTAAGTGAAGTAGGTAGGCATTAGACACGCATATTACTGGAAATAAAACAATTAAATGCTTAACACGATACAAGCGCTTGTTTTATAGGAGCCTTGTCTCCTTCTATTTCTTAAGCCAACGATTTTTTTTATCTTTTATCTGATGTAACTTCCTACTCATCTGAGACTTGTAATTTTGGAGCGATGACTCAATTAATATCAAAGACATGACATTACTGCAAACTGCTTCAACTGCGTTATTTATGTGCTCACTTCTAGCACGCGGACTAGTCCAAATTTGGCAAAATGAAATTTCATTGGCCAATTACAAAACTTATAAAGTTACAAATGCTAACAAAACAAGATTTAACATGACAGCTTAATAAATTTAATATATTAGATTAATGTAACACCCTCTACGCCCCATTTAATAACAAATGGAGCATAGCAATTGTGGGGAAAAAATTAAATTATTAAGAGATGGTTATAAATTATGAACTGGCTTCTTTGCATCTCGAGTATCTCCAGGGTCACTAACACCTGACACGAGATTTCTGGAGCTCCTACGGTGTCATGTTTCACAACAATGTTCATTCTATTGATAGGTTACGTTGTTTACCTTATACAAAGTAATTATAAGATACATGAACTCGATCAAAAACTATGAATCATAACATTCCGCCCCTTTCTTCCAAACCAATACTACTTTGAATAAAATATTGAAGTAATTATGTGAAGCCTACAGACACGTGTTTCAGACTAATTGATCATATTTTGTTGTAACTTCTCTTCCTTATTTAAAGAGTTATGCAATAGGCCTATTAATTTAGTGTTGTATATTCTTACACAAAATTACCAGTCATAAGTTTCGACTTTTGCTTCGGTGATTAAGGCAAATCGACATGTTCACATAAATGAATAATTAATAAGAGGCACAAATGCAAAAAATCGTTGAATGAGAGAAAATATTAGATATAACGTGGTCTTGAAAATTACATTTGAAATCGGAGTAACGTATTTCATCAAAATCTTCTATAACTGATGACTGGAAGTTTCGCTACTCCTAAATATTTCTATTTCAATTTGATAGTTTCATACATAAATTTTAACTTTAGATGCAATGTGTTCTTCTTTATGGCGAGTTTTAATGAATAGAACAAAATTACAATACAAATAAGGTAGTGACTTGAATGCAAGTATGGAAATGAAACTTTATTATACACACACAGATAAGATAGGTCGATCATATTATCGAAACATTTGTAGTGTGGATTTTTATTAATATCTAGACATAGATACAATTTACTTCCAAATAAATTATTTGCGTTATCTTCCAGACAAGGAGCAAACGTCGTTTGAATATTTATAAATGTTAATTACCTATGTAAGTAATGTAGGAAAACAGTCTATTATATAATTATATTCGTAACGCATTCAGGAAAATATAATATTGTGTGTACAAACCAAATGTGATGATAAAATTGCTAATTCAAATGGTGCCCCAGCACGTACAAAACCTTTTGTTAATAATGGGTAGATATAGTCTGTTAATTATATTGTTCCTCCTCTTCTTTTTACAATACTTCTAGCCAAAAATACTCCTACACATTACTATGTGATTCATTTCAGATTCTGAGCAATGTTAGGAAATTAAAAATAATATCAATTGTGTAAGAGTAATTGACAGTAAAAGTGTTTCATAGTAATAATCATTAACTAGTTTAATCTTTAGTTACATTATAGCTTATTAACAGTACATATTATATTATTATTCGGTTATTTAACGACGTTGTATCAACTACTAGATTATTTAGCGTCGTTAGGATTGACGACAGTGAAATGACGATGATGATGATGATGATAATAATAATAATAATAATAATAATAATAATAATAATAAGAATAAACAATAATGATAATGAAGCTTTTCGATTAATTATTTACATTTTTTACACAAACGTTTTGATTGGAAGTGAAATATTATAGCAGATTATAAGATATATGTTAGATTATGTTTCCCATCGGCGAGATGAAACCGAGGATTCATCACAGAATTACATAACATTCACCTTACAGTTGGCGAGAACCTCGGAAAAAGGCCAGACAGGTAATGAGTTGAAGTGCGAATCGAAATACGGCACCGAGTCACTAGGAAAATGTGTCTACGTCAGAAATATTCCCGTGGAGAATTATTATTATTATTTATAATCATAATCATCATCATCATCTTCACAAAAATTAAGTTGGAATTCCATTATTTTTAACGTGTGTTTATGAAAACACACCGAAATGTAGACAGTAGTAGTAGCAGTATTGAGTGGCTAGGGACGGGTTAGGGACGATGATTTAGCACGTCTGCTCGACAGTGGCCTATTGTGTACCCCGAATTATGGGATGAATGAGAATGAAGTGTACTAGTCCACAGGCCGCGTGAGACCTCTCACCCGCTCAATCAATGGATCCCCTACATCCCCCGCCTTAAGTTCAAGGTGACCAAGCGGCATAGTATCCATTCAGGATCCATTCCGACAGCTCTTATAAGGTGTCAAAGCGCCCTCGAAAGTGCTCTTATGTAAGATGTCCAAATGCACATTACACATGGATAAGTAGCTTCCTTTGGCTGCGGGGGAAGGGTTGTTTTTTCCAAATCGACCATACGGCACCGGGAAGGGTTCTTTCTTGCGAGGATGAACATAATTTCAAAAAATTATCCAAAATATTTGATTTTTCGGTAGACTTGTTAGTTATGAAAAACTCTGTACTTTTATAGCAATAAAGAAAATATCTACCAATTTTCATTGTTGTGCCATAGGCCTAATTCTCTGATTTCTGAGCCATCGAAACATTCTTTTTATTGTCCGACGTATCTGGTTGAAACGCTCAATCTTCTGTTGGAAATCAATTTCTCTTAAGTAGAATGTCTTGCTAACGAGGAAACTGAAGTTACTAACTTGTTCAATCATTTGTAGGCCTATTTCCTCTTACTATGACATAATTCCATCGACTGTAATTATCACCATCTTTACACTGAAAGTTAGAGAATGGTATCAAATAATTATGACGGATACAATATATTTTACATCTATGAAACCGAAGCGGTAAAAGAGAGACAGAATTTGATTTTATGGAGATACATAGTTGGATATACCAGTAGTCTAATTACATTATTTGCAATTTATGAAGAAAAAGTTTCACTCCTTACGGCTGACAGCCTAACACTGAAATAGGCCTACTCATATGTTTGCTCATAACATTGGAGAGAGGAATAAAGATTTTAATCTCTTGCCGCTTGGATGTAAAGCTTTAAATTAACATAGACTACTAAGTATCGGTTACAGATTAATGTGAGAGGCTACCACATATGGAGCAGATACGCTACAGCCAGTAACGATCTCGATAGTTAATTACGACTCATACCCTTGTGTAACCTCGATACGGCTAATAATAGTATCAATTCGCTGTATGATAAATGTAAACTTGGAGTACTCAAGACAGGAAACACGTCATGCATCACCACTTTAAAAATTCGCCAACCCAGACCCCGTTTTCATTAAATGATTGATGACGTAGTCTTTAAGAACAATAGAAGTGTACCTATTGTAATGTTTAAATAGTAGCAAGAACAAAGGAGGGAACTGACTTGTGCTCAATTTTGACATTGATCTATTTTCATCTTAGACCGAGGGATTCGTATTCATCACGACTTGACGTGAACCTTATTCTAACGTCGATATTTCAGCGTCACATCATCTGAATAACAGCGAAAGATCAATAAATAAAATCGTGTACTTTAAAATACCGATGCGATGCTACCTGTTTGTATATTGATCTATTTAAAAAACAGACAGGAATACAGATCCCTCTTACAAGAAGAACCTTCACCGTGCGATGCATTACAACGAACTATAAATAGCCACATAATATAACGTACTAGTGGCTTGTGAAGAAAATGCTGCAAACTAAGTTCATTAGACGTTCAAATAAACATTTTTCAGATTTATTTTCAATCAAGAATACCAGACATTCGGAAAGTTATTTGCTTCCATAACAATGAAAGATACTCTCTCTCGAGCCAATACTGAAGAAAACCACGCATATGAATATCTACACCACACCGCCATTAAATATATGAAAAAGACCCAACCCCACTTGATTAATAATTATAAAAATATTTGATTTTTAATAATATTATTATCTTACGTAAGTTTTATAGCTTTCAGTAACATATACTATATATACTATATAGCCGCCACTCAGTAAAATATATAAATAAAAATCTAATTTGAGTTATTCTCTACATCTACTTATATAACCCCAAAACGTTTCACTTTCATGTCATCAATATAGCATTAATGTGTATAATTAATGAAAAATAGTCACATCATAGCATTAACTACAATAATATCTGTGGCTTGGTTCTAAAAGGGCCAATGTCAATTTTTTGCACTTTTGAGTTATATACACTTTCGAGCTTATCTCGCTCTGTTCTTCCATATACTAAAAGGGCCAATGTCTGCTGCAGTTAATGTGGAAGGTACAGAGCATTCACAAGCCAATGTCTTAGGTTCACTGTACAAAATAAGCAAACTTCAAACCCATTTATCTCAAAACTAACATTTTTGACATTGGCCGTTTTAGAAACAAGCCACAGATATTTCATTTCTAATGGTAATAATGTCATCAAACCACCTCAAGTTTTGTAGTTGTTAATATCCAATACACAGCTGTACCCAGAAAATTACACTCCACAGAATCGAACCTGTAAATTATTTTTAGTAAGTTAAGTTTTTAATAACCAATTTAATTTGAGCTCTAAATATGTCAGCATTCTTGCAGATCATGGCCTTCTTGTAATATTGTTTACTGTAGTATGTGTTTTGTTTTATTCTGAAATACAACACGGCCGACTTGATGCTCGCTTCGCTTCTCCTTTACAAAAAAAAAAAAAAAAGAAGGGAACATCAAGTCGGCCGTGAATGCTATTAGCTAGTTCTCAAAACTGACGACAGATGGATTTTGGAAAATAGGACAATTATGTTTAAAAATAGACATTTCACTGAAAACTACTATTTTTCCGAAAAACTTTGAGTTCCAAGCTTCAAAATGAGGGGTCATTTATTAAAATCCGTCCAGCCGTTTTCCCGTAATTTCCATTACCAGTTCATATATATATAGATTTGCAAAGCAGCAAAAAATACTACGCATCACTCAATGTTTAGTCATATATTACATTTAATACTTCAGTTTCTTCAAGTTAAACAATTTCCTAGACTTCAAGCATTTGTCACAGAACATTTTCCTTCAAATATTGCCAATACACTTATGAAATCAAAGTTAACTTTATCAGTGATTATTAAGTTTTGGCACACTCCTCTCTATCTCTACATAAATTCTCGCAGTCCTCCAACGCCGACAAAGTTTCATATTGTAATCTCATTTTCACGTTAGTATGTGAGTATGTGGGCAATACTTCCGTTAATTCGTACGTATTTATTGTTAACTACTAATTGACGTATATCAGGTGGCGATATCAAATAATCTAATACAAAAGATATTTACATATTTTTACAAGAGCAACAATAACATCAATACGAGAATAATACATAAAAAAATAATAACAATATTATAAATAAAGAAAACTATTATTTAAAGCAAACATAAGTAGGCCTACTTAACTAAACCTTATTGTCAACATAATTAAATATATGTCAACTTCATTATTTATATATAAACATCCTAATAAATACATATTAACTTAATCAATTACACATCAACACACAACATACCTCACGGCTTTCAAATTCCCTACAGTGAAGCAATTATAAATCTAAAAATATAATACGGACACGAGTCTTACTTGAAGTACACAAATTATACAAACCTGCAAACTTCATTTATCCATTCACTAATCCCTGATTGAAGTTCTGGCTAATATGTACATCTATTATCAGGTAGTACAGTACATCTCACTTGACGATATGTGTCAGAAGAAGAACAATATTGTTTGTATGCATCTGAAGTCTGAGTACTATAATATGTAGCTAGTCGGCGATGGATGCAATGGAGGGGGAAAGGAACTGGCCATCCGAGTCCATTATCTCCTGACCTAGTTGCCTCATTAGTGGTGTCTCCTTGGTATCACTTGTGAGGTTCAGACCCGACTTCGGATAGTTGACTAACAATAACAACATATGAAGTCTGATTAGTGTAATATCTTGCTAGTCAGCGATGTATACAATGGAGGGGGAAAGAAACTGGCCACCCTACCCCATTAAACTTCTGACTTAGTTGCCTCATGGGTTATGCCTTATTGGTGTCACTTTTTAGATTAAAACCTGTCTTAGGACAGTTCACTGCTCAATAAAAAACATACACTAAATCGGCTCTAAAATTTCTTATCGTTTACATGAGTGTAAACACTCTCTATGACCCATTTTGATTATTGTGCCACTCTATTTACTGACTTGAAATTGTGTATATACAGTGGATGTGAAATAATTCTGCAAATTGAAAGGAACGATAGTGTACACTTACAGGAATAGAAAACCTAAGTTACGTTTGTGATTAAATGGCGGTTAATTATATAATTAATTAGTTATAATTATAATCGTAAAATTAAGTTGAAAGTTTCAGCAGTCTGGAAAAATCGCAGCTAGCACAGTCCTCATTCTTCTCGTAATAGGTCAACGAACATAGGTATGTCTCTCTACGTGAACCTACCTCTCTGGCTACAACGTTGCAATCTGGTTGCATCGTTCAGTGTTTTGAAATTAGTGGTTTTTAAATTAAATTTACACGAAAACCGTTCAAGCTACTGAAACACGCCAGAGGGATAAATTATTCTTTATTAGATTTGCTATCGATATGCACAAAAAGAACGGTCCTACTCACGATAGTTATCGAATGAGAGGGTTAAACATTGGGGGGGGGGGGAATTCTGAGAAAAGTATAAACTTTCCACGAATATGATATTACACTTACTTTTACTTTTATAGGCGTTTCCACTTTCAGCGGTTGCCTTTTATTCCCCTTTTCCATTGTTGTCGGTCATCCCAACATCCATTTTCCAACCCTCTAGCCTCCATGGCCTCAGCAACTCCTCCTCTCCATGTAAGTCGAGGTCGTCCCTTTCTTCTCCTCCCTGGGGATGACCAATTCAACATTTTTTTTAGGCCATCGTTCCTCTGGCATCCTCTGAACATGTCCAAACCACTGAAGCCTTTGACATTCCAAACGGTCGATCACATCTTCTTGTATGTTCCACTTTTCCAAAATCGTGTCGTTTCTGACCCTCTGGAGACGGAATATGCATAGACGCCTTCTTAGTCCATCCATTTCTACAGATCTAACACAGTCTTTTTGTCTTTCTGTCAGAGTCCAGCTCTCCCCTCCATAAGTCAAGATACTCTCTACAATTACATCAAGCATCATTTTCTTTTTCTCCATTCTAACATCCCTATTCCAAAGCACACCATTAATTTGTTTTATAGCATTTCTTGCTTGTATGATACGATTTTCCACATCTTTAAAGCACGTACCAGATTGTTAAATACAACATGAGCTATTCGCTCTAAAAATCTTAGAGTTATTTCACTTCCACTCTGTATAGAGTTTTGTAAATATATGCTCATGTTTTGTGCACATAATTTATATTTACATTTCATTCTGATACAAAATTTACATCACATTGGATCAATTGATGTTAGATATCCTTCTTAGGATAGGTCTATTTCAACGCAATTTTATTAAGAAGTGAAGTAATCTTTTATTGATACTAAATTAACAAGGTGATCCACACGGCAAAGGTGTTGAAGTTGTAAACCAAATAGCTCTAATATAAACATTCATTCTGTTGGAAAGTAACTCGACGTTTTAAAAGCGATGGAGATATCAACGCATGGTTAAGACACGAACACTTATTATCCCTCCCGTTCCCTGCCAATACAATATTTATTTCTTATGATGTTATTTCTACTGCATGCATGGTGAAACAAGACGAGGTTCGGTGCATTTGGATGTGACTCTCTAGATGTCTGTTGTTGCGGCCAGTAACAATTCATGACTGTGTAGAACGTGACTGGTTCCCTCCGAATGACCCGCCCGCCGTCCAGCCGGCCTACATGCCTACTACCTTGCATCTCCTTAACCAACACACTGCATTAATATAATTTCTGTGTCGTTGCCAACTATGAAATATGTAATTAATACTGAACAGTTATTTTTTCAAAAAGGAATCCGTCTTAGCGCATAAACATCCTGCATCATATAAGACACGACTGTCCCACTCCGTCTTCTTTTCTGCATACGTATTTAAGCATTGCGTCATTCATATTGCAGTTGTTATAAATATTTAATCGGTTAATTATTAACTGCACGCTTTCATATTTAATAACTTTCAAACATCACATTACACATGCAATATTTATCTGACTCATTTAGACCATGTCGCCAATCCCTAAGTCAACATCGACCACTTCCTCCGTACAAAGAATTTCATTACATATTTCTTAATCTACTCCTTATTAATAATTTTCTCGATTTCTCCTTCCTTCTCAATTATAAAGATAAATGCATAACTGATAAATTTATGTCTCGCATTCTTAAAATATGAAGAGTCCACTGCAAGAATGATGGAGTCCACACCTGTGGAGTAACGGTCAGCGCGTCTGGCTGCGAAACCAGGTGGCCCGGGTTCGAATCCCGGTCGGGGAAAGTTACCTGATTGAGGTTTTTCCGGGGTTTTCCCTCAACCCAATACGAGCTTTCGGTGCTGGACCCCGGACTCATTTCACGGGCATTATCACCTTCATCATTCAAACGCTAAATAAACTAGATGTTGACACAGCGTCATAAAATAATCCAATAAAAAAAAAAAGAATGATGGATGTCACTTTCTTGTCGAAAATGAACCAAGACTGTCAATGCATAGCTTAAGACATAGAGAATGTACATACAGAGTTATATGGCATTAACACTGATAGTCATTGTCCAGTAATGATCGAAAAATCAGGTTAAGTGAGATATGGTCCACTGTGCAATAGGTCCTCTCTACGAAAATGTCCAACGTTTAGAAATGTCCACATAGAAAATTCGTCCATGCCATAAAAATGTCCTTACCTGAAAAGGTCCACTGTCAGCAAGTCCTCTCTTTAAAAATGTCCTTACCTGAAAAGGTCCACTGTCAGCAAGTCCTCTCCTTAAAAATGTCCTACGTTTGAAAATGTCCACATATAAATTCGTCCATTTCCCTAAAATGCCTAACAAGGAAAACTGCAAGGAAAGTGCCGAGGAATTTATTGTCATATCAATTTTGTTATGCATTTTACATATGTAATACAGAAGATACATCTATTGTTTATCTTGAGGGTCACTATATAATTTCAAATCGTATGACATCGGTCTAAGATATCGAAACATTTCATTCCTCTCTTTTTAATTTTGGTAATTACCGACAATGTTGAAAATTCTGATTTAATTATTTATATACCGTTTATTTACTAGTTGCCTAATATTTGTATGCCCACTAAGGACCTGGGTTACTAAATGTTCTGTTTCCGATTGCTGTTGTTGCAAATGGCTAATGAATCGCCAAATGTTCACGTGATGTGTCTCTACAAGTCGTTGAAATTGGGAGTGGAATTCTTCAACCACATTATTCGTACGCTGGCTGCCATTAATTACTAATTCATAGACTTTCCATGTTTCAGGAGAAAATCTAGGGAGAACTGCTCGCCTTCGCCCTCTTGCCGGATGACCAGTAATATATGTACGCCCTTTATTATTACAGTTAGTAACTCATTTCTGTTGAACAGCTTTGTATGTTGGACATTTTTGTATGGACCTTTGTATGACGGACTTTTCCGTATGATGTGCTTTATAATATGGTGGACCACATAGATGTTGGGCTTTTTCATTCCATGGACGAATTGTATGTAGGACTTTAAATGTTGGACTATTTAGTTTGTGCACATTTTTTGTGGACCTTTTGTACTTGTGGACATTTTGTTATGGACCTTATAACCTGGAAGCGAAAATCACAGTTAAGCTTTGAGCGCTAAGCATTTCAAACTTTCAATTGCTTCTCCTGCAAAATGTATTCCAAATGACATCCATCATTTTTGCAGTGGACTCTTCGTATGTCAGTCCATCTTACAAGCAAACATTCTCATGAGGGCAGATAAATAAATTAAATTATTTCTTCTGCCATGTTAATGTCAAAACAAATGCTTTTACAAATTTTTGCCACTCGAGTGCAATTACAAGGACCGTCTATAAAGTAAGTTACCCTGGGGCCTTTTACAAAAAGAAAACACAATTTCATGGAACTGTATATTGGAACAGATAGAGTAATATTTTTGAGCTATTTTTAAACATATTCCCCACCGGAATTGAGATATTTGTCATACCGTGGGATCAACAGAGAGGTGCAGACACACACTGGTTCCGATCTCACGCGGTTGACGTCATAAAACGGTGCGACTGCACTACATCGACAGCGATAACCAGTGTTGCCAATGGAGTTTAAATTCCCGCGTATTGGGTTACTTTCTTCTATCTTTCTGTCTTACATTATTGGGGGGTTGGCGCAGAATTGCCAAAGACAAAAAAAGGGAGGAGCGCGAAATACGGAAGTTTGAGATTCGCTGCGTTACAGGAAGCCCTTACCCTTACTGGGATATCATGGACTGTTCTATTCTTATACATTCTTATCCGTAATTTGACTTAATTTTTGCAAATACTCCTAGTACCATAAAATTACTACAATACTTTAAATGTTGTAAAGCATTAGGTTATTATTATTATTATTATTATTATTATTATTATTATTATTATTATTATTATTATTATTCTATTCTTATACATTCTTATCCGTAATTTGACTTAATTTTTGCAAATACTCCTAGTACCATAAAATTACTACAATACTTTAAATGTTGTAAAGCATTAGGTTATTATTATTATTATTATTATTATTATTATTATTATTATTATTATTATTATTATAGCCTATCCATTTTATTAAAGTGATTATTCTCATAAACAATTTCATGATCCTCGTCCAGAGATAGTGAAAGCTGTAAGAAACTCTTTTGTATTTCCCCCCCCCCTTCTAATGAGGCAGTGGAATAGATTTGTTGGAAGTAAAGTAAGTAAAAAGGAATGTTAGTACTGCACAGTACGCAAAGTAGTATGTTTGACGTGATTAAGATGGGATCACGATACAGATGTTACTCAGTCATCGGAAACGCGAAGAGCTGGGACAAACAAAACGTGACTGAGTCGTGTTTCTCAGACCACAGTTTTACTTTTCTGCGCCTAGTATCCGGTCTGCTGCATCCTTTCTTCAAAACAATCGAGTGATGCGCTGCAGCGATACGCGGTATGCGACCTTAATACTTCTATACTGTGATGCCGAGAGATCTGTATCGCACAATGGCTGAGTTTTGCCATCAACTGGAATGGAACACAAAACACTCTACGTTAATCCGCGAGCAAAATCGTGAGAAAATTTTCTGTTCTGTGGAAACCTAGAAACATGATTTCACAAGAATTTATGAAGATCAAAAGCATCTGTCAGTCGAAGACCTCTGAACAAAACATCGGGATTCAGTTCGCGACAGACACATCCAGACTTATAGAAAAACAGCTCATAGATGAGGTTTCTTCGATTACTTAAATTTTATCTATCATTTTAATTCCCATATTATCCAGCTACTTTCATACAATATTCAACCAAATCTAAATTAATTCATAGTCCTCTGCCCAAGAGCAGGTCTTTCACTCCCAACCCAGCATTCTCCAGTCTTTTCTATTTTGTGCCATTCTTTTTATCTCCGCATACGATCCATACACCTTAATGCCGTCTAGCATCTGATATCTTCTTCTGTCCCAACTTTTTTTCCCGTTCACTATTTCTTCCAGTGTATCCTTCAGAAGACAGTTTCTTCTCAGCCTGTGGCACAACCAATTACTTTTCCTCTTCCTGACCACTTTCAGCATCATTCTTTCTTCACCTACTCTTACGAACACAGCTTTATTTCTTACATTGCCTGTCCATTTCACACGTTACATTCTTCTCCATATTCACATTTTAAATGCTTCTATTCGTTCCTCTTCACTTCACCGTAATGTCCATGTTTCTGCCTCATACAATGCCACATTCCATACAAATCACTTCACTAGTCTCTTCTTTACTTCTTTCTTCAGAGGTCCGCAGAAGATGCTTATTTTTCTATTAAAAGCTTCGTTTGCTATTGTACCCTCCTTTTGACTTCCTGGCACCAGCTCATGTTACTGTTTATAGTAATCTACACCCCCAGTACTTGAAGCTGTCTACTTGCTCTACTACTTCATTTATTTTTTTATATTTTAGTAGGTTATTTTACGACGCTTTATCAACATCTTAGGTTATTTAGCGTCTGAATGAGAGGAAGGTGATAATGCCGGTGAAATGAGGCCGGGGTCCAGCACCGAAAGTTACCCAGCATTTGCTCATATTGGGTTGAGGGAAAACCCCGGAAAAAAACTCAACCAGGTAACTTGTCCCGATCGGGAATTGAACCCTGGTTTCGCGACCAGACGCGCTAGCCGTTACTCCACAGGTGTGGACTGCTTCATTTAGAATTCGCAAGTTTACGTTCTTTATTTTTCTTCCTGTGACTATGGTCTTCGTCAAATATTATTATTACTTTTTATACAGATTTCTAATGTTTACACATCGTTTTTGCCCAAAATCTTAAATTCTTATTCTTCCTCTTCACCCTTCTTTGTCCATCCAATCCATGTCGTTCAGTCTGCACTTTCTCATCTCTGTTCTGTTCTCTTGTACTCATGAATTTCGAGGTCTCCCTTTTTTTCTTCTCCCAGGCGGACACCATTTTAGGTAACGTTTCTTCTGGCATTCTTCTCACATGCCCATTATTATTATTATTATTATTATTATTATTATATTATTATTATTATTATTGTGTTTTCGCTGAAAATCGAGAACACACTCTCTTACACCAGAAATCACACGCCAGGCGATAGTTTCAAACTCACCATCGCCTTGAGGTAACTTCTGTAGTTTAAAGAAACTTTAAAAGACTACAATTACACGCCACAAAGCCTACTCAATGAAGCAGAAGAAGAAGTAAATTCATTCTTGTTGCCTCTAGTAAGAGTATAAGCTCCATTTTAAGCACAAATCATTAATCTTCTTTGTGATGCATGGAAGGCACGTAGAGAGCATTACAAAACTAATTGGAATTACGCAGAATTTTGCCAACAATAGGTTATTACGACTACGTATTGCAAAATTAGCAGAGAATAATTACCGATAAGTTCCCACGATTTGCTCATTCATTTCTGTTCCGTGCACAGCAGCAGCATCAACTGTAGAACAGATCATTTTCGTAACGAGAATCATGTGGAGAGGGGGGTCGGCAGAACTCTGCAACGAATTCACATTGTTGCAGGACCACCCAAATGCTTATTCGTCCGCGTACTTCAAAGATCATGGACAACTCTGGAATTGTTATTGTTCTTATGTCTATGTAATCGTCATAATCCGCGGTAATAACTACTAAAGGAGTGGCCTCATCCTGAGAACCGTTACTGAAACTCCGTGCAGTAATGAACTAAGAGTACGTGCCGGCGTCCTTGACATTTACAATGCGATCCAATGTAACAAGAATACGGAATACTTCTTAGTTCTTTATTTTCTACAGCAGTGGTTACCAAACTGGGGGTCGCGACCCCCTGAGGGGTCGTGTAAAGAGCTAAGGAGCGAGATTATTTAGAAAATAAAACAAAAAAACCCCACTAACATAATTTGTTTCGTATTTAGGAACATAAATACTTACTTACAAATAGCTTTAAAAGAACCCGGAGGTTCATTGCCTCCCTCACGTAAACCCACTATCGGTTCTTATCCTGAGCAAGATTAATCCAGTCCCTACCATCCTATCCCACCTCCCTCAAATCCGGTTTAATATTATCCTTCCGTCTACGTCTCGGTCTCCCCAAAGGTCTTCTTTCCTCAGGTCTCCCAACTAACACTCTACATGCATTTCTAGATTCACCCATATGTGCTACATGTCCTGCCCATCTCAAACGTCTGGATTTAATATTCATAATTAATTATGTTAAGTGACGAATAAAATGCCTGCGGTTCTGCGTTGTGTAACTTTCTCCATTCTCCTGTAACTTCATCCCTCTTAGCACCAAATATTTTCATAAGCAATTTGACAGCAGACTAGATTACAAAAGCGTCTCACCCAAATAACAACAGACATTTTCCATATTTATTCTGCGTTTAATTTCCTCCCGAGTGTCATTTATATTTGTTACTGTCGTTCCAAGGTATTTACATTTTTCCACTCCTTAAAAGAATATATTATCAATTTTTATATTTCCATTTCGTACCATGTTCAGGTCACGATACATAGTCATGTACTTGTCTTTTCGGGATTTACTTCCAAACGTATCTCCTTAGTTGTTTCAAGTAAAATTCCCGTGTTTTCCTTAGTAGTTTGCGAATTTTCTCCTAACATATTCACGTCATCCGCATAAAAATGCAGCTTATGTAACCCGTTCAATTCCAAACCCTCTCTGTTATCCTGGACTTTCCTAATGGCATATTCTAGAGCAAGTTAAAACGTAAAGTTGATAGTGCCTCTCCTTGCTTTAGCCCGCAGTGAATTGGAAAAGCTTTAGACAGAAACTGGCATATACGGACTCTGGTGTAGGTTTCTTATTATTTTAGGCTATAATGCTTTCAGAAAGTATCTTATCAAATGTGGACTTTAAATTTGATACACTCAGAGTGATCTTATATTCTTATACTTCAAGGGGATTTCTCGTTTGTATTTCCACGACAAACATAGACAAGAAACTTATTTTCATTTTGCATATATACAAGGTTGTAAATATTATAAAAATTTAAAAACTTATTTCGCAAACGCATGGTATTCTTACATTCTTTGATCCAAATCTGTTCTACGCTCTAAGAAAAATATCTAGTTTCAACTTTCCATCAGTAGATCTATAGTTAAATGGTTTTTTTTTTATTTCAGGCAGTGAAACGCAACCGTTAAAAAAACGGATTCCGTTACATTTACTATTAATAACAAAGGAAGATAACATAAACAATACAGGTTACAGTACTGTGCCGAAACCGACCATTAAGAGAAGTAAACAACATCAGGCATCGCGTTCATGTGGACTATGGGCCAATAAGAATCTCACCACCTTCCATAACTATTTAACCTGACTCTGCTTATACGTGTTATCAGAACAACATATCGACTACGTCTAGCCTAAAAGAAATGTTTAGATCGGAAAATCTCCAGCAGCACTCGTAACTCTACCACGTCTATTAGAACTAATGTTAATTCGAGACTTGGAAACAGTCACTGAGCTGACGTCGCCGCGTTTACTCGCTGGTAACACGCTCTCTCCTTAGCCGGCGCGTGGAAGCGCATCGGCCGACAGTCAAGTTCTCGCTTCATGGTAAGGAAATAATTTACTAAACTATTTAAATTTTTTAAATCATGGTTTATTTAACGACGCTCGCAACTGCAGAGGTTATATCAGCGTCGCAGATGTGCTGGAATTTTGTCCCGCAGGAGTTCTTTTACATACCAGTAAATCTACTGACATGAGCCTGTCGCATTTAAACACACTTAAATGCCATCGACCTGGACCGGGATCGAACCCGCAACTTCGAGCATAGAAGGCCAGCGCTATACCAACTACGCTACCCAGGCCGACACTAAAATATTACTTTGTGTGAGAGCGTAAACGTAAGATTTCGAAATCTGTTTAATTTCGTAAAGAAATGTAAAATAAAAAACAAAGTTGTGTAGTGGGTCATGTTTCTTTTCTTCCTCACTCTCTCTCTCTCTCTCTCTCTCTCTCTCTCTCTGTCTCTCTCTTTTAAGAAAATTTAAATTATGGTTTATTTAACGACGCTCACAACTGCAGAGGTTATATCAGCGTCGCCGGTGTGCCGGAATTTTGTCCCGCAGAAGTTCTTTCACATGCCAATAAATCTACTGACATGAGCCTGTCACATTTAAGCACACTTAAATGCCATCGACTGGGCCGGGATCGAATCCGTCACCTCGAGCACAGAAGGCCAGCGCTATACCAACTACGCTAACCAGGCCGACACTAAACTATTACTTTGCGTGAGAGCGTAAACGTAAGATTTCGAAATCTGTTTAATTTCATAAATAAATGTAAAATAAAGAAGAAAGTTGTGTAGTGAGTCATGTTTCTTTTCTTTTCATTCTATTTCTCTCTCTCTCTTTCTCTCTCTCTGTCTCTATCTTTTAAGAAAATTTAAATTATGGTTTATTTAACGACGCTCACAACTGCAGAGGTTATATCAGCGTCGCCAGTGTGCCGGAATTTTGTCCCGCAGGAGTTCTTTTACATGCCACTATATCTACTGACATAAGCCTGTCACATTTAAGCACACTTACATGCCATCGACTGGGCCGGGATCGAATTCGTCACCTCGAGCACAGAAGGCCAGCGCTATACAGACTCCGCTTCCCAGGCCGACTCTTTCTCTCTCTCTCTCTCTCTCTCTCTCTCTCTCTCTCTCTCTCTTTCTCACACACACACACACACACACATTTAAGATGTTGATTTTGAAAATCTCATCATACTTTTCATTTGTACACTTTCTTCCGCACACAGAAAATCTCTCTTTTACAAACTTGCTTGCGTTGTTGTGAAGATACGTATAGTAGCATTAATCTCTAAGAAAAACATGTTTTCTCACAATCAAAACTCCATTACAAGCTGTACGATCCCGATGTGAAGAAAATGACTTGCATAAACAAGTGTCGCAACACTCAAACGCGTATTATTGCAATGAACGTGGTCCAGGAAGGAGTCATATTTCACATAGCAACCTACGCACAGTGGATGTCAGAACATCACTTGGGAGGAGTGAGGGGCCTGCCCCTTGGTATCGCTTTTACAACTGATTTAGGTCATTCATGCGTGCAATGACAGTGTGTATAAGGTTCCGCAACCCACCCACGCCGCCAGGAGGTGTACCCTCAACTCTGCCCAATAATTTATGACAAAAGAAGTCTTCGGTGCGTTGCTTGGATACGGCCGTGAATGAGGAGGAGGAAGTCACGATCAAGATCGTTGTGAGTTCTCCAAACGGACGTCTCAGATCGTCGCGGTCTAGTAATCATCTCACTCGCTTTGCATACTGAAGGTCTCCGTCTCGATATTGGACTATGTCGCTTAACTCTTCAGACAGACTTTGACCAGCCGTTACTCAACCTTCATACAGCTTCTTATGAAGAGAGTCGGGGATCGAATACCATGTGATGAAGTTAGACTTTTAAATGACGAAACTACTGTCAATCAGTCCGCGTCTATGACTGAAGCTCTAGCGAGCTGATCTTCAATTTATATTCCTTGGTTCGATCCCTGACCAGGTCGTGATCCAGACGTTTCAGAGGGTTTTTCTCGATGTACTCCCGTTTTGCTCTATCATTCTACCAACACAGTCCACTTCACCTTCATTTCTTCTACCATCTGCAATAATTAAATAAATGTAGGAGTGAAGTCAAGGCTAGTATGGGACTCCAATACAGATATACGAGGCGCTTCCAAGAAATAAGTTTCTCAAGTCAATATCTATTTTATTACAAAATATTTACAGCACAGATTTAGGCTTGTATCATACTTAAAAGTATATTAATATCTATTTTATTGCAAAATAATTATAAAAAAAATTAATAATGATAATTTTACAATTAGCTACATATGAAAGTCAAGAAAACTATAATTATTAAAGAGGACCGATAATATCTACAGTATTTAGATTTAGGTTTAGGCATATATTATACTTAAAATTATGTCAGTATTTATCTTTGTACAGAATACTTATGATAAAACTTAATAATATAAAGTTATTTTACAGTTAGCTACATATGAAAGCAACGTCCATAACAAGTAGGAGCAAAGAGAGTTATGATCGTTGGCAAAGAGTATATTCCGTCGATGCTGCTGCCACCTACAGGCAAATTAATTGAGAAAGGCGACAAATTGAAATATTTAAAAATTGAAGCTTTTAAAAAAGAAATTTATAAAATTATTCACGATATATAATATTAACAAATGTGTGTATTTTTTTACGTTTTATTTCTGTCGACTATATTTAAGTTTTTATTGAATATCACTGGCTTCTGTCCGATTGTCAATTTATACCAAATGTGTTTTTTTCTCTCTTTTCTCTTTCTTCTTTTCTTTTTGCTCTTGTGTGTTATTTACTGGTTTGAATTAAATTACTTACTGTATTTAGTAAACTGTCCTTGTAAATTTTATGTTGAATTATATTGACTAAGACCACACCGTACAAGAGCCTGGCTCTCACGGTAGTGGCTAGAAACATTTTTGTTTTACAATTTAAATTTGTACTCACTAGCTAGCTAGTTAAATAAATTAAATCAGATAATTTCAAAATAACAGGCATACAATTTACTAAACGGAGGACATTTCTTGATTTTTTTAAATCCGCCCGGACCCCGTACAAAGGCCTGAAAAGGAGGAGATGTCCGGACAAAAGAGGACATCTGGTCACCCTAGATGGAGGATATTTCATTGTTAGTCATTCACCCATACGAAGCCAGTTGTATAGATCAATTTACCGACAGAGTCGTTGTCCAGTGTGCGTCATAAGAGGCTGGTCTACGCTACACCCGCGGTGAGATGCGATGACTACTACTCACTACTCACTACTCACTACTTACTATTACTACTACTACTACTACTACTACTACTACTACTACTACTATTATTTGTTTGGATGCTACAGGGCAAGCCGAGTCCTGAAGAGAAACTCTGTGTTCCCTGGATCACGAGCTTGCCAAATAGAAGTAATAAATAAGGGTACGCCGGGGTTCGAACCCGGGCTCACATGAGTATGAGTCCAACGCTCTAGTCTCTAGACTACTGTGGCGGAACAATTATTTTCATTGACTAAATCGGAAACAGAGAACGATGATAAAAATAGATAATGAAGGTAAGACTCAATGAAAAGGCGAAGTATTTCCAGACAATCTCCCCTAAATTTGGTCATTATGTTACAAATATCACACAAGATGAAACTGTCGAAACAATCTTGGTAGTATCCTCTCGTGAACAGTCAACTCACTTAACTACTGCTATAAAAATGAAGAGCGCAATAATGGGATTTTTCTACAGTAGATCTAGATATTCATTCATTCATACTGTTCTGCTCAAGGGCAGGTCTTTCACTGCAAACCTAGCTTTCTCCAATCTTTCTTATTTTCTGTCTTCCTTTTTGTCTCCTCATATGAGCCACATATCTTAATGTCGTCTACCATCTGATACCTTCTTCTGTCCCGAACTATTCTCCCATTCTCCATTTCTTCCAGTGCATCCTCAGTAGACAGTTTCTCCTCAGCCAGTGACCCAATTAATTCCTCTTCTGATCAGTTTCAGCATCATTCTTTCTTCACCCACTCATTCCAACACAGCTTAGTTTCTTATTCTCTCTCCATTTTACACACTCCATTCTTCTCCATATTCACATTTCAAATGCTTCTGGTCGCTTCTCTTCACTTCGTCGTAATGTCCATGTTTCTGCACCATACAATGCCACACTCCACAGAAAGAATTTCTTCATTAGTTATTTTTCCAGAGGTCCGTAGAAGATGCTCCTTTTTTCTATTAAAAAGCTTCCTTTGCCATTGCTATCCTTCTTTTGACTTCCTGGCAGCAGCTCAAGTTACTGCTTATATATTTGAAGCTATCTACATGCTCGACTGTCTCATTTAAAATTCGTAAGTTTACTTTCTTTATTTTTTTATTTTTCTTCCTTTGACCATAGTCCTCCTCTTGTTTGCATTTCTCTTCATTCCATACTGCTCATAGTAGCTTCAGTAGCATATTCCTTAGTATCACCTCGTCTTCCGCTAACAACGTCACATCATCAGCAAATCTTATGCATTTTATTCTTCTTCCTCTTACTATCACTCCATGTTCTGAAAACAGTTCTTCACTAAATCCTCCAAGTAGATTTTGAACAGAGTAGGTGATAAATGGTATCCTTGATGTACGCCTGTCCCCATTCACTTCCTTCATATATTTCTTCTCCTATCCTGACTTTGACTCGTTGTTTCATATAAAGATTATTGAACAGCTTCAATAGGGGTAGTATAACTTTTAAGAAAGAGAGAGAAAATAAATTATTCAAGTATAATTAATTCAATTGTCAAGAATACAGTACGTGAAAGTCTTTCACTAGCAAGCAACTTACATAGGCTCTACTTTCAGCCCACATTTTCCGTTACATGACTGAGGTCTTATGATCAGTCCTCTGTGTACTACCGGCAGTGCTCGACATCTAAAATACATCGACAGGATCGAAGGTTAATTACTACGACTTGTAGCGAACGCCAAGAAAGCAGAATTAATAGAGGCAACGATTTTAATAATTTTTCTATTGCTCACAGAATTCTTTTACTGAATGAGATTACATATTGCAGACAGTCATCGAATGAAGAATTACTCCATGTTTTCAACCCACGACTATCTTTACGTTATAAACCATGTATTCACCATGAGGGTCTAGTAACAACTCCGGACATAAATGAACTGTTTTCACTCTTGGTTTGCATAGATCTCCTGATCAAGGGGTCTTCTTGCCAAGACCTGTTGGTCAGCAACTCCGTAATTTCTCTTGACTCGCGCCCGAGAAGTGAAGGCGTAAAGCTTTGAATTATAGTGTTAGGTGAGGATTTCTGCATTATATTCCAATCACGTCTCCAATTCACGTAAAAAAAATCCAGTCTTGTATCAAAAGAAATTGTTTGTTGAATGTATCGAATAGAGGATTTCTTACGGTGTCTACCAGTATTTTCTTTCAATGACCCTGATCTCTGCAGCAATATTTCTTACTCGACAACTTATCCATGTGCTAAAAAGATATTGTCTCCTAGTCCTGGTTTATAACGAGGCTCTAAATTTTAAAATGCTATAGTGGATATCAAAAACATGAAGAAGACCTCAGAAGTAAACTTTTGAGTATTACACCGTGTCCTGGAACATAGCATGTCCAACGTTTCGGAACTACTTTCATGTTGCAACATCAGGGCAGCAAAGTATACCCAGAACCGTCTCGTACTCTGTTAGGCTCGTTATGTGTGGGGTTAATTTATATCCCGTATTTTACGGAATCGTCCCTTATTATAAAATAGTGTCTCGGCGTCCCGAAAAACTTCTTCGAGATGCAGAATTGTCCCATATTCTGTGAATTTATGTTTAATATTTTTATTCTCAACTTTAAAACATGTAATTGCGAAGAAATCGATAGCTATTATTTATAAAAATATATTACCAATTGGCAATACTGTCATGTTGCGAGAACATGCTAGTCTTCAAAGATGTTTTCCCGGATGAACTTCTTATGGACAAACGAAAAGAATAGGTTATCTTTAGAAATTGTGAAAGCTATGCTCATTATTGAAGTATTTTTCGATAAGGATTGTGTGGAATTTCGTAACTTGGTACAACATAATCAATCTTTAATTATTGAGAAAATACATTCATCTGAGGAGTATATCATATCTCACCTTTCGAGAAGGAGAAATCTGCACTCGCTTTCTCTCTTATATCGAATTATGAACACTTTATCCCCTTCTTATTTATTAGTCCGTTTCCGTACTCTCTCTCGCTATCATAATATTAAAACTATATCAAAACATGATAACACGCTAGAAATTCCACTCCACACATCATCTCTGTATTCCTCATCCTTCACTGCTGCTACTTCTCGTCACTGGAACTCTCTGCTGCCTGAAATCAAGGGTTGCAGAACCTTGAATCCTTCAAAGTGAAGTTAGAATATTATCTTACGTACGAGTATGACGAGTTGCCAAACTAACTTATTGTTGTGACAAGTGTTGCATTGCATGTTTCCATGTATTCAATACATTTTTATATTCTAGTGATATTATTTATTTTATTTAATCTGTTTTTATTTCATCATATTTTTCGATAATGGTATGTCTATCATGTACTTATAATCATAATTTTCCTTGCTGTGTGTACTTAATAAATAATATGCCCATCGTATGCCTTGTACTTTACTATTTGTTGTTGTTATTATTATTATTATTCTCATATTTTTATACTTTGTATGTCTAATATATTTTGACTTACTGTTCACATTTTATTATGTCTTTTCCTTTCATTCATTCCTTCATTCATTCATTCATTCATTATCCATTCATTCATTCATTCATTCATTCATAGTGTTTTGCCCAAGAACAGGTCTTCCACTGCAAACCCAGCATTCTCCAGTTTTTCCTACTTTGTGCCTTCCTCTTTGTTTCCTCATATGATCCATATAATGTCGTCTATCATTTTATCTTCTTCTGCACCGAACTCTTCTCACGTTCACCATTCGTTCCAGTGCATCCTTCAGTAGGCAGTTTCTTCTCAACCTGTGACCCAGCCAATTTATTTTCCTCTTTCTGATCAGTTTCAGCATCATTCTTTCTTCACCCACTCTTCCCAACACAACTTCATTTCTTATTCTGTCTGTCCACTTCACACGCTTCATTCTTCTCCATATCCACATTTCGCTTCTCTTCATTTCGTCGTAATGTCCATGTTTCTGCCCATATAATGCCAAACTCCACACAAAGCACTTCACTAGTTTCTTCCTTAGTTCTTCCTACAGAGGTTCGCAGAAGATGCTTCTTCTTATATTAAAAGCTCCCTTTGCCATTGCTATTCTTTTTTGATTATTAGGGTGTCAACCCAGAAATCGACCAACATTTTTTTCGAAAAATGTTTCGACTTGATTTTGGATTTCGAAAGGTTTCCCTATGAGATAAATTTCCATTGCTTTAGTGTGATTTTAATCTACATCTAATTTCAACATCAAAAATCTTACAAATAAAACTATTGCTATTAACAATGGTTATGAAAATAAAAACACTAATTTAATTTATTTTAAATTTGTCAGGTGTGTTATTAGTTTAACAGCACAGTTGGAGTCAAAAGTCTCAAATTATAGAGAGATTCAAATTTATAGTTTCATAAGTACATATTATGGACTATTGTTGTTGCCAAATTACTTAATCACTTCCCTGTGGTTGTGATATGAATAAGCCGACTGAAATATGATGCCGAATGACAATGTTACAGCCCTTGCCGTCATTCACAAAGAGAACAATGAAACATTAGTCAGATGAGCGTCGAATGCACAGACCGTAAATACAAAACATGATTGAAATCTGAAGCCATATGAAGAACACCGCCAACGGCAGCTGAACCCTTGATTGTTGTTGATAATTATATTGTAGCTAAGCTGTTGGAAAGCATCACCATCAACCTTAAAATGTTACTACTGCAGTCATAACGTCATGCTATATGGGGAAAAACAAGAGTAGGCCTATGTAAGGAGCTGTTTTACATCGGTCGATTTATCTTATAACATACAACTTGCGTTTTCTTATTGAATATTCTAAAATTATATTTCTTCTATTTTGATTAGCCATAAGAATTGTTCTCGATTATATAAATAATGTAAGAAATTATATTCTAAATCAGTGGCGTACGCAGAATTTTGTCAAGTGGGGGGGGGTCAATATTAAAATTGCTTACAATTTACAGTGTAGGTATTTTAAAATTATTATTATTATTATTATTATTATTATTATTATTATTATTATTATTATTATTATTATTATTATTATTATTAAAAACATGAACTGTCAAATACACAAAACGTTAAACGAACGTTTCACAATAAAGTCAGAACTCAAATTAACAAACGGATGAATACAACTCTTAAAATGAATTTAAAGTCGACAATGGACAATATTTAACATCTCTACTCAGAACTGTCAAAACAACCTTTTCAATATGTTTCACATCAACTTAAATTTCATATTGTGTCTGCTTCATTTTATTACAAGGTCGGTACTAGATGGTAGGGCTTTATAATAAAGATAGCACTGTTATAATTCATGCGTATCGCAGCAAAAAGCACAGGGATAATATTGAAGGGGAGGTAGGACTATACCTTTTGTCGATGTAGATTTTGTTACTCTGACAGTGAAACATTAGAGAAGGGAAAACGATTATGGATTTAAAAAATACTCAACTCTAAATATGTTTTTTTTTTTCTTTTTGAAGTTCAAGGGGGAGATGAAGACAACTTCCTGTTATTTCAAATAATTAAAATATATCTGTAAACTAAGATGACTTCTTGTTATTTGACGAAGTTCAAATTTATTTATTTGTTGAAGTTCTCCTTCATGAAACATTTTTTAACCATATCAATAATAACAATGCCGACAGTTTTAAATCTGTTTATGGACGGCTGGGGCTGAATTTATATTCTTTAGGGAAGAATTGAAGGATTGAGAGCCATATTGGGCCAAATCCATTTTCAGAGTTTTCAAGCTTATTTCTCATCTTTTGATTGCCTGCTGACTCACGTACTCAACAGATAGCGTTATTTAGTCCAAATTCCTCCCGTTATGAAATAATTAAAGCAACAAAAATACTCTCTCAAACAAATGCCAGTTCTTTTGAGAAGCAGAGTGGGCCATATCCAAACGTCTAATGAAATTTGCTACTTCTTTACACGTGACTTGATGTAGAACATGGCAGACGAATTGGAAGAAAATAACTCTACTTAGGTGAAATCTAGGAAGCATGTAGAAAACTGATGAGTGGGAAAAGAATGGACGAAAAAGGAAAATAAATAGTGGCCAAGAGTAGGCCTATGTAAATGAAAGTGGAAATCCTGTGACCGCGAAAATGTACACTGAAATGACTGCAAATGTGGATTATATTGTGTGGAACACTTGGATAATGAAAATCATCGAGCACATATGCATGATACATTCTCGTCAATAAGTAATTTTGACCAGCAAATGCAAATCTTGCAGGAATGGTACATGTAATGATATAAAGAGGCACAGAGGATCTGCTGATGTAGAAGGTAGTCATAAACAACATTCACGCGTATATTATGTTAAGTACGTACCATAACTTCAAAAATTATATTGCAGTATATTCATAAACAAGGTACCTATTTAAATAATTGTATGTTTTAATATGAAAACCTTATTTCTGAAGTATTAAAATTTCATTAATCTAGCGGTGTACTATACAATTTCACCTAACTTCGTTAGAGTATGCTATGTATTAATTTTTAATGAAATGAAAAAAAGAAATTATTTAATAAATTAATCTTCAATCAATTTAGAATATTATATTTCAAAAGATGGCGAATTTTTGGACGAGAAAACAAGTTTAAATTGTTATCTCTATATAAGTAGCCTAAGTGTACCTAGGTAAACATTAATTTTTATTTTTACGATGACACTAATATCCGAGTATGCAAAACGATGTTCTTCAATTTGCATAGAAAACGTGGGAGTGCATGACTGTGAACATGGTGTTAGTCTATTTGTGGAGAGAAAACACTGCTCAGAGTGGGGGATGTGAAGTGGGATCATATCTATTGTCATACCTTAAAACTGTAAATACTGGAGCAAACCACTTAATAGTATATTCAAATAACTTGTGGACGACAAAATAGAAACCAGTACATGGCTTCATTATGAATCTCCATTGCTCATCATTCACAATTTAAGAAATAGACCACACATTTCTAGAATTTGGGCATTCTTTCCTCCCTAATGACAGGGACTTCAGTATTACTGAGTCAGCTAAAGGCAAAACCAAAAATCTCTTTATCGTAGACGATGATGTGTGTTAATCCAACACTGTAGGAGAAAAAAAAAACTTTGTTGTAAAGAAAATGGAACAGTCAAACTTCTTTAATATCAAATATATTGCAAAATGCAATTTTTTGGTGTGCAAAGACACTACAAATAGTAACAAGGTCCAATGGAAGAAAAATAAATGGTCCAGGTGTGAATCAGCTGAACCAATGAAAATTAAATTTTGTTATTCTCTAAATGAACAGAAGCAGTTTTTCCAAAATTTAGAAATAGAAAAGTAAACACTGAGACAGCTTTGGAGATGGCCCACTAGCACCTTTTTTGTTTCGACAAGATAAATGTAGTATCATAGTGGGCCATCTCCAAAACTTTCAAATACGTGTAATTTCATGACGTTATAATGAGGACAAAATATATGTTTTTTCTTTTTATGTCATATATAATTTCATCCATACCTTTTTTATATGTTAAATTATTAATTACTTATTGATATGCATTCCATAAATTACGTTATGTATTTAACTTTATCTCAATTTTTCTCAGTTTCATGAAAATGGCACTTGGTCCACTATGGCTCTCAGCCCTTCAATTTATGTTTAAAATGGGAAGGGAAGTGTTTCTATATGCACGGTTGATGACGAATTTACCTTCTTGTTTCAGACGAATTTTTGTGTAAAAAGGTGCTTGGGGCCGAGTTCGTTAAACCTGACCCCACATAACCTAAATATTAAAGAATGAAACTCCAAAAAACCTCGAAGGATGCGAACTTGTATAGGCTACCTTTTATCTTGTCAGTTTGATGTCCCTCATTGATTCAATGATGTACTGATTGTGAGTGACTGGCGTCTTTAACTTAATAATTAAAATTTATCATTTATCTACATAGTGTCAAAGCTGCAACCTAATCGTTCAGTATATCGTGGCCGGAAAATTGATACTTAAGCTTTTGTGTTCATACAAACAATTAAGCTAAGTGGTTAAGGTTCGAAACACAAGCTAATAAAAGTCATCGAAGTAAAACAGTTTGCTTTATGTCACAATCATTGTGATATGTGTTCGTTCCACATGAGAGAAGACGTTTCAGATAATTGTACTAGGAGCTAAATCAAAAGACCATGACATATTGAGACGATTGCGTAAAGCTCTGATCTTGTATTGTGGAAACCACATCCGCCGGTCGAGTGTGAACCGGGCTCTGACAGGTGTCTCAGAGGACGTGGGTGCGAGGCTAGGTCTGTGCTTAAGTGTGGGTGTTTAAACCAAGCAGCACAACGAGTCTTGGTTCTTGTGATGAAAGAAACGTGACCAGTGCGCAAGTCTACAATGTCAATTTCCATTCTTCTCAGAGTTTGTTTACATTGCCTTAAGGTATCCTTCTACTCTGTACTTTACCGGGGTCCCAGAAACCTTGGCGACATGGAATAAGATGTGAGCAGTACCAATGATACAATTTGGCAACGCCTAATAAATTATACGTCTAGCATAAGAAATAGGGTATCAGTTAAGTTTCTAAGTTCTTTCTTTCTTTTCTTTGTATGAATCGAATCCATTTTTCAGCCGTCGTCACTTGTTGCCGACCATTGGCGTACCCATTTGGAAGGGAGTTACGGTTAAACTTCCCCCAAGAGACCAAAGAAAGAAAGAAAGAAAGATAAAAAGAAGGAAGAAAGAAAGAGATAGGATGATATTAACTTCAGACAAATATTATATATATGAGCCACGGAGATCAAAAACCCACTAACTCCAAGTTTTTACAAAACTGATTTATTGGCTGGATGGTGCTTTTTAGTTTGTCCCGTATGCATGTAAGACAAGAATATACTAATTTCGACATTCATCTGCATTCTGGGGGCCGTTTTAAAACTCGTGGAAGTCAGAACTCCGCTTACTCCATAGAATAAGAGCGTTTTTGCATTCCAAGTTTAATTTCCCGGTAGGTGGCAACACTATCGCTCAACCAGCTGAGTAAAGTGTTACGGTATTCAGAATCTCACAAAAATCTATATAAATCCATGTAAGTGAGACTATGAAAGGCATAATATGGAGTTGATTTAACTTCGAGAAACCCAATACAGATGCAGCATTCCCAGTCAACTAAAGTACAATTCAGTATCGCAATTGAAAGAAGAAAGCAAAAGACCTGAAGAAAGTAGGATGTATTATCAAACTCTGTTTTTGGACAGTAATAATCTAGAAGCACAGGAAGAACATGAGAGTGAGAGAAAAAAACAGAATCTGTAACATGAATCAGACTGTGTTAACATTTTAATATTGTTTGTGGTTTTATTTGTGTATTTTGATGTGCTTTATGGTAATTTGTGACCTTCTGTTTCATATATTTGAAATTTTTTAAAAATGTAGCAATGTTAATCTTAATAATAAACTTCCATTTTCTCGTATATTCCAATGTTTCGTAAGGGAATTATGATATACTTATCTTTTTTCTTAATTTATACACTGTGGAATTCAGAAAATCCCTAACCCCAGCAGTGTTTATTTCAAATTGTAGCGTAATATAATGCAAAAATTTAGATTTTGAAGTATTTAATTGATAAAGAATGTAATTTTATACAACATTAATAGGTAAATATGTAATATTTAAAGTCACTAAGACAGATGATAAGTTTTTTCTCTCTCTTGTAAAACTTGGTTTATTGGAATTAGGGAGTTTTTGGTTCTCCTATCTCATATATATCACAACCAATGGATTAATATGTAAAGGATGTTACCGTTTGAATGGATTATTTAAACATAACATTCAGTTATTGTTTCATAAGTTACTTCTATTGGATATACAGGTTGGAAGGTGTTCAATGACTAACGTCACAGAGTAATTCCTTAAGACAGAAGGAACATAATTTTCCTTTGCAATTTTGCGTTAATTGTGTTTATTCAGTGCGACGTATCAACTTTGTTTCCAGAAATAATTGCAACATTGCAGTAAATCAGTAGCACTTGCCAACACAAGAAAACACCTCTTCTCCGCAGCAGTGAGGGGAAAAGATGTAAACAAACACTGCCTTGCTATACGCTCTTAGCACTGAAGCACACATCTACATTTTGGTAACAGTGTTGCAAAAAACTCGTTATTGAAAGTAACTTATTATCAATTAAAGTATTAAGACGCTCTTAAATCGTAAACAGTAAGAGAAACATCATGACAAGTATTTATTGAAACTGAGAACTTTGATGTAAAGAAGTTTATAAAATGTGTATTTTAAAATTTGTTTAAAAGATAATGGGATCAAAAATTATTATGTAATATAATTATTTCTGGGAAATGTATGCGCCAAGAGTCAAACTGGTAGAGGACTTTTCCATTTACATACTATGTACAGTTTCTTTCTAAACACTCCCAAATGTCATACAACTGCTGGATTAAAACACAGCAGAAATGTTGGACTCAGAATATACAATGCATAATGAACTAAGTACACTTAGATTCAGGAAACAAATTAGGCTAATTATTTAATTGTTTTGTATTTCTTTTAAGCTGAGTTAAAAATTGATACTTCAATATTCATGTACTTTTGTATTTTCTATTTGTATATATTATTAGGCCAACATACTGTATGTATTTTACCATATATTATTGTGCTCAATGAACTCTCTTAATAAATTTGAAAAAAAAAAATGTTAAGAATTCGTCCCCTAAAAAGACTGTCGTTGTAAACTTTTCATTCTGTATAATTATTATTATTATTATCATTATTATCATTATTATTATTATTATTATTATTATTATTATTATTATTATTATTATTAGAAAAAGAAATTTAGACATTGAGTTATTCTTCGAGAGATTCGTTTTCGTTGTCTTTCATATTCTTTGCAGTAAATTTCCGGTAAAGTGATTGATAGTTCAAGTCTGTTTCTTCTTTTACCATATCTTTTTTTTTTATTCATTATCATTATTACCCGGAGTTACATAAAACTAGCCAACAGGCCTACAACGGAACACAACATTAAAAATTTTGTTCATTTTCCTTTACTTTCCTTCTCCATTTATTTATCTATTTATTTATTTATTTATTTATTTATTTATTTATTTATTTATTTATTTTTTGTTTCGTGTTGTCTTGTTTTATTTCTCTCTTTCTTCCATCTTGAAATGGAATAGAATGGAATTTAAGTGAGGGGGGCACGGATGGCCCAGCACTGCGACCTGTTGAGATCTATTGCCCTAATCCTCGATATGGAATGAGTTGCATGCCAGAGATCCCCTACGCGCACCAACCCAACCACTTGACTCTCTGACGGCCGATCCCTACAGCTAACAGAAATCTATATACCATTTCTGCTTCGGCAACTTCCCCCAAAGCCCCCCTGTCGGTCCGAGGCGAAACTCCTCCCCCGAGTAGGTACGCCTCTGTTTCTCGTTGCAGAAGCCATCCAACGTCGCTTAGCTACATTCCACGGAGGCCGGTCGAGAGAGCCAGTAATTCCGGGAGGCCGCCTATAGAGTGATCTGAAAAACCAGAAACGGGATGATGAGAAAAGGATGATGGGGGAGGAAAGAAAGTGACGAAGATGAGTGGGGTTCCAATCGCCTGATAAAGTTACCTGATATTCATCCATAGGAGTGAGGGAAAATCCTCACTCAGGCAACTCGTCCTGACCGGGAATCGAACCCGGGACCGGAGTTAGACTCGCTAACCCCTCAGCCACAACGGTGGACTTCTTCTATCTTGCCTTTCCTTTTTATTTTTGTCCCTCTTCCAGAATAAATATTGCCAACTATTCAATCTCATATCTCTTTTCAACTCTCTAGACATTTAAGGCTGGTTCACAATAAACCGGGAACGGAACGACAACGAGAACGGAAATGTTAAAATAAATGTATTTAAATGTGAGTATTCACAATTAACTATACATTTATTTTAACATTATTTCAGTTCTCGTTCTCGTTGTAGTTTCCGTTGCCGGTTTATTGTGAACCACTCTTTACACTCATTTCAGATTGTCATTAATATATTGCTGTATCTCTCTTCAGATTTGATTTAATTTTTGTTATTTACGGAATGAGAATGCTGTCAGCTGTCCATAAGTCGATAGCTAATGGAATATGTATCATATTCGTTACGCACATAATTCTTCATGCGACAACAGTTCGCAATTATCCCGGCTAGGAGTTGCGCCACTCTGGCCGCGAAGAGCGCGGCTGTCACAAGCTCCGTGCACCAGACTACCTCCGCAAGCTTACACGATAAATGTGCCCGACGGCAAATAATAACAAGCGAATGCAATATCGATCACTGCATCTGTCGTCAGGAACTGCAAGTGTGCGTTACGTAACATGTACGTGTGCCCATATCCGTGGATCGAACCCCGCCGAGCTGGCAACTCTCCAGCAGCTTCTCCCAGCCCGTGTTTCCTCATCAAGCAGTTTCATAAGAAAACCCCAAAGCCTTGTGACGAGGCAGAGATCTAATTCTCTACGCCATTGCGTAGTCATGGTGTAACAGTAGCAAAGACAATGGAATCGAATCAGAGGAATGGAGGAGAAAAAAGAGAAGAGAAGAGAAGAGAAGAGAAGAGAAGAGAAGAGAAGAGAAGAGAAGAGAAGAGAAGAGAAGAGAAGAGAAGAGAAGAGAAGAGAAGAGAAGAGAAGAGAAGAGAAGAGAAGAGAAGAGAAGAGAAGAGAAGACTCTGTAGTTGAGGCGGTATGTACAATTGAGTTCAAAGACATCTGGCCTCCAATTTTCTGATCATGTAAGCGAACTTTCTAGCCAAGGGATAAGTCAGTACCAAATATATAACAAATTGACAAACTTTTAAATGGTTCCGCTAGTTCTCAATAGCTGGCCCTATTATTTGAGAAAATATTGATATAGATTAAGTATAAATTGTTCTCATAATTGGCAGTATCAGCGGTTTCCCGTTAAACTAGCGTTTTATTTTTTTTTACAATTATTAGGATATGAAATTTATAATTTTGTAATGTAGGTATATTTATATACAATGGCGTTCAAAGATATCTGACCTACGATTTTCTGATCGTGTAAACGAACTTTCTAACCACGTATTCCGCCAGGACAAAAAAAAATATAAAAAGATAATTTCCCGTTAAATCTAGCGTTTTTTTACAATCATTAGGAGATGAAATATTGAATTTTGTAATGTAGGTATATTTATGTATACATTTCGTTCAAAGATATCTGACCTACGATTTTCTGATCGTGTAAACGAACTTTCTAACCACGTATCCCGCCAGGACCAAAGATATAAAAAAAAAGTGACAAAATTTGAAATAATTTCTCTAGTTCTCAATAGGGGCACCATTATTGATTGAGACGGTTAAAAAATGTCGGGCGAAATAATGACATAGATTAAATGTTATGTTTTATTTAACAAACGTTCGCAACTGCAGAGGTTATATCAGCGTCGCCGGATGTGCAGGAATTTTTCCCGCAGTAGTTCTTTTACATGCCAGTAAATCTACTGACATGAGCCTGTCGCATTTAAGCACACTTAAAGACATAGATTGAAGAAAAAATGAAGCCATTATTACAAAAACACCCCCAGTCATTTTTAATGACATTGAGTTAAGGGCACATTTGCTATTATTACAAATATTTACAGACTCCAAAAATGACACATGTCAGGTGCAATAGCCACAAGAATAAACACCAGTTGTACGGAAACAGCTGGACATGTGTTGTTCTACTTATTTTTATCGTTCTCCTGAAAAATAGCAATTTTGACAAGGATTTTTTTAGTAGGTTATTTTACAACGCTGTTGATCTTAGGTTATTTAGCTTCTGAATGAGATGAAGGTGATAATGCCGGTGAAATGAGCCCGGTGTTCAGCACCAAAAGTTATCCAGCATTTGCTCATATTGGGTTGAGGGAAAATCCCGGAAAAACCTCAACCAGGTAACTTGTCCCGACCGGGAATCGAACTCGGGCCATCTGGCTTCGCGGCCAGACGCGCTAGCCGTTAATGCACAGGTGTGGACGACAAGGGTTATTTTTATAATAATGTCTTCAAATTTATTCTCATAATTGACAAAATCAGCGGTTTTCAGCGTTGTTTTACAATAGCATAGAGTACATTACTAACTGAATTCTATAATGCGGGTCTAGCTGCGAAACCATGTGGCCCGGGTTCGATTCCCGGTCGGGGCAAGTTACCTGGTTGAGGTTTTTTCCGGGGTTTTCCCTCAACCCAATATGAGCAAATGCTGGGTAACTTTCGGTGTTGGACCCCGGACTCATTTCACCGGCATTATCACCTTCATCTCATTCAGACGCTAAATAACCTAAGCTGTTGATAAAGCGTCGTAAAATAACCTACTAAAATAAAAATCTATAATGCGGGTATATTTATGTACGATTGGCAACACTGACTATTATCTTCGCCATCTAATCGTAGAAAAAATAACTGAAGAATCAACACTTACACCAACAAATTATCGATTATTATCGATTAGCGAGGGTCATGTATCTTTGAACGTTAGTATACTATTGTTGACACCGACTTATCTTCGCCATCTACTCATAGAAGTAATAACTAAAGAAGCCACACTTACAGGAACAAATTATCAATCACTATCGATTAGTACAGGTCAGGTATTTTTGAACGTCAATGTAGATACTATTGGTGACACTGACTTATCTTCGCCATCTACTCATAGAAGTAAAAACTGAAGAAGCCACACTTACAGGAACAAATTATCGATCACTATCGATTAGTACAGGTCAGGTATTTTTGAACGCTAGTGTACGTGACATAAAACAATTAGTTACATTCCAGTAAAATGCACAGAATGTCTCTTCGGTCATGGGATGTCAGCTGACTGGTCTACTACGCTAGACCACCTCGCGTCCGTCAGGTTTGTGGCTATGAAACAGGTCACTGTGAGGGTAATGCAAATGAACGCTAATGATGTGCAGGACGCACGGCCGCGTGGGTGTCGCCCTGTGGCTGCATAGCCACGCCAGTCGAGATGATGAGCCAGTTGAACCTGTGCCAACTGCACGTGGACTTCCCGCCATCATCCTCTTCTCTCTTCTCCATCTTCTCCTTCTCGCTTTCCAAATTCCAATTTAGCCAATGACTGGCACTTTACATAAGAATAGATTCCCATTTATTTTTTTATCTAACACAGAAGAGCAACCGCTTTTTTATTCTATTTAAAATAATTGCTTTCTAGACACTTGCCTTTAGTCTTTTCTGTTAAGGCATAACAATAAACACTGTAAACAGAATGCGCATATTTTTATATCTTATCATCAGTTATAATGATTTTCATTATATGTGACATTTCTAGGTTTATATTTCTCCCATTAGGCCTCTATGATTATACAAGCTGAAATTGAAATAGCCTTGCAGTTTTTCAGAGCGAATAGTTCATGTTGTATGTAACAAAAAGCTATAATATATTGGTGGAAAGCTCATAGTTTTTTAGAAGAAAATTTTTATTCCCAAATGTTTAACACTCTCTTATTCGGAAACTATTGGGAGTAGGATCGTGATTTTGTTCATATCGATATAAAACCTAATAAAGAATCATTTATCCCTCTGGCGTATTTCAATAGCATGGACGGTTTTCGTGTAAATTTATAAAAACCTCTAATTTCAAGCCACTGCACGATACGAAAAGGTTGCAACGTCGAGGCAGAGAGCAGCTCCCTACTGAGAGACACCGAGTTCGTTGACCTCTTACATCTGTATCATAAATAAAGCTACTTACTTACTTACAAATGGCTCTTAAGAACCCGAAAGTTCATTGCCGCCCTCATATAAGCCCGCCATCGGTCCCTGTCATGTGCAAGATTAATCCATTCCCTACCATCATATCCCACCTCCCTCAAATCCATTTTAATATTATCCTGCCATCTACGTCTCGGCCTCCCCAAAGGTCTATTTCCCTCCGGCCTCCCAACTAACACTCTATATGCATTTCTGGGTTTCCCATACGCGCTACATGCCCTGCCCATCTCAAACGTCTGGATTTAACGTTCCTAATTATGTCAGGTGAAGAATACAATGCGTGCAGTTCTGCGTTGTGGTCATCTTTTTCTTCTGTAGGGGCGTGAGCATTTATAACTACGATATCGCACCATCGACCCTTAAGTACTAAATAAGATAACCTGTAACTGATAAATTCGACCTTTTTTACCTCTGATTTTATTCTTTTATGAACAAAGAATCCTGTTCCTAATTGGTGATTATTATTTCCTTCCCCATAATACAAGTAATCTCCTATTTGTGATATGCCAATCCCATCTAACCTAACCTCTTGTACTCCCACGAAGTACATTCTATATATAGCTAGTTATTTTGCTACTACTGTTACCCCTCCTGTTCTATTAAAACTAGTTACTTTCCAAGTGCCAAATCTCATAACCTTATTCCTTTGCTGTGGTCATGCCAGAGAATCAGTCCCATTCCGAGGCTTATTGTAGGGATTCGTAACAAGCTGTTTTTTACGGTGGTGGATTGTTAGTCCTTCGCCCAACCCCCAAGCTGGAGGATCACCTCTTATCGGCTGTCCATGACTGCTTATTCAATATATACACAACTACTCTCCATATCTGGAGGCCGTCTCCTCTATCCGCAACCTGAGGACGCGCCATGCCGTGGTGATAGGGACCCAAAATACATGGCAAATAAAGCTATAACAAATTAATTTCACTAAATTTTTACAGGCCAATGGTGTACCTCCCCTTTTAAGCAATTAATATATTAGTAGATTTTTTTATTTGTATGTGTTGCGATTTTATGTCTGTGCTTGTATTCCCCCCCCCCCCATTCCCTTTTTGTATTTGTATTTGTACTTTCAATTATTTTTCTTACTTCTTATCGATGCATTTCATTTTTGTGTTGGTATTTCTGATGGTGTCATAGAGTAGGCCTAATGGCCTTAACTCCACTAGATTAAATAAGTAATAACGGAAGTAAAGATGAAATTTATACGCACAGTCAGAGGTTGTAGAAAAGACGGCGGAAAAAAGAATACAGGAATAAGACAGGATCCGAATAGGTCCATTTTCCATGAGAGAGAATATATTAAACTGCTTTATTAGTAAGGTTCAGATAAAGTAGCTGTATCAGGATAGGCTGTATAGTTGTAAAGGATAGGATCTTGACTTGCTTCAGACTAAGTAAACACTACCGGGAAGAGCGCTCCCCACCCCGTAGCTAAATCATCAGTGAATGGACAGTACAGCCGATAGGAACTGAATATACGTCGTCACAACTGTCGGCTGGGAGACACGCGACAACTAGTTAATGTTTGTAAACAAAACGCACGGACCAAGGTTGCCTATTCTGATGCGGGTACTTTGTCCGAACCTTATTTATTAGTTATTTCATTAGATATAACTATGGGAGATAAATCATATTGCATGAAGACGCTTTCGAGTAATGAATAAGACTTCGACGGACTTGTAAGGCCATTATAAGTTTGAAATGTCCAGAAACAGACGAGCGGTCGTAAAGTTTAATAAGGAGGAAAATAACTCACATGTGTTTATCGACAAACCTGCTACCACGGTAGTAAAAAAGAAAAGACGATATGAGCAAATTCTATTACTTCACGAATAGGCCTACGTTCTTATTTGAAGTGAACTAATTTTTAAGTCTCAATTTCAAAATATAATTTGAGTTCTTCTTCTTCTTCTTCTTCTTCTTCTTCTTCTCCCTCCTAAACATGGCCTAGGCCTTTACGACCTGTTCCGAGACTAATTAAGTGTCTTCAGTCAAATTGGTCACTCCATCTTCTCACCGGTCTCCCAACGTCTCGGCCTCCAAATGGTTTGTAAAAAAAAGCTTGCCGTGGAAGTCTTGAAGGAATCATTCTTAATACATGTTCTTTCCATTGCTTCTGATATCTTTGTATCTCTTCCACCATATTCTCCTGCTGTAGTTGGTTTCTAATATCTTTATTACGTAGTCTATCTCTTAGGGTAACTCTCAGTGTTGATCTAAGGAACCTCATATGTGCTGCTTCTATTCTTGATTTATCCTTAGCTCTTAAGACCCAAGTTTCACTTGCGAATTTTAGGGCTTGTTTTGAAGTAATATTATGCATTCTTAGTTTACTTTCTTTTCTCAAGCCTTTCCCCAAAGGTCTTTTTATACATCCATTTAATTTATTATATTTTTGTAAATTCTCTTCTATATCTGTTTGTGCGCTCATAGTTGAGATTTTAGTACCTAAATATGTAAAATTTGAGACCTGTTCTATAACTTCCTGGTTTATGACTATTTTTTATTCGTTTTTGTATTTTTCCTTTGAGGGCCATTCATTTAGTTTCTGTGTTAGATATAGTCATGTTGAAATCTTTTGCTATTTTATTCAAATTATTAACCGCTCTTTGTAATTCTTCCCCATTTTCCGCTAATACCACCTGATCATCTGCGAAGCATATTGTGTCGACATTCCTCTGATTTAATAAGATACCTTTTGGTTCACTTTTTCCTCACTCTTCTATTATTTTGTTCAGATATAAATCAAATAATATTGGGGATAGTCCACATCCTTGTCTCAACCCTATATTGACATCAACACTTATATTTTTTGTTCTGTCTTGAGGTACATTAATTTTCGTTTTGTGGTATAGTAGGCCTACCTTAATGGAATTAATCAAATTTTTTGGTATTTTATATTCTTCCAAAATAGTCCATAGCTTTCTTCGGTCTACTCTGTCATGAGCCTTTTCGTAATCTATAAACACTAAACAGGTTTCTAGATTATATTCTTTTCTTTTCTCTAACATTTGTTTGATGATAAAGCTTGCATCAGTGCATGATCTACCCTTTCTAAAGCCGTTTTGTTCTTCTCCTATTATATTCTCAGGAATTGGTTGAAGCTTCTTTTTTTATAATATTTGCGTAAATCTTATATCTGTATTTAACAAAGAAATCCCTCTATAATTTTTACATTCATTCTTGATACCTTTCTTATGTATATTGATTATTATTGCTTCGGACCATTCTTCTGGCATTTTTCCTGAATTCCAGATATCATTCATTAGTTGTACCATTCTCAATTTTAATTTCTTGCCTCAATATTTCCATAATTCCGTATTAATATTATCTTTTCCAGGAGCCTTCCTATTTTTTGCTTCCTTTAGTACTGTTTCAAATTGTTTCATATTATTTGATTACATTTGTTCAATACTTGCGTCCCTTCCGTTATCGCAGCTTGGTCCTCAAATAATTCACTTTTTAATTTAATTTCAATAACCTTAATTATGATTTTATAGATAGTGAAATAAAGAAGCTAATAGTCTAATTTTTAAGCGACAACCATAGTACAAATTAAAAAATTTAGAGGAAGAAGATCTAGGTAAGAGTGCAAGAAAGAAGAAGAGTGTCTTTAAAATAAATTATCTAAGTAAACAGACATTATAAATGTTAAATACGTTTACAAATATGCAACTGCACTTACACAATTATAAGGTAATTCCGGGAGAGTTGCCCCACTTAAGGTTTTTATCGTTTAAAAATTAAACAAATCAAAGCAGATACTTTATTCATGTGTTATAGCATGTGACATACATTAAAGGTTTATGTAAAATATGAAACAATCGATAATTCGTGCACAGCAAGTGGCAAAATAAAAATTAATCAAATACGACATCACTGTAATATACACACATATAGGGGAGAGATGCCCCGCTGTGGTAATTCCCAAATTAAACTATTAATTTGATAAATAACACTCTAAATAATGTTGCTTATTTTATTTTTCCAATAAGTTCATTTTCTGAGCTCGTTTTTGAGTGCGACCAAATATATGGCACTTAGCCCACATGTTACGCAACTTCTTGCAGGAAAGTCACTGAATCCAACCAACAACTTCCTTCATTTGATAAAATATTCAAGGCACTCAACAAAGTAGGAACTATCTACTTTGTTTCATTTGACGACACTCTCTTCATATTTTCTCCAAAAGTGTCTTCTATATCTACAAGATTTTGAAGAATTTGACTTTGAGCTTTTTGGAACTGGGAGGGTTTCAAAGATGGTGTTTCCATTTTTATCTCCACCTGTAACGCGTTCTACCGATCGCTTTCTTTTGTTCACAGCAAAAGATATTGCTGGGACATAGTTTATTTCATGAAGGGATTTGAAAGGAGTCGCTGTCGCTGAATTTGCCATTTTGGCACTTGAGCCGAAATTACAACTTGTTATCCCGTTATCATTAGAACTTGTAGCCGATAAAGTTTTCTCTTCTTTGAGATTTCCTGAAGAGGCACAGGAAGGAATTCTTACAGCTGTGTTGTTGATTGATGCATCATAAATACTGAAGAGGTGCTCAGGAACTGCATCTGGATTGAAAGGATAGAAACCTCTGGCTCGAAATCCAAATGACCTCTCTATTACTACCAACGCAGCTTTCTAGATGAATAGTCAGGCTTGCTTTTTATAAGCCCTCCACTGCTGTGATATTCTTCTTGAAATAATGCTTGAGAGACTTAAAATGTGAGCAATCAAGAGACTGAAGTGCCTGAGTTGCATAGGTTGGTAGGCAAACAATTGTGATTCATTATCCTCATTCTAGCATTTTATGTTATCTAAATGTGCTGAATGTTCATCCAATATTAAGGCAATCTTGCCAGGATTCTTTCTTGGAGTAAAATTTTCCTTCAATCACTTCATAAATAATTCTGATAGAACATAGGACGATTTTGGATTCATATAAACCCCCGATTCTGCTAGGAATCCGTCAAAAAACTTCCATTTTTCATCTCAAACATTGACGGTAGAAGAAATGTTCCCTCCGAATTACAACATGTTCTGACTGAATCACTTCCACCTTTCTCGCTTGAAGTTAGACTTCAACATTTTTGGATCCCTTTTTCTCAACCACTTTTCCTTGTAAATTTGTTTAGTTGGGTGCCACTTTCCTCTATTTTATGTGGCTTTCCTACAAATTGCGTTCACATAGAGTTGTTTCCAGTAGGTCAAAATACTGCTTGACTTCTTATCTCGACTTACCTTGACCTCTTCAGAGAGATGGATGATCCTTCTGACTGCCTGACAGGTAACTCAAGGTTTCTCTCTAGGAAGAATTGCAGCCATTGGATAATTCTTGAATACTCCACTAGATTTCAGTCGGTGGATTGTTCTCTAAATAATACCATAACAGTGCGATGCTTCATTAATTCCCAATTCCCCCAAAAGTTACAGTAAGATTGAAGAAATCTCTGGGATTGCATTGACTAACGTTTGGTCGTGAAATGTGTCATTCAAACATAACTTTGGACATCCCTTAAAATTTTGAAGGCCCTCAACTTTGGGCACCTATTGAAAATGTCGCTGCAACAAATTTAGAATACCGGTATTCCTTAAAATGTTCATGGATTTCAACTTTGAACACCTCTTGAAAATATGTGATCCCCTAGCAAGTTTTGGTCATCCTTTAAAAATTATTGTCCTCTAATATATAATAATTTTATTCCAATATAATAATTCAATTAAAATTCCAATACATTCAGCAAGGGCACTAATAATAATTAGTTATGTTCGGTAATATCACTCTTAAGTACATGGGGCGTCTCTCCCTCAAACAGGTGGGGCATCTCTCCCTTTAGCATGACCATTACGCCTTATGTATTTAACGGCAACCGTAATGGACAATTACTTAATTTTTTTTTTTTAAGAATGGAGTACAATGCATGTACTTGTCAAATATATTGGATTAAGCAACATATACATAGCCATTATCCCAATTACGAATTTTGAAAAATTATAAATATTATAACAAAGCCTACGAAAAACAGCATTTCCTTTTTACATTCACTTTTCACACACAAAAAAACCGTCACAAAGATTGCACTGGTTGCCTTCGAGGGTCGTATACGAATTAAACAAATGCTCCCAAGGTCGATTCCTTAGAGGTTTTGAGATAAGCAGAAAAGGAGGGTGGGGCGACTCTCCCCGTGGGGCATCTCTCCCGGAATTACCTTATAATGGACAGTATACAAGCCTTCTTGTCTTATGTTATTTCTTCACAGATTCCTATAATGTGTACAGCAAGTCAGCTGGACGATACGGTGTCGTGTTCAAACGAAAAACATCTTGCAAATCCTGACACAACAAAGAACAATCTCTCGTCTTATTCCACGAAACAGTTGAATACACAGCGAAGACAATGAATTTGTACTTGAAAGATTTATCAATTAAGACAATAATTCCTCTACAATAGAACCGTCTGTAGGCCTACATTGAAGAAAACAACTTATTCACAAGAGAGGCGCACACCTGGACTTAACAGGCATAAAAAATTAAATACAAAAATCTTCTCTTTACGACATACTGAATATGTATGGAAATCGTAAATGTCTTGTGGAATAGCTTTTCATTTGGAGTGTATTGTAGCTAATATGATTCGACTTTATAGACGTCTGAGTATAATATGTAGGGTCAGGATTTATATGCAAAAAACAAAGTCTGAAATGTGCATAATATAAAATGAAATACAGAAAATATGTAAAATCTAATCTATTACGATTAATTCGTTGGAGATGATTTTTCCACTGCAGCTTATTTATGAACTGTGAGACTGGTTGTAATTGAAGTTCTTGCATGAAATCTTCATTTCTTTTGCGGTCCAAGCCACTATATCCTAGTATTGTTCTCATCAATTTCAATTATATTTATTTATTTATTTATTCATTCTGTTGTAGTTAAGGCCATCAGGCCTTCTCTTCCACAACACCAGGAATACAAATACAATAATAGAAATAAACAGAAAAAAACACTGTACACAAAGTAAAGCTACACAAAAAATAAAGAGAGAGAGAGAGACACTATAAACAAAGTAAAGCCACACAAAAATATACACAGGTTGCAGTCACACTAATTAAAATTTATTTATCTATTTATTATTTTGCTAATAATTGTAACATAAAATATAATATATACAGAACAACTTCAGCTCGCCCCTGAAAGAGTAGAACTCGTGCTCAGGGGCGGATTCCTGAATTGAAATTAATAATTATACAATACAATTTGTCTTATGTCTACTGTGCAATTATAGTATATAAATTTAAATTTACAATTTTTAAATTTTTATAAAATACATACATAACTTTTTAAATTTAATACTAGAACTATTAGAATTGACAAGATTAGGAACTGAGTGATTAAGTATCGTAATTAATTCTATCCTAACTAATTAACTAACATAAACAAGAAACTTGCAATTTTAATCTAGATTAAAAAGAAAAAGAAAAAAACACAAATCAATATTTCTAGCAATACCTAAAAAAAACATTAACTAAGACAAAATTTTCCAATTTATTTTTGAATTGTGATAAAGTCCGGCAGTCCCTGACGTCATTAGGTAACGAATTCCAGAGGCGAGGTATTTCTACAGTATAGGAAGATGAGTATAAAGACGTTCTATGAAGAGGGATAGACATAATAGAAATAATAATAATAATAATAATAATAATAATAATAATAATAATAATAATAATAATAATAATAGTCTCTCGTTTTTTCACTTGAAACCTATAAGAAAATTAAATCGCGTACACTTCCTTATATTTCTCTTCTTGTATTTTTGTTTCCTTTTAAGTTTTTATCCGCTTTTTGTTTTTGCCATTATTTAATACGTATTATTCTTGCTTATGCTATATTGTTTACTTTCCAATTAATTATATATATTTTTTGAATTTGAGCGATTTTCATTATCTTTCTTAATGGCTTATTTTTTCCTTCCCGGAAGTATTTCATATGTCTAACCAAGTACCTACATTTCACCAAGCATATGAACAGTTTTCTCGTTGCCAAACTTTCAGAACGGCCCCGAGGTTCACTCAGCCTCCTATAAAATTGAGTACCGGGTCTTTCTCGGAGGTAAAAGGCGGCCAGAGCGTGGTGCCGACCACAGCACCTCATTCTAGTGCCGAGGTCATGCAAAGCATGGGGCTCTACCTCCATGCCCCCCCCCCCACAAGTGCCTTCATGGCATGTTACGGAGATACCTTTTACCTTATGAACAGTTCTTAACAGAAAAACAAGCTAAACTTCTGCAAATCTAGTCTTTCAGGAGAAGCTCCATGTAAAGCAGATTTGAATAATTTCAAGGGAAAAATTGTTCCGGGGCCGGGTATCGATCCCGGGACCTCTGGTTGAACGTACCAGCGCTCTACCACTGAGCTACCCGGGAACTCCACCCGACACCGTCTCAAATTTTCCCTTTATATCCACACAACTCGCGTGGGCTGACGAAACGCCAGAGACCCACAACGAGTGCACACAATCTCCTGAAAGACTAGATTTGCATAATATACGTTACTGTGTACGTTAACAGAAAACCACAATTCCAAGTCACACAGAGATTGTGTGCACTCGTTGTGGGTCTCTGGCGTTTCGTCAGCCCACGCGAGTTGTGTGGATATAAAGGGAAAAGTTGAGACGGTGTCGGGTGGAGTTCCCGGGTAGCTCAGTGGTAGAGCGCTGGTACGTTCAACCAGAGGTCCCGGGATCGATACCCGGCCCCGGAACAATTTTTCCCTTGAAATTATTCAAGCTAAACTTCTGTTCAGCTATGATTTATCCAGTGAAAACTATAGGCCTATTTGAATTTCCAGTGTAATAATAATAATAATAATAATAATAATAATAATAATATACAAAAAACAGTTTGTACTGCCAGCGTCATATTTTGTGAGTGTGTCAAATTACGACACGGTATTGCTAAAACTACTTCTCCGCTCTCTAAACCGAGCGGTAACGGAGCAGGTAGTCAGCGCTCCATAGAGCTTCGAGCTGATGACCCCTGTTCTAAAGAATACTATCTTAGACAACCTTAACAAAAACAAGCATTATCTATACATTCATAAAACACTATTCTCTTTCTTTCATAAGATCACACAATACAATGACAGTCGTAACAATACGTACACCATATTTATAATATTGGGAAATACTACGAAAGGTTATTTCAGTGTCGTAAGAGCTGAAACACAAATACTGCAATCAGTTCACATATTTGGGCAAGTTCGTGGCTATGTGCTGGTTATTTCTTTATATAAGCAATGTTCCTGAACCTTCAAATCATGACTATGTTGGCACAGAAATATCCAGTGTAGCAGTAAAATGTACATAAGTAAAGAGATGTGGGCGGGAGTCTTCAGAAAAAAGATGCTATCTATCTGGAAACTTCCTTTTTCTTTCAAGATTATAGCAAAACAAGATTTTATGCTAAGGTTTTGTATGTCAAATTGTGGATAACATCACACTTAACAAGAAGTGAAAAGAAAATTACTAGGAGAATAGCGAAAAGATCTTATTTTAGATTATATCACATATAGGTCTTGCTGGTAGTGCTACTTTTTCAGATATTAAATCAACTTCGTCTTTCTTTTGTCTGCCTATTCGTCCTTGTGCATAAAGTAACTCTTCTCCCGCTGAGAGAATTTTACAAAATTAGATTTGTCAGATTTAGGGTCGATTTCACCAAAACTGAGTTAAGTCACACTTAGCCAATTTTTAATTAAATATAGGCCTAAGTCCTCTTTTAAATTGTTTCGCGTTTCACCGTGTCAACACAGTCTAGTATATACAGTCACGAAGCTTGAGTTATGAAGGTGCTAGGAACAATTGACTGTGCTAGTACTATTTCGCATTGTCTGTAATGAGGCGATATTAGCGATCCTAGTGGTTAGCAACTATCTATGAATGCATATTTACTACGTATTGAGCTTCGTGACAAATTAAGAGCCATTTTGCTAATGACGACTTATTATTGCAGTATAGCCAATAGAACACACTTTGAGGAAGATTCAACCAGTTTTCACTCTTTTATATCACAGATAAACATGCAGAACCGATATCGATTTTAAGAGACCTTGAAAAAATGACGATTAGAAAATCATACGAGTGTTGTTATTGATTATATATCAGTACAAAAATCGGAAAAGGAAAGGGAAGCCAATATTTATGGCGATAAAATACTGTATAAATTAATGATAACATACAAAAACAACAGTAAAAAGATAAGAAAACGGATGAGAGAAACAGCATGATTCGTGAAAAAGAAATAAAAATTTACTACTTAATGCGCTTTACAACCAGTAGACAGCATTTTAGTGAACTTCCATAGCATATCAAATCACAGACTGGTATATACAATCACGAAGCTCAATATGTAGTAAATATGCATCCATAGATAGTTGCTAACCACTAGGATCGCTACTATCGCCTTATTATAGACAATGCGAAATAGTACCTGCACAGTCTATTGTTCCTAGTACCCTCATAAACTCAAGCTTTGTGACTGCTTATAACAGACTGTGATCAAATCATGTTTTAATTGTTGAGAATTATTATGTCACTGAATAGAATAAAATGGCTATGGCAAAGCCTTCTGGTTTGTAAAAAGCAGCAGACGATTAATTTCCAGTGAGATGTGATTTTCGAATACAAAAGTTAGGTTAGTGAACGTATCAAAAACTTTACTTCCACAGCAATAAATTATGATGATAATTAATTCTGCACACTGCAATTAGTGTTATGAAGCTTCAGAATTTTATATAAATAATTAATACACTTGAATGTTAAAACATACACCAAAACAGGGAAAATGTATTCACTTTTGTGTCTCGATCTCCTGTCTATGTTGAATCTTTTCCAGGATTTGAAGATCTGAAATTTTACTCGGGCGAAAAGGAAGAGTAATAAATTTTTGTTTTTTATTTTTCACAGGAAAGTCATAATTATCCATCCCTTTGCTATTAACTGGCCTACATAATTCGTTTCTAGTTTCATTTCCATTTTTAATAGACTTAAATTAGCTAAATGGCCAAAAACGGGTCTTAAAATCTAAGTCTTACTTAGGGCGCTAATCTATCCTTAAATGTGTGATGAAATGCAAATTTGGCAAAGTCTTACTTAAATCAAGATTTAATGAAGACTTAAATTTAAGTATGGATGGTGAAATCGGCCCTTACATGCAAATTTTGGAAAACACAATCTTGATTAATCTATTTAACCGTTCCGTATAATGTATTTATAAAAATATTATTTCAATTTATAATCTTCCTGTCAAATTATCTAAAGTAGTTGAAATATCATTTTATATACCACGCATATCGATAGGAATTTCAGTCTAAAAACTCTCGAAAATAATGAACTAGAGAATTCCTAAAAGGCACAGATCTATTGAACATATAATTGCTATGTTTTCTACAGCATACGCCATTTGAAAAATACAACTATTATTTTAAGGATTCCTTTGGGTTCAAACGCAGAGTTACGCATTTATTTTCTGAATATAGAAATCTGTGAGACTAAGAACATGAGTACTGGCTATAGTTACGAGTACTTTTAAATAACATCCCCATGCACCAAACGCGGTCAACTAGGCCTACTGACCGTCCGAGTGGTTATGTCGCAGAGTCGTAGAAACAAGGGAAATCACGTGACAGTTAATTACTTGGCGGGAATCTTTTCTGTAAATTATTTTAACAGTTGTATACTACTATCCCTGATCAGATATAACATATTTATTAGTCTAATGCACTTTCAAGACAACTTTTATCAATTTTTTACTATGCTGTCATCTAGCGACTGCAAAAGAAGTAATATTATAAACCTGATGTATTGCATGGAGTAATAGCTTGCAGCTGTACTTCCATCTAGCGGCCTTTGCCAAAAAATTCATTTACGACAATGGAGATCCTGGTGTTTGTTTTCTTTTATATGCTGCCATTTCATAACATGGATATGGCCAATTTGATACGTGATAAGGGCTATTACGTAGACTTTCAATTCAGTACAGCAAGCATTATCAGGAGGAGTCTTAAAAAGCCCCCCCTTTACAGAGGAGCCAGCAGACGCGGGTGAAGAAGTCGGGATGCGACATAATCACTCGGACGGACAGTAAAATCTTCTGAATTCAAGTTTTAGTAAAACTCGTACTCCTCGATAGTAGTAGTGGTAGTAGTAGTAGTAGTAGTAGTAGTAGTAGTAGTAGTAGTAGTAGTAGTAGTAGTAGTAGTAGTAGTAGTAGTAGTAATGAGAGTAGTTTATTTAACGAAACTTTTAATTGTTGGGGTTAGCTTTGAAATTCCACATACGCGAGAAATGAGTAACAAATTTTGCTTGGACGCCTCTATGATTGAAAAGATTCTTCTACGTTGCACAAATCTACGATATGGACCCTCAGATACAATACTAATAATTTTAACGCCCTATAAAGTCCATTATCCTTGGCCGGATTTCAACCCCGAAACCTCAGATTCAATGGCTAATATTTCAAGTAACCTACTGAACCACCCAAGACGACACGAATATACGTATGTATGCAAATATGTGTGTGTACAGTATGTATGTATGTATGTATGTACACCCTTTGACATGGAAATTGGTCGCCGTTCAGAGACTGTTCCAATTCGGAATAGTTCGGGAATCATTGTCCGCGCTGTATTTACAAGCGTGCGTTTTGCATAAAGAGATTCCAAGCCTGGTTTTTGTAACGACAAAAAAAGAGCTATATCGCTAAGCCATAAGGCTTCGTAGGAAATATGTCGTTTCGGTGACAGATACGTCATTGCTACGACTTGACGTCATCCTCGGACCGCGATGCTTAATATTTCCCCGTGTGAATCTCGCGTAAACCTGAACGAGACAAACAAATTCACGCTTAAGGCCCATTCGCAATGAAAATTAAACATAACCGTAACATAAACACAGAAGTTTGCGCCCAGGCTACTAAATGGGATCATTCGCAGTGATTTACTTAAGCATTGACATAAACATTACCGTAAGACGTTAACATGAAAGTTTGCAAACTCCAAACTTTCATGCTTATGCTTATGTGATTTGCTAACAGAACACAATCGTGGAGCGCTGAAGTATACGACAGAATAAGAGGAAATGGCGTCGTTATGTTTCCATGGTTACCAAGTATGTTTGCTGTTATGTTTATGTTCCCATCGTGACTTCTTAATTTTACCGTAACATTTATATTCTTTATGCTCGACCAAGCCGAAATGTAGTAATTATACACCTGGTAGCAGTCCTTTAATGCATGTCATTAAAGTACACCTACTCATTAAAGTACAGGTGTTCAGCCAATGACAACTCAGCTTAGTACCGTTATAAAACCGCAAGTATCGATTATTCTCGGATATGCAATCGAAAGAGAATTAGCGAAAAGTCACGGAGGCTGGAAATCCAATACTGTCGCAGAAGGATATGTTCTGTTACTATAATAATTAGCGTTAATTGTAAATAATATTCAAATAAATTCAATTTGTCATCTCGTTTTTCAATGTCGAATTCAATAATCAAGGTTATATCAAGTTTAACGGGATTACGTACATCAAGGTCAATGACATTATTGTTCCTCGGAAAAAAATCAATATTTTCGCGTCTGCGCACATCTCACAATTCACGATCTATAACAAGGTCACTTCCGATCTTGTCAGATACAAATAAAATGTATACATCTGAATAATTTCAAGTTAGAAATATGGTCGAGCATAAAAAGTCGTATGAAACTTGCCTGTAATGGTAATTAAGACGCTCGTATGAATATTATGAAACTCGCTTGCGCTCGTTTCATAAATATCCATACTTGCGTCTTAATTATTATCATTATAGGCTCGTTGCATAATTTACTATAAGTTAACGCTTACTTTATGTTTAATTTTCATTGTGAATGAGCCTTTGCAGGAGAGCGAACATTTTCCGTGTGAAAGCGTATACATCCTTATGCTTTAAGTCTTTTTTTTTTTTTTTTTTAAGGCTGCATTCTTTTCACACCTGAAAACTGCTAAACTAATACACAGACCAGAGTTGCCAGACGTCCTGGATTTCCCAGAATTGTTCTGGATTTTAATGATGTGTCCTGTATCCTACATTGAGTTATATTTGTTCAGGACTGTTAAAAAGATTGGAAAAATACAATTTCTTTGCTCATGTCTATAAAATCATTGTTAAAATTCCTTATTCATTGTTTCAAGACCCTGCCAAACCTACATTCAACATCACTGTCAACACTGCCTGATACTTCCTATAGGGTTGCATTGAAAGATAAGCGATAACGCTATAGTATTTTTATTCTATACTGTATTTGGAAGTTGAGTTATTATTATTTATATTATTGTATCAAGTATTTTTTCTGTATAGATCAGGCGGTAATATGACATTATTTTTCCAGACTTTATCAATAATTCAAAATTAATTTCATAATCTAGGAAAAGTGTAACAAAATTAAAAGTTTAGACCTTATATATTTAGTTGAAACAAATAACACGAATAAAATCAGTTATAGGCTTATTACAAATCGAAAAAATTCAAATGTGTGGTCACTTTAAAGTACGCAGTATCATTACTTGTCCTGGATTCCTGACGATAGAATTTGGCAACCCTGAAAAGACTTAAATTTAAATTGAAGTGCAAACTGAAAACAATGAATAGCGTTTGCCACGTAGAAACGTAGAATTTCGTACTTCGATCTCCCTCTTTATATGCTGGATTATTGATACTGTAAAACACGGACAGATGATTAATATCATACAGGGATTTTAACATGATGTACAATTTTCATGAACACTCTGTAGTCGCAGCAGTACTTGTTTCGTCACGCTTTAGAAGTCACGATTTTGTTTGACCTACATTCTGTTTCGCCATGCATTGCCGGCCTGTGTGTGTCTAGCTGCTTTGGCCTATACCTGTCTCACCAAGATGCTGGTTGGGTGTCTTTCCTTCTTTTATTTCTAATTATTTATCTCACTTATTCTGCCTCCTTTTTATCACTCTCCTCAAACCGCGTACTGCGGCAACTTGGTCCTATATAATGTAATATCCTTGATCCTTTGATAGAAGGAATCTAGCCTTCTAATAGTCGCTGATGAGTCAGCAAGAGTTTTGTAAAGTCTAAACTTTTTTTTCTGATTTCTTCTGCAGTTGTGATTTAAGAGCGATATAGGAATTAAGACCTGGAATAATGTGGTGTAGAGAGAAATAAATAAAAGAACAGCAATGACACTGTAAACTCTGGAAATAAAAACCTGCGAGACTGATGTGATAAACCTAGAAACACACCAAATTGCTCTGACTGCAGGTGTTCGACCAAAACTAACCGACCAACGGTGTCTCTTTCTAGGTTTGTTTTCTTTGAAGAATGGCCAACTTACCGACACTAAATTTTTGTAGGTTTGTAGCCAGGATTTTACGGTTTTAGATGTCGATACGCACTATAATGTCCTTATGGCGAAATCGTGATCAAGAGAAGACAAGTATTCACCAAAGCACACACATGTAGAATACGAGAGGTCTAATTATACCATCAACTTATGTAACCTCTCGTAACATGCATTTAGAGGCCAAGGAAATTGACCTGGGTTCAAACCTCAGGTACAGCAAACGTGCGAGTATGTTCCAACTCTATATAAGCCCCTACTCTAAAATTATTACATTCTATTTTATATCCCTATTTTAATATTATCGACGCCTAATTATTTTTTAAATAACCTATATATTTTTTTACTTGGCTATTTAACGACGCTGTATCTACTACGAGGTTATTTGGAGTCGGTGAAATATGTGATAGCGAGATGATGTTTGGCGAGATGAGGCCGAGAATTCGCCATAGATTACCTGACATTTGCCTTACGATTGGGGAAAACTTCGGAAAAACCCCAACCAGGTAATCAGCCCAAGCGGGAATCGAACCCGTGCCCGAGCGCAACTCCGGATCGGCAGGCAAGCGCTTTAACCGATCAAGCTACGCCGGTGGCTAATATAGCCTATATTGTCATCACCAAACTTAAGGTACTGGAAATATTTGATCCATTCTTTGAACACTTAGTGAAAATTATAAACTGAAATTATACCATTAACTAGTAGAGAAAATCTTCAATCATGTCGTCATCGTTACTTCTGTATAACCATTACACCATAACGACTATCATGCTCTTTCGGTTCCTAATATTTCTCGATTCTGTCAATCTCAAAATTGTAATTTTATTGTCTCACGTGCATTGTTTCACTTATTCCATTTTATCAGGTTTCTTCGGATTTCCTCTTTTCTTTCTTTCTTGCGGTACCCAGTCTCATAATTCTGCAGTGCCTGTGAAAAGTGACATAATCAAGTTTCCACAAACCTTTTTTGTTAATTTATTGACGACTTACGGAACATCTGCTTGCTTGGAAAACGAGACGTAAGTATTTCTCCCATTACAAAGAAATCAAATCGACATAAACCAGTGTAAGTTGTCAATAAATTATCATAATAGGTTTGTGGAAACTGACGTACGTCACTTTTCCCAGGCACTGCAGAATTTTCTCTGACAACTTTTGCTCGCGCTTCAATTGAACATTAACATAACTTTTGTAACTTTATCTGTTTTAACCTACTATCGTTCTTAAATCATTTCTGACGTTATTTAACTTCAGTATTGTAATTTATCTTCGCAGGCAGTCTACATTTGTGGCTATACTTTGTCCCATATTAGCTGACAGGAGAAGTAAACATTGCCGACAGCGGAAAAGAGAAGTACAATTGTTGCTTTTCAATAGCACAGGTCTCATTCCACATTGTTCAATCATTTTATTGCATTTTAAGACATTATTACAAAAACAGCCCTAGTCATTTTTAATGAAATTGAGTTCAGGACACATTTGCTACTATTTCAAATGTTTATAGACTCCAAAAACGATCCATGTCAAGTTCAATAGCCACAAGGATAAACACCAGTTGTACGGAAACAGCTGACATGTGTTGTTCTATTTATTTTTATTATTCTCCTGAAAAATAGCAATTTTGACAAAGGTTTTTTTTTTGTAATAATGTCTTCATTTGAATTATGATTACTAAGGTTATGATCAGAGACTGGAACTTTGGCAGAATGCCTTTTTAAATGTCTTAAATCTATCTTCATTTTGAAAGTAAATCTGTACGAATTATACCTTTGTGATTGAAACATCACAGTTTTATGTTACCCTTTTCTGCCTTTCTTAATACAAATGCCTAATTTACAAAATAAATGCTTTTTAGCTTTAATTTGATTATTTATCTATTATTTATTAATTTATTATTAAAAATTGCCTACAGGTATATTTTAATTTATTTCTATAACCGCTACAATGAAAGTGACTTCACCGAATGAATATTTTTGTCTTTCAGTCAGTTCATATTCTCTTTGCAACAATGAGTGCTGCCGAGCAAAAATGTATAACAGTAAGCGTTTTAATTATCGCTTGTCTTTATTTGACAAGGCAACACTGAGTGCTGGTCTAACGATATTTTTAACGGTTATTTTTCTTTCAGTTTTCATTGCGACGTTGTTGTAGCTAGCTAAATATTTCATATCGCAACATATCAATACAACCAAACACAAAAATGCACTTTCCAAGGCTACTAGGAAGAAGACTTTTTTGCTTCTAACAGTAATTGTAACATCGAGTCGAAAATCTCAATTTGCATTCGACTTATGTAAAGCTTTTCTTGCTGCCCGAAATCCCTTTGTGGAAAGTGCAAGGTTGTGGGTCTAGTGCAAGGTTTTTGTAATTGTCTTTTATTGCGTATTTTAGCTATTTATAATGCCTTTTTGTCTGCCTATTTTAGCTATTTCTGATGTCTTTTTGCCTGCTTATTTTAGCTATTTATTATGCCTTTTTCCTGCCTATTTTAGCTATTTATGATGAATTTTTGCCTGCCTATATTAGCTATTTATAATGCCTTTTTGCCTGCCTATTTTAGCTATTTATGATGAATTTTTGCCTGCCTATATTAGCTATTTATAATGCCTTTTTGCCTGCCTATTTTAGTTATTTATGATGCCTTTTTCTCTGCCTATTTTAGCTATTTATGATGCCTTTTTGCCTGCCTATTTTAGCTATTTATTATGCCTTTTTGCGTGCCTATTTTAGCTATTTATGATGCCTTTTTGCCTGCTTATTTTAGCTATTTACGATGGCTTTTGCCTGCCTCTTTTAGCTATTTATGATGAATTTTTGCCTGCCTATATTAGCTATTTATAATGCCTTTTTGCCTACCTGTTTTAGCTATTTATGATGCCTTTTTGCCTGCCTATTTTAGCTATTTATGATGAATTTTTGCCTACCTATATTAGCTATTTATAATGCCTTTTTGCCTGCCTATTTTAGCTATTTATTATGCCTTTTTGCGTGCCTATTTTAGCTATTTATGATGCCTTTTTGCCTGCTTATTTTAGCTATTTATGATGGCTTTTGCTTGCCTCTTTTAGCTATTTATGATGAATTTTTGCCTGCCTATATTAGCTATTTATAATGCCTTTTTGCCTACCTATTTTAGCTATTTATAATGCCTTTTTTCCTGCCTATTTTAGCTATTTATGATGAATTTTTGCCTACCTATTTAGCTATTTATAATGCCTCTTCGCCTGCCTATTTTAGCTATTTATGATGAATTTTTGCCTGCCTATTTTAGCTATTTATGATGCCTTTTTGCCTGCCTATTTCAGCTATTTATGATGCCTTTTTGCCTACCTATTTTAGCTATTTATGATGAATTTTTGCCTACCTATATTAGCTATTTATAATGCCCTTTTGCCTGCCTATTTTAGCTATTTATGATGAATTTTTGCCTGCCTATATTAGCTATTTATAATGCCTTTTTGCCTGCCTATTTTAGCTATTTATTATGCCTTTTTGCCTGCCTATTTGAGCTATTTCTGATGTCTTTTTGCCTGCTTATTTTAGCTATTTATGATGCCTTTTTCCTGCCTATTTTAGCTATTTATGATGAATTTTTGCCTGCCTATATTAGCTATTTATAATGCCTTTTTGCCTGCCTATTTTAGCTATTTATGATGAATTTTTGCCTGAGTATATTAGCTATTTATAATGCCTTTTTGTCTGCCTATTTTAGCTATTTATGATGTCCTTTTGCCTGCCTATTTTAGCTATTTATGATGCCTTTTTTGCCTGCCTATTTTAGCTATTTATGATGCCTTTTTGCCTGCCCATTTTAGCTATTTATGACGAATTTTTGCCTGCCTATATTAGCTATTTATAATGCCTTTTTGCCTGCCTATTTTAGCTATTTATGATGCCTTTTTGCCTGCATAATGCCTAAACTTCCGGTCTCTCATTATGATTGAGGTATAGGTATTGGGTAAAAGCTTTTTCAGTTGACAAATGTTTCCATGCTGTGTCCTACTGTGACTGAATGTTTACATGTTGAGGCAAGGAGTAACTGCACTTTCAATCTTCCATTCCCCTTGATCTACCCAACACAGTAACTTAATGCGTTTCGGTACCCTGGGCCACAGTTTGATTATTACTATAAATAAAGAAGTAGCCTAAATAGATCTATAATTATATAATTATTCTTTTTATATGTCTATTCGCTATTCAAAAGACTACAAATTATCAGGCCTAAATGTTGTTAATAGTGTATAAAATCTATTTACCTGCTCTAATTAAAGAAACAGCTATGGCCAATAATCGTCACAGTTGAGCATATCAAATAACAAGTGAGGAATGCTTGTAGGTGAGTAATAAAGATGTAGTCTCTACGCTCTCGTATTCTGTGGAAATTCTACGCCTCCACATCTTTATAGGCAATGCCCCTCGTTTATTTTACTACAATATTTTTCTTTTTTACAATTTTATTTTTATGGTAATAAAGTTCCCATGTACCGAATTAGCATCGCGGCAACGTACGTGCTGATTTAGACCGTTCAATTCAACAGCACCATTACTCCTCCGGGCTAAACAAATTTAAATTAAATTACCACTTAAATTTAACACGCCACTATTTGCTCCACAACTTATGAATATGAAGATTAAACAGATGCTAGAATTTAGCCTAACCACTTGATGAATACATAACTCAGGCGTCATATAATAGGCAGTGCCCGTGTCGTGAGAGTGTGAAAACTGATCTCTCACTCAAGACGTGGAATTTAATAGCTTTCGAAATACATTTGTTTTCATTCTGTAGTCCACTTCCAAATCCTACACAAAGTCAGTGTGGTAAGACCCTATATAGTTTTCTTCGCCATACGTGTTGCTCTCGATGTACCATGGAAGATGAACTACGTAGCACCGGATGATGATGATGATGATGATGATGATGATGATGATGATGATGAATTGAAAACAATGGTGAAATTCCGGTAGGGGAAATTGAAGTGTCCCGCGAAAATGTACTATAAAGCATTGTTTGTCTCTTCACAAATTTCACTTCTACACGCCGGGATTCAAATCCAAGTTACCAGCGTAGAAATCTAACCAATACAATTAATAAAATAACAAATAAGCAAGATCCAAGATCAAAATTATAATAAGATGATTTATCTAACAAGTAAACATTCTGATGAGGGCAGATAATAGTACATTATGCAACGAGCCTACAATGGTAGTAATTAAGACGCAAGTATGTTTGTTTATGAAACGAGAGCTTGCGCTCATTTCATAATTTCCATACGAGCGTCTTAATTACCATTATAGGCATGTTTCATACGACTTTTTATGCTCGACCATATTTCTAAATTGAAATTATTAATAAGTTTTCATGTTATGGTTATGTCAATGACGAACGGAACTGCCCTGAATTGTGAGATGTGCGCAGACGCGAAAGTATTGATTTTTTCCGAGAGACGAATATCAATGACCTAGAGAACATTAGTCTTGATAAAACCTGGAAATTGATTTAGAATTTAAAAACGAGATGACAAATTGAATTTATTTGTATATTCGATTGCATATCCGAAAATAATCGAAAACCTGAACTTTAATGAATAGATGTACTTTAATGACATGCATTAAAGGACTGGACTGCTATTAGGTGTATAATTACTACATTTCGGCATGGTCGAGCATAAAAGATGTTAATTTTTTTTCTTCCACTATGTTAATAATGTGAAAAGAACTGCTTATACAAATTTGGCCACTCGACCGCAATTACGAGACCGTTCAGAAAGTGATTTTCCATAGACCCGTTTACAGAAGAAAAGCACAATTGCATTTATTGAAACAGATACAGAAATTGTGCGCTATTTGTCAAGATATCCCTCACTGTAATTGAGACATCTGTCATACCATGAGATCAATTTTTGTACCCTTGTGTCGTAGAAGTCAGCCTCAAGAGATCGGAACCAGCGTTTGACAGCCGTCTGCACCTCTCTATCGATCCCATGATATGATAAATATCTCAGTTTTGGTGGGGAATATGTTGAGAAACAGCTCAACAATTGCTGTGTCTATTCCAATAAATTTTTCCAATGAAATTGAGTTTTCTTTCTGTTAATGGCCCCTGACGAACTTATTTTTTACGACCCTCAAAATTGCGGTCGAGTAGCCAAAATTTGTAGAAGCACTTCTTTTGGCATTATTAACATGGTGGAAGAAAAAAAATTAACTTTTTTATCTGCCCCATCACAATGTTTGCTTGTAAGACTCCTATATCCCTTTGGAGTTTTATACTTAGTATAATATTTTTGGAGACTTTCTCGACATGAAATTGACAGAATTTTCTGACTTATAACCAAATATTATTATCGTCATTTTCATAACAATAATCAAGTTAGAAAGGACTAGTTCCTTTACATCGTATACTGTTATGGGAGTAAAATTTAAGTTGACGACAGAGGGAAATTGAAACTAAATTAATGTTTAATTAATTCGTTTTCTTCATATCTATGAACCCGTATGTAATAATAATTAACTATAGTCTATAGCTTGTATGAACTTTTCTTCGACTGTTACATTTGCTGGCGAAAAATACCTCTTAAATCATTCTTGTATCGTTATTTCTTAAATAGAAGATATGAGAAGTAGTATATAGCCTACATATATATTTACTATTTCAACTTGTTCAATATTTATTGAAGTGACCATGTTCTACATTGATAAGCTAAAGCTAATGCTCAAATTAAAAGCTCGTTAACAAAAATGATTAGTTTAAGCACCGGTGTGAACCACAGTTTTATAGTCTATTAGTCAACGTGGTCCGCCGAAGTGGTGTGCAACTTGAAAATGGCTCACAGTACTGCTATCTATCTGCAGTATGCGGAACTCGGAACTCGAATCACTCAAGTGAAGTGGGTAGGCATTAGATACACACACATTTTTCCACGACTTTGTTCAAGTGTTGCTAGTTTTAACTGCTCTCCATTTTTATGTAATGAATGTTATGCGATTCATAGATTTTTGCTCACCGGTTTACGGGAAAATAGAGCCGACGACACAGAAAACAAATGCACGTTGAGGTAATAAAACGAATACGATAAAACTCCAGCGATATACAGCTGTCACTGATTGAAATTTAATATTTCTTTACATTACTTTGGAACGAAGTATGATGACATCACATAAGTGAAATAGTCTACAATAATTTCACTAAAGGTTTTGATTTATCCGGACAAAATCAAACCTCGAGTGGAAATTTAATTGAGTATTACCCGATTAGAAGAAAGTATATAAAGATTAGAAGAAATAAAGTACTCTAATGCAATAAAATATTAATTGACTTACTGAAATTTTATTTCACTAATGTTAGCTTCACCAAAACGTTTGAACGGAGCCGCCATTTTCAGTTGATCGTCTATGCGGTAATCAAAAGACGATCGTAAGGCATGTTTTATAATACTCTAAAGAATTTGCAGTTTGAAATGTTGGCAAACAAAGAAACAAATGATAGGTGATAAAAACAGAAGAAAGTATATAAAGAATAAAAAAATAAAGTACTCTAATACAATAAAATAGATATTAATTGACTTAGTACTAAAATTCCATTTCACTAATGTTACCTTCACCAAAACGTTTCAACAGAGCCGCCATTTTCAGTCGACTATCTATGCGGCAAACAAATTACTATCGCAAAGCAAGTTTTATAATACCGTAAAGAATTTGCAGTTTAAAATGTCGACAAACAAGGAAACACATGCTAGAGAAGTGATAAAAATAAACAAATGCTAGGAAAGCGATAAAAATAAACAAATGCTAGGGAAGTGATAAAATTGTAGCTATAAGCAGCCGTGATTAGATGAAAGACGTCCTTTCGTACCTTTCTATTGGTCAAAAGTAGTATGGCGTAGTAAAAGTGTAATAATCAAAGTAAACTGTTTTTTTTATAAACTGCTCAATCGCCATAGCAATCCTCTTTATACTGATTTCATTGCGACGTTATTTTTTCTTTTTATCTTCAGTGAAAGTGACAGTGACTTCAGAAATAAAACATCTGCCATAAGGCAAATGTATGGGATATGAAATCATCAACGATGACTGTGAATACACCGAAAATAGGAAACAAAATTTAAGTATAAGATAGTTTTCTTCTTGCAGCAGACGCTTTAGGCAGTATGACGTCATAGATTACACAGACACGTGATTCAACTGTCGTCTTTCGAAACTTGTACCTCAGACAACAGCAAGCGTCTTTACCCTCACAGAGATTCTTGCACTCAGCGCCTGTGTATTGCATTCCACTTCACGGCTACTTGCCATTAAAATCTCGTAGTCGAATATTTTAAATGCTGGAATCGCCAGACATGTCCTTGGATTCTGTCGAAATCGATGAGTAGGTTCATTGCCTGAACACACATAAGACTTCTTTGTACGCAGTCGGACGTGGACCGCGTATTTCCAGCTTTTCATACATCCAGAACACGTACCCTTGAAGCACGTCATCGCTGTGCTATAATAATGGACGTATTTAAATTGGATCCTTTCAAAACACAACCTGCAGCAAGGCACTCCCGGCTGAACAAGTTCTGAGAAATGCATGACACCTGCTCCTCCAAGGAAGCCAAATTCATTTCTCTTTTGCAAATTCAGCCTCATACAACATACTGTATTGTTCAGTAGAAAGAAACAGGCAGTTTATACTTAGCGGATCTGTCGAGCAGTAGAATACTGGCTAATATTTGGAATGTCATGAGTTACCTGAGGAACCGGAATCCTTTGTTGTAATTGCTGTTGGATATATGAGATTTTGAAAACTTTTTAGTTCATAGCTTGGCAGACAATGCTTTTGAAAATTAGCCTTCATAAAAACTGTCTTCCTTTCTTTCGTCTCTCTTTGCCATGTTTAATCTCCTTTTCTACCGGACTAACTTTGCAATACGGTGTAGGGGACGATATATCTTTGTACCAATACTAGACTCACAATTCGGATCTTCCTCACCATATGATCATCACGACGCAGGGACATTCATTCATTCATTATATTCCATAGATCTTACATGAGCAATGAAGCTTTAAGATGTGGAACAAGTCAAAATTTTACATTATTAAAATTACAATTTTTACAAATTTTTACAATATTTTACAATTTTTACAGTTTTACAATTTAGTAATTTTCTACAATTTTTACAATTTTGTGCAATTTTTTACAATATTTTGGCGAGATGTAGTGAGATGAGGTGTGGTCCGAGGATTCGCCAAAATATTGCCCGGCATTTGCCTTTTGGTTGGGGAAAACCTCGGAAAAACCCAACCAGGTAATCAAATCAAAGGGTTGAAATGAAGTGATGCCGAGGACTCGCCATAGACCATCCGGCTTCAGTCCCACGGCTGGGGAAAACCTCATAGAAACCATTCAATGAGACCAATGTCCACATCAGTCTCCACTGCGCCAGACGGCAATCGAGAAATGCTATGGAATTGTAATGAAATGGAGTTCCGATGCAGTTATGTGGATATCTAAAAAGGGGAACCCCGAGAAAATAGAGAAAAATTCCGACCGTTTGCAACAAAAGTCACCACGAATTTCTCAATAAAAAATCCTAGGTGTGACCGAGGATCGAACCCGAACTGTCCGCGTGACAGAGAACCACCGAAAACACTTGTTTCTACGTTACTTATTACTGCATTCATTTCACCAGAAGCATAAATGTTAATGGTCAGAAGATAATTTCTGAGCTTTCCATTGGCCACACCAACCGTAGACAAATCAGGACTTTTTACACGTAGAGCGTCCTAGGACATTTCGTTTTTTGTATTGTATTGTATTTATTAACATTCCATGTTATTCATACATTGCTTTACAGCTATAATGTGGAACAAATAAAAAATCTTAATCTATTATAAAGTCTTAATTTATAGTCACAGTCTAGATGAAATATATGCAGAAGACATTTGCAATATAGTTACTAGTACAACACAAAGTTTTAGTATCAATTTCATGAAGCGTTCTTGAATGTCTTGAATTCACCTACAGAATAGAAGGCGTGAGAAATTAGGTACTTCTTTAATTTGGCCCTAAATAATCTTATGTTTTGAGTTTTATTTTTTATATCGATAGGGAGGTTATTAAAAATTTTTACTGCCTTATAACGCACTCCTTTTTGATAGCACGATAGACTTGCCGATGGAGTATGAAAGTCATTTTTGACGTGTATTTATGCTATGAACTGTTGAATTAGTTACAAAGTTTTCACGATTACATACGAGGAAGATTATTAATGAAAAGATATACTGACAAGCCATGGGCATTATTTGTAGTTTTTTGATCATAGTCCTACACGATTCCCTAGATTTGGCACCTACTAATATTCTAATTACTTTTTTTATAATATAAATATACTGTTACTATCTGTGGAATTTCCCCAGAATATTATTCCAAAATTTATTATCGAGTGGAAGTATGCAAAGTATATTGTTTTTAAGTTCTGGATATTTGCTATCTTTTGCATAGATCTAATAGCAAAACAAGCTGAATTTAGTTTGGGTGTAATTTCTTTAATATTATTTTTCGAATTTAACACATTATCGATTTTTAAACCAAGGAATTTGGGTGTTGTTGTTTCTAATAGGGATCTATTGTTAATTATTGCGCTAGAAATTTGCGAGATTGAATTTGCACAGGATTTAAATTGAATTTTGTTAGTTTTGTTACAATTTAATACTAATTCATTGACTGAGAACCAGTATTTTATCGTCTTTAATCATGCCTCGATGAACATATCACTGTAACGATATGACTTCACTTATTTCGTGCTAAATGGTTGTGAATGTTAGCATAGAAAACGAGAGTACCCCCTTGTTTACCACATGTTTGTAGTCGCCTGGTTTTGAACACAGATTTCCGGCTTGGAAAACCAACATACTAGACAAGTGAATAAAGTACTTCTTCGAATACGTGTTAAAGCATTAAACACTAAAAAATACTATCTTGTCAGTAAAAGTTTCACTTGTAGAAACTGGTGAAGTACTTTGTAAGGAATGTTGAGCATCGTACAAAGTTGCAAATTTCTCTTATCACAATCATGAGTCGGATGGTAGTTCCGTCACCGCAGGACTAGGTCAAGTGCTGTGCACTTTATTTGCATGTGTAAAGTACACACATATTCACACCAACACATCCTGCTGTGAGAGCAACCGAGACTGGGCGTGGGGTTCTTGGCCAGTTGCCACCGGTCAAAGGTCCATGCCGAGCGCCTAGGCTTCTTGACATATTTAATAAAAGCTACACATTAAATAATGTGTAACATTTAATAGTTGGGGGAGGGGCCGTGGGAACCTTCCATTTTGGAAGACCAGATTTACGGCGACTGAAATGGATGATATCTGAGAAGTCATCTGAGCACACAATGAGAAAACAACTGGTTTTGTAGAATGCGACATCTCAAAAACAAGTGCACGCGTACCTTTCTGCAGGGTTGCCAACATTTTTATCGCCTTCCAGTGTTTATTTTACTGGCTATAAAACAGCAAGTGACACATGTTATTAAAATCCGGTTCTTTGTTTCCATATAAACACTCCAGGAAGCATGCATTGTGTATCTCCCTACGCAGTCCTCTAACATTTCCCAGAATCTTCATTCTCTTCAAATTGCTTATTTTTATTGAGTGAAATATCAGATTATCATTATCATTATCAACAACAACAAAACACAACCACAAACTTCACTGCCTGTAGCTATATCTCAGCCACTTTCTTTAAGATAAATTCAAAATATCTTTGACATTTTACTGCTAAAAGCACATTCTTTAAAATGTCTTTAGCAGAATTTTGATATTTGCTTTCAAATTTTAAAATAAACGTTTGGGCCTATTTTTTAAGAATAAGTTTTAGGGAAACTTTCATACAAATAGAAAAGGATATTTTTCAAACGTAACAAAATAACAAATTTTTCATGCAAATCTAGTTTTTCAGATAAAGCTCCATGTAAAGATTTGAATAATTTCAAGGGAAAAATTGTTACGGGGCCGGGTATCGATCTCGTGATCCAAATCACACAGAGTTGTGTGCACTCGATGTGGGTCTCTGGCGTCTCGTCAGCCCACGTGAGTTGTGTGAATATAAAGGGACAAATTGAGACAGTGTAGGATGGGAGAGTTCCTGGGTAGCTCAGTTTGTAGAGCGCTGGTACGTTGAACCAGAGGTCCCGGGATCGATACTCGGCCCCGGAACAATTTGTTCCTTGAAATTATTCTAACAAATTTTTGTTACGGAGGTAAGTTTTCTAATAGCCTAAATGTGTGTTCCAAATATCATGCATGTAGCATGAATATTTCCTAACATATATAATTTTTTATGAGTATAAATTAAAATATTTAAGTTATGACTAATTTCAGTCAAAGTCTAGTGTAACCAACGTTTTACCTCTCACTCTTAAAAGAACCTGATCCAAACTTCAGTGATGCCCCACTTCGATTATTGCGATTCTCTATTCACGAATCGAAATACTGATCTTGCCCATAGACTACAGTGTGTTCACAATATCTGCGATCGTTTCGTTTGTAACATTAGAAAATTTGTTCATGTAACACCGTCGCTAGAATTGTTTTCTTGGACTCCACATAAAGAAAGAAGATTCTTCAACTCCCTCTTATTACTATTTAAAATCATCCACACCTCCACACCCTCTTACCTAGCGTCTCGTTTTGTTTACCTTTCACTACCTCGAACCTGGAACATGTACCTTCTCTCTATTCCTCTGCACAGAACATCCTTCTACTCATCATCTCTCAGCATATCGATTCCACGCCTCTGGAATTGTCTTTCTGACCATGTCAGAGACTGTCGGACAATATCAACATTCAAATTTAAATTAAAAAATCGCATTCTAGTTTTGAATTGTTTGTTGTCAGGTTGCGCAACTTTGGCTTAACCCATGACATATAGTAAATATTATAACTATGCTGTTGTAAAATTGACAATTAATATTTTATGTAATGTATTTATTATTATTATTATTATTATTATTATTATTATTATTATTATTATCATTATCATATATCACTATCATCATTGCTACCTCTGTTTTTCTTTCTTTTTTTTCTTGTATTAGCTCCATGAGAGCTCTATAGTGTCCTTTTGACCCCGTTGACCCTCTATAGGGCTTTAATTTAATTTGTATTATTTTAATCAGTGTTTGTCTTTTCTTTTTTGCATTTATATGTACTATCTGGTAGGATGGAAGAGAAGGCCTTATGACCTTAATCCTATCAGATTAAATAAATAAATAAATAAATAAATAAATAAATAAATAAATAAATAAATAAATAAATAAATAAATAAATAATACCTTTAAAACCCTGTGAATTAGAGCTTTAAAAATATTGATATAGCAGCTAACTAGGCCATAAATGCGCATTAAATTTTATGCAATGTATTTTTCACACATCAAAGATTATTTTGAAACAAAATTATTTTTATATTTAACAATTTACTACTTTTTCCACCACATTTACTCATTCTTTCCCCTTGAAAACCTTGTTCACCAAGGCTTTGAAATTAATAGTGTTATAACAGATGACAATCGGATAAAATCGTATTAAATTTTATGTAATATATTGCTATATTTATGACACATGAAAGTTTATTTTGAAGCAAAAAAAAAAGAGTTTTGAAAATTCACCTGTTCCAACTCAAAGTTTCTCAGGAGCCGTTTGTTCACTAGTTTTTAACACTTACAAAGTTCTCATTTATAATTTATCCACTTACTCCTAACAGATGTTGACGACTGCAATATCCTTGAGTTAATGCAGATCAAATCAGACTTTGTTAAGCAGCCTTTAGGCTTAGAAGATAATACACCCTCGCCTCGTGCAAGTTACACGTGAAAATATTCTCTTCTTATAACAATTTAATCAAGCTAGAACTTTTTAACAGCTCAAGGATTAATTTTAAACACAATGAGCACAATAGTGTTCTAACAGTTCTTAAATGCATTCCATTAACTTTTCTTTGGTACCAATTAACTTCTTAGCTGTAAAATTAATTTCAGTATGCCTTGGCCAGTCATACGAAACAAAAACTTTTGCTACAGTTTTAATTACTTTCGAATAACCGTTTAGATAATCAATAGCTCTTAATATGACTGATGAGGGGCTGTTACTGAGAAATACTCGATCGTGCAGAACTGTGAATACGGACAATCTATTACTATGTTAACAGGGTTCTTTCGCTCCTTTTTATTTGAAAATTCGTGCATGTTTAACAATAGAGTTTAGCGAATGTTACCACTGAGTCCGAAGCAAAAAAATCCATCCAGTTCTTTTGTACATAACACCCGAGTGGGTAGCCAAGAACAATCACTATGGCCTTAATAAGGCACAGTACATTATTTTGCTATGATTATTGCAAAGTGTTACAGATAAAAAAATAACCAACGATAGTCTTTTGAATACTAACAGGTTATCGTCTATTAGCATGTCAGTTCAACTTTAAAACATCAAAAGATAATAACATATGTAGACACCTTCACTAGACCCAATGCAATATCCCCTCCACTCAAACAGAATTGATATATAAATTGCAGATTTGACCATGACACCTGTATAGTGGAATGGTTTTAGGCTTGGTTCTGGTGTTGCCTAAATATATACAGGACCTTGCTTAATGTATAGCAGGTATCGACCTCGTTTACAGAATAAGGAATATGTTCACGCCACCCACTTCATAATACGCAATGAAAACGGACGTGTGGGTAGTTAATACACATCAGAATAATTTGTGTTACACAGACCAACAAAAGAGAGCACAATAGATTAGAGCTTTTAAAAGAATCAGAGTCACGAGTTTTAATAAAGGGAAAGAAATAAAAGAACAAGAATAAAAATTAGTGCATATTTAAAAGCATTTGAAGCAGACATTAAATTGATCGGCGTTAATAGTTAAATGGAGCTTTCTAAATCACGATTAGGAAATAAATTGACTGCGTCTGCGGCAAACTTAATAACACACGATCTTACACTTTCGACTTTATTTATTGGGAATGCTTTCAAGACTTCGTGATAGTACCGAGGCGTTGCTCACAGATGGAGACAGGCAAGTTGCCTCGTTTTTTATTATTATTATTTCATACACGCATTTCGTATCAAGGCTTCAGCTCAATGTATTTCCTATTGCTTGTTCAATGGCTGCCATAATGAAACAAGGGCACATCTGGGATAGTTAATGGTGCAATTGCGTTACAGCTTTGTGATTCGCGTATGTAATATGTTGTCTTATTTGAGTGGTATCAGACATGGCGTGGCAATCAGTTGTACACGAATACAAGTTAAAGTAATGACCCCTGTGGTGACTGCGTGGTCTAGACCATCTGCCTGTACGGAGGCGGGCCGGATTCGATTCCTGGTCAAGTCTGGATTTTTCCATGACTATTACACTTTTACTACATCATACTACTTTTGACCAATAAAACGATACGAAAGGACGTCATGGCTGCTTATCGCACAATTTTATCGCGTCCCTAGCATTTGTTTAATTTTATCGCGTCCCTAGCATTTGTTTCTTTGTTTGCCAACATTTCAAACTGCGCTGGTCTGGACGTCAAAAAAAAAAAAAAAATTACAAACCACTCCAGTGGATGCACAGCAGTTTCAAATATCACTCGCATTGGCATTAAAGAACAAGAACTAATAAAGATCGCTGGTTATACCTATGCATCTTCCCTGAAATCCTATTTACAAATAAATGAAGAGCACCATTCGGAAATCCTGAATAAGTTGAATACACCATGTAGGTCTGCATCAACGAGTTCCACTTCTTTTACGCACACGTCCAATATAACATCAACTGAACCACCAACCACTAAAACATTCAAATTTGAAAATTGTACATTCAATAATTATTATTTTTTAAAATTATTCATGTTTATTTTTTATGTCATCGTCGTTAATTAAAGCTTTTCTAACACTTGTATATACGATTTAGGTTATGTTATAGCTTCTGCTATATGATATTATGGATAGTCACGTATCAGAGATTGTTTAATATTAAGATTTATTGAAAATCATCTGTCAAGTGACGTTGATTACTGGGATTCGGATAATTGAAGTGGAATGCAACTGTTTTAATAATAATGAAACTGAACGAATAAAGCCTTCTTGACTAGTAACACTGCCATCGTGATCTAGACCGAGAAGGCATTGCTAGTAATCGTCTACAGAGTTCAATGAAGATTCCATAGTTGGCACAACTGATAGCAAGATAACAGCTAATCATAACACACTACTGCCATCTAGCATGCATCTAGCGTAATATTTGTAATCTTGAGATGGTACAATAATACATTTGAAGACAGTTGTATTTTCGTAAGTCAATATTTTTTATTGTATTGGAGTACTTCGTTACTTCTAATCTTGATATACTTTCTTCTAATCGTGTAATAGTTTTTTATTTTCTCTAGATAAATCAAAACCTCTAGTGAGATTACTGTTGAAAAATCCATAGTTACACTTGTGGTTCACAAGGTCTCAATTCCATCAGGATTCTATAGCATTGCCAGATTGCAGGCACGGAGGGAGGTGGTTCAGGTACGAGAGGGATTGCTTCATCGAAATATGGATACTCAGTAAACTTTAGCGTAGTCAGCTGGTGTGGCTTGGGAGCGCATCTAGCTGGGGATCAGCATAATACCACTGTCTAGTACATACAATCATGAAGCTTGAGATGATTTTTTGCATTTCTCGCGATACAGCGCTCCAAGCGGTTAGCAACTGAGAGTACTAGGAACAATAGACTGTGCAATAGTAGCGATCCTAGTGGCTAGCAACTGAAGTTCAACTGTCATTGAATGCATATTCCCTACGTATTGATCTTCGTAACTGTATATACTAGACTGTGCTATCACTCAATTACGAAACATAGACCTGCATTGTACTGTATTAAATATTACTTTTACATAAATTTATGTCAAAATAAATTCTACTCTACATTATTTTTCTATGCGATTCTCAAATAAATGGAACAGAAAAACAAATCTGTTGCGTGACAGCCTATGGACAGCTACAACCTACCATTCAACTGCTGGACTCACGTCCATATCCCTCAGCCGAGGTGAACGCCATACAGTGTGCAGTGGGTTGATTTTAAAAGTGACACTGTATCTTCGAATTTGACGCCACTTAGTAATTAAAGCTGACAATTTCGGTCATGGAGTTATTATTAAAAATTGTCTATCTTCGATTCCATCTGTTACCTCACGAAGTTTGTCTTCCAAACTTTTCTGAACAATATACAGGGAAGAAGTGGTATATAACTGTACAGAATGAAGAGGGCAATAGAATACATTAAAGTAAAAAATCTATTATGCGTTTTGCAATTAAGTGCATGGCTAATTAGAAGATTAGGATGAAAGTCTGCGTAGGTTGGCAACAACGCGTCGCCGGCTCAAGTACGAAAGCATACACGCACTCCGTCTGAACAGCAGAGTTCCGTCCCTTAGTCACTGCAGCAGGGTTGCCAGACTTCTTGAGGGCAGAAATAACGATACGTGCTTTTTATTTAATTTTGGAGAAAACTGCAAAGAGATAAATCATTCCTTATCGGTTTCTCTAAATCATAAGAGTAAAAATCATAATCGTATTGATAGTAGGCCTACTTATCGAGTACGGTAAAACAATGCTAATATATAGGGAAAAATTATTTTTTCTAAAGTAATCTTTATCTAGAGAAAATCAAAACTCGAGTGGGATTTAATTGAGTATTACACTATTAGAAGAAAGTATATAAAGATTCCAAGAAATAAAGTACTCTAATACAAACAATATTAGGCCCTAATTGACTTGCCAAAATACTAACCTGTTTTGAAAATGGATTATTGTACCATCTCATCATAAATATTCCGCTAGATGGCAGTAGTGTGTTATGATGAGATGTTCTCTTGTTACCAGTTGTACCAACTTACAATCTTCATTGAACTCTATGGACGATTACTAGTCAAGAAGACTTTGTTGATTGTGTCATTTTTATTGAAACAGTTGAAGTCCACTTTAATTATCAATATGTATTAAACAATCTCTGATACGTGACTATCCATAATCTTATATAGCAGACGCTATAACATAACCTAAAGAATATAAACAAGATTAATGATAGAAAAGTTTTAATTAATTATGAAATAAACATTAATCATTTTAAAAGATACAATTATTTAAAATACAACGTTGGCAAACAAATTCTAGGGAGGTGATAAAAAATAAACAAATGTTAGGGACGTGATAAACAAGTGATAACAATTATAGTATAAGCAGCCATGATTGATTGAAACACGTTGTTCCGTACCGTTTTATTGGTCAAAAATAGTAGGACGTAGTAAAAGTGTAATATTCTGAGAAAAGTAGGCCTATTCATTTGGGACTAATATTGAGATTAGTCAGGACGAGTGAGGTTATTTCGGGGTTCCCCCCCCCACTCTTATGGATGAATATCAGGTAACTTTATTAGGCTATTGGAACCCCACTCATCTTCGCCACTTCCTTTCCTCCACCATCATCCTTTCCTCATCATCCCATTTCTGGTTTTTCAGATCAGTCTACAGGCGGCCTCCCGAAACTACTGGCTTTCTCGACCGGCCTTCCTGGAATGTAATTCAGCGACGATAGATGGCTTCTGCAACGAGCACCCGAAGCGGACCTACTCGGGGGAGGAGTTTCGCCTCCGACCGACAGGGGGTCCTTGGGGGATATTGCCGAAGCAGGAATAGTAATATGGATTTCTGTTGGCTCTAGGGACCGGTCGTTGAGAGAGTTATGTGGTTGAGGTGGTGCGCGTAGGGGATCTGTGGTACGCAACTCATTCCATATCGAGGGTTAGCGCAATGTCAACAGGTCGCAGCGCTGGACAAACCGTGCCTCCCTCAGTTAAATTCCATTCCATTCCATTCCAATATGACGTTAGATTTTTTTTGGTATACCTTATCCAAGGAACAAGCTGTTAAAATCTGCGCAGTTATATTACTTTCACCTGTATAGTTCAATATCACATTTCTCATAAAATTTACTATATTATATTATCATATGATGGCCTAACATCTCATATCATGAACCTAATCCATTTCTTCTTCTGTTCCAGGTACTCTTCTTGCCGATACGAAGTGTGTCCCCTCCTAAAACAAATGAATGACTGCGACCGAAATTAAAGATGACGAGAAGCAGAAGTAAGTGACAAGTTAATTACATCTGAACGTCTCTTTCTCTGATTAGAAAGCGGGGAACATGGCATTTACATTTTGAAGACTGGATAGACTTCTTAATGATAAAGCCAATGCGTACGCTCACGCGTGTTACAACTTCATTTGTTTTGCTCGTTCCCATTGACAACGTTAGTGTGTATGATGCATGGCTGCCATCGGCATTTACGGAGCTGTGCTGTCATAATTCAAGACTCCTTTGAGCAAACGTCTTGCTCAATACGGATCACACTGAGTTATGAAATATAAAAGTGAATCATACGAGTTACATTTCTTTGAAAGCAATTAGGTTTCATTTTAATCGTATATTTAAAACTCCTGATGCGTGTCCTTAATTCAAAGAATATTATGTAGGCCGGACACGTCTGTAATATAACGCAAGCATGTTACATATATAGTTCTATCAACTGTATCTCTCTGTGGAAGAAGTCATATGTAGTCTTCGTAATTCAGCTACCTATAAGCTGGAATGAAGTTGCCTGATTCGAAGTATATGTGACGTCACAGCGCAGGTACAGGTACGTTCGTATACAAAATAGTTTTGTACACCTTGCCTTCTCGCTCCAATATGTCCAAGCCGGGATGCAGTCAATGAGTAGCCTTATCAATCACTGCTCTTACTGGTCGTATTATTTAAATAACTGCATCTTCGTGGCTGATAGAACGTTCATCGCAAAGATAAAATGTCTTAGCTAAGACGCTCAAGCGTGTAATATTGCACGGCATAGTTGAAGATATTTTAACTAATATTTTCACTGTAAATATAGACAACATTACATATACATTGTTTAAAATAAACTTAAAAGTGATAAAAACAGTGCAATGAAGGACATTGCAATACCGAAAGGCACAGAATGTGTGTTGAACTTAATCCAAAAGAACCAGTACCATAAAAAATCTGAAAATTATGAAGATATTAAGTCGAAGTTTAGCATTTATTTGTGTAGCCTACCACAATGTCCAGTGCCAACATCCCAATGAATAAATTATATACTGTATATTTTAGGAAATTCTTAGAAAAGTACATAGAAAATTAGTGGGTTTTCAGTAATGAGCGATGTATGCAATATTCTAATGAAACGCGAAAAAATATCAGACAATAGGAATATCTTGTACTAGATCATGCACCAGTAACTTCACGTGCTATAGAAAGAATTTCTTGCAATATAAAATTATTTTAAGTTACATCCGCATATATTGAAGTTCCGTAACATACGAATGCACATTATTAACAACTTCAAAGATTACGACGAAAATGAACAACACGACTCAAGCATGTGTTCAGTAGCATAGCTTCAAAATGTCGGGAGTTGACTGTACTGCACTAACACGAAGCGAAGACCTGTTTGCTTATATCCTTATCCGTCGCATTACCTGTTTTCCGCGTTCTATATACCCAATGTGTCTTTAACTTCAGTCGTTTGGTAGCTGGAGTACGAAGTCTACTCATATGAAAAAGAAAGTAGGCTCATATCATGTCATCTTTCTTTGTATGAGTTTGCATTTTTTTAATCTGAATACAGTGACATTAAAAACTTATATAGAAATAGAAATTCTACATATACAACCAAAAAGTCAGAAACTTAACACAATAAAACAATACGAAATATATAGACACACAAAAAAACCAACCAACCAAATGAAATTCTCAACACACAACTCAATTTCAGAACACACACACTCTTTGACTCCACATTACACTACACAAACACACCCCCACAGGAAACACAAAAAAAGGCGCCAAGACAGCACCAACCAGTACTGAAGATGGCCAAAAACAGGCTGAAACTAGTTAACCAGATATTGTAATATTTAACACGCGAAAGATATATAATACATATTCCGAAGTGAAATAGTGTTAAAAGTTGTGTAATCAAGATATCTAATGTGGTAATATAGTAATGTGTTAGTGTGGCACCGGATACGAGAAATGTGACATACACCATTACATGTAAAGAAATGCTGTGACGTAAATATGTATCATATCATTACATAATCCGTGTCAAGTTCACGATGCAACGTGCTGTACTTGTGCAAGAGAATGATCGTTCGGCTACCCAATCATTCACAGAACAGGAGTGATAAGCACAATAAGCCTCAGGCTGCAGTGTAAACCTTCAAATTCCTCTTCCATAAGAAGTACTAAATTTTTAATATGAAGTTGCTAAAATCTAATATCACTATGATCTTCGTATCCGCACCATTACCCGTACCAGTAGGAATGTGCAAACCTTTTCTATTAAGTTACAGTAAACGTACTTACGGCTTTTAAGGAACCCGGGGGTTCATTGCCGCCCTTACGTAAGCCTTCCATCGGTCCCTATCCTGAGCAATCATCCTCTCAGCCCCAAATACTTTCCTAAGCACCTTATTCTCGAACACCCTTAACCTCTGTTTCTCTCTCAAAGTGAGAGTCTAAATTTCACAACCATTTAGAACAACCGGTAATATAACTGTTTCATAAATTCTAACTTTCAGATTTTTTGACAGCAGACTGGATAATAAAAGCTTCTCAACCGAATAATAACAGGCATTTCCCATATTTATTCTGCGTTTAATTTCCTTCCGAGTGTTATTTATATTTGTCACTGTTGCTCCAAGATTTTTTCATCTTATCAAAGGATAAATTTCCAAATGTTAGTCTATAGCCTATTTACATTTCGTACAATATTCTGGTCACGAGACATAATCATGTACTTTGTCTTTTCGGGATTTACTTCCAAATTTATCTCATTACCAGGCTTCGGTCCTGGGCACAGAAACGCATGAAGTTTAGAACGCACAGACGATTGTGTTGTGTTGGTCGAGTGGACTGGGAGATGGAACATGTCGTTACTTCGTATCTCAACATGTAAATACTCCGTCATAGTACGGCACAAAATATATTTCACCCTGTATAGATGCAGTATATACAGTACATTCCTAGTGTAGATAATAAATTTTTATATCATTAAAGTATTAACGTGAGTTGTAACCTTCAATCAGGTGTCCCTACGCCGAAGCCAAGTAGCAATACACACAACGGTAATGCACATTACGGACATACTTGTGCTGTTGCAGTCACCCCACACGGGTCATGACGTCATTTATACTTCGTGTACTCTAAACCTCATACTAGTTACTCTGTGTCCCTAGGCACAAGCCTGCTCATTACTTCCTTCAAGTAAAATTCCCGTGTTTTCCCTCTCTGTGGATTTTCCCCTAACATATTCACGTCATCCGCATAGACAAGCAGCTGATGTAACCCGTTCAATTCCAAACCCTCTCTGTTATCCTGGATTTTCCTAATAGCATACTCTAGAGCAAAGTTAAGAAGTAAAGGTGACAGTGCATCTCCTTGCTTTAGCCCACAGTGAATTGGAAATGCATCTGACAGAAACTGACCTATACGTAACCCGTTCAATTCAAAATCCTCTCTGTTCTCCTGGACTTTCTAGAGAAAAATTAAAAAGTAAACAGAAATAAAAATAAGATTTTTCCTCGTCCAAACGCGAACCGTATCGAAATCGGCGTTCTAGGAAGGAATTTACTCGGCTGTCGAATTTAGATGTTACAGTTGTAAATATTAGAAGTGTAAAAAAATAGACACTTAGTGTTTCACAGAATATAGTCACAGGTTAATGCGTGCAGCAGAGGTGAAAGATGTATTTCATCTTGTGTGGCAAATAGTGTCCCTCATAAAAACAGGGGCATCAATAACCAAAACGTCATGCTCAGTAATGGAACGTTAAGATGCAGAGTGTAATAACATGGTGTGGTAATGGGGTGGAGGGGCATGGCAGTCAGTCCCCACCCCCCTTCTCGTAAACTTAACGCCGGAATGGTAATAAAAATTTTGAACTACCGCCATCCGACCCACATCAATTGTACAAGGTAACGCGACGAGTACCCATTAGCTGTAATCTTCTACTGAACATTGCTTTCATGCCAGCTACCATATTTGAAATAGATATGTAAACACACTATTATTCCTGCGAAGAAGCAAAACATAATATCCTGATATTAAATTATCTCCTGTAGTCTCTAAAGAGCTCCATAACGCGTCTAACGAGGATAGCGATGCCGTATGCCATTCTAAAGTACACACAGATTTCTAACGCTTTCACACCGTCACACTGGATAATTTATTACACAGACATTAAAAATGCTTCGTAAATCACACGCCAATCTATTTTATGATTATTGCTTTATGTTAACCACGATCGTTTTCTAACATAGTCTTCTTTTTCTTCAAATTGAAGGGATAGGACATTTGCCTGTTCAAATTTAAAACAAAATATTTCGATTTGAAACGTTTCTATTCCAGGTACAAGAGTAAAAAAAATTTCAACGTTTTGACATTAAAAAAGTTTACTCTGATGTCACTTGTGGTATAGTCGGTACAATGTATTGTTATTGTTGATTAGCTGAAGAGAATAAAGCTACAAAAACTTACTGACCATTTCATGTAATAGTTGTGTTTGTGCATTAAATTATTTTAAAATAGTGTATACCCTTCAAGAGAGAACATAAATCATCCTTATTGATTAAATTTAGGAAATTACACAAAATAAACTGTGTTTTCAATCTACAGTCAACTGATAATAACACAAATACAGGTTGCCAGGCGACGATAGAAAACAAAAGATGCGAAAACAAATTAATGAGGTGTATAAACAATTGAATGCTGTTTCATATTTAAGTATAAAAATATAGGGGTGCTATTTGAAATTTCAAAGTGGGGTGGGGGTGAAATCTAAAATGCAATTAAGCCTGGCTTCAGACTTCCCCCTCAATCTCTAAATTGACGTGTCTATTGTTTAAACAGAATTAAATTTAAATATTCAGTTATTTAGACTGGAAAGTTTTGAAATGAAATCTCTGTATGTACGGACACATGTAACCAACTAGCTATCTCAACTTAATTATAAGTCTTTCCATACTGCATATAGACTGAATTGAATTACATAAATTATAAATTATTACTTTTTGTTATAGCTTTTTTCTCAATTTAAATAAGCATGTACTAGTCGTTAAAACAACTGAAGAATATCGCTGGAGAATCTTTTAAGTATATTGTAAATATTCATAATTTAAATACGTTGTAACTACTGTATTGATTAAGGCTGATTGAGTGAAAGAGATGGCCTTACGGCCTTAACTCTGCCAGCGAAAATAAAACATTTTATTCTATGTACATGTATGTATATATTTTATTTATCTATTTATTTTATTTTGTTTATTTATATAACTTTTCGTTCTGCAGTACAATATTACATTAATAGTTCGAATCAAATCTCTGAACATTTAAAGGACAAAACTAAAATTATTTCAATCGATTCATATCGTAAAACATTGCTCTCTTAAATTGACTGAGCATATTGGGAATTAAATCAATGGATTTCCCAAAACACGCTATGAAATATTTCATGTAGAACAATTTTTATCTTGAAAAGTGCTGAAAACGAGAAAAATTGTATTAAAATTTTATGTTTGAAATATGTCAAAGAATAACCCCCTGAAATTAATGACAATACTTTTCGGTTCAGTCTGTATACATACATTTCACTTAAGGGGACTGGGTAGTGATTAGGGGTTAAAAATCATATTTTTTATTTTGTGTTTCAAACAAGAGTAATAAACCTGCTCTTTAAAGAAATATAGGGAGGGTATCTTTGCAGATAAGCCTTCAAATCACGTCTTTAAATTTGGCGGCGCATGTAACTCATAGGCTATATTTTAATGAAGTTTTCCGTAAGTTGATACTTTTCAAACCTACGAGTAAGTGCATTTTTCTCTGAAACTACTGAATCTATTTACGTGAAATTTTTTCACTGTTTTTTATAGTCTATGTTGCACAAAGTAGACCTACGGCTTTATGAATACTATACACTTAACATTAGGAAAAAATATATATTCATTAAAAAAACAGCAAACAATTGTTAATCAAAGTTTAACCTTTTTTTTTCTGTTTCACTAAGGATGAAATATTTAAATAAATTTTGCTTTAGAATTTACCATACACATTTCTTGATATCTTAAAAAATACAAGGTATATGAGTAAATATTGTAGCAAGTAATGTGCACCTAAAGCATGAGGTACTTTTATCAAAGTGAGAGAACAGGTTATCAGTTAGGTCCTTTCTTTTGCACTTGGATAAGAAACTAATTAGTTGTCTTTTATACCACAGAATTCACAATGATTCATTGTATAACTATGGAAATTTTTATTCCATTCTGAACACTAAAAGCCTAGATATATTAAACTAAATTTTGTACTAAAATTCCTTAATCGCACAGGCATCACTACCCACTCTCCTTAAAATTAACTCAGTTTACAAAAGCACTTAACATTTTTAACACGGAACGAAATAACCTGCTCTCTTTTCTTTACGCTTTCGTGATCACAAAAACATAAATTCAAGACTTACCCAAGGGTTGCGGAAGAATGCAGGCTGGAACTTCCCCATAACTAAAGTCGGACTTGGTTATGACTTAGAAAGAAATAAAGAGGAATTGTAAGTCGAAGGGGTAGAACGATCTGTCATTTTCAGGGCCACAAACTGCTTTCAGAGTCGATTGTCGTAAGAGGCGGTGTATGATAATGGGACTGCCTAATTTGACAACAAGCTTTGTCTAACTTAATAACAGCAAATGAGTTTAATTGGACTCTTATCTCACACTTGGAAAGTTCTACTAACCTTGCGTAATTTATAGGTTCGCTGGCACTTCTTTAAGGGTATATGTGCGTGAACGCCCACAAATATTATCAGAAAATGCAGGCTTTAAATTTCTAAAATTTTATAAGGAAATGAACTCACAATTGGACAAAAATTACAAGGTACCACAACAAGACTTATTAGAAGTTAAATATCTGATAAAAGTATAAAATGATTACTAATAATATTTTTTAGAATTCACTTCTTACTTTAAATTAAATTTTCCAACATTTGACATTTTTCATACATGTTATTTCATAACTCCATAACCATTTCAGATAGAATTCTGAAATTTTGTACACTGATTTAACATGCATTTATGCAAAAGACATACTACAATAATGCCTATATCTTTGAAAATAGAAAAATTAGGTCACTAAACATTGTGTAAATTTTAATATATTTTATATAGGACAAATAAAAAAAATAATTGTATTAAAATAAACAACTCTACATGTCTGAGAGTAGTCCACTTATCAGAAATAAGTGTTTATTACATGCAGGAAAAATATTAAAGATGTCAGAGAGATCATAACAATGTTATGGTTACCAAATGAAGTAACTGCAGAATTGTTTGATAAAACTGGTTTGAACAATATTATTAATAACTTTTTCTTGTGGTACCTTGTAATTTTTGTCCAATTGTGAGTGCATTTTCTTATAATATTTTAGACATATATACATCTTGATTACACAACTTTTAACACTGCATCACTTCGGAATATGTATGATAAGAACTTTCTTGTGTTAAATTTTAACGTACCTTGTTAACATGTTTAGACCTATTTTCGGTCATCTTCGGAACTGGTCGTTGTTGGTTAAAGTTTAACACAAGAAAGTTCATATTCCGAAACAGTTTAGAAATTTAGAGCCTGCATTTTCTGATAATATTTGTGGTAGTTAACTTACATATACCCTTAAACAACGGATGATCTTTCGGTGTTTCGTTTATCATTATGAAAAATTATTTTATTTCTTTTTCTTGTACCAACAAGACTTACTGGCCCGTACCATCCTCTGTATGGACAATTCCATCCAGCAAGTTATTGGTCGTCCAGGTTCTCTGCATCCTCTACAATTATATTTTATTACCTGTTTTGGCAATCTATCATCTTACATTCTACATATGTGGTGATAAGTGATAACTTGCCAGTTTCTTTCATATTCGCCTATTTTATCAATATATATAGGCCTATAACTGATCTCTTATTACAGTGTTTCTGACCCGATCTCTGATGGCATATCTGCTGATGACCTTACAGATACACAGAAGTGAAATTTGGATTTTGTTAAGCGTTTGAGCTAGATCTTTGAACAATTGTTGGCCTACAAACATCATTCTGTGCATAAAATGACTCCCTGTAAAAAATTTCATCTCATTTGCTCCAAAATTATATCAATTATTAAAATTTTTGTAAATTGAAATTATATTTTGAAAAATCACTATTGCTCCTACAAATTTAAAATTTTTTACCTTACATTTGCTCCACACATCTTTCAAAATCCCCGAAATATAACTTTCTATTAACTTTTTTCAAATTATTCTTCAAGATCTAAAAGAATATTTTATATAATTAAAAATACATGTAAAAATAGTGACGCCTAACAGAATAAACTATTTCACTGAAAATCTTGAAGTTCAAGCAAAATTCTAATAGCAAGTTTTGTTAAACACACATTTAAAAAGAACTAATAGTAAGCAAATCATGAACATAGTAGAAAAGATGGAGAAGGAGTAGTAAATTTAGTAAAGTATTATATAAGAAAAATGCAAATGGAGAAAGTTGAGTTTAAAGTTTAAAGGGCCACCTAGAGTAACTAAATGCTTGCCGAAATAACTGATTGAAGAGGCCTATTTTCACGAAAGTTTCGGAGAATTTCTCTGCAGGATGTACAGATTTTGTTTTTAAAAACGAAGAATGGAATTTCTTCAAAAAAACTGACTAAATTTCACCTCATTCTGTCCTTAAATGTAACATTTTCCAGCTTTCAATTCACATGTCCATTTTTCGTAGAGTCCAGTTTTTACTACTATCATAATTATGTTAAAACTGACACTGCCATTACCTTACAAAACTTTAATATTTCATCAGTCCTTGTTTTTTTCTTCAGTGATCTTATAGTTCCACACATACTGTATTTGGAATCTGTTTATTTTTATATCTATAGTATATCTGGGTCTTGCATGGATGAAATAATAATAATAATAATAATAATAATAATAATAATAATAATAATAATAATAATAATAATAATAATAATAATCATCATCATCATAATAATCATCATCATCATCATCGTCATCATCCCACAAAGTATTAGGAAAAAACACAGAAATTTTACTTGAAGCAAGTAAGAACATAGGTTTGGACGTAAATCCAGAAAAAGCAAAGTATATTATTACTGCGCCCGAGCACGAGCTTCTGCTATTTCGGGCTGCAATGCCTAATGTAGCTCAAGTGTAAAGTATTAAATAAATAAATAAATAAATAAATAAATAAATAAATAAATAAAAAATGTCTCGTGACCAGAACATAGTAGGAAATGGAAATATAAAAACTGAAATGTTATCCTTTGAAGAGGTGAAAAAATTCAAATATCTTGCAGCAACAATAACAAAATGACACTCGATAGGAAATTAAACGCAGAATAAATATGAGAAATGCTTACTATTAGTCGGTTGAGAATCTTTTGTCATCTAGTCTGCTTTCAAAAAACCTAAAGTTACAATTTATAAAACAGTTATAATACCGGTTGTTCTCTATGGTTCTGAAACTTGGACCCTTACTTTGAGAGAGGAATAAAGGTTAAGGGTGTTCGAGAATAAGGTGTGTAGGAAGATATTTGGGCCTAAGGGGGATGAAGTTGCAGAATAATGAATAATGTTACACAATACAGAACTGCACGCATTATATTCTTCACCTAACATAATTAGAAACATTAAATCCAGATGTTTGAGATGGGAAGTGCATGTAGCACGTATGAGTGATTCCAGAAATGCTTATGGAGCGTTAGTTGGGAGACCTGAGGGAAAAACATCTTTGGAGAGGCCGAGACGTAAATGAGAGGATAATGTTGAAATGGATTTAAGGGAGTTGGAGTATGATGGTAGGGACTGGATTAATCTTGCTCAGGATAGAGACCGATGGCGGGCTTATTTGAGGGCGGCAATGAACCTCCAGGTTCTCTAAAAACCATCTGTAAGTAATCATCATCACCATCATCGTAGTCGTCGACGTGAATACAAAATTATTGTACGTTCGCTCGAAGAAAAACCAGAGGAAGGGCTGCAATAAGTCAGTAAGCTACCGAAGCAATGGTGGTCGTTGCACAACTCGACACGCGACTAAGGAAGCAGCATTGAAACATCTACTAGAGTACATCATTTTAACGTCCCACTTACTATGTTTATTTTCACTAATAACATTTGTCATTCTTGTTAGACTATTATTATTATTATTATTATTATTATTAGTATTAGTAGTAGTAGTAGTAGCAGTAGCAGCAGCAGCAGCATCAGCAGCAGTATCGTTACTGTCATTATTCGTATTATTATTATTATTATTATTAGTAGTAGTAGTAGTAGTAGTAGTAGTAGTAGTAGCAGTAGCAGCAGTACCAGTACCAGCAGCAGCAGTAGCAGTAGCGTTACTGTCATTATTCGTATTATTATTATTATTATTATTATTATTATTAGTAGTAGTAGTAGTAGTAGTAGTAGTAGTAGTAGTAGTAGTAGCAGTAGCAGTAGCAGCAGTAGCAGTAGCAGTAGCAGTATCGTTACTGTCATTATTCGTATTATTATTATTATTATTATTATTATTATTATTAGTGGTAGTAGTAGTAGTAGTAGTAGTAGTAGTAGTAGTAGTAGTAGTAGCAGTAGCAGCAGCAGCAGTATCGTTACTGTCATTATTCGTATTATTATTATTATTATTATTATTATTATTATTATTATTATTATTATTATTAACCAGTCAGTGAACGGATCATGAAAAGTTACGTAACTGCACGGTTGGGTCACTCAGACCCATTTTATAAATATGATGTTTGATTCATATAATAATATTTTTATTCTCCTATGCAGTTGATCTCATAAAATTTGTAACTTTCACAAATTTCAGAATGGTATAACCTATAACAATTGAGTCATATATATTATCAATACAGCAATTCGCCATTTGTACCTTGTGTCTCTTCTTGCATTGCACTAAAAAGATGTCCAATGTAAGGATTATAAGGTTGTTGTAACATTCATAAATGGTGCGCCGTATTATAACACGTTCTTGAATTCGTAACTGTTTGTAATGCAGTCTGAGTTTTTTTTTTTTTTTTTTTTTTGGAAGTGTTATACTCTGTTATATTGATATAAATTATTTTCCTAACTAATGATCTTGAAACTCCCTTAGTGCGAACAGTTTTAGCATGGGTGAATCACACATTTTTTGTCTACTCCTTCACTAAAAAATATGTACATATTTTTTTATAATAGCCTATGTGCAGCTTTTGTCTCTCCAATGAATCTCTTTCAAGAAGAGAAGTACGAACATTACAATTATTGTCGTCATGACTTTGTTGTTCACTCTCTTCAACAGATTCCCATGGTCGCCACATATTTCACCAATTTTAATGTACAGACCGATTATTTAGTCCTGACAGCTCAGCGACGCGAAAGAGGGGAAGTAATAGGAGGAGTGGGAATAGTTCCGGAATAGAGGTAAGGGCGAGAGGTCGGTAAAGGAATGCAGTACAGTTTAATTGTACTGGGAACATACTACTCTACCGCACGCATGACATCCGATCGCTCCGAAGGCAAGCGAGTGAATAACCCAAACACCCCTTGGTGTAACTAAATGGACTCGCCTGATCCAGACGCACCTTTCCGGCGACTGTCACGACTACAGATAACGCAAACTAGATGCAATCCGAGTCGTTACAAAACTGGCAACCATGTGGTGTTTACCTCTGTACTGAAGGAAGAAAACAGATGTATCATGGATGAATATATAATAGGATGCGAAACTTACTGAGTTTCCCGTAACACATACTAGAGGCGCTGTTGTAGAAATTGCTACTGCTGCCACCTGTTGGGAAGAGGGGCGTTATTACATCTAGCAGCGCACCAAGTAGCGTAAAGAGTAACTAATTACTCTATCCATTTAGCAGCGCACCTGGTGACGAAAATGTTAAACTGTGCAGAAAGTATTGCCTCCCATCCTCATCGATATTCAAAACTAACCCAATTTAAAATAAAACATTTACATTTTTATTCCTCACAGCACCTTCTACTGAAAATTCTTACCGCAGCCACCAGGAAGATAAAAGAGACACTATCCAATTAAAATATAACCAGACAGAGACAAAAAAGTAAAGCAAAGGGTTAGATAATTGGGATTGTATTCTTTGGATATTTATTGTACAGCGCAATGGAAAAATCTGCAAGAACTACTTAGATAGTTCAATTTATTATATTACTATTACTTTACAATACATTCAACAACACTATTTTTACAACGTCCATAAACATCACTGTTTATACACACGTAGTATCACTTTATATTCACTTATTAGCAAGTTTCTGTCTGCCATCTTGTCTCTTCGAGCAAATCGAGCAATATCTCGAACGGATAAATAGAGAACTCTGGGTAATGTACCCAACACGTAGTTCTAATGTTCACCACCTACGACGTTGGGCGCTGATCATCTTATTTCAGCCCCCGCCGCCAGATGGTACTGACCGCAGTTTCGCATCCTACTATATATTTAACCATAGCAGTATCTTGTGTGGGAGGCCGAGACGTAGATGGGAAGATAATATCAAAATGGATTTGAGGGAGGTGGGATATGATGGTAGAGACTGGATTAATCTTGCTCAGGATAGGGATCAATGGCCGGCTTATGTGAGGGCGGCAATGAACCTCCGGATTCCTTAAAAGCCAATAAGTAAGTAAGTAAGTAAGTACCTTGTGTGACCTTGCGCGTCACTCTGCCTTCAGTCCCCACCCCCTGGTTTTTCTCCGAGCGAACGTACAATATAATAAGTAAAAGATAAAGAATATTGTAAAAAAATCAACTTAGAACAATTAAAATAACGAATACGTGTACCGGCATTTCTCTGTAATCTAGAAATTAATCTATGTTTCGCAGCACCACAACACTTTCTCTTCAGACATACAGTGGTAAGAAAGTAAAACAAATAAAAGAGTCAGGTGTTACATAGTGCGTGTTTATGGACATTCCTTACACATACCTCCAGTACCTTGACTGGCAGCTCACTCTTGGAAATTATAATTCCATGCCGAAAGAGTAGGGGTAACTTTTGGGCGCTGATCATCTTATTTCAGCCCCCCGCCGCCAGATGGTGCTGACCGCAGTTTCGTATCCTATTATATATTTATCCATGGCAGTATCTTGTGTCACCTTGGGCGTCACTCTGCCTTTTCAGTCCCCACCCCCTAGTTTTTCTCCGAGCGAACGTACAATAAGTAAAAGATAAATAATGTTGTAAAAAAATCAACTTAGAACAATTAAAATAACGAATACGTGTATCGGCATTTCTCTGTAATCTAGAAATTAATCGATCTTTCGCAGCACCACAACACTTTCTCTTCAGACATAATAAGAAAGTAAAAAAAATAAAAGAGGTGTTACATAGTGCGAGTTTATGGACATCCCTTACACATACCTTAAGTATACCTTGACTGGCAGCTCACTCTCGGAAATTATAATTCCTTGCCGAGAGAGTAGGGGTAACTTTTGTTCCTGTAATTAGACCACTCATAGAGACACAGTGACGGAAAAGGCAAGGGACATAGAGAATAGAGTGATTGTCTCTTATCCTTGTGTGTCTCAAGAGAAACTTTCGTTCTTGTCACTTTTGAATATACAGGTCGAACAATAAAAGTAATGAGTACCTAGAACCAAAAATGGGCGTACTAAGAGATCTTAAGCACTTTGGCAAACTGTACGACGAAGAAAATATACACCCCGGAGGCTACGTTCTTTGTATCCGAGTGTACCGGGCAAATTCGCCATGCAGTATGTACCTAGCTTTTTATAGGTCATGCAAACAAAATAGAGCCGTGTCTAAAGTCACGAAAAACAGTTTTAAATAAAAGAGCTTCGGACATGTATTTATACTATGCATAAAAGAAATCTAGACGGAACGAGTTCTCTGGCTTAGCGTTTGACAAAATGGACGTGTAATAGCAGCATGTGTAATTTTCTACCGAATAAACTCGTTACTGTTCTAAATTGCTACACGAGATTTATTTTCCTTTCTTATAACATTTTTTTTTAGGTTAGTGCAGTAAGCTAAAATCGTATTATTTTTTTTTTAGGTCTGGGTCGATGTTCTTTTGGAAAATAAACGATTCGGCGATTGTTCAAAGGTAATGAGTATATTCATGCGAAAGATTTAATAAAAGAAAAGGCATAGTCATCATATTTGTGTTGAAATACAGTTAATGTAATCATCAACTTTATTGTGTATGATATACACTTAGTCGTTAGCCAATTTTAAGAAAACATTCGTTGCCCAGAGCAAATAATTTTGTACGTTTCTTTGCTGAAAGATGTTTATATAACTGGATGTACCGATCATGTTAATTGTAATGGTAATTCCAAACTTCAAATGTATTCACGTAAATATTCATGATTACATCGGTGATTCAAAGCTTATCCAAATAAAATTTCTTTACATGAAGTTAACGGAAAGTTACTTTTGAGAATGAAAATGGGAATGCTCTAAAAGAGAAACACATAGCTGTAGGAAAACTGTATGTTCAAGTAATCTATATTCAAGTCTCTTTGGTAGTGATATTCGTAGGATCAGTTGTATGAATAGTTAATCTGAATCGGGCAATCAATTTAACAATCAATATTTTAATTGTACGAGCGCTAATCCAATGTCACTTCGTCTTAATCTAAGATCAAATATAAATAAGTAATTTTTCCCAGTTCAAAATGGTTATAATTAGTTTAGCATGAGCTAAATAATTAATCAAAGTAAAGAAGACTAAATACTGTCCATGTAAGTAAATTGGTAAGTGAAATTTATTTAACTGCATGTAGAGAAACGTCTGTATTAATATTTCACGTATAATTTTTTAATAAATTGTTTTGTGTGTGTTGGGTTGAAAGTTAAATTGTTCACAGATTTAACGTTTCGTTGGGTTTCCGTAACACTTCAGACTTTTCCATTGACTCGGAATTATAGACCTGGAATTACATCTGCAATTATTTGTTTCCAAGCAACTTCATTTTGTTTGGTAGTAAGAGAGAAAAAAAAAAAAAAAATATATATATATATATATATGGTGTCTGACAACAATTTCAATCAACATCCCTTTCATACATTCAATCTTATATACTGGTACATTTCCTCCTCATTTTTGTTCTGCAGTACTGTGTAGTGATTAGAATATATACATGGAGTGTTGAAAATGTTAGTAGTAAAGAGAGTAAATAGTAGTATAGCAATCTCCATTGTATATTCTCTTGTTCGTTTTCTTATTTCCTGTCGTTCATTTGTTTTGTTTACATTTCTACTTCGCATTTCTGTCAGTATGTCTTATCTATATGTTATACATACATACATACATACATACATACATACATACATCTCGAGACAGAATCACAATAGTCCACGGCCTACTGATATACCCAAAGTTCCTACACAAGTGATAAGACCTAGATGCGAGAGCGTGTATAAATAAACTTAAACAATGTATGTATTAGATTTGCTGATGATATGGCGATGTTAGCAGAAGAGGAGATAATACTAAAGGATATGCTACTGGAGCTAAATGACAGCTGTGAGCAGTATGGGATGAAGATAAATGCAAACAAGACGAATACCATGGTCACAGGAAGAAAAATGCAGAAGATAAACTTCAGAATTCTAAATGAGACAGTAGAGCAAGTGGACAGCTTCAGATACTTGGGGTGCACTATAAGCAGCAACAGGAGCAGCAGACAGGAAGTCAAAAGGAAGATAACAATGGCCAAGGAATCTTTTAATAGAAGAAGAAGCATCTTCTGCGAGCCTCTGGAAAAAGAACTAAGGAATAGACTAGTAAAGTGCTTTGTGTGGAGTGTGGCATTGTATGGGGCAGAAATTTGGACACTACGACGCAGTGAAATAGAAGCATTTGAAATGTGGATATGAAGAACAATGGAACGTGTAAAGTGGACAGACAGAATAAGAAATGAAGATGTGTTGCAAAGAGTGGATGAAGAAAGAATGATGATGAAACTGATCAGAAAGGAGGAAAGGAATTGGTTGGATCACTGGCTGAGAAGAAACTGCCTACTGGAGGAAGCACTGGAAGGAATGGTAAACGGAAGAATAGTTCGGGGCAGAAAAAGATGTCACATGATAGACGACATTAAACGCTATGGATCATATGAGGAAACAAAGAGGAAGGCAGAAAATTGGAAAGATTGGAGAAAGCTGGGTTTGCAGTGAAAGACCTGCCCTTGGGCAGAATACTAAATGAATGAATGAATGAATATATATATTAGTTATTATGATTAAGACGATGAGGAGTTTTCCTTTCATTTCACTTCAGTGAAGTAAATAACTAACGTCATTCTACAGCCAGTTTTCCTTAAACCTGTGGCCGCGACTGTTTCGTGTCCAAACTTCGTTATCTAGGGCCATATTCATAGACATTCTTAGCGCGGGCTTCCGGTGGCTGATCAGCGAACTAATTTTTTTCGTATTCATAAACCAGTGTTAACGACATGACATGATATTAATCCTGTACAAGTAATCAGTCGATAGCCGGGGCTAGTTTAACACCCTCGTAGTGCGGGCTAGCGAAATGTCTATGCATAGCACACTTAGTGATCACTTATCTTACATTAGCCTAAACAAAGTTTTCATAATCTAAGATAAGTGTTTTATTTAAAGAGAGACAGAACTCGTTTTTTTATTCTTTTTTTTTAGTTTTGTTATTTAACGCCGCTATATCAACTACGAGGTTATTTAGCGTCAATGAGATTGGTGATAGTGAGCTGGAATTGGCGAGACGAGACCGAGGATTCGCCATAGATTACCAGGCATTCACCTTACAGTTGGGGAAAACCTCGGAAAAAAACCCAACCAGGTAATCAGCCCAAGCAGGGATCGAACCCCCGTCCTAGCGCAACTTCAGACCGGCAGGCAAGCGCTTTAACCGACTGAGCCACGCCGATCTCCGATCAAACGTTAGCGCCATATTTTAGCAATGTTATGAAACCGGGCCTTAATGACTATTATTCTCATGATTTTGATATTTCTTACATTTTAGACTTCCTTTCAGATTTCCAATAGTGCGGTCCTGTTGCCAGTAATTCATTGCAACATTTCCTCTTCAATACCCAAGTTTTACGGCATGTAGTCTTATGCTCTAAATCTAAAGGATAATTCTCTTAGCAAATGAAGACACACGTTACTATTTGACGGGAGTCCGTCATTGCGCGCACAATAATAATTCCAGTCTATTTATTGCCTATGTGTACAAACATAAGCAGCAGAACTGGGTCTGATCGCCAGCGTTGCGCGTCCGTAGTCGCTTGCGTGAGAAATTAGTCTCAACTAATGTGTGTGGCAATTTATCAACCCGTTTATGACAAGTTTCGTCTCGCCATTGCCGTCGCTTTGTGAAATCGCAGGTGCCCGTGTAACGTGCTTGTTTACAACCCCAAATACTTCTGTCCTTGTTTTCTTGTTGTAACAGGAAACACTTTTACAACACCTAAATTTTGTGATTCGTGTCCAAATATCGAATACAGTGATACGCAAGGAAAGAAGTGGTCACTAGCCTGTTTACAGGTTACGTAAGGGACATTATTTCATACTCATACTCACAAATAGCAGAGACGAGGAGATTTCTATTAAGAGACGTGCAAAGGCTCCTAAAATAACCCGGACCAAATTTTTACTGAATCTGTGTACTATACGCAATCCTTCAGGTTTTTATACACACTTAGTAGTCACCGGCGTAGGTCAAGAGATAGGCGACTTTGCCTGCTCACACGAGACTGCGCTCGGGCGTGGGTCCGTATTCCTTTTCATCGTAATCATAACATTCGTATTCATAGCTGCCATATTCGTAGCAATAGTACTCTAGCAATCCTAATCGTTGCAGTCATAAACACTGCGACCATATTGGTAGCAATCGTGGTCGTAGCATCCGTTTTTGTAGCAGTCGTATTCACAACAATCGTATTCGTAGCAGTCTTGTTCACAGCAATCGTATTCATAACAACCGTATTCGTAGCAGTCGTGGTCGTAGCATCCATTTTTGTAGTAGTCGTGTTAGCAACAATCGTATTCGTAGCAATCGTGTCGGCAGAAATCGTATTCATAACAACCGTAGTTGTAGCAGTCGTCTTCGTAGCAACCGTGGTCGTAATATCCAGTTTTGTAGTAGTATTAGCAACAATCTTATTCGTAGCAATTGTATTCATAACAATCGTATTCGTAGCAATCGTATTCATAACAATCGTATTCATAGCAGTCATGTCCGCAGCAATCATATTCGCAAAATCATATTCTTTGCAGTCGTGTACGCAGCAATCGTATTCGCAACAATTGTATTCGTAGCAGTAGTGTTCGCAACAATTGTATTCGTAGCAATAGTGTTCGCAGCAATCGTATTCGCAACAATTGTATTCGTAGCAGTAGTGTTCGCAACAATTGTATTCGTAGCAATAGTGTTCGCAGCAATCGTATTCGCAACAATTGTATTCGTAGCAGTAGTGTTCGCAACAATTGTATTCGTAGCAATAGTGTTCGCAGCAATCGTATTCGTAGCAATCGTATTCGCAACAATCATATTCGTAGCAGTTTTGTTCGCAGCAATCGTATTCGCAACAATCGTATTCGTAGCAGTCGTGTTCGCAGCAATCGTATTCGTAGCAGTCGTGTTCGAAGCAATCGTAGTCACAGCAATCGTATTCGCAGAAATCATATTCGTAGCAGTCTTGTTCGCAGGAATCTTATTCGTAGCAGTCGTGTTCGAAGCAATCGTACTCACAACAATAGTATTCGCAGCAATCATATTCGTAGCAGTCTTGTTCGCAGGAATCTTATTCGTAGCAGTCGTGTTCGAAGCAATCGTACTCACAACAATAGTATTCGCAGCAATCATATTCGTAGCAGTCTTGTTCGCAGGAATCTTATTCGTAGCAGTCGTGTTCGAAGCAATCGTACTCACAACAATAGTATTCGCAGCAATCATATTCGTAGCAGTCTTGTTCGCAGGAATCTTATTCGTAGCAGTCGTGTTCGAAGCAATCGTACTCACAACAATAGTATTCGCAGCAATCATATTCGTAACAGTGTTGTTCGCAGGAATCGTATTCATAGCAATCGTGTTCACAGCAATCGTATTCATAGCAATCATATTCGTAGCAGTCTTGTTCGCAGGAATCGTATTCGTAGCAATCGTGTTCGAAGCAATCGTACTCGCAGCAATCGTATTCTCAGCAATCATATTCGTAGCAGTCTTGTTCGCAGGAATCGTATTCGTAGCAGTCGTGTTCGAAGCAATCGCATTCGCTGCAATCGTATTCGCAGCAATCGTATTCGCAACAATCATATTCGTAGCAGTCTTGTTCGCAGGAATCGAATTCGCAGCAATCGTGTTCGCAACAATCATATTCGTAGCAGTCGTATTCGCAGCAATCGTATTCGTAACAATCGTATTCGCAACAATCGTATTCGTAGCAATCGTATTCTTAACAACGGGTATTCGCAGCAAACATATATGTACCGTAACAATCGTATTCGTAGCAGTCGTGTTCGCAGCAATCGTATTCGTAACAATCGTATTCGCAGCAATCGTATTCTTAACAACCGTTTTTGCAGCAAACTTATCTATAACAATCGTATTCGTAGCAGTCGTGTTCGCAGCAATCGTATTCGCAGGAATCGTATTCTTAACAATCGTATTCGCAGCAAACATATATGTAACAATCGTATTCGTAGCAGTCGTGTTCGCAGCAATCGTATTCGTAACAATCTTATTCGCAGGAATCGTATTCTTAACAACCGTATTCGTAGCAAACGTATCTGTAACTATCGTATTCGCAGCAATTGTATTCTTTACAACCGTATTCGTAGCAAACTTATCTGTAACAATCGTATTCGTAGCAGTCGTGTTTGCAGGAAGCATAATTTTTTTTTTTTTTTTCATTTTTGTATTCTTATTTATTTATTTAAATTTAAATATACAGAATAAAGAATATAATTACAAACAAACAAGAGAAATAGAAATAAAATAATACAAACAAGATAAAGAAGGAGATACAGTAGTATTAACAAAATTTGAGACCGAATGAGCAGCGCTCGTGTTCGGTCGCAGTTCAGATATAATTATTCTTAACAATCGTATTTACATAGCAGCCATATTCGGAGCACGCGATGTAATCGTGTTCATAGCAGTCGCAATAGTAACAGTAAGTAGTACCCAGACAATTACAATATTAGTATATATTAATATTAGCAACAGTAGGCCTACAAAGATGAAAAAAATTCCCGACTCTTAATGGAAGGTCCATCAATCCCCTACAAGTACCGGTTTAAAACTTCAAAGTTGTTGCTAAAACATGTACATAGACAGACAGGCACTTAGACCTCATTATACTGGTCATTAGGAAATGACCGCTGTCGAGAATCATTACCAGGGCCCCAGGGTTGAGAACTCTTGCAACACGCCACAACTCTCGTCCCATTCACTTTCGTCTGCTGTCAAGGAACACTCGGAAATGTCCCTCGCTATCCGCCTTGGAAACGAACGGCCTTTCTGAACCCTGTTGATTTACTATGGGCAATCATTTCGCAGTGGATTGCAGGTGATGTTTTATCATATTCGGTGAACCGTGAACTACTATTCTTATAGGTATTCCGAGCCTTTCATGTAAAGATTCCGATAGAACCAAGAGTTTATCTCCAGTTTTAATAAATTACGATGTGGCGCGGCATGAGTGTGTATAAGGCGGTACGGCAGTTGTTTACGGTATGTTCAGGTCTCGCTTAGCCACACTACTCTTGCATCGCAATGTTTTATCACCTGTTACTTTAATTAAAGTTTCACTTCGTGTTTAACTTTAATGCTAGGAAAGTAATTGCATATATGATACTTGATACCCATTACATTTCACACTTATGTCATATCTTCTTTTGCATTACACATACCAATCTTCAGAACCTCGGTTACTAAACTACGTCTTTCTGAACTTTTAGTTGATGAAGTGTAAATCTTTGCAACTGAGAAGCCTAATCATAATTAGTAGTAGTAACAGCAGTAGCAGTAGCAACACCAGTAGCAGTAGTAGTAGCAGCAGCAGTAGCACATTTAAAGGCGCTTCTAACTAAAGAGGTTATTCAGTATCTATATTCAACATGCGCAAGAAATGGCAGATGAATTTTTCCTGGAGTCCTGTATCAGAGATTTGTAGCTACGTCCCCTAAACCTGTGACTGGGACTTCTTTATTTCCGTCCCGCAGGAAGCCATGCTATGGATATTACCGCTCTTCAAACAAAACTCCTCGACTGGGTTTCAACCCAGAACCTTGGACTTAGTAAAGTGAAATTTGTAACAAACGAAAAAGGTGTTAGAACAGGTCATGCGATTTGTTTCCATGTTCTTTGATATCGCAAGAGACATTCAAACAAGACTACAATAGCTGGTGTTTACGAATTTATCACAGACGACAGTGGTCATTAAATTTTAACTTTTACACGTTGACAACCCTCATGTAGCAGCCAGTGTTGCCACGACCTATTCACGAATATCAGGAGAAAACCATCGAAACAAAAAAACAGGAGATTACAGTAGATTAATTAAACATTAATTTTCTCTTCTTATAATATTAATTACAAAACAATGTATACTGTAAGAATGATGATACTGTTTTATTACTATGTAGCACATCCCTAACCAATGAAATGGAACAATTTTGCTAAATATTAATACTGTCATCTTTATTCAGAGTATATAAGTAAGACATGCAATTTTGTTTTTACACAGTAATGTCTCGCTGACAATGTTTCCCATTCAAATATATTAATCAGGAGTTTTTTTTTTTTTTTTTTTTTTTGTATATTAAACTATTTTCGATAGAACGAGATTTATTTTAAAGATGATATTAAAGACAGTACTCCGTTAGCTGCGATTATAACAGACGAAAAATTATTCCTTTTCCTGTTTTTGCATAACTACCCTTTAAACTGTTCACAATTTTCCTACTCTGATTTATAATTCTGGGAAGGAGTATTTACTTTTTTCTTTCTTGCTGGGACTTTTCACTCTTTTTGAAAGATCACTGTGCACGATATGTAACACAAAAATGTCATTACCTACACTTTACTCTCTCACTGTTTCACGTGTTCTTGCGTCTTTAAGCATCATTGTGGGGACGCGTTATGAGGAGGGAGACACAACGAGCTAGAAGAATATTCTCACTTCTAGCTCGTTGGGGGACAAATGAAAACATTGTTTGACTTGTGTATAAGATGCAAAAGTAAGACATGGTGACATAATATAATATGTAATAAATTGAAAATCCGAGCATAGAACTAAGTGACTGCAGCATGCCAAAAACGAAGGAGAAATTCGGACTTTTGAAGAAGAAAGAAGTAGAGAGCAATAGATTCAATGGAAAAACAGGAAATCTCCTGCTTAATCAGTAGGTATGGCAACACTGTTAGCAGCCAATGTATACCTGTATACGCTTTGATTTGCGATAGGCTCATGTTAGTAGATTTAGTGGCATGTAAAAGAACTCCTGCGGAACAAAATTTCGGCAAACCGGCGACGCTGATATAACCTCGGCATTTGCGAGCGTCCTTAAATTAATCATAATTTAAATTTTTCATTCATTCATTGTGAGAGCCCCTAAAAGATGGACTCCATAACTTTGCTGGAAAAGGCTAACTGTCTAATCTCTGTAAGTCATGAGATAATAATTATTTTTATAGAGTTAATAATTGGTAGTCCAGTTAATATTTTACAGTTTTTAAGTTCCAGAATATTACCCCATCGAAATATGAAAGTCACAAAAACAAAATAAAAAAAACAGAACAGAGGCAGACAATATTATACAGTAATGGCAAGAAAAAAACCGGACCTACCCTTGTAGCTGATTTCAGAGCTTGTTCACTCCAGAGCACGACTTTCGTGGTTCTAATCCTACCTGGAAAGGAAACTTTTTTTTTGTTCCTTATTCAGATTTATTCCCAATACTTTTCGATTACTGGTAAAATTCATGTTCTGGGAATAATAACTTAATTAAGTAGTAAAATATCTCTGCAATCGTAAAGTATTGGGAATAAATTTGAATAAGGAACAAAAAAAAGTTTCCTTCCCAGACAGGATTCGAACCACGAAAGTTTTAGTTACCAGTCTATCGTGCTCTGGAGTGAACAAGGCTCTCAAATCAGTTACAAGGATGGGTCCGGTTTTTTTTTTGCCACTATTGTACAAGGAATCTCAATTTAAAAAAAAAAGTTGTATTGACAACGGATATCTTTTACCTTTTTCTGAGTTCGAACTCACGTCCGTTAGTTCTACCTGGCAATGAAATGCGATGTAGAAAAACAGCATCTTTCAGTGTCATTTGAAAGACGTACGAATATTCACTTTCTCACCGACTGCAAAACTAACTTAAAACAAATTGACGGCTTGTACGTTAGACACTGAGGTTCGGAATGTTGACGTCACACCTCCATGCTAATCACCCTGGGAGCGAAACGTTCCCACTTAAGTGATTTCCACTGATGGCGGTCGACGAACAGAAGCTTCCTTGCCTCTAATTATAATAAAATTAAGCAGGTTGACTGCAGGGTGTTGTAATCATGTGCACGCTATTCGGACCCGTCTCGTTCATTTCGGATACGCATTATTTTTAAATTGCAATGTAATAAAAACCTTCACGCTACAAGATATTAATTATTTAAGGCAATTAATTCAACACCTTTCAGTGTTTCTTCACATCGTCCTTATTGCGTTTTTTTTGGTATCTTTTCATTAAAAAACGTCACACATATTATTATCTTTATATGTGCTGAACTGATGTATTCTTCTCGCAAACAAAAGATATTATTAATAAGAAAGAAGAATGATAAATTAAAGTTCCATCGTTATCATCATCAGCTTCGATCATTCAGTGCTAGAGTGTGAGTTTATCAATCAACGAACACGTGTTCAGTTCTAGGCAATCATTTAAGGCGTTAGGTACAGCTTACAGCAGTAAAAGTTTGGAAATATTCAACTTTTTTTTCTCCATTACTCTATCTTGTACAATAATGGAAATTAGTATGTGTAAAACACTGTCCTTCTGCTATATGAAAAAAAAAATATCTTTACGATTTAAAAAAAAAATATTTACAGTTTTGTTTTCAAAATTCAGTTCACTGTGCAGTGATGAAGCATTTAACACATAACTCAAAAACTATCCAACATTCTGTGATGAAATATTTTGTGTGTGTATTTATGCATATAATATCTACAATATAATGCAAGATCTCTCCTCTACCTTTGATAGGTTGTCTAATAAAAATGGTCAAATATCAGTAGCCTTACTCCCTTCTACACAAAATAAAAAAATATATATTTATTGAGGAATGTAGTTGAAAGTTGTAAACATGAGTTTCATCAATAAAATAAAAGAGAGAGAACATTAAAAAGTTAACAAGTTTATGAGTTATGAGGGAAAGGCTTCATCACTGCACAGTAAACTGCCACCATTTTGAATTTTGAAAAAAAAGTTCAATTTTCTTTTCAAATCGTAAAAATACTTTTTTCATTTAGCAGAAGGATGGTGTTTTACACATACCAATTTTCATTATTGTACAAGATACAGTAATGGAGGAAAAATGTTGAGTATATCCAAAAATTTTACTGCTGTAAGCTGTACCTAACCACTTAAATAAATAGGCCTACATGTGGTGGACAGGAACGAATAATGAGAAAGTTTTTCCAAGCAATTATTCTAATGGGTTTCTGAATGAAACATATTCAATATAAAAACATATCCCGGAAAGTAGGCTATATTATATTATACATATTTCTGGTCCGCGCTATCACAGAGAAAATATTACAACGCGATAGTAATAATATCGACTATCTCCGTCCATTCTTTCTGTTGTAAGACATCAATAAGAGTTAACTTATGTACCCTACAACTTATAGAGAGTTAAGGTCGACCAGCGGAAAGTTGGCTTCACGTCCATGTGCTTCAGCAGAGGTGGACGATTGTCCAACTGGTACGAGGGTAACGTGTGGTTAGCACGATGACCCTCCAAACTCTTATGGCTTCCTCGAGGAACCGGATTTTGCTGGGTGCGCATCGGGCCCATAAATTTCTTGGGACTCGAACCAGCGCGCATTCCTTCTTAAGATTAAGGATCGATAGAACAGAGAAAAATTCTCTCCGGCACCAGGACTCTAACCCGGATTTTCAGCTCTATGTCCTGACACTTTATCCACTTAGCCACACCGGATTCCAGTTCCAATGCCGGATAGAATCCTCTCAGTTTAAGTTCTACCTCTCAGTTTTCTCTTTGGTGGCCTATCCTCATATACTGTCAGAGAATATGTGACAGTGGCACAATGTTCAACGCACTATGTACAGAGGTGCACTCATTACGGTGACTAAGTGGCCGGGATCCGACGGGATGAGCGCCGTCTTGAACCACTATGTGATAACTTACGTACCGGTATATCATATTATTATGATGTACCGAAGTACATATGATATTTCCATGCAGGAATTCTGCGTTACCATATGATGAAGGATGGATAGAATAGAGAAAAATTCTCTCCAGCACTGGCACTCGAACTCGGGTTTTCAGCTCTACGTGCTGACGCTTTATTCACTAAGCCACACAGGATTCCAGTTCCGGAGAAAATTCTTCTCTGTTCTATCCATCCATCATATGGCAACGCAGACTATCCCTGCACGAAAATGTTATATGTACTTCGGTAAATAATAATAATAATAATAATAATAATAATAATAATAATAATAATCCGTGGCGCTACAGCCCTTTAAGAATCCAGACCGACCAGCCGGATTACTGTTCATAGTTTACTTTTATTTTCTTAACTATTAAGAAACATACATGAAATCATGTATTAGGCCTATACACTCTACATAGGGAAATACAGTGCGATCGAAAAGTCCCTCCGCAGCTCTATTAGTTCTAGTAACCCTAGAATACAATCTTGTAAAAATTTGGCACACCCCCCATTCATTCCGGTTTGACAACCTCACACCCCCAGTCAATCATATGCTTAGCGGCCAGTGCTGCCACTTGAATTCTCTACCAAATACACTTGAATTCTCTGCCTAGTGGATTCTCGGCTACACAAGCACTGCGGAGAGACTTCACGATCACACTGTAGAAGATAAACTTTTGCGTTCTGGAATGCTTACAGACCCAGAAACAAAATTCAAATGGCCCAAATTTTGTTTATGGGTCTGTACAATTACCTTTCTTTAATCCCAAAACTGCGACAACTGGTTTAATATACTATACTTTGTATGAGTTAGGCAAATGAGTTAGGCAAATATAGACCACCTACTGTACAGAATGTCCCATTTATCTTGTGCATCTATTATAACTTTTTTGTTTGGATAGGTATTGGAATTTTTGCTTTTGAAGGTTATGTTAGAACAAGGGGCTAACATGACTGTAGAGATTTGGTGCATGTAACTACATTATGGTACAAGATACACGTGACGTCATCAATTTTTAAAATAGCACTACATACTTTAATCATGTTACATTGACTACACACATTAAGACGAGTTCAAAAATGTATCACAATGTCACTGTCCCAATCAATAACAACAAAAAAATTCAAAATGAATGCCATCAGAATGTGCCGTTTGTTGTGGTGCCCCATTCATCCCGTGCATTAACTTACACAAAATTAAAGACAACTAACGTCCGTACAAGTCGTGTGTTATGTGTTTGCTGTCTTAACATGTAAACAAACCACAACTGTCGACGCCACAATCCACGTACAGTGGCCTGCACATTCTCCGAACCTCTTCTACTTCCTGTGGGGAACTGTAAAGGACAGTGTGTACCAGAACATTCTGACAACACCAGACGACATGCAGCAACGCATTCGACAGGCTTGTGTGTCCATTCAGCCAGCAATATGCCGGGCAGTCATACGGTCTTTCGGGGAACGCCTTCAAATGGGCATTAATGCGAATGGTCACCTTTTGGAACATTTTCTGTGACTCTAAAAGCATAACATTATCACATTGGGAATACATTTTTGTTTGGTTTTGTTGTTGTTATTGATTAGAAAGGTGACATTGTGATACATTTTTGAACTCGTCTTAATGTGTGTAATCAATGTAACATGATTAAAGTATGATTGATGACGTCACGTGTATCTTGTACCATAATGTAGTTACATGCACCAAATCCCCACACTCAAGTTACCCTTCGTTCTGACATAACGCTCTAAAAAAATTCAAATACCTATCCAAACAAAAAAGTTATAATAGTGCACAAGATAAATGGGACATCCAGTATATATACACTGCATAAATAAATATAAATACGTCTGTGTATTACGGTAATCATTTCCAATATTGCTTTTTATATACGAAAATTTGCATTGAAGAGTGATGAAATGTTTTTAATTAGTCGGACCTTATTTCAGTGGTTCACTCAAGCGTAAAAATGAGTTTTGAATTAAGTACTGGTAATTCTTAAAAATAGCCGAGAACGTAGAAACTTCGGCTGAAGTAGAAACAATTATATAGGCTATATAAGAATTAATTTCTCACAAGAAAACTTAAAAAAAATACGAAGGAAATTGTTTCGCGATTCTTGAAGTGGATTGCCAGTATTATTATTATTATTATTATTATTATTATTATTATTATTATTATTATTATTGTCTACCAAGTACACATTAATTTCCACTAAAATTTGGTATAATTTATATTTTACATTCGGAATAATTTTTTAAAGGATACTGGATATGAACAAAATGCGTCCAATGCTGTACATACGGACAGACTGCATGACCAAAGGCATTTTGTCGATACGATATCATAGACATCTACTGAGAATTTTGTATTTCTCCAAAAATCTCTAATCTCTCGACTTAAATCGCAACATAATATGCAAATATTGGCATCAATATACGAGGCAGAGAGAGAAGCAATTATTACCGTGCAGTAAGAGTCGCAGTTTCGCTGACACTAAGCAGCACTGTCAGTCCACATTATAGATACAAGACTCAGGACAAGTTTTCACACTTAGAGGCGGTCCTCTCCGAGGGTGGTCCCCTGGATGCACACCTTCTGCCATAGATTAATGGCCAAAACGTCCTACGAAGCTCACGAACTTAGCGCAGGTCTTCAAAGATATTTTATCTCCTTGCGTCAATTTATTATCTCTCCCCACCTTCTTAGTCCTTTCTCCTTTGTCCGACTCCCCTACCTTCACCACTGTAATACACGGAATTTTTACTGTAGATTTATGCACGTTTGGAACATGCGTGCGAAATTAAGTTGTTAAAAGTAATTATATGCAACACGACAGGTTGCTGAAATTAGCAGTGTGTTACGAACTGAGCTGGAAACGAATAAGATGTCACACCAGAAAACTATGAAAACAATTACTGGATGAAAATTGTTGATAGCCTATATTTTTAAATTCAAGGCTACAAGACATAGTTATATTATTTATTTATTTGTTCATATATTTACTTATTTAATTATTTATTTATATCTGTGTGCTGGTCAATAATAATAATAATAATAATAATAATAATAATAATAATAATAATAATAATAATTATTATTATTATTATTATTATTATTACTACTACTATGTACCGAAGTACATATGATAATTCCGTGCAGATATTCTGCGTCATCATATGATGAAAGATGAGTGGAACAGAGAAAAGTTCTCTCCGGCACCGGGATTTGAACCCGGGTTTTCAGCTCTACGTGCTGATGCTCTATCTGCGTTTTAATAACTGTAACCTCAAAGTAATATATAAATGTCCGCAAAAACCTTTCATAACATTTCAGCTTATCTTACTTTTGACGTTAATAATAAAATTATTGTTGTTTCGTATTTCCGCTCTGAGCAGTTGGCAATAGTATTTAGGCCGTGTCACAAAACTCAAGTCCGTACTACACACTAGTGTTTAGCAACTAGGTGATTTGTAAACTACACACTAGGGAGCTTTGGAAATGTATGCTTGAAACATGGCCTTCTTCACAGACTATTAAAAAAAAACCATGACATCATGGTGCAGCACTGAATTAAGAAGGCAGTGTCCCAATGCAGTTTCATTACGAGTTATGTGCAAAAGATAAAGGGCTTAATATATTACAATAATGTTTAAAACATTGTACAGAAGGTACTAACAATGTCAGTGTTCAAAGTTAACGTGTTATTCTACATTATATTTACATTATTTCATTTCCAAAGCATTTTCAGATTTCATAATCCTAATTGTTAATGAGGTACCCATGTTTGTTTAGTCAACAAGTCATCAATCAAGCAAGCGTTTTCGTTTACTAGCTACTACGGACTTGATTGCTATGCGATATGTAGCTTTGGATCATGACATCTGACGTCACATCAATCTAGTTCACTTCAGCTGAAAATGTAGCTTTGAGACACGGCCTTAGTATGCCGTGGTATACAGCTTCTTTTTGAACTTCATTACAAGGAAACATAATACATGTCTTATTGCTGTGCTTTATAATAATTATTATCATTTACGTAAGTAATTCGGTTTTGCAAGTTATTTAATTTTATTCGTCGAATAATCTTATTAAATTACTCTAGATAAGACAAATAAATGTAGAGTAGGTTATCTACAACATAATATTAACACAGTCTAGTATATACAGTCACGAAGCTTGGGGATGATTTTTTTTTTTTTTGCATTTCTCGCGATAGTTGCTAGCCACTTGGAGCGCTGTGAGTAATAGGAACAATAGACTGTGCCACTGCCATCGTGATCTAATACAGGCCGTAAGGCAGACCATGTGACTCGCTTAACCCGATCACGAAGGGCGGCGTTTCAACCATATAAATTAGTTGGAATACATAAAGAGTAACATATATTTCTCTAAAATGTAGTGTAATTGCATTAATAAAATTTAAAACAATGATTATGAGACACTTCAGACATAATTCATTTGCGAGTTAAGATGTAATATTATTTTTGGTGTGAAAATTACGTTGTTCGTATGAGTAATACCTGCCTTTATTTCGATTAAATATTGCGAAATTCTTGTACATTCATTTATGCACAATTCAATAATTTTCAGTTGCACCGCACGGATATTTAGATATGTTGAAATTATAGGTTATGTTTACTGTACCAGTTGCCCCTTTCTAATTTTATTTGGTCTCCAATGCCCTGCCATTACATATGTTATGTTATATGGGAATTATAGGTCATGTCTACTATATTTAACTTATATTCTTTTTTATTAAACCTCAAAATAGCTTCCATTCTCAACTTAAAATGTTGATGCGAACAGATTATGTTAAATGTAAAATTCTCTTCACATTAAAATAACACAGTTTTGTAATTATTTCTGCAACATATTATGCCACAAGAAGTAAACGGAACTTATAGACACATTACACTAAATAAAACTTAGCAATGATACGCAATAAAGTTATAATATAATATTTCATTGAGCTCCATACACTGCAAAAGTAAACGCGAACATACATTACGGCCTGGTCTAGATCGAAAAGGCATTGACTGTGCCGTATTTCGTACTGTTGTGCAAAGTTGTGTAAACTGTGAAATGTTCGTTCTCGGTTGTAATAACTGTAATTGACTAAAATACAATAATTTGAATAATAATATGGGGCAAGGAGACGTTTGTAGTACTATGAATTGTAAGAAAAAGAGGTCATTTTATGAAAATAATATATAAACCTTATGTATTTCATATTTCAATAGTGGAAGGAAGGTGTTATTTTTTTTTCAAAAGAACACGATATCGAAAGTACAATACATTTTATCGTCTGCTAGGGAAAGGGTCTGTGATGAGGCGATAGTAGCGATCCTGGTGGTTAGGAACTATATATGGATGCATATTTATTAAGTATTGAGCTTCGTGACTGAATATACTAGACTGTGATACTATTGTACTATAACCTATATGTTACCTGTTTCATCATTCACTACAGTAACTATTCACACGCTCATCAAGCATACATACGGTACTGTAGATTAAGATGGAAGGCCACTAATACTTTAATATCACTGTAGATGTTATAAAACTGTCCTCTTGACACAAAATGGACAAGACAAACATCTCAAACCACCAGCTCCATGAATCATCATTTCTCCCGCGAATTATAATAGGCCTTCCTGGGGAGTTCAATCATACCAACATAACTGTGCCGCCTAATACGAATATTTGTTCGTCAGTTCGGTGAAACACCATTTGTAAAACAGTTACGAGGTAGGCGACGCAAACTAGGATAAACTTAATGTCGGAGTATCGTAAATCACTTACGATGATATACCACTGAAAACTGGCCGATTTTGTAGTTACGATGTTTGATTATCCATGTTTGCATGCTACATCAGCAACGGGTAAACATACAATTTCATTCCACTGGCTTGACATGAGATTTGACGATTGGACATCGTTCTTTTAGTGGGTTATTTTACGACGCTGTATCTAGGCCTACATCTCAGGTTGTTTAGTGTCTGAATGTAATGAAGGTGATAATGCCGATGAAATGAGTCCGGAATCCAGCACCGATAGTTACCCAACATTTGTTCATGTTGGGTTGAGAGAAAACCTCGGAAAAATCTCAACCAGGTAATTTTCCCCGACCGGGCTTCGAACCTGGGCCACCTGGTTTCGATTGTATTGTATTTACTAACATTCCATGGTATTCATACATTGCTTCACAGCTAGAATATGAAACAAGTCAAAAAACTTAATATTATTATAAAGTCTTAATTTATAGTCACAGTCTAGATGAAATATATACAGACGAGGTTTACAATATAGTCTACTAGTACAACACAAAGTTTTAGCATCAATTTCATGAAGCGTTATTGAATGTCATGAATTCACCTACAGAATAGAAGGCGTGAGAAATTAGGTACTTCTTTAATTTGGCCCTAAATAATCTTATGTTTTCAATTTCATTTTTTATATCGATAGGGAGGCTATTAAAAATTTTTACTACCACATAACGCACTCCTTTTTCATAGTACGATAGACTTGCCGATGGAGTATGAAAGTCACTTTTTGACGTGTATTTATGCTATGAACTGTTGAATTAGTTACGAAGTTTTCACGATTACATACGAGGAAGATTATTAATGAAAATATATACAGACAAGCCATGGGCATTATTTGAAGTTTTTTGAAAATAGTCCTACACGATTCCCTACATTTGGCACCTACTATTATTCTAATTACTCTTTTCTTGTAATAGGAATATAATGTTACTATCTGTGGAATTTTCCCAGAATATTATTCCAAAACTCATTACCGAGTGGAAGTATGCAAAGTATATTGCTTTTAAGATATTGATATGTACTATCTTTTGCGTAGATCTAATAGCAAAACATGCTGAATTTAGTTTGGGGGTAATTTCTTTAATATGATTTTTTTCTATTTAACATATTATCGATTTTTAAGCCAAGAAATTTGGTTGTTGTTGTTGTTTCTAATAGGAATCTATTGTTAATTATTGCGCTTGAAATTTGCGAGGTTGAATGTGGACAGGATTTAAATTGAATTATGTTAGTTTTGTTAAAATTTAATACTAATTTACTGACTGAGAACCAGTCACATATTTTGAAGAGAATTTCGTCTGTTGATGTCAGAGGCGCTGACCGTTACTTCACAGGAGTGGACATTAGGACATTATAACTTCATTTTCGCCAAAAGTGGTGCTTACGATAGCAATGTCGATTTATTCCTGTATAATCTCTGTAGTTTAAAAGTGTTACGTAACGAAACGTCATTCGGTGGAAAGGAATAACCCCAATCAGTTATACCTGTCAGAGGCACATTACTGTTCATTCGTGGTTTTGTATTTCATTAAAAAGTTAAGTGTGTTGATTAGTTCACTAATTTATTTCAGTCCACTTACTAGACAGTCTCTGTAAATTTCTTTGCATTGCATGAACTTTATATCTGTTAATTTTTCTAGATATTTCTTTTATTAAACCAATGAAAAACAGTTGGTGGTAAACCGACCTCTTTTAGTAATGATGCATTGTCCGATTGATCATAAACGCTATTTGTTCTTAAAATCATACACGTTTTAATTAAACCAAACAGCAATTTCTTCTCTTGTACAGAGCTATTTCTTGCCTCGTGAAATAACTGTAAAACAGGAAAGAGAGAATTGTAATCTTTTTATTATGCTTTTTAGGTATGGAAGTCGACTACTCATGCGTGAACAGTCTCGGCTTTGCTTGTAACTTCCTGATCACCTGCACAGGCGGCCGACGCTCGTAGCTGCATACATAACAGACATAAAAGGACTTGGTCTGCACCCAGCACGTGCACACGGCAGGAGCAAACAAAAAGCAATATTTATCTAGTATGACGGATTTCTGCGTGCTGTCAGCAAATGTGAGGCCACAAACCGTCCTTTCTGTTAAGCGATTCCGTAGAGCAGTCTTGCGATGGCGACTTATATTTGCGGGCGAGAGCAATTTTATGCCCGCTGCGCGCGCGCGGAGCTCTTTTACCTGTAAACATTGCTAAAGGATGTACAGATCTTAGAACACAACGCATCATGATGGAACGGAAGCGCTTAAAGCTTTCAAGGAAGAGTGGAAGATACAATATTTATGCTTCGAACATGGTGATGAAGTCCAGTGTTTGTTGTGCAAAAAAAATATCATTTGCAAAAAAAAGCAACATAAAACGGCATTATGAGACGCAACATGAAAAAATATAGGCATTATTCTGGAGAAGAGAGAAATAAATTCATTTTGGAATTGAAATCGAAGGTAAATTAATTTACATTTGGGTCAGCAGATAGCATCTAGATTCCTATTATTTCTTTATTTTAAATGTATTATTGATGTTTTATTTGTTGCTTGTTTCTGGATATTTACTTTTATTAGACTACGTGTTTCTTTAATTTAGAAATAATATTTTATCTTTGATTGCACTTTAACTTATACTATTACTAAACTCAAAATGCTAATTCACTTTTATTCCAATAACTATTTTCAGGATTTTTATCAAATATGACCTAAACATTTTGAAAACTTTGATGCTAGGAGCTTTTTTAGTAACGTCAATATAAAATATACTTAAAATATAATTTTAGACCTCATTGCACAAAATTTTGTACAGATGATATTATTATAGATCTGTTTATATAGTTTAAATTTCACAAATTTTGGCCAAACTTGTGGAAGTTTTAAAAGTCATACATATCCCTTAAATGATTGACCCCAAAAATTACGATGGCTCTCAATATCTTAATTTAATCAATTTGTTTTTTTCGTGTTACGTGCATCTCACAAATCACTCTAAAAAACTCATTACATAATCACGACTGGAGAGTAAGGACTACATTTTCACAATCACACAATCAATATACTCTACCTATTTCAATCAATATTGCCATTATTAAATTTTCAACAAATACTCAAAAGTACTTAGAGATCACACACGTCGAGCAGGTAGACCCTATTAGCTTCTCTAACCAATGAAGTGAAGTATTTACATAATAAATAATTGCTTTTAACAATAAAATGGTTTACATACAATTAACTTTTTGTATATCTCTTTTTGTTCCTAAAAACCCTTCCCTTTGCGATTTGTTTATATATGTACATGTATATTAAATAACTCGGTAATTAGCCCTATTACATAGCCAGAAATTTAGTAACGCAAGTAATTGTAATAATTGCTTCCTTTATTCGCTGCATGTGCATGTACATCCCTGTTGTCTACGTTACAGTGGATGCGCTATGCGCTCGTGATCAAGGTCGAGCTCTTCTACCATGATTGGGAGCTAATATCGTCTCATTCCTGCCGTAGAGGAAAGAAAACTGATACGGTTTATTTTCAGAGTGTAAATGATATAAACTGCCAAAAAAAATGCTGGTGGAAGAGCATATAAACTAAAGGAGAAAGCCAAGTAACGCTTTTCTGTAACTGTCAAGGTTTCCCAGTAAAAAAAGTGTTTTCTGAGTCATTAATAGACGCTTCCAGGACGATACGTCCATTAATACCATGTCCATGTAAACGTAGGCCTACTTTATTTATATGTATATTTATTTATATTGCTAATAATTGTAACATAAAATATAATATAAACAAATAAAATGTTACACCTGTGGGGTAACGGTTAGCGCGTCTGGCCGCGGAACCAAGTGGCTCGGGTTCGATTCCCGTTCGGGACAAGTTACCTGTTTGAGATTTTTCCGGGTTTTCCTCAACCCCATATGAGCAAATGCTGGGTAACTATCGGTGCTGGACCCCGGACTCATTTCACCTGCATTAGGCCTATCACCTCCATTCGGACTCTAAATAACCTGAGATGTTGAAACAGCGTCGTAAAATAATTTACTAAAAATACATACATACATACATACATACATACATACATACATACATACATACATACATACATACATACATACATACATACATACATACATACATACATACATACATACATTTCCATTCATTCATTCATTCATTATATACATAGATCTACATCGCATTGTCAACAGCCACACAGGTTAAAACCAAAGTTCGTACCAAAGCAGTAGGTTTCAGTTGAGTACAGCGAGGAGTATAGATGTCACCCGCGTTTCGCCTTGCTCACTCTCGCTTCAGACGACACGCAGATCACATAAACAACCCGTAGTATCATTCTATGGAACTATGTACAGTTGTGAATAATTTGGAGAATATTGTTCATTTATATTAAGAGTTTGGGTTTTCAAGAAAGTAAGCTATTCTGTTATTATTGTATTATTTACGCAATGTCAGTACTGTTCTCCAACCAGGAGATCAACCGTGAAAGGAATGTGCTTACTATTGCGACATGTATTGGAGTGAAGTAGATATATAATATTATCGTTATAACGTCTGTTTAAAAACCATGCGCTCTCCTGCATTTGTTATTTCCCGTATGGAGAGATTAAAAGACCAGGAGATTAACAGTGAGCTAATTTTGTAACTAGGGTAGTGTAAACATGTATCAATGTTATTGTTTGTGCTGTGACAGCGAGCCAATAGAGATACGTGTGTGACCTTATGACATCTTATGACATCAACATTCATTCACAGCATTACTCCCTTTCGTCTCATCCGGCAGAGACTTTCTCGTGGTTAGAGCACAGTATTATGCTTAAAGCCTTCATAAAGTAAGGGAGACTTGATTGTCCTAGTGTTAGATATCATTCTCCGCATCTTGCTCAAAGCCAGAGTCCAGCTCTCAATCAACGCCCCCGGAGAGCGTCGGACTCTCGTCCAAGCCGAAGTTCACCTCTGACCCGGCACAAGTTGGGGGAGTATAGATAGGAAAGTAAATACGTGGCTCCAGCTTGGTGGGAGATCACCATGGTAACGGTTTAATTACTATGTTTCCATAAAGCTAAACTTCTGTCAAGGAGTGGCTCTTGGAGAAATCTTGTATGACCCGATTGCTTTCAAAGCTGAGGTTTCAAATGTAGTTTTGGAGTTTGATGCTTACTTACTTACAAATGACTAACATACTATACAGAATGAACCGCAAGTAATGCTATTCATTTCAAGGGGTTATTCTTTGAAATATTTCAAACAAAAAAGTTTAACACAATTTTTGTTCGTTTTCACTTCCTTTTCGAGAAAAAAAAATATATGAAACATTTGACAGCGTATTTTGGGAAAATATTGAATTAATTCCCGATATGCTCAGTCAGTTTAAGAGAGCAGTGTATTATGATGATAAATGGTTGAAAGAAGTTTAGTTTTAGTCTTTAAATGTGCAGAAATGTAACTTTTCGTTCTGCAAAGGAATTTTAAAATCTGATGCACTTTAACAACTCTGTAAAGGTTATTTCCTGCTGGAGAGATGCAACTTGCGTAATGAGAGAGATGGATGAGAAATGTAAACGTAACACACACAACTGATTGTATGGGAAATTTGATTTCTTACATGTAAGTTTATCGGTTACTAGTTTAAAAATTAAGTGGGAGGGAACTATTTCTAATTGGCTGTAAAAAATGCTTCCAGTACGACAAATGGAGATTTTTTTAAAATCACTAATTAGATTTGTATAACGTAAAATAAATCTTCCGCAGGCGAGCTTGTGTGAGGGCGGCAATGAACCTCCGGGTTCCTTAAAGTCATTTGTAAGTAAGTAAGTATAACGTGAAATAAGCTCTTCTTGGTATCGTGTTCACCGAATATTTAATTAAAATTAAATAGAAGAGTTTAAAAATAATATTTTTAATTTAGTTCCTTTAATGTAAAATAAGCATATATATCATGTTTTTATTTCTTTCTTTAGAGTTTTAAATGTTTTACAATTTTGTTTTTTTTTTTTAAGTTAAATAAGCATAATTATTGTTTACGGTCTCTAGAATATTCAATTGAAATAGGAGCGAAGGAAGAAATCTTAATCTTTCAAGATTTGCGTTTTCTGAAAATTCAATTAAAATTAAGTTGTAGGGTTTATTTTCAATTTTTCAATATTTTATTTAACGTGAAATGAACAGTGTTCATTCTCTGTCTCTAACACAGATTAATAAAAAAAATAAATAAACGGTATATCATCTGTATTTTTTCTTACAAGTTTAAAAATAATGTACGCAGCAATAACCCTCAACTTCCCTTTTCAATAAGTCAGACGAAGAGGTTGTTGAGAACAATACAGCCTTATGTGACTCCCTACTGAATACACAGCGTTGCACGATTATCCACCAAAATTAATGACATTACATACGGGTAACTCTGTATATGTAAAATGGTAGATATGTACACAGAATTTTTTTTCAAAATATTAATCGAATTGTCTGACAATTAGCAACAAAGTCGAGAATTTAATTATTAATCAGTGAAGTAAGTAACTACAAAACAATTATATTACCGGTTATTCTGTATGGTTGTGAAACTTGGACTCTCACTTTGATAGAGGAACAGATATTAAGGGTGTTTGAGAATAAGGTTCTTAGGAAAATATTTGGAGCTAAGAGGGATGAAGTTACAGGAGAATGGAGAAAGTTAGGTAACGCAGAACTGCACGCATTGTATTCACCTGGCATAATTAGGAACATTAAATCCAGAAGTTTGAGATGGGTAGGGCATGTACAACTTATGAGCTAATCCAGAAATGCATATGAAGGGTTCAGTGCCATAGTGGGTCAAGCGCCATTTATTAAAAACGGAGAAAGCAAGGGTTAAAGTTAAGTGAATACCATAGTTTAATGAAGATTGTAATATTATTTAGTTTTAATGTGTATACTTTATATTACTTGCTATATGTTTCCATTGGATTGTGGTAATAACTTCATTTTAGTCCCTGATTTCTACGGTTTTAGTGAATGGCGCTTGGCCCACTATGGTTCTGAACCCTTCATATAGTGTGTCCGATGAGAGACCGGAGGGAAAAAGTCCTTTGGGGAGGCCGAGACGTAGATGGGAGGATAATGTTAAAATGGATTTAAGGGAGGTGGAATATGATAATAGAGACTGGATTAACATTGCATAGGATAGGGAGCGATGGCGGGCTTATGTGAGGGCGGTAATGAACCTCCGAGTTTCTTAAAAGCGGTAAGTATTAAGATGTAAGTAACACAATAATCTTCTCCTAAGAGGAAGAGAAGCATGACGAAGAAATAAAATCTTAAAAACATTATTATGTTAAGAATTCAACACAGAAACAATTTAAGTAGATTCGAGAAGGCATTCGACAATTAAAAAAGAAAGAAATTCGGAAACTACATGTCATGCATTGTGTTTCATTCACGAAAGTTAGGAAACCGGTTGCTTTACGCATTCCCAAAATTATACAAAAGAGATCCCGAGGCAAACTATAAGCTTACACTTACACTTTTTTTTTTTGAAACTACAAAATAGACGGTAAGAGCTGGAAGCTGTCTGGACTAAAACAAAACTCACTTAAAACACCACCTGGAGGAGCATTGTGTTGCGGAATTGATGGATGTTAAGTATGACGAACCGCGTAGGAATGGCGGCATGCGTACTCTTTAATTTGGGAACTGCGTAACCATGGCAATTCCCTGAAAACCACGAACTTCGGGCTCAAACATCTGAATGTTACGAGGTTTGAAATAAGGTTCTGTTGCAACACGTCCAGCATGATGACCTTCCGATTAAACGAGAAAGCTATACAGGTGCGAAGCTGTTTGACTCGTATTGAATTAATAAGAGAGTGCGACTCGTCCAGACTCTTACGTGCCAAACTTCACTTCCAAATGCGTGATGTTCAAGCAGAGCCATTCATCAGATATGGTGCTCAGTGTGCAGTGAACTCGGAGCGAAAGGATATATATTACGCCTAAGTTATGGGGTATTGGAGAGATGGCAGATCTCGCCACTTGACGATGACAGGTGCTGAGGGGGAGTAGCTAGACAAAGCGTCATCCTTTGATAACAACATTTCATATAAATTTCAATCATTTTCGTAAGACCCCTGATCACATAATAGGCCTATAACAGATTGCCCATCCCCATGTTAAAAACGGTAACGTGTAAGAGAACAACCACCAGGATCTCCACTGTCGATTGGAAACGATCGCTAGATGGAAGTACAGTTGCTCCATGCAATTCAAATGACAGTTATAACCAGTGTTGCCAACTGGACGGATATTCCGTCAAAACTGAAGGAGTTTCAACGTAGCGGACGGAAAAAGAATGAATTTGACGGGTAACGGATTTTCTGGCGAAAATTACGATTTACATCGTCTTTTGACTTTTTTAGCTGTTGTCATTCTTAATTGTTTAATTTTTTGGAGGATTTTACTTTTTTCTTTGAACAGCCCTATCCGTGCCATAGCATGTTAAGTAATCCCCTGTTTCAGATTTCCTCGTAATCAAAACAGAGGTTGACGAATTATTATTTTAATCAACATTGGTAAGTAAGTTGTACTGAAATTTGCTTTTTATTTGTAGTTTATATAGATATATTGAGTTTTATTTTTATTTTATTATTTATTATTATTATTATTATTATTATTATTATTACTATTATTATTATTATATTTTATTTTGACGGATTCTGGACGATTTACAGAGGTTAGACTGATGGAGATACAATTTATTTGTTGGCAACACTGGTTATAACGTGACTTATTATGCAGTAGCTAGATGGCAGCATAGTGATATTGATCAGAGTTGTTGTTGTCAAAGCCTGTAAGACCGAGGAATCTGATATATATGATCTGGGGTAAGACTGTCTATGGTGTCCAAAATTAATACCTAAATTCAAAGGGAATCAATGCAAAAGTAATCATAAATATTCACGTGAATAACCTAAAGAGCAAGAATAAATACTAGAATAATATATCTCATTAACAATTATTTATGTTAAATGATTATTAGATATAATGTAAAATTGTTCATATAACCATATAATTCTTTCTTATAACCATCTTCTTGCGCCATGCTGGCCACATATCCCAGATGTTCCACTATTAGTGATATCTCTTGTTGGTTTACAAATCTCACTGAGAATGGAAATAGTCAAAAGATGGAAAATGTTGAAAAGAGCACTTCCATAGCGAATTTTTATTTTTGTTTTTTTCATTTTTCATTAATTTTTTATGTCTTGTTAGTTTCCAAATTTCACTGAGAATACAAGAAGTGAAAAGATGGAAAATCTTGAAAAGAGCATTATTTTCCATAACGATTTTCGTTGATTTACAAATCTCACTGAGAATGGAAGAAGTCAAAAGGTGGAAAATCTTGAAAAATGAAATTCAGTAACGTATTTTAATTTTTGTTTTATTTGACTTTTCATTAATTTTTTTTGTGTCTTATTGTTTTACAAATCTCACTGAGAATGGGAGAAGTCAAAAAATGAAAAATCTAACAAAGTGCATTTCCATAACGAATTATTATTATTATTATTATTATTATTATTATTATTATTATTATTATTATTATTATTTTCGTTTCTTATTTGTTTACGAATCTCATTGAGAACGGAAGAAATCAAAAGATGAAAAATCTTGAAAAGATCATTTCCATAACGAATTTTTATTTTTTATATTCTAAATTCAGTATGATTCAGAAGGAATAGTAAATATTTTAGGGAGACTAGTCTGGACTATTCTGAGTAATAATGTTCCTGTAAGCAATGTTAAATTTTCAATGTGTGGTGGAAATACATCTGTTTAAATGTTACCCATAACAAGCGTTACAAGTGACAAGAAGAAAAACCAAATGGAAATGATTACGCGTATTATTTATTCTTACTATGGAATTAATACATTTCAACAATTCAATGCACTTTTAAGCTTTGTTCTTTGTTAACAACAACAAGTTGTCTTCTTCTTTTATGGGGGCAACACTATTCATAATACGACCGACTAATTCCTGCCTTGTGTTTACTTTGTTTTTGTACTTTGTACTTTTCATCCACTCCCACAGACAAAAATCGACAGAAATAAAGTCTGGAGACTTTGGTGGACATGCATGGGACCAAAGCAGTCGTTCCATCGTTCGAAAAATGTGAGATTTAGATGTGTCATCGGACAGTTAAAAAGTACTGGGGCTCCGTCATACTGGAAGAACATGTCCATCCTTGTAGCCAAGAGAGCTACAAACAGCTGTTTGTCTGCACCCATTATCAAATGTACTACCCTCAAACGATCTCAGAAGAGGGACACGTACTATTCCTTTGTACACAGTCATTTATCGATCCTTCATATCATTTGTAAGGCTTGTTATCTGTAACATTCAAACAGCTGTTTCCACACTCATTGAATATTGGACACGTTTATATGGACATTTTGATGAGAATAGCCCATACTACCACCCTCCTAAAACATTTACTATTCCTTCTGAATCATCCTGTATATTTCGACTTAATTAAATTATCTAGATATGAAACTAATAACCGTAACAGATAATTCTGTAGGACCAAAAAATTAATCTTTATGTAATGAAATCTCGCTTAGAACCATCGTCTTGGGGATGAAATATCGAGGCTTCCGAACAAAAAATATTAAACGAGACAATATTTTAATTCTATCGTAACGTATGAAATTTGCAAAGACATAAAAAAAATCTTATTATCTTTATTTCATTGAGGAAGAATCGTCTTGGGGATGAAATATCGAGGCTTCCTAACACAATTTATTAAACGAGAAAATATTTTAAGTCATTCGTATTCGCAAAGAGATACAAAATCTTACTATCCTTATTTCACTGAAGAGTTTGAAATCAAACATGATTTTTGTTTCTGTCTGAGAGCTTTATTTCTATACTTACTTGCTTACTTTTAAGGTCCCCGGAGGTTCATTGCCGCCCTCACATAAGCCCGCCACTGGTCCCTATTCTGAGCAAGATTAATCCAGTCTCTACCATCATACTCCACCTACCTCAGATCCATTTCAATATTATCTTCCCATCTACGTCTCGGCCTCTCCAAAGGTATTTTTCCCTCCGGCCTCCCAACTAACACGCTATATCCATTTCTGGATTCGCCCATACGTGCTACATGCCCTGCCCATCTCAAACGTCTGGATTTTATGTTCCTAATTATGTCAGGTGAAGAATACAATGCGTGCAGTTCTATGTTGTGTAATTTTTTCCATTCTGCTGTAACTTCATCCCTCTTCGCCCCAAATATTTTCCTGAGCACCTTATTCTCGAACACTCTTAACCTATGTTCCTCTCTCAAAGTGAGAGTCAAAGTTTCACAACCATACAGAACAACCGGTAATATAACTGTTTTATAAATTCTAACTTTCAGATTTTTTGACAGCAGAGTGGATGATAAAAACTTCTCAACCGAATAATAACAGGCATTTCCCATATTTATTCCGTGTTTAATTTCCTCCTGAGTATCGTTGCTTCCAGGTATTTGAATTTTTCCACCTCTTCAAAGGATAAATTTCAAATTTTTATATTTCCATTTCGTACAATATTCTCATCACGAGACATAATCACATACATCGTTATCAAACGACTACCAAACACAACATGGATTAGCCATAAGTTATGTTTCTTTCGTCGTCTTACAGTATATTGCAGCAGATACTTCCACCTACTCTTAGGACGGTCAATGTCTTCGATTCCTTGCTTTGGATTCTCATAATGTCTTAGAATTTTATCTGCAGGCATACTTATTATATGATCGTGTCAATTTTTCTACATCTGTAATGCATTTTATATGTAATATTCAACTGTTTTTGTCCTCCTTTCCTTTGCACTTAAATCATTAATTTGATTTAACCCATCATCAGTCTATTGTATTATAATTAGGCCTACCTCCTATATCACGTATTTCACTTTTGTTCTAACCCGTCTGGTTCTTTGCTAGGAAGTTATTATCCGTTTAGCTATCTTGTACAAGAATACCGTGGTTATAAATTTCATTGCTCTCTCACTACCATGCATCGAGAAATAATCGATGTGTAACTATCGAACATTCAGCATCTTTGATGATCTGTAACTTTCGATATTTTAATGTTGTTATGGTCGTAGAAACGAAGGCTTATCCTAGCAACAATGGAAAAGCTGTCAGACATACTGACTATAGGAGTACTTTAACGCCTACTTGACTGAATGTGAACAGAAGAAGATAGCCTATCCATGGCGTTTTTACTACTATGTGTTATGTGTGCATTCAGTGTTGCAAACAAGACACGTTTGAATAGTACGCATATCTTCTAATGTCGTAAAATAAAAAGGAAATATATTCAGCTCCGGAGATGGAATAAATTGCAGACATTTACCAGCGCTAGTCTTTAAGGTTCAACAATTTGAAGGAAAATGTGAAACACTTCAAGTTATCTTGTATAATCCTGGACAATAAATTTGGAAACACGTGCAGTATGCAAATCAATAATTTTTTAGCGGAAGATGTTACACTCCGAGCGGGCTAGCAGCGTGGTAGGGGGCTGGCTTTGCATTCGGGAGGTCCAGTCTTCGATCCTAGGGGCCGGCAATCCTAACTGAGGTTTTCCATGGTTTCCTCGGTTATTTTCAGGCAAATGCCAGGATCGTACCTCTTGAATGTTCTTTCATATGTGTGAGTAAACGCTGTGTAATGTCTTAATTGTTTGTGTTGTATCGGAGGTGGCCCTGGCATTGAGCTGATCCCTCATCCGGGGAGGCCCTTTATGTCCTTGTGTGGTCAAAAAAGTATGTATGTGATCCAATAGATCAGCGTTTCTCAAACGTTTTTGAAGTGGAGAACAATTTTTAAATTCAGAACAGTTCCGCAGACCACTTTACTCTTGTTCCCTTCGAAAGAAAAATTTATCATTTTCGTAGCATATTTTAATACCAGTATACTTATATTTTAAAATTGGATTAAGATTCGGCACTTTGGTCCTCTGTTATGAAATCGGTTAGTCCCTGGCTGAGTTATAGTCGCGGCGCCGGATGTGCAGGGAAAAGATGTCGAGAAACACCACGCATATAGTATTTTAAATCCCTATTTTGCTGCTGAGAGTAGAGTGGGAAGTCGATAGATGGGTAGGGTAATAAATTTCATAAAATATCTGTACTGGAAGAGAAAGTGAAATTCAATTGTCATGTGTCACTTCCAAACTCTGAGATTTTAAGCTACAGTGTGATACGCAATTCGTTCGAATTTTATTTTTTCTTCTGTCTTTTTTAAAGGACCATAAGGACAGACCTCGAGGACCACAGATGGTCCGTGGATCATAGTTTGAGAAACGCTGATAGATTAATTCCTCTCCCGACAGGTCGCGGACCTATAAGGCCCATGTGGCATGGGACGTATAAATGAACCTAAAAGGGAGAGGTTAAACTACTTATCCTTCTAAGATAACCTTCGTTCTTTTAACTTCCTTTCTAATTTTAACTAAAAACAATTGAAGGGCTTCCTGCGAAAACTATGTAGCTACACTTTTATAAAGTTGTGGGAAATTATTTAACTGAACTTCTTTCCTTTTTCAGACTATGTCCTAGGTACCTAGGACTTTCAGTTTGTCACTCAATCATTTATTATAACCAATCAGCAATTTGGGAGGGGGTAAAATATAAACAAATAATGGAGCTATGTCCTTTTTGCAATAAAATTGGATATAATTAGCCACGTTTTGCACTGATCACACAATTACTGTACCAATATCATAAACTACAAGACATAACATACATACATACATACATACATACATACATACATACATACACACACGTACAGCGCAGCACAGTACACACACACACACACACACACACAGATTAATTTAATAAGTACTACCGTATTATCTCTAAAACATATATCCATGCTAGTCTAATTGTTTAAATATAAGTACATGACTTCCTTTCCATATTCACACATTTCTTTTTTCATATATTTCAGTGTCAGGGAGTTTACTGGCCGGAAATTCCACCATAAACTATTTTATACATCTTGATTACAGAACTTTTAACACTATTGTATGTCACTTCTGGATATTATATTTATTGCTTTCACGTGTTAAATACTAGGTTGCTGTACCTTGTTGACTAGTTTCAGCCAGTTGTGGGCTATCTTCAGAACTAATGAAAGCAATAAACTATATATTTCGAAATATTTTATATTGCAGTTGTGTATTTTATTATATTAATAAGGCATTTTTTTAACTTTAGCCATAAGGTAAAAGTGAGCTTACAGCTCCAGGATTGAAAAATAGTCCAACACATATTAAAGCTTCCCTTGTTCGGAAAACGACCTGGTAGAGGATGAATACATGTAGAGATCTGTATAGCAAATAAATTGTAGCACACAACATTTTCTCTGATAGTATCTTCCACTGCAAATTTATAACAGTTGAATTTTTTGATGTTATAAGAAATTTTGTGACATACATATATACCACACCGTACACGAGCCTGGCTCTTACGGTAGTGGCTAGAAATATTTTTTTAATAATTTTAATTTGTACTCATTTTGTACTCACTAGCTAGCTAGTTAAATAGTTAAAATGATACGATATCTGGACCAGTGATCGAATACTGAAATTATTTAGGTTTCAATATAATACCGGCATTACATATACCGCTACATTTGTATAAATGATATTAATAAAAACCCTTTACTTTTACCGGTAAAATACGTCGAAAATCGGTATTTTTATACCTGTATTTATAGGTTAAATAGCGGTATTCATTGAAGAGCAAATAGAACGTACAAACATTAATGAATGAAAGACAACATCACTCTTAATGAACGCACGTAACAAGACAACATATCAGTTACATGAACAAAAGCCATCTACAACAACGCACAATAGTGAAAACGGCCTACTGGTATCAACAACTAACTTCAGAGAAAAGTCTACTACAGATCCTAAAAAAACACGCGATATGATCACAGATGTTAAAGCGTGTGTTAAACTTAAATAAGATGACAACAGGATTCCGAGTGAAGCAGTATCAGAGCAGTAAAAGTTCCTAAATTAAATTCAAATATTCATGTTGTAGTGCATTAAGATTTTCATAGCAGTATTTAATTCATTTAGGTTACTATGTCTGTATTGGTAGAAAGCACTATAGTGTCATATCGGTATTAAAGATACATGCAATTTACTATAAAAGAATTATTGTTAAGTACTAAACAAATAGAGTGCAGTTACGGTTAGCGCGTCTGACCGCGAAACCAGGTGGCCCCGGTTCGAATTCAAGTTACCTGGCTCGGCGTTTTTCCGGGGTTTTCCCTCAATCCAATACGAGCAAATGCTGAGTAACTTTCGGTGCTGGACCCCGGACTCATTTCACCGATATTATTACCTTATTCCATTCAGACGCTAAATAACCTGAGATGTTGATACAGCGTCGTAAAATAACCCAAAAAATAAAGAGGCTTACCTATTTTTGTCGGTATTTTCAGTTTAGCTTCGGACTCTGTTTATTTCAAACATTTGTGTTTTATTAAATGTATATTGTTTTGTGCGAGATCGTGCGTATTTGCTTGGTTTCCGCACAAAACCAATCCGCGGAAAGTCTAAAATTTCACATTCAGTATTCCCAACCTAACACACATAACAATTTCCCTCTTCTTACCGCTTAAGTGACATATTGATTTTACTGCTTTAGGCTTTTAACATATTGTTTTTTAGAGACGTTCAATATAGTAATAATTATAAATTAGAAACTTACCATTGCAATTTCACCTAAATTGCACTGTTAATTATTGTTTTTAAATATTTGCAAAAATTAAGTAAACTCTACAACTCCACTAAAGTTACTGCATTCGTGATGCAAGTAACATTAAGGCAGCCGTGAAAAAATCAACAAGATTCCAGACTCATCATACACTGGGGGAAAAAAAGACAGACGTATATCACGGCCTGCTGGAGTATAGTAAACACAGAAAACATTTTAAAGCAACAATGTTGAAGATAGATATTTTTGTTTTGCAAATTTGCCGTCATTGAACAGAAATCAAGATGGAGATTTCATTGCAACTAATTAGAAATTCCTCTTTCAGGTATGTAATAAACGATCTTCGCACAAAATAATGTACGATACACGAGCGGTATGTTTTCTTTCAATCCTCGGAAATTAAAAAAGCTCAACTACGTTTCGCTTTTTCAAACTTTTCCTCGAACATGAAAACTTCAAAATACCGCTCTTGTAACATTACTATTACAGGTATTATACCAGTATTTTATTAATGCACGTCAATACCGGTAAAAATGTCTTACCAGTATCAAGGATTTGCGATATTCTTTATCGGTATTGAAAAATATAGACAAAATACCGATATTTACCGCTATATCCAAAAGCGATACCGCCTCTGATCTGGACAAGATTAATACTAACTTGGACCTACTGAAGATTCTACACCTTTGTGTAATGTCTATGTAGAGCAGATCATCCAATACTAATCCAACTTAGAAAGTAGTTCCATTTAGAAGAGAGTAAAATAAAACAAAACAAATATTGTGATCCTTCTGTGTACACGCTGATGTTCATTTTGTCTATGATTTATTATACTCTGCAAAAAAGAGAAAATAATACCATAATTACAAGGCACAAAAAGACAAATCCCTCATGGGACGATAAAGCAAACGCCCCGGTAATAGAAAGGCGACTAGAAGAAAAGCAGTATATTGTAGGAAAGTGGCTCAGGAAACATTCCGAATCATAAAAATTAACGAGCATCTCTCGAGGGAGATGACAGTGACGAAGCAAGAAAATTGAAGCAGGATGCGGCTTCAGAGAAAAGCTCTCTTTACATTTCAGTGGAATGCCAGACGACGGAAGCCAGCCTGAAATATGGCACAGAAAAGCACTCGAGAACTTTGATTACACAAGCACGTGTCGGAAAAGAAACCACATCCTCCATATTTTATTTTCAAATTTTTTACAAAGTAGGCTATACATAATAACAGGACTTCATTTATTTTCGTGAGCGATGTGCAAAGTTTAATTCATTGGTCAAATTATTCTTTATAATTGCTTACAAATAAGAAATTTATGCAAAAATGTACAATAAAAAGTACAATGCTTAAAACAAATAGAAGATCAATCATATTAAAGAAATTACCCCAAAACTAAATTCAGCATGTTTTGCTATTAGATCTATGCATATATACTAATAGTGTTCTGACCATAGGCAGGTTTTACACTGCAAACCTAGAATTCTCCAATCTTTCATATTTTATTCTCCGCATATGATCCACATATCGTAATGTCTATCCAGTCAGTTTCTTGCGCTGGTAAGATCGCCGATAGAAATATTATCGCATAGCAGCATAGCGAAATTTTGCAGTACATTTCATATCGTATTATACAGAGTGTCCCAAATTGATGTATACACTCTTTGAAATACTATTTCACAGCAAAGAAATAAGATAGAAATACGATTTTTGTGGTTTATGATTCAGAAGGCTGTGGAAAGCATGGAAACATTTTTCACATGTTTATAAACAAAAATGGCGATGCAATTATCGTTTGATGAACGTAATGAAATGTTATTGGAAAATGGAGAATGTTGTTAAGGTTCAATGATGTTGGAGGGTTGAATTTGGAACACAACCACCAACAGGGTTAACTACCACAAGAATCCGAGACAAGTTTGAAGTCGACGGAACGGTGCAAGACGTGTTGAAAGGGCGGTGCGGAAGAAAGAGAAGTTCCACCGATAACGAGTGTGTTGATGCAGTCATGCAGGCTTTTGCAGAAGCCCCAATGAAGTCAGTGAGGCAATGTTCTCGTGAGATTGTTATCAGCAAATCCAATGTTCATCGAATTTTCGAGCTCAAAAATGGAAGCCTTACATTCCGAAACTAAATGAGGACGACCCAGAGGTGGGTAGGACGAAGAGGAAGTGCTGCGGAATTCCCGCCTCGATCTCCGGACTTAACCCCTCCTGATTTCTACCTATGGGGAGACCTAAAGGACACAGTGTACGCCACAAAACCACAAACACTGGACGAACTGAGAGTTCAGATTGAACATGCCTGTAATGATATTCCATTAGCAACAATCCAGTTGGTATGTCGCTCTGTTGTACGTCGTTGTTGGGAGTGTATTGTGGCGGAAGGGGGCCATTTTGAACACGTACGGGCTTAAGGAATACAAACCGCAAAAATCGTATTTCTGTCTCATCTCGTTGCTGAGAAATACAGCTTGTCCAAGTCAAGTCTGCGAGTGGGGATATCGGGATGGAATGTAGAGGAATGTAGAGGCAAAACACAGTTGTCACATAGGTCACTTGACGCTCAGATTTCAACGTGTTCACATCGTTTAAAATACACTACGGAGCGCACGCATTTTTTTGTCCTTTTCTTCAGATAAAGGCAACAGTTACTATGTCTCTCAGCCTCGTCCCTCATGCAACTTTCTCTCCTACGCCCACGTTTGCCAATCAGAACGCCAAACCTCACTGTCAAGCAGAAGTAGAAGTACAGTCTATTTCAAAGCGTCTTAAATTGTTACCGCTCTATGAACTGAAGCGCAGTAGGAAAACTTTGCTGTCATATGAGACTGTACTGGTCTCCTCTCGTTACCGCTTCCTTTCACTACAGAACTGCCTCCAACTTCCCCTTTCGGCTCGCAGACTTAACTTGGTCGAGCTGTAGTGTTTCAAAACGTGTATATATCAATTTGGGACACTCTGTATGCCACGAAATAGTTGTGCAAGTTTTTTAAGTATCCCGGAGGCCAAAACGCTGAACTTCTAATAAGGATCTATCAAAAAACGATGGCCATTTCTAGAAGATCGAGTTTCTGTTTATCACGTGTGATGTGATAATAATTGACTAGGTTTTTACGGGGATTAAAACTGTATTTTTTAAATCTGCGAAGGATGTTGAGATAAATGTTCTGGAATTCTCAAACTGCACAACTTCACGCACCGATGGATTTAACCCCGTAACTACTTTGGGCATGCGGTCCCGGTCAGACTTCTCTGACAGCTGAGTTATGGCAGCCGACGAAGAAAGTAGGGTGGAACTTTAATAATGTGGGGAAAACAGTGATCCGTCAATACTTGGCAGCCACCCGCGGACAGCGCGGCACTCAGAAATTAGGTGCCAACCACGAGATCTATCACGGCATTTTCGCACTTGAAGAGGCAGCACCAACTGTAGGCGGAATTAATTTCCAGGGCGTGCTGATTGCGCTGTTAATACAGATGTATTATAATTAGTACAGAAATTTATAGGTGTAAGAGACTTACGTGCTGCAATACATTCTGTAAGAGCTTAATTGTATGCTTGGAACAAAAACCAGTTCTTTTCTCCTAGAAATTAAGTAATATTTTATGTTATTACAGTGTCCGAGAAAAGTAAGACTAATCGTGGTTTAGATTTAAATAACGTTGCTACTATTCATCATATTATTACCCTGCGGTTTCTATGGGAAGAAAAACAGTTGAAAGCTACCTTATCTCGAGTATGCTCACTATATTCTAACGACGGAAGCACTCCTGCAATTCTTTGATACGTGTATTCAACGTTCCAATCTCTTGAGATATTTCAGATTCCACTGTTTTCACACACACAAAAAAAAGTCTTATCTTCGATATAAAGGGTTCTATGCAGCACTGAACCTTAAGGGATGCTACAATAAAAACGAAAACTTTTTTTTTCTTAAGCATTTTTTTCAACATAATTTTGAGAGCATGTTTACTATGTAAAGAACTAACAAAATTGAAATTTTGAACACCCAAATGTTTTGGGCTTTTGATTTTTTATGTTCGTTTCTATTTTTTTTTAGAAATATTTTCAAACCCAAGTTTTTAGTAGAAGTTCTCAATTATTCAGTTTCGTTTCTTTTTGGTTACATTCAAAAGACATAGAGCAACATTTCTATGCGTTCACTTTATGAAATATCTAATTTATTCACTTTGAAAAAAAAATTGAAATTTTAAAAATGTTATTTTTGCTATAATTCATGAAAAATATTAATAAAATAAACTAGCAGCATTTCCCATAAAAATGCATAGAAATATGCAGGTATCTCATAAATACTTGCAGTAAAAATTTCATCCAGAATGATTAATATTTGGTACAAAATACCTGTTGTTGAGTCAAGATAAATAAACTTACGGAAAAATGGATTTTAAAGTAAAACGCATATTTATATCAATTAAAATTCTCCTTCGCTACATTCATCTAGTACATGGTTACATAACTGGCGAGAGAGGGGTGAAAAGCATAGGGAAAGCGTTGGTTCCCCGTCCACAGTCCACTGGCGTTTAATGACGTCACTGCGCCCCGTACGCAATCACATAATACAGACACTGAATACAAATCCCCTCCCCTACCAAGTCAATGACGCCGGTGTAGAAGGAAGGGATGCGTGACGTTTCCAATGAGTGACGAAACGCCACAATTGCCGCCCTGTTCTGCAAGCCTGATCTAGTAACTTCAAGGAGCATTTCTAAATTCGCACATACGTGCTACATACCCTGCCCATCTCAAACGTCGGAATTTAATGTTCCTAATTATGTCAGGTGAAGAATACAATGCGTGCAGTTCTACGTTGAGTAACTTTTCTATTCTCCTGTAACTTCATCCCTCTTAGCCCCAAATATTTTCCTAATAACTTTATTCTCAAACACCCTTAATTTCTGTTCTTCTATCAAAGTGAGTGTCCAAGTTTCACAACCATACAGGGCAACCGGTAATATAACTGTATTATAAATTCCAATTGTCAGCTTTTTTGAGAGCAGACTGGATGACGAAACCTTCTCAACCGAATAATAACAAGTATTTCCCACATTTATTCTGAGTTTAATTTCCTCCCGAGTGTCATTTATATTTTTGCAATAATAATAATAATAATAATAATAATAATAATAATAATAATAATAATAATAATAATAACAACAACATTCGATTTCTATTTCAACCCCATAGGTTATTCAAACATGATCGAATAATAATGCGGTGAAGATACGAGTGAAGAGTGTCGGAGGAAACAGAATTAATCCAAGAAACCAGCAACACAGCCTCTGTTCACAGCAACTTTCACAAGATCTGCCCGAAATCGAACAGAGGCCAGATGACTAGCTACTAGAAATCTATTTGTTCTTACATTCTACTGTTACGATTATTGCCATTACAATCGTAATAACCTCCTTGCTATTTTATACTTGAACAAAATGGGATTATTAAGTCAGAACTCGACTGAGAACAAATGAATCCAGGCTTACCTGGAAAATATCTGTCATAAATCGAGTTTAATTAAAATCACAGTCGCTTAATCTAAGCACGGATTCCTAAAGCCTCCTACCGGAAATCGGCCTACAGTCGCCAGACAAGTGCGCGGTGGTTTTATTTACGTAGCCACAATATTAAACCGCTTCCCACTGTGAGATGAAGGCAACCTGACCGCAGAGAGGTCGGTCAAGGATTATGGAAATTCCGCAGGACACTTAATGTCATATTCACAGTCCAAGACACTCGCAGCTGTATTAATGCTATCTCATACCGTTAATTAAGATGATGTCATGACAGTTTTTATACTGCTGAGCACCAGTGTGAGGACAGAAATCCAGAGCAAAATGAGGAAAATAGTTCCAAGCACGAGATTACCAACGAAGTATGAATTCATGGTTATTTCCTCTACAAAATATACAAGAAATTATTTTCATCGCATATTTATTTACTTACTTATTTATTTATTTACTTATTTGCTTATTTATTTACTTATTTATTTACTTACTTATTTATTTACTTACTTATTTATTTACTTACTTATTTATTTACTTATTTATTTATTTACTTGCTTATTTATCTTATTTATTTATTTACTTACTTATTTATCTTATTTATTTATTTACTTACTTATTTATTTATTTACTTATTTATTTACTCATTTATTTACTTACTGATTTATTTACTTACTTATATACTTATTTATTTACTTATTTATTTACTTGTTTATTTATTTACTTATTTACTTATTTACTTATTTATTTACTTATTTATGTATTTACTTATTTATTTATTTACTTATTTATTTACTCATTTATTTACTCACTTATTTATTTACTCATTTATTTACTCACTTATTTATTTACTTATTTATTTACTCACTTATTTATTTACTTATTTATTTATTTACTTATTTATTTACTTATTTATTTACTTATTTATTTACTTATTAATTTATTTACATACTTATTTATTTACTTGTTTATCTATTTACTTGTTTATTTACTTATGTATTTACTTATTAATTAATTTATTTATTTATTTATATTGCATAGGTTCATTATGTGATTACGTTTCACTTTAGAACACTTATTAATGTAATAGTACATTATGAAACGAGCCTATAATGATAGTAATTAAGAAGCGAGTATGGATGTTTATGAAACGAGCGCAAGCGAGTTTCATAATTTTCATACGAGCTTCTTAATTACCATTATAGGCGAGTTTCATACGACTTTTTATGCTCGACCATATTTCTAACTTGAAATTATTCAGATGTATACATTTTATTTGTATCTGACAAGATCGGAAGTGACCTTGTTCTAGGTAGTGAATTGTGAGATGTGCGCAGACGCGAAAGTATTGATTTTTTCCGAGGAACAATAATGTCATTGACCTTGATGTAATCCCGTTAAACTTGATATAACCTTGATTATTGAATTCGACATTGAAAAACGAGATGACAAATTGAATTTATTTTAATATTATTTACAATTAACGCTAACTATTATAGTAACAGAACATAAACTTCTGCGACAGTATTGGATTTCCAGCCTCCGTGACTTTTCGCTAATTCCCTTTCGATTGCATATCCGAGAATAATCGATACTTGCTGTTTTATAACGGTACAAAGCTGACTTGTCATTGGCTGAACACCTGTAAGCTGAGTTGTCATTGGCTGAAAATACCTGTACTTTAATGAGTAGATGTACTTTAATGACATGCATTAAAGGACTGCTACCAGGTGTATAATTACTACATTTCGGCATGGTCGAGCATAAAATATGATAAAACTTCAAACTTCAGTATATTAATATAGTTAAAAAAGGTATATGTACTTTTATATACCGGATGGCCATTTTGAAATTGTTGTCCTTTATTGTCAGCGGTCTTGCTGAAACTATTGGCCTACAAGACAATAAGCATCAGTAAGACCGCTGAAGATGAAGCACAACACTTAGAAATGGCCGTGCGACATACTTAGGGACATAACTTTTTTAAAACTATTTTAACACTCTCAAGATTTAGCCTATCATTGTTCATGTTCGATTGGATTTGTTCATATTTAATATGATGTCTATTTATCTGGAATTATATTAAATACAAGCGTCTTTGTAAAGAAAAATATTAGGCCTAGTTACTTATTTGAAATCGAATAGACTTAAAAACAATGGCTCTCCAATTCGAGAGTCAAAGAATATTTTCTTCGTAATTTGGATATGTATGTATTTATTTACACTGCAAGTGGGCAAGCACCCGGTGGCAGTGGTATATACAATATTAACAATACACAATAATGAGTTAGTAGATATGAAGTATTTTTCTAAGAAAAATGTATCAGTATTATTGTTATTTAAAATTACATAATTATTTTTACTTATCTATGAGAATTTGTAAAAATTCCAGATAGATTAGGCTCTTAAGACAGTTGTCGTTGTTAGTAGTAATAACATTAAGTTACGATTGAGAAAGCATTGAAGCATGGTCTTCTTATGTACCGTATGTTATCTTCCAAATAGAGTTAAAGAATATATATTATATACAATAATATAATTCGAACATGATATGGTAAAGGACTGATGTTTAATACTTGTGAATAATAGGCAATAAGAAAAGTGTACAATAGTGGCAAAAAAAACCGAACCGACCCTTGTAGCTGATAAAAAAGAATCCTGCGCTATGCACTGAGTCCAACTGTGGTAATTTCAATATGGATAGTGAAGTCAGAGGTATGTACTGCTATTTAATGTAAAAATACGCAGTTATCTTTGCCGAATAGAGGTAGAAATGTAATATTGATGCCAGATGAAAATAAAGCTCTCAAAGTTTTTTCTTCTGTAAGTTTGAGGCACTAAAGGAAACAAAAGACGGTAAGAATCGAACAAATGCAATAAATTCTATTGTTACAATTAATTATACAAGATAGATGTGTTTTGTGACTAGCAAAATTTGGATCTGCAACACTGAAATCAGTTACAAGGGTCGGTCCGGTTTTTCTTGCCACTACTGTACATATCAGCCAGAACTTCAAACAGAGATAAATGATCGAGTAATAGTGTGTATTTCTCACAATGACATAATGAAGAGATATGTTATGTTATTCTGAAGGAAGTGCAACGTCCATCTTACAGAATTTATTCAGCGTAGAGTTTACGCTGAGTCTCAGCTAAGCGCATTCTCTACCCACACCAGCTGATTACACTAAGGTTCGCTGAGAAGCCAGGTTTCGAGAAGGCAATCTCCTGATCCATAGACCAGTGCCCTCCATGTTTCGCCAGCCTACGTTCGGGAAATGCAATGGAATTATTATGAAATAGAGATCGGACAGAATGATGTTTAGGTTATACTTGGCGTGGAAAAATGGAGAACCCCGAGAAAAATCCTAAATGCGACTTGCCCACCATAAGCGTCACTATGGGTTTTGCGAAGGAAATCCAAAGTCTAACTGGGAATCGAACTCGAGCCACCTAGAAGACAAACCAGACATATAGGGCCGCATTCATAGATATTTTTAGCCCGGGATTCCGGTGGATGATCAGTGAACTGACGTTTTTTGTATTCAGAAACCAGTGTTAGCGATATGATATGATAAAAAAAATTGTTTTAAAAAGCAGAAAGATTACCCACTTGAATTGTTATTTAAACATTTCAAAGTTTTCAACATTAAACAAATGTATTATTTTATTTTATTATAATATTTTCATAGAAATTTTAATAACTTTGAAAGGTATATACATAAATATAGAACTAAAAATATGAATTCTCTGAGTTTGTTTGAACCAAAATGTAAAACCAAAGCAGCTTTTTATCATATCATGAGTCAAGGTCCCAGATTATTAAACAAATTTTATTCCAATAATATTTCAACCACGAATCCTCTCCAAATTAATAAAAAAAAAATAAATAAAAAAAAATTGTATTGGATTTATAGTTTGGGTTTAAACATATTAAACACTATTTAATCTGTATTCACTCTCTATTTTAATTTTATTTTTGTCTGTATTAGAATCCCCTCCTAAGCACGAGTCTTACTCATTCAGGAGTGGGCTAGATTATCTTTCATTGTATTTATTAATTTGTATCCATCTAAAAACTTACTAGCAATAAATAAGTAAATAAATAAATAAATATGAATCCTGTACAAGTAATCAATCGATAGCCGGGACTAGTTTAGCACGCTCGTAGCGCGAGCTAGCAAAATGTCTATGCATAGCACCCATACAGTCTAATATATACAGTCACGAAGCTTGAGTTTATGAGCGTACTAGGAACAATAGACTGTACAGGTACTATTTCGCATTGTCTGTAATGAGGCGATAGTAGCGATCCTAGTGGTTGGCAACTATCTATAGATGCATATTTACTACATATTGAGCTTCGTGACTGTATATACTAGACTGTGGACATATTCTAGACCACTCAGTCACTACAGGGAGAAGAAGGGGCATAATCTGTGGAAAGAACCACTAAGCTGTTGCTGTCTGGTTCATGAACTTTGTTTAACCTGAAGTAATAACTAATAAAATGCATAGGAATATTCATATGCACTCAGAAATATGGAATATTTCCTAGAGGGGAAATATTCGATTTTCTTATGTAAAGTGTCGTCGATTCTGCCATAAAATATTAATATAACAATTTTATGTCAACGTGTTGTGGCATGAGGGCGAATGGCAGCCACCGTAGCATAAAAGTTGCAGTAAAAGGTTCATGCAATGTTTACACCACTGGCTAGCAAACAAATTTATGGAAGCGTTTACATTCCTTTCAATTGGTTTCGGCCAATTTGTATAAACATACAGTCGGGAGTTATGGGACATGAGTTACACGAATGCTTGTAAGAGACTAACGGCAAAGTCTACTCCATTCGTTCTGCAAATACAAAGTTTTAAATTAACTCGGCATAAAACTGCAGAACTTTTCTTTTGCAAACGTATTCATCGAATCTTGCCGTCTATCATTACTTCCAAGAAAGATGTGAGTTCTCAATAATATAAAAACCTGACGTTTAGCAAACACTGTAACTGGCACTGTGTGAAATCCTATTTCGCTTCAATCCATGTTTCTTATGAGAACTGATGTTCTTCCATTGACTGCGTGGTCTAAGCCACTAGGCGGCCTGGGTTCGAGTACTGCTCAGACCTGGAATTTTTAATTGAAAAATCCATATTATTATTATTATTATTATTATTATTATTACTATCACTACCCTATTATGCTGTCATAAATAAGCTGAAAGCTTCTCGTCAAACAAGACCGGCGTTCAGTCCCGGGCTGTCCTCTAAATTTTATCTATAGTAATGTCACAGTCTAGTATATACAGTTACGAAGCTTGAGTTGTGAGGGTACTAGGAACAACAGACTGTGCAGGTACTATTTTGCATTATCTGTAATGAGGCGATAGTGGTTAGCAACTATCTATGGATGCATATTTACTACGTACTGAGCTTCGTGACTGTATATACTAGACTGTCGTAATGTCACAAGAGGTCTGAGGTTTGCCGATAAATCCACGAGCGAAGCCAGTGGATCTATTTGGGAAATCTCAGACCTCGAGTGACACTTATTAGGAATATTTCGTGAATAAAATAAAAATGTAAATAATGTATCCCTAAAATTCGCTCACAAAATGTCAATAATTGTATATTAACCTATTCAGACATTGTGAAGTCGAAATAGATGAATAAAGATTACTGTAATAAAGAAATTAAATGTTATTCAGTAATGCCAATGGATAAAAGCGAAATACAAATTTAAAAATGTTAATTACATGTACTGCGCTTTTCTCTTGTTATTGTAACAGAAATAAGTTTTCATTATCTGCTGAAATTATAATTTCATTTAAACATTTTATAGTATAAGTACAAATAACCTGATTAATACATTAATTAAATTAACAATTGTTATGAAAGAGTGTCATTTTCTTCAGATACAATGGACATGGAATTAGAAGATGTAGATGTGGAAATAGGATTTCGCACTTTATTTAGTACAATGGATTCATGCTCATCGATTTACGTGGAACAGTTGGCGACACTGACTAAACAAAAGAACGACCTTGCAATAAATTGATAGCGATAAATCGAGCTGCAGAAATTATCGCGATGTATAACAGTGATTGGTTGGAATTCAAAATTTCATTACACTTCATTGGTCGAAAATGGAGTTACGTCACATAAACGAAATAATCTGGACAAAAGTTCTGTAGGATACATTTTCTTCCTTACAAATGTATGCCGATTATCTCTGAACGACTTTTATTGTGAAAACGATCTTTCCATATCGCAGGACCTTAGAGATCTAAAAGTTGCTAATTCAAATAAAAAACACCTATTTTATAATTAGGGACCGGATTTTTAGATTTTAAAGAAGTCCATTTTAGATTATTGGAATAGATGAAATGTTTTTTTTTTTTTTTTAGATTTTTTGTCCAAACTGTAAAAGGGGTAATAAAAATTGCCTGATTGTTAAAAATGTACGTAAATTTAAAAAAGAAAAACTTTTCTCTCGGTGGTAAAGATGGAATAATTTCCAACCCTCTGCTGCAATAAATGTGATTTCAATTGTTTTTGTATAACTTAAAAAATACAAAATATAAAAATGCAATGTTAACAACGGAAGGACCAGAATAAGACAGACAGACTGCACACAGAAAAGTTCACAACTCGTACCCGCACACCCGAGATCGTAGTCTCCTGTCAGGGAACATGTCCGAACACTTCACAAATTTCAACAGTGCGACTTTTTCGCAATTCATTCACGTCAAGAGAAAGTTCAGTCGCTTCATACCCTCCTACAGTACTGGCATGTTATATCTGCGGTCAGTGGAAATTCCAAAATACACACAGCTTCAATCAATGCCTTTGAGAGAGTGAAGTCTCAGAAGGACGGCCCGCTATACAAAGAAAGATGGAATTCCCTGTTAACCATTTTATTCAAAACAACAAAAGATTGAAAGGTTAAAGACTGCAGATTGCGTCCCTTTCTCCAGTGCAGAAGAGAATAAAAATTGTAAGGAAATTTACATTTAGAAATATATTTATAGAAAACGCAGTAAAAATAGAAAAATACATATTAATATTATAATTTAGGTTTTTTTTAGGTTGAACAGAATTTACATGGGACTCTTATGACCATGACTCGGAAAATCATCTGAGAAGTTATGAGTTTAGAAATAAGGAAAACAGTAAGTAAAAATTTACAAATCCGGTCCCTATTTATAACAGATTTGCTGAAAATACATATTTACATAATTTTTCGTGGGAATATGTGCATTTATGTGAAATAAAATTCCGCTTTTAAGCTTGAAACTTTACATTAGGAATTTTTAACTTCGTTAATTGTGTTTTATCAGGTGCAAAAAATATTTGACATAAGAATCCGCTTCCAATCAATCACTCTTGATTGTGCTGAACGAATGGTTTAACTAAAAATAGAGTTTAAATCTTCCTCCTTGAAGGTTTAACTTTGATCTCAGTTTAAAAGTTAAGCCAATTTGGGGTAACTCATTTTCAGTTTAAACAAGTTTAAATAATCTGACTTTAAAATAAACTCGGTTTAATCCCTGCTGGAAAAAACGGCCCTAAGTACAATCTACTTTTAATTTATTCGAACGCTACAATATCGATAATTAAATATTCTAGTGAAGCCTTTGTACAATATGAAATAGTTTGAAAACTGCGAAATACAATATGTAACACGAAGTTGATTTATATCATATTGGACCAGCTGTCAAATAGATTGACCTTTTCATTCTCTAGCGATTTATTCCTCCGAGTTTGGGGTAAACGTTATTCTGTGAAAGTCATTACAGACTACATTCACTACACTTCTCATCCCATGCATAATTATTCAAAATAATGCTCGTCTATTTAAACGGTTCAGAGCTACAGTGGGCCAAGCGCCATTTATTAAAAACGTATTAAAAACCAATATTTAATTAAACATATAGCAAATAATATAAAGTATGCACAATAAAACTAAATTATATGTCAATCTCCATTAAACTATGGCATTCACTTAACTTTAATCCTTGCTTTCTCCGTTTTTAATAAATAACGCTTGGCCCACTATGGCTCTGAACCTTCATTTGTTATGAATGGTAGCAAATATGTTGATTCTCATGCTCCATCCCGTGTCCAAGATACATTTTATAGTAACATAAGTTGGAGAAATTAGGATATAAGGACGTATTACATACACTGTTTTATTTTCTTTTATTAACAACAGTTTAGAAAAGTAAAAAGTACGTTGCTGCAATTTTTAACATGATTTGTACAGCGGGATACTGAAGTTAAAGTCTGTCTTGAGTTTTTATTCTCAAGTCCGTCTCACTATGTTTGTCTGTCTGTCTCCGCCACAGACTGAAGCACTGTCAGCCGGCATGCTGTTGTTTGATGCGTCCAGATGAATACTAATGTTCCACATGTTGTATTGTAAATTGTACTTCATACCCAAATAGAAATTTTATTTTAAATACTTTATTTTGAATGCGCACAATTATTGTTCTCAACTCCGTCTGTTGTTACAGTTAGTTGTTTTGTCATTGAAAAAAAATCTGTGTTCTTTGCTACATAACCTGAACGCATAGTTTTATATGCCTCATGCTTTAGTTGAGCTTATCAGTGAAGCCAATACAGGAAAACGAAGTTTCGCTAATGAAACTCAACTCCGTCCCATAAACAATGTGACGGAGTTGTGAATGTTGGACGGAGGTGTCATAAAACAAGTATTTGTTTTCTGAGTTAAAATATTTTTATCACACGAAATAAAGCACTAACCACTGTTAATAAATTGTAGATTGACGGATCAACACACGAGCCTTTATATAAAGCATGTCAATGACTTCATAAACGATATTCTTTGCACAGGTATTGCATTAACACAGGTTTTTTTTATTTCTCTTCTACTTAGTTCTTTACTTAAATAATTCTGTACGTTGATATTTGTTTATAGTTTCTGCTGCTGAAATTCTCTCTGATCTAGCCAAGGGGACGGAGTTGATAGCACCTGACAATTTTTAATTGGTTATTTTACGGCGCTTTTTCAACTGCTATGGTTCTATAGCGTCTAAATCAGATTAAGGTAACTATGACACTTTTACCACGTCATACTATTTTTGACCAATAAAACGGTACGAAAGATCGTTTTTCAACCAATCATGGCGGGTTATCGCTACAATTTTATCACTTCCCTAGCATTTGTTTATTTTTATCACTTCCAAAGCATTTTTTTGTTTTTATCACTTCCTTAGCATTTCTTCATTTTTTGCAAACATTTCAAAATGCAAATTCTTTACGGTATCGTACTATAAAGCATGCTTTGCGATCGTCATTTGTTTCCCGCATAGATATCCAACTGAAAATGGCGCCTCCGTTCAAATGTTATGGTGAAACTAACATTAGTGAAATAGAATTTTAGTAAGTCAATTAATAGCTTACCTAATTTACTGTATTAGAGTACTTTATTTCTTCTAATCTTTATATACTTTCTTCTGTTTTATCACCTCCCTACCATTTGCTTCTTTGTTTGCCAACATTTCAAACTGCAAATTCTTTACGGTACTATAAAATATGATTTGAGATCGTCATTTGTTTACCGCGTAGATAGTCAACTGAAAATGGTGGCTCCATTGAAACGTTTTGGTGAAGTTAACATTAGTGAAACAGAATTTTAGTAAATCAATTAATATTTTATTGTAATAGTGTACTTCATTTCTTCTAATCTTTATACATTTTCTTCTAATCGTGTAATGGTCAATTAAACCCCATTCGAGTTTTGATTTTCTCTAGATAAATCAAAACCTCTAGTGAGATTACTGTTGATAGTACCAGTGAAATGAGACCAGGGTCCAACACTGAAAGTTACTCAGCAATTAAAAAATTTATATGACAGACTTCCCTGTATTTATATTATGTACCATGTATTGTAAAACAAGTTTATTTCTATCCTAAGTATATTTTTTCTATTTTATCTTGGTTACTATATCAACATGACCTGCACTAATTATTCTACTAATAATAATTTAATATTAATTCATCAATCTCAACATAGTCTCTTTTTTCACTCAGTTATTACTAGTATTAATATTTACTAATTTTATTATCATCTTTATGTGAGCTTTTTTCTTAAGTATTTTGTATATCTATGTAACGGAACTGTCCCCGAACACGAGCTTTGCTCTTTCGGGGTATTTTAATGTAACGTTTTTATGTATATAGCATTAACAAATAAAATATAAATATAAATTCTGTGGGCTCAAGAAACTGCTTATTTGCTCTTATTAAATTGAGGGAACACCCCAGAAAAAATCTCAGTCAGGTAATTTGTCCCAACCAGGATTTGAACCTCGTTTCACGGTCAGGCGTGGTAACCGTTACTCCACAGCGGTGGAAAAATAAAAACGTCAAAACTGTTTGACTTGTAGCTCGTATTATAGTTCTTAAATCTTTGTAAACCAGTACCCTGCAACAAAAAAAAAATAAAATTTAAGCGAGAAAATAATATTTGTTTTTATTAAATTAGTTACACCCAAAAGGATCAAAGTATTTCACAATCCATCCATAATCTCTCTCGTTTCATAGAGTCGTTACAAGTCTCCTGCGACTTTAAATCAATTTCTACAATTGTTTCGTCTCTCCGTGCTGCAAACATCCGCTTGACGTTCACTCCCGTTTGAGATGACCGGCGTGGCGTGAATTTGTGCGACTTTTTCTTTCCAGCACGCATCTGCATCCGTGTCTCCGCCCCCACCATGGCCACCCGTTGCATGCTTTTAACTGACCTACACATTCTGAAAAGAGGCGCGCCTCTATGCAAGTTTGAACTTCGATGCATCTCTTCTTTTTTTTTCTCTCTTTCGAGCGGGAAGCACCATTGACCTAGAAAGATCACCAAGAGAGATGCTTAAAATACTGTTGCTGCCGTCGTACTTTTCTGAATTTATTCACCCCCATTTCTAACGTTACGGTGGTCAAGTAACCTATTTTTATTAATTATTGCACTGCAAAGTCGTTCTTTCAATCGTAAATGGGATCACAAAAGGCCATGTCGTAAACGTGGTCATTTTTCTTACGCATTAGATTCCTTGAAAGTAAAAAGTAAGACTACCATTATTAAAATTACCATAAGCCCGATGATGATAATGATGATGACAAGAATAATAAAATAATCATCATCACTATCACCATCCCCATCACCATCATGGTTATCTTCCTCGATATTGTCTTTTAGTGTGACTCAGTCCTAACTACAGATTACAAACAATATTAAGGTATCTATAGAGGTTATTCAGGAATATGATACGATTATACCACAGTCTAGTATATACAGTCACGAAGCTTGAGTTGTGAGGGTGCTAGGAACAATAGACTGTGCATTGTATATCATGAGGCGATATTAGCGATCCTAGTGGTTAGCGACTATCTATGGATGCATATTTACTACGTATTGAGCTTCGTGACTGTATATACTAGACTGTGATTATACTGTACATTGTACGGTATTAGACCAATAGTGAAAAGAGACAATTTTTGCTACAAATCACAGATCTCAGGCGATCAAATAAATGTTAGTTTATTTAATGAGACTCCTCAATTTTTGTGTCATAACGGCGATCTTTGTGATTTCTATATTCTTTCTCTTTGTTTTGTGAAAAATACATAGTCTTCTTCCGCTGTTTGAATCCATTCTTTCCCAGAGCTACAGTATATTGTCAGGCGTCTGGTGCTATTAGAGAATCCATAAACGAAAATGCCCAAATTAATTGAAATTGCTATATTTTAGGACAATTACGATAAATAATAATAATAATAATAATAATAATAATAATAATAATAATAATGCGTCCACACCTGTGGAGTAACTGTCAGCGCGTCTGGCCGCGAAACCAGTTGGCCCAGGTTCGATTCCCGGTCGGGGCAAGTTACCTGGTTGAGGTTTTTTCTGGGGTTATCCCTCAACCCAATATGAGCAAATGCTGGGTAACTTTCGGTGCTGGACGCCGGACTCATTTCACCGGCATTAGCACCTTCATATCATTCAGACGCTAATAACCAAAGATATTGATAAAGCGTCGTAAAATAACCTAATAAAAATATGATAACAATAATAATAATAATAATAATAATCATCATCATCATCATCATCATAATAGGCCAACCTTTAAAACACTGTGAAAGTCACGTATGTTCGTCCCATCCAATATGGTACGGACGGACCTCACGTGGCTAGTGTCCATGAAATGGAAATATGAAGTCTCGGAACCATAATAGAAATCAAATTACAATTGTCTAAAGAAGTCATATGTAATAGATTTTTATTTACGAAATTAATTCGGAGTTTTTGAAATACAGAAAGTCATATTGAGCACCACAAATGTCATAGAATAATATATTGAATTAAACCTTTATTGGCGACAAAGACACGTTAGCAAATTCTTGAACCAGAATCATCAACAGACACTCCCCCTTTCATTAGTGGTTGATTGCTTGAGATATACGTGGTCGTATAAGTATTTTAATAGTTCCAGCTCAGAATTAATCATTCACCTCATTACTTCGTGTACAATAAAAGTACGAACATTCCTGCAGCAAACTTTAATAGAAGGGTGTAAGAAATGTCAGTGATATAAAAGACCCAACTCTTGTAATGACTTTTCTATGAGCGATAAACCAAATCGTAAAAAGAGGGATGGTCTAATGTTTCTCAGGTTTTGAGCCGACGGAACAGAAAGTACAGTAGGTTTAACGGTGAGAGGAGAATACGGAAAGGGTTACGGATGTAGCGTTGACACATATAGAGAATTTATAGAGCAAAATTAAGTGTGGTTCGATGGACTGAGAACATAACCTCGGAGACAGTATAGTAAAACTCATCTTTGCCGGATATAATGATTGACATATTGTTTTGTCTATTTGTGGATCGGATCTCGGAATAGCTCAGACAATAAGAGCATTCAGCGCGTCAAGCTGAGAGTCCTGGGTTCGATTCTCCACTAATAACTATCTACGTGAGGACTACACAAAGTCACTGGTTACACAATATTCAATAGAGGACGGCAAGATCCTCTAATAAGAATATATACGTATATGTCAGTGTTTAATAGTCGCCTAAAATTATGGCTGAAATGGCCATAAAGTCATTAAAATATGCGCTTCTGCATATAAGGCCATGGAAAGCGGCAAAACTTCTGTGGTTTTACGTCTTTAATGCACATCTGCATACTAGATATTCGAAGACCTATATGTAGGCCTATACATTTTTGGAAACAAAAGGAAAAAAAGATCGCTAATTCTGTTATTTCATTTGTGCACCTAACTCTAGTGAATTTGATAAAATCTCATCCCTTCAAGAATATTGTGATGTTCTATGATGATGCAGGGGAACAAAATAAAAATTTAAAATTTCTATCATTTATTTAATGGTTTTCGAAAGTATATAATGTAAAAATGTTGCATATATTTCCAATAAGAGGGCATAGATCTTCGCAATGTGGCAGAAATTTTGGACTACACAGCATGAAGATTAAGAAAATGTCTAATGTTGAGACTGATAAAGAGTATCCTGAAGTTATTTCGTCCTGTCGCGAGATGCCACAACTATTCCGTTTTGAAAGACGGTCTGAAGTACTGAGTATTTATTTTCTGAAAAAAAAAAAAAAAAATAAAATAAAATAAAATAAAATAAAAAGTAAGAAATCTGTGTTTCAAATCCAGAACTACCGTCAAATGTTTTGTGAGCCTTCAGGAAAAGTATCAACTTCTAAGAACTACTCTAATGTATTCAGTGAGTTTACATTTTGGAAGAAAGACTATGAAGCCAATGAAGTGAGGAATCTAACCCCTCCTTTAATGAAATGTGTTCCCCTTAATCCAGCTAAAGAAAGGGATATTAGAGATTTATTTCCCTTCTTGAATGAAGAAGTAAGAAGTTGGTACGAAGATATAGGCATAGAAGAAGCAAAAGAAGTAAGCCTTGCTATAGTATCCGAAGATGGATCATTGATTCATGCTAGAGACCAAAAGTATGTTTTCTGGGTGATTCCATTTTTTGTAATAATTTCATATCATCAGTAGGATTAACAGTGACTATTATCTCATTTGGAACTTTACAAGTGAAGGTATATGTTAAGCCTATTTATTTCTCTTGAACTCGAATATGAAGAAACATGTTTAATTTTCGTGTATTTAGAAGTAAAAGTTAAATAAATTCTCATTTCTCACAGTTTAGCTCAGTATACTTATAATATTTCATAAAACACAGAATAAATATGGGAAATGCGTGTTATTATTCGGTTGAGAAGCTTTTATCATCCAGTCTGCTGTCAAAAAGTCTGAAAGTTAGAATTTATAAAACAGTTATATTACCGGTTGTACTTTATGGTTGTGAAACTTGGACTCTCACTTTGAGAGAGGAACACAGGTTAAGGGTGTTTGAGAATAAAGAGCTTAGGAAAATATTTGGGGCTAAGAGGGATGAAGTTACAGGAGAACGGAGAAAGTTACACAACACAGAACTGCACGCATTGTATTCTTCACCTGACATAATTAGGAACATTAAATCCAGACTTTTTCGATAGGCAGGGCATGTAGCAGGTATGGGCGAACCCAGAAATTCATATAGAGTGTTAGTTGTGATGTCGGAGGGAAAAAGACCTTTGGGGAGACCGAGACGTAGATGGGAAGATAATATTAAAATGGATTTGAGGGAAGTGGGATATGATGATAGAGACTGGATTAATCTTGCTCAGTATAGGGATCAATGGCGGGCTTATGTGAGGGCGGCAATGAACCTCCGGGTTTCTTAAAAGCCAGTAAGTAAGTATACTTATAATATTTCAGTCAAGTTTATTAAAATTCATACGACTTAAATGAAATTAATACTTTCACCTTAAAAAGTGCGCATGTATTTTTTTATTTATTTCCCTGTTCTTGATATAGTTTCAGTCATAATAAGTAAGGAAAATATATCACTTCATATACAGTAATTGGTATTTACATACAGAAAGTCAATTAACTTTCACACTCAATTATCTCGGAACATCATTTTCAGTTATACGCCCTTGTTAGGGTGATGTCTTCAATTACTGAATATAAAGAAGGATGGCTTTTACCAACCATTAGCTGGAAACTGTTGTGCCATCCTCCTACAGAATTAATAGAGTTCTTGTTAGACTTCTCTCCTGCACAGACTTATAAACCGATACGCCCGTTTTTCCTACCGGCAGTCCACCATTGCTCATTAATCAACATGTAGAGCTACTTATTTGCTGTACTTAATTGAAAGTGTACGTAATACTATACAACGGTTTTAAATAATTTAAAGAAAAGGGCCTCGTTAAGGTAACTGTTATGTGACTTCCTCCGTTTCGTCGACCCAGCGACATGACCACTCGGATGGACAGTACAGTAGATCATGTTCCATGGTGCACCGAAAGCAACGGTGTGGTAGCAAAAATAACTTAAGCTTTAGTGATTGACGCTGCTATTAGATAAAATAACACATAGGCCTCAATTAATCTTCGTTAATAATTACCAGTGCAACTTCGAGTACTACGATGTTGTGTATTACAAATTAATAAAGTGCTTCAACTTGTCTCTAATGTAAGAAGAAAAACTATGATTAAAACTTTGTAATACTGTCAGAAACTGTTTTCTTTCCACACATCAATTTAGCGATTAAAAGTGGATAACCTTGAAGACTTGAGGTTCGAAAATTGAATGTATTATGTAAATAAAATTCAGAACAGGTATCTAAATTCATAGAGTGCACTTTAATATTTAAGCATGGAATAATATACGTGTAGTTTTTTTTATAAATTTTGGTGTAATAGTGACAATTCTATTACAAAATATTTAGGTCTCTATAAACATACAGCATTCAACGAGTTCTTAAAATTTATGAACTTGTTCCAACGTCCTTGATAGAAAATAATTTATCACGAGGGAAAAAATGCCTGAAAAAAAATAGCAACGAAACCGAGGTAGCTTCAAGGTCTGAAACACTGGCTTCAGAGAATCAGTGAAATGATTCAGTTTCAAAATTAATAATAATAATTCTTCTTTATTTATACTGGCAAAGTTAAGGTCATAGGGCCTTCTCTTACACTCTACCACAGTGATCATCAACTCGCGTATTAACGGGCGGGGGCAGTGCTTGGCTGATGCGTGTTTACTGTACCGTGCAGACGGTTTGTGACGTTGCGTTGTAGTGAACAGTGGCGGTTCTTGCCATCCATTCAAACAAGAGATGTGAGGAGCAGAAAACGCTTCAAAACGTAGACCACACTGAAACATAATCCCCCATATCATTAACAAACATAATCTTCATATCTTTACCAGTAACATAATTTCCATATCATTATCAGAAACATAATCTCCACTCTCACTAAAACTCACATTATTCTGTTATTCATGAAGACATCACCAGTCTCTTCTTGTTTTTCACCTCCAATCTTTTTTTCACCATCACTACCACCTTCTCTCCATCACTATCTGCTGTCTTATCACCAGTTAAATGATTTGTCATCAAGTCATCACCATCAGAAAAATCTTTTTTGTCAATCTCATCTCCAACTAGGCCCTAAAGACTTCATCATCCTCAAATGCATCACCAATCACCACCACCGTAACAACCATTTGTTTTTAAATCGTACTATCAACGGCTCTTTCTCCATTTCCACTTCCATACCATTATTCCTAACGACTGACACCTATTATTAAGTGAATTATTTGATCATGCGAACAGCATAGGGCAATTCACTACTTAAGATAACAGAAAACAGTCCCAAAAACTTTATGGGAGAGAAAAAAATATCCACTTAATTGCTGCAAATATAACTTCAGCCTATACTTTTTAATCCAGAAACTTAGACACAGTGGAAAAAGATATATTGGAAGAAATATTAAACTTCACAGGAAGTAATTAAGGTATACAGCTATCAAACACAATTTCTAACAAAAATTATCCTACAGAATAGTGTAGATGTCTCATTATAGCAAATGGTTAAATCGTGCATGAAATATAATTTCCAATAGTCCAATGAACCTTACAAAGCAGAGCTTAATAAACAAACTTCTGTACGCAGAACAAAGAATATAGAATAGGAAACCAAACCGCTGTGACAATAGGAACTATGAGATAAAATATCAGTGCAGGAAGCGGCGATCTGACCTAGTGCAGGGTAACGAGCGAGATTAAAGACGCCGTCCTGCACGTCTTGGACATTAACTCCGATAAACAGCGTTCAGCGGTTCATCTGTGATCAGACTGCGGATAAGCAGTGCACACATCCGAGATAATATGGATCTAACTACGGTTTCTATACCGCAACACTAATTAGTAATGGAACGGGCATTTATACTCTGTATAAGCAGTGGTAACAAGGGTTGTTGTACAATATTACCCCATACGATGTCACGTTTTGAAATTGCTATAATTTTCTTATATTTAAATTTAGAGATTAAAAAAAAAAAACATTTTCTATTCGTACAGTAACGAAAATTTAGCTTTTGAGAAGGCAGAAAAATTCGAATACTCAGGGACAGGTAGAATATTTTATGGAGATTAATTTTATCATTTGTGTTTTTTAATATTAGTATTGGCGGAGATAGTTGGAGACTGATTTGTACTCTTGGCGGAGATTAATAGAAATTTTTGAAAATACAATTATTTTGGAATTGGAGTATTAACTCAGTATGAATATCACTTTTCAGAGTGGTAAAAGCAAGCAAATCCACCTCCCGTCAAAAGTCCCCGCGCCCCACGAGATGACACAAATTAATCCATTCGATCTTTACCAATCTTATTAAGTACACAGAAGATACCTTTCTTGGAAATAACGAAACCTCGTTTATTGCAGGCTCCTTTTATTTTCACTTAACTGTACTAGGCATTGAAAAGGGTTGTAATGTACCCCTCCCAAAAAGCCTAGATTTTCTTGGGAATTTCTGCTGTGAGTCGCCGGGCACTCTGACTATGAGATCACTCACTACTGGCCTGTCACCTCGCGCCACAGTTCAGCTGTCGTGTGACTCCTGACGCACATGTCATTCAAATTCGTTATCAGAGATCGGAAACAACCCTGTAATTGTGCAGATTTTAACAGTTTATTCCTTAGATATAGTTGAATAAAAAAATACAAATACTATATCAGTCTCAGAAAAAAAAAAAGGAATTTTTCGCTAATTTTAACAGTTTTACTCGATAAGTACTACCCGTAGAATTCTCTTTTTTACTCTTATCATTAGAGAGATTTATCCCTTTGCAGTTTTAAAATAAAATGAACAGTTTTCTTTTGCAAAGCAAATAAAAAAAAATTAACGCGCTTTGTTATTTGCTACCATTAGCAAATCTGGCAACGCTGCTATTCAGACCGAATGCGTGTGTGTTTTCGTAGGTGAGTCAGCAACGCGTTGTTGCCAAACTACACAAACTTTCAGCCTAATTTTCTAATTAACTATACACTTAATTAAAAAAACATGTAAGAGGATTTTTGTTTATTTTATTGTATTCTTTTGTTCCCTTCAGATTGTACAGTTATATAACTTCCATCGTGTATATCTCCTTTATTGCATTGAAACATGAACTTTACGGAAGATGATGTCCCAGTCTATCTATATTTGTACGCCAGTAAAACAATTATTATACCTTAGTTAAGGGGACACTTATGTGAGTTTTAAATCTTTTACAATTTTCATCTAAAATTTATGAATTTTAAACTACATGCCTACAATACTATCATATGTACAAAATTTGGTGTCATTAGAGCTAATAGTTTTGAAATTATATTTTTTAATTTATTATATATTGACATCACTAAAGAGGCTCCTTGAGTCACAATTTTCATAATTTTTAGTTTATATTAGCTTTTTGATCTCGGTCTAAATAGAGAGTTAAAAATTTATTGTAAGTGAATTTTCTTAATTTTTCATCATTCTTTCACCATAGTGTCCCCTTAATATGTTGTTGTTGTTTTCTAATGCCAGGCGTTTGACAATAAAGTCATTTGACCGCTTGCACTCCAATATTTTTCAAAGATATTATCATGGTCAGCCACTGAAGCACAGATTTTGAGGTGTCCGAATCCATTTCTTGGTTTGAGTTGCACAATGGGCAGTTAGGGGACTGATATATGGGCAGGGCATAGTTGCGCCCCACGGTCGGGTAAGATGCAGCAGAGAAAAAAGGGTCCCTGTTTTGTGGGCATAGTTGCGCCCCGTTCCCATCAGGTAGAGAAAGGGGCATGGCATAGTTGCACCCCGATGAAATAGGTAGAGAAAAAGACACTATGGAAACTCGAGCCTCGTAATCAACCAAACTTATTGATTTCTTATCGGTTTAATATTTATTATGATATCGTTAAAATCAACACCATGAAGTTGGCAGTACTTTATTAACTGACATATTCAATTGAGTGAGCCGTTGGAATACGGGGCCTTAGCTGTCTTGACATTTCATACCGTCTATGGCGTATAGTGAGGTTAATTTAAAATGAATGTTAAGTTTAGTGAAAAGGGTAAAGAATTAATAATTCACAATTGTTCTAAGTTTCAATTTTCGAAACCCTGTACCGTAGGGTTAAGATATAGGTGTACAAAAAAATGCAGTTCATTTATTGTGTGTGATAAAAAAAAGTGTTATTTTAAATAGCAAAATTGATCATATGCTAGGCCTACCTGATTTCAATGCAGCTACCACTATAATATTTTTAAGTAACTTATTTATTTTATGACAATCACTTTCGTGTGTACTTTGCCCATCGGGACGCAACTATGCCATGTCCATTCTGCTACCTGATTTGTTCGGGGCGCAACTATGCCATTTCCAATCTGCTACCTGATTTCTTCGGGGCGCAACTATGCCATACCGTGATATATTCCAATTCTATGCAGGTGTTTGACCAAACAATCATGGCTAGTTGCTAATCTAAATGCAGCTACAGACGATTTTCGTGGAAAATCGGGAATTAACTCCCTTAATATGTCTGTCAAACGTTTCGCAAGTATTTCACAGACTGTTCGCCAGATATAAATCCGATAGATTTTTCCCGACAAACGCTAAGACAGAAACTATATTTAAATATGCAAATCTAGTCTTTCAGGTAAAGCTTCCTGTAAAGCAGATTTGAATAATTTCAAGGGAAAAATTGTTCCGGGGCCGTGTATCGATCTCGGGACCTCTGGTTGAACGTTCAACCAGAGGTCCCGAGATCGATACACGGCCCCGGAACAATTTTTCCCTTGAAATTATTCAAATCTGCTTTACAGGAAGCTTTACCTGAAAGACTAGATTTGCATAATATATACGTCACCGTGTACGTTAACAGAAAACCACAATTCCAAGTCACACAGAGTTTGTGTGCACTCGATGTGGGTCTCTGGCGTTTCGTCAGCCCACGCGAGTTGTGTGGATATAAAGGGAAAAGTTGAGACGGTGTCGGGTGGAGTTCCCGGGTAGCTCAATTGGGAGAGCGCTGGTACTTTCAACCAGAGGTCCCGGGATCGATACCCGGCCCCGGAACAATTTTTCCCTTGAAATTATTTATATTTAAATAGTTAGCCTCACCTCTTTACCTACAGATAATCGCAAAATATGTTAGAAGAAAACTCGCTAAAAATGAATTAAGTAAAAAATACCTATACAACATCCGCAATCTATTTACTGGAAATATCGTTTAACGGATCAAACACTCTGGCTGAAAGAAATTAGCTGAAACGGTTCACCTGAGATCGCAAACACGGATAAGCCTTGTCACGATGGCATGCCCACACGCCGTAATAATGGCGCGTTCATAATGTGGATCAGCTCAATGCACCTGTGTCTCATCCATCCTACTGATGAGAAGAGGACGGCTTGACCACGCGCTAACGCCCAGGCAGTCATTTCGCATCTCGAGAGTGACCATCTGTTTCAACTACATGTCATTTCATGTAAGGTTGGTTCTTACATAAACAATCAACTTTCCCTTGTACTGGATTCGAGACACACCAAATGGTATAACATATACAATCAATTTCATATTATTTTATCCGCATCATTTCGTGTGCGGTAGCATCGCAGTTAAGGCGTTGTACTTCAAGCTAGAATGCCGTGTGTTCGATTCGCGATAGAGTCTTGAATTTTCTCTATTGATCTCATCCTTCGGGCAGCGCTACGGTCCTGGGTTTAAGGGAACTGCGTAGTTGTTTTTGCAGTATTTTCGCGTATAAATTATAAAATTTTTTTCCTCTGCTTCTGTCAAACACAGACTGATGTCCTTTGCACCGTGTGATAAACAAATGTTCGCGAGTTCTGAGCTGGCCATAGAGATAAATTATGTTTCAATGTTTTAATATAAGCGTGGCGTTACATCAGCTTCTTGTCTATGCGGATGACGTGAATGATAGAAAATCCACAAACGATTAGGGAATACATGGAAATTTTACTTGTAGCAAGTAAAGTGATAGGTTTGGAAATAAATCCAGAAAAGTGTATAAGTATCGTGGCCAGAATAGTGTACGAAATGGAAATACAAAAATTGGAGATTTATCCTTCGACGAGGTGGAAAAGTTCAAATATCTTGGAGCGACAGTAACAAATATAAATGACACTCGGGAGAAAATTAAACGCAGAATAAATTTGGGAAATGCTTGTTATTATTCAGTTGAGAAGCTTTTGTCATCTAGTCTGCTGTCAAAAAATCTGAAAGTTAGAATTTATAAAACAGTTATATTACCGGTTGTTCTGTATGGTTGTGAAACGTGGACCCTCACTTTGAGAGAGAAAGAGATTAAGGGTGTTTGAGAATAAGGTTCTTAGGAAAATATCTGGGGCTAAGAGGGATGAAGTTACGGGAGAATGGAGAAAGTTACACAACGCAGAACTGCATGGATTGTATTCTTCACCTGACATAATAAGAAACATTAAATCCGGACGTTTGAGATGGGCAGAGCATGTAGCACGTATGGGCGAATCCAGAAATGGATATAGAGTGTTAGTTGGGAGACCAGAGGCAAATAGACCTTTGGGGAGGCCGAGACGTAGATGGGAGGATAATATTAAAATGGATTTGAGGGAGGTGGGATATGATGATAGAGACTGGATTAACCTTGCACAGGATAGGGATCGATGGCGGGCAATGAAACTCCGTGTTTCTTAAAGGCCATAAGTGAGTAAGTAAGTAAGTATGGTGAGATGGGTTGAATGTAATGACTCAAAGTAGCAAATTAAATTTTTTTATTTGTAGGTCTTATCTTTGTGTACAATTTATTTACAATGCTGTGCAAGCTTATAGCAATTTGGACACATAGGCTATAATTCTTCATTTGAACATTTTTGCGACAATTATTTATTTCCTATATTAAACCCTACTTCAAATTGTATCCGCATCTCTCTACGGAAAATATCCTAACAAAGAAAATTAGCTAAATTACCTGCCTCTACTAACAGCGAAGTTGTGGAAACTTATTTGAAATACTGAATTATTATAAAGAAACGATATATATGCCTACTTAAAGAGTGTAGTTGAGTTATCTTTTATCGTGAATCACTATCCTTTCTTGGGATATACTGTATTTCGTTCCATAATGTCTAACAGGCGACGTAAACATTGCCGGCAGAGGATGAGAGAAAGATAATTGCTATTCAACCAATGGCAGAGGTCTCATTTCACGCCTATGTTCAGTTTGGGCGGACGTAGAACGCGTCATACCGCCCAACTTCAAGATAAGCGCGGAGTGAATTGGTTCAATAGCAATTATACAGGGTATATCTAAATTGGTGTCAAATATTTCGGGGACGTGTTCCTAACACCAAAACATTACAAAAAGTTCATATGAACTTTGGTCTCAAAATAATTTATTTCAGAGTTACAAGACAAACTTTAATGTTAGAAAAATTGCTCGAAATGGCTTCCTCCTGATTCGATGTATCCCGTAAACCTTCGTTACATGCTCTGGCGTACTCTGTTGAAAATTCCTGGAGTGTTTCGTATTTTGTGAAATCCATTTGGATACGCTCTCAGAATATCAACATTAAGTACAGGAGTCCCATAAACAAGGGACTTTAAATGTCCTCAGACGAAGAAATCCATTGGATTCAAATCAGGCGATCGAGCAGGCCATCCAATGAATTTTCTTCGACCAATCCATCTTTGGGGAAATTGATCATTAAAAAAATTACGAACTATCAGACTGAAATGAGCTGGAGTAGCATCGTGTAAAAAACACATTCATTGGACGACGTCTAGAGGGACATCATCAATTAAATTATGCAAATCATCTCGTTCTGTTCACTAACAGAATACATTTTCTTCTCATTTCTTCGCTCTACAAAATGCAAACAAACAAAGAAACCATCAAACAATCAGCGGTCAATGAAGGGACAAATCCTTTAATAACTGCCTAACGAATGGTTTTCAGACCCATGTTCTTATTAACTTTTTAAATTGTTTTGATGTTAGGAACACGTCCCCGAAATATTTGACACCAATTTAGATACACCCTATATTTCTCCCATTCTCTACCGACAATGTTTACGTCGCCTGTTAGACATTATGGAACGTAGTGTAGGTAAGCCTGTGCACTGGACCGCCACGACACCACCTACTCATGGCCCGAGACTACTCGGTTATTTGATTATCTTTTATTAAAACTTTAATTGTACTATATTATAGTTAACATGGGCAGCTACATCTTGTGTTTGTTTGCTGTGAAGGTCTAACGATGCGAGCAGTTTGAGGGGATGTTCCGACATGGACGCATTAAAAGTTCCTTTGTCAGTTGTTTCGAACTACGCGACGCGACTTCCTGGAGCATTGAGGCTAACGGTTAGGGTGCCATAGAGGTTTCTTGGCACGATTACAATTGCGCGTCATGTTAACGAACTGCATGCTAGTGCCCTCTAATTAATGTCTTCATAATTTCAGTTTATTTTTCTGTAGACTTCAAGTCTGTACATATTTGCAAATACAGACAGCTATTTTCAAACCTGTTTGAAACAACCAATGCAAATATTGTCTATTAAAAGAAGACGTAAGTTACATCCAAATGTGGAAAATTCAACTTCACTCTGAAACTCTTTACAATGAAATTTCTGGTGAATTAGCAAAAAAAGGCACAAAACTGCATAGACAAAACAAAGTTTTGAGTACACATACATTAGGCATCAAAATTGAAACCAAATCAGAAGCAGAAATACTCCATAAAATTGATCAACAATCACAAGGAAAAAAATGGGCAGATATCAACAAACTTTGGAAAACATATAGCTTAAAACCAAGACAAGAAGCTGTTGTCGCATTCAGATTGAACACCGGTCATGACTGCCTTGCAGCACATCTCTGCAAAATTGGAATTTTTAATACTGAAGAATGTCCCTTATGCAACTTACCAGGTTCATCTATGAGAAGACAACACCTATTCACATGCAATGCACTGAACAAAGAAGCATAACGAAATAAAAAGTTCTCTCAACTTTATTGGGAAGCAAGAAGCAAAATGGGTTAAATGATCCCAAATTGCGGCCATTAGAGAACAACAACTCTTTACAATACAATGGAACAAATACAATTTTTTGGAATAATAGTGAACCCAGAATGTTTGAAAAACACTACCTCATCTTGTGTTTATCATTTAATTAGACAACATGTTATTTTAAGCTGTAAGCATGCGCTATTTTGATCACATGACCAGAAATTTGCAGTATACGTGGACGTTTATTGTCAATTCATATTCCCCAGGGAGGAAGGGTAAAACAAAAGGGCACAGTTCCTGAAAGCAGATCGGCATTCTGTTTGACATTGGCAGTCCCCATAAGTGCAGGTTTTCATAAACACATAACACTACACTTAAGTCAGCCTAATTCTGTGACTCGGAAACTAATTAACGTCACAGAGCACATCCCTTTTAAATGATTTGGTTAAGGTGGAACAATATATCTCTTTTTAAATAACATATTAGCAGCAGCAGCAGCAGCAGTAGTATAGCTCATGTATTTTGTCAAGACACTCGCGATGCGCAGTAGAAGAACAACGATTCTGTGGAGGGGATAGGAGTAGAAGGGAAGTTCGGGCGTGTGTCTATTGAGTTCAAGGCAAAGGCTAACCCATTCCCCTATAATTCATAAGGAGACTCATCCGATCTCCTGCGCAGATCTGTAGGAAGAGTGGGGAAGTGTCTTGACAAAATGCATGAGCTATAATAGCAGTAGGCTTATTCAATGTTTTATTTAGAAATTAAATTGCCGGAACAATACCGTACCATATCGATGGCTAAGAAGTAATACTTCGTATATACAAAAATTGTAATTTACTACAACTATTATAATTATTTAGATTAACTACATTATCATTATGTTCAGAAAATCGGACAATCACCTAATACAGTATTTTGTCCTGAAGTGTAAGATCTTGCAAAGCAGAAACATACGTAAAAAGTTTCTCTATTTTGAGAAAAATTAGTTTTTAAAACATATTCAGGTGCAAATTCACAGATATGAGGTATCACTTCTTAAGCATTTATAGGTGTAAGTAAATTACTGACTAAAATAAATTAAACGAAAAATGAAAAGAACAAAAACATTAACGTATTACAAAATAACAATAAAACTGAGGCAATGCAAAATGAAAATAATATCACAATATAAGAAAGTAAAATACAGATCTTCCGATTGAAACACAACATAAGTAACTCAATTAGTAAAAATACAACTTATTCTTACGACTGAAAAGTAATCACATAACCTCAATTTTCCTAAACTCAACACTATTTCGAAATTATCAGCTGATTCAGTACCTACAATATAACCTCGATTCAATCTTCCAACTCTCTACGTATCGATCTGGTGCATGTAGAAATTATTTCTGAAAATGGTAAATAAAAGTATTCAGTGTTAACTATAGAGATTAGAGAAATCGTATATTTATCGGTGTAATAAAATCACCGATAAAAGTCACAGATATTTATACACTGTGAAACGTAATTAAACCGACGAATTTCGGGAGGTTGTATGGGTTTTCTCTAATGTCATATTGTGCTGTAAGGCACTATTTCGCGAGGATCCCAGGTCTTAATGTAACGCAAACCATTGCCATGCTTTATTGCTTGAGTCTATTATAAAACTTTTACACACCAAAATCACTGCAAACGATGTTTAAAAATACCTCCATTGACCTGTACGCAAAGATTACATCGTCGGTGCATGGAATGTCTAACGCGGTGAAAGACTTCAGGATTATGGTTTATTTCTCCTGCTGCAGCAAATATCCGAGTCACCAGATCATCTTCTGATTCAATTGGGGTTGCCTTAACAAGATTATGCATCTGTCCCCATACAAAAAACCAGAGGGGTCAAATCCGGAGATCGAGGAGACCAAGATACAGGACCGCCTCTGCCAATCCACTTCCCTGGAAATTGTTCAAGTAATCACGCACACGATGTAAATTTGTAGTCATGAACTGAAGAATGCATATCTCCACCCTCTGCCGGTTTAATAAAGCCCTGCACTGGGTCAAGACGTACAACAAAATGTGAATTTGTAGAGACGTGATGAACTGAAGAACGCATACGTCCTCTGCAGGTTTAATAAAGCCCCTGAAGAAAATGTATTAGAGAAAACTGTTTGTTTTGGTGTCCCATACAACTTCCCGGAGTTTGTCGATTTATTTACTTTTCATCCTGTATGTCACAGTCAAGCCACAGTTGTCACAGATACTTTAAAATATTGTTTAAGTTCATCTTTAGTAAAAACTCGAGTAAGGATAGCTTCGTTCAAGCACGTACAGTGCATGTTCCTTTCGGCCAATCACGTGGCGTTTCTACAGACTTCTCTGTTCAATTTTTTACATCACGAACAATATTACGTGTGACGACGTACATTCGTGACAGAAGAACAGAAGTGCAAGACGGCACAGCTAGAGGTCCACGGATTATGTTACTCGGGGAGGGGAAAACGACTTGATAATTATAGGCATTCTCTTGTGTTTCTTGAAGAGTACAGAAGGGGCGTTATCGTCGAAGAAGAGAGGATGGCTTGTGTCCATTCAGCATTCAACTCTGTCCGCCCAGACCGTCTAAAATACGGTATAACTTACGCAATTTTTATATTATTGTGCGAATACTGTGATGTTGCAAAATGTTTATTTCAAAATTGTGACGGATGTGTTTTCTGCCATCTTATATTCAAGAACGAGCTTAGTGGCATTCCATATCTTTGCATCTCAGAGTGCGAATTAAGATTTCTGATGACTGGGTGATAGAATCCTAGATTGGGAGTATGATACATATAATAATAATAATAATAATAATAATAATAATAATAATAATAATAATAATAATAATAAACTCCTAAAAGACACGTTCTTTAAAACGTCTGGAACACAATTTTGTTTTTGGTTTTGAAATTTTCTAAGATAATTACATTTTAAGAAAGAATTTTAGAGATACTTTTATAGAAATATGGAGGTATATTTTTTCAAATGCAACAAAATAACACATTTCTATTCTAGAGAAAAGTTTTCTAATAGTCAAAAAGATATGTGTACGAAATATCATACACGTAGCCTCAACAGTTCCGGAGAAATATAAATGTTTGTATAGAATAAAGGAAACAAAGTTATAGGAAAATGTATCAAAGTTTAGTGCTATTTAAAAACCTTGTGCAGCAGAATTTAAAAGTGGCGCCATAGAAGGGACAAGGCCATAAAATGCACAATAGGTTTAGTTTAATGTGTTTTTCACACATCAAGGAGTATTTTAAAGGATGATAATTGAAAAAGAAAGTAGTAGCCTACGTGAAATTTCAATCAAAATTTAGTGTAATTTTAAAATTCCGTGCACCAGAACCTTAAAAATGGCGTTGCAGCAGCTCACAAAGCAGGCCATTAATGCGTATCAAATTTTATGTAATATGTTTTTCACATATCAAAGATTATTTAAGGAATGTTTTCGTGAAAATGTACTTTTGTGCTTCGAAAAGTACAAAACTTGTTCTTTAAAACTATATATATATATATATATATATATATATATATATATATATATATATATATATATACACACATACATGGTTAACCCTAAGTAATGTCATTAATTTCAAGCAGTTATTCTTTGAGATATTTCAGACAAAAAAGTTCAATACAATTTTGCTAGTTTTTTGCTTTCATTTCGAGATAAAAAATGATTTTGTGTGAAACATTTCATAGCGTATTTTGAGAAAGCAAATGAATTAATTTGCAATATGCTGAGTCAAATTGCCAAATTAAGAGAGCAGTGTATTATGGTAATAAATCAGTGTAAGAATTTTAGTTCTGCCCTTTAAATGTGCAGAAATTTTATTCGAACAAATGTTTCATTATAAAAGAATGAAAAGTTGCATTTGTTCGGATCGAATTTCTGCACATTTAAAAGACAAAACTAAATTCGTTCAATCGCTATATTACTATAATACACCGCTATCTTGAACTGGCTGAGCATACTGGGAATTGAATCAATGGTTATCCCAAAACACGATATGAAATGTTTGATATAAAACAATTTTTATCTCGAAAGGAAGCAAAAACGAGCAAAACACAAAAATCACGTAGAATGAGTCAAGAGGTGGAATACAAAATATAACTATAAATATGGGATGTAGAAAATTCGAAATAGAAAGACAGAACAAAAGAGAAGAAATCAAACCTGAAGAATGGTAAAATAAGACAAGAAACGAAATGTGTGCGAAGGAAATTTAGGAGGATAAAAAAGGAATAAAACACAAGAAGAAGAATAAATAATATTGCTAAGACAGAAAAAAGGATAAGAAAAAATCAACAGGTCTACATCAAAGAAGAATTGTAAAAAAAGATGTAAATAACGTGAAAAAATGAAGAAAACAATGCGAAATAATTGAAGAAAGTCATACAAGAAGAAGAAAGCAATAGGGGATAGAAGAGAGAAATTGTATTAAGCTTTTTTGTTTGAAACGTCTCAAAGAATAACCCCCTGAAATTAATTACATTACTTAGGTTTACTCTGTATACACTATATTATATATGAGGATATATCTTTAGATGAGCCTTTAAATGGCGTTTTTAAATTTAGCGGTGCATTTAGTTCATACATCCTTCCTTATTTTTAAATGCATTTTTCCGTAAGTTTATATTCTTCAAACTTAAGTGCATTTTTCTCTGATACTACTAAAGCTATTTACACGCACTTTTTACAGTGCTTTCTGCATTATGTGTTCTATAAAATAGGCCTACAGGTTTATGGGTATCACACACATAACACGAGTAAAATAAATTATATTCATTGGAAAAAATTGCAAAAACTTTTTAATCGAAGTTCAATATTTTTTTGTTTCACTAACAGTAAAATATTTAACTAAATTTTGCTTTAGAATTTACGATATACATTACTTCATAACTTAGAAAAGTACAAGATATTTGAGTGAAGACTAAGGTTAGTAATGTGCACCTGAAAAATGAGGTACATTTAGAAAATTGGGAAAACAGCTTATCAGTTAGGGCCTTTCTTTGCACTTGGATTAGAAACTAATTAGTTATCTTTCATACCACTGAATTCAGATTGATTTATTGTATAATCATGGAAATTTTTATTCCAATCTGAACACTAAAACCCTAGAATTTAATTGAATTGAATTGAAAGAGGAGAATTGGGAGGAGAAATTTAAAAGATACGCAAAATGCGTCCTTGCAAGGGTTTCGGGGCTGTAAGAAACTAAATATGAGAGCTCCAAGCCTGTTGGCCACTTGTCTCACTCCGGGTTACATTGCTCCACTGAAGGAGCTCCAGAAAATTTTGAAGGGAAAAACCGAATCCTGTCCTTTCGCATTGCGACTAAATGAGTGACCTCGTACATTTAATAGGCAATTTATAGGTTCTGAACTAGGGCATTGCGTAGTTTGTTAGAAAAGGGGGAATATATGGGGCAGGGTATATAGATCCGTGGCCCATTTCTTTTAGGGCTCATCCCGACATTTGTCTTAACGCCTTAGGAAAACCACGGAATATCTTAGGCAGGATGAGTTGTCTCATATAGGCCTAAGAGACTAGCCAATCTGGCTATTAGGTAGGAGGTGATTGATTATGTCTTCAGCCTTGTTGAATCATCTCAAAGTAGAAACCAGCCATTTGGCTTTATGTTGACTCAATTACGACTATTATTAATTAAATTTAGAATAATTACCGGGGTCATGGTGCAGGTGCGTGGCCCATTTCTTTTAGGGCTCATCCCAACATTTGTCTTAGCGCCTTAGGAAAACCACGGAAAAACCTTAGGCAGGATGAAAACCCTAGAAATATTCAACTGAACTTTTGTACTGAAATTATTTAATCGCACAGGCATCACTACCCACTTCCCTTAAACATGCGCCATATTCTATTTCAATCCTGAAGAAGAAGCAGCAGGATTGCAAGAAGCATAATGCCTCTTGTAGTTAATGTTATGGTGATGACTAATGAAATACATTCAGAACATTAGGTAGGTTTACACCTGTCCGTTGAGATGCATCACTCATCACGGACCGCGTCGACGCCCTCGAGAGGCAGGCCCATGGTCTAGCTTACGTAAAGGCGAGTGTGGGAATCGTCGAAGTTCACAGTTCAAGTGATTAACTGAAAAGGGTCGACCAACTGGCCAGCTAGTCGATTACACTGCAACTCTCACCGCCAATTTTAGGCGAGGCCTCGGAAGTGTCTTATCTCGTGTTAACGACCTCGTCCTGAGTCAGCTGAATCCAGTTAAAACATATCGATTCCTGATTGCACTTTCCATGCAGGTGTACTGAACTACAACGCACAATATCCTACTCAATGCTATCGTTAAAAATTTCCTGTAGTCATCTTCGCATGTACAGGTTTACATCCAGTTCTAGCTCAGTCCGTTGGATTCTTCTCGTGGAAAAGGACCACAGAATCCGACCCAGGATAGATCACGTCATTTGTCTTGAAAGAAATGGATAATAATGCAGGTTTCCTTCAATTAATCACTTTTACATTTGTGTTGATATTTTACATTGCTCCATTTTCATCGATAAAATTACCAACTTTGTAGTAATTGTCATTATCGTAGTCATGTTTGCCTCATTCTCATTATTTTCGTTGTAATAGTCATAATCGTAGTCAACGTGATCGTAGTCGTGATGTTCGTCGTCATAATATTTATTATAATGGTCGTCATCGTGATCTTTGTCTTCATCACCATCTTCCACATTATTATCGCCGATATCGTCATGATTGTCATCGTAATCGTGTATGAACATCGTCATAATTTCGTCATCATGATCTTGGTCTCCATCAAGATCTTTGCCTTCATCGTGATCATCATCATGATCTCCCTCATCAAGATCGTTGACATCTTCATGATCGTCATTGTAATCGTGATCACTGTCATCATGATCGTCGCCATCGTTATCTTCGTCATCATCGTGATCGTTATCGCCATTGTGATCGTGATCTTTGTCTTTTTCGTGATATTTCTAATCATGATCGTCGACATCGTTATGATCGTCATCGCAGCCTAATGGTGATCTTTTTCTTCATCGTGCTATTCATCATCGTGATCCTTGTCATCGTGATCTTTGTCTTAATCGTGGTCTTCGACGTCATCGTGATCTTCATCATGATCGTTATCTTCATGATCGTCACTGTGACAATTGTGTTGTCATCATGATCGTCATGATAATATTCGTCATCGTGATCGTCGACATCGTTATCTTTGTCGTCATCGTGATCATCGCCATTGTGTTCATCGTGATCTTTTTCTTCATCTGGATCTTTATCATGATCGTCAACATCATTACGATCATAATCGTAATCGTGATCTTTGTCTTCATAGTGATAATTGTAAACGTGATCCTTGCCGTCGTGATCTTTGTGTTCATCGTGAACTTGGTCACCATATTGTTCTACGTCATCAACGTTATAGTCGTCATCGTGTCCTTCGTTATCATCATGATCGTCATTGTGATCGTCGTTATAGTGGTTTTCATTGTCATCGTTACTGTCGCCATAGTGATCGTGGTCACGTACATGATCTGCGCCGACATCGTGGTCTTTGTCGCCATCATTACAGTTATCATCCATGACCTTCGTCGTCATCGTCGTTGTCAAAATGTACGTCAGTTCCCCAAAAGTTGCGTGCCTCTGTTACCTGCGATTAATAGGTAACTATAATGGTATATTATATAGGCAATCATTGAATTGTTCTTTGGTTTGCAATTTTGAATTCCACGGTTATCGATGACGCATCCACCGATTGCAATGCTTTTACAACAAGAAGGTCCCAGGGTTGAACAATTCTTGGATTATATCTGTGATATATATAGCTCGAGATACCACCTTTCCTGCAACAGTACGAGTAGAATTTGCAGCAACGATAATGAAATCTACAAATGGCTGCGAATTATTTCATTCGAGACAATAGTATCTTTCATTCTGCCATCCTAATATTTACAATTTTATAGAGGTTTCAAAAGACATACAAAATGAAGCTTACTTAAGACTACGTAGTAATTCGGTTCTACTCTTTAAAACGGCAAGACGGGAAAAAGAATAGTTTCTTCGTGAAAAAAATGACTTAGTTTCAATAAGGACGAAGTAACACAGTTCTGATAAATTTGGATGTATCATAATTTTTACCTAAAGAATTTTAGAAGTTGACTGTAGGCCTATCATATAGGCTAAGTTTTTACCTAAATAACTTTAGGCTATAAGCTGTGCATCATATTAATTTTTACCTAAATAATTTAAGAAGTTGGCTAATGGCTGTAATCACACTACATTTTAAGCCAAGGCGAAAATGCACAAACACCATCTTTAACTTACCTGTAACGTTCATGAAAACAAGTAGATTTGTTACGTTGCAGACAATCTTAAGTATGCAAAATGGGAAAATGATTGTTGTTTGTATTAGCATTGAAGATAAGAATTCTGGGACGGAATAAAATGCTTCGGACGGAACTGGCACATGACCCAAAAATGCTTTGGACGGAACTGAGATAGAAAACTGACCACGGAACGAAATCGACTATCCCCGGTTTCGCACGTGGTTTTAGTTGTCTTTGACTACGTCTTTAGTTGAAAAATGTATGTACCATTAGTAACAATAGTTGCACAACGTTTCATAGAAATTCAGCTCTCTAACAAACAAAGCAGTCCAAAATATTAGAGCGGACAAATACCAATCTAGACAAAAGTTTGTCCGAAGCTCGGTATCGGAAAGGCCCTCAAAATAATAATAATAATAATAATAATAATAATAATAATAATAATAATAATAATAATTCGTCTATTTCTACTACAGAAGCTGTCCACAGACGATGATATGAAAGAGTAAACTCTAAAGAAATGCAGACAACATCGACTTTACATCACACATCTGACACTATATCCGGGATTGAAATGAGGTCTGATCTGGTAAAAAAACCATCAACAAAGTGACATTGCATACGAGAATTAAGTTGAATAAACGCCCGGCTGTTGTGAGTTTATCTTTGGCCCTGCAAGAGGAGAAAGGTTATTGAAAACAACCTCAATTTGTAAGAGAGAGGTACGTAATATATCAATATCGTCAATAAGAACTAATCAAAGTTGAAGTTTTGAAAAAAAAAATGTACTTGTTGTAGGCAGTAATAATACCCCAAGAATTCGAGGGCATAAAGATTATAGGTTCGAATCCAGTCGATGTAAACACTTGTAATAAACTCAGTCTATTTTGCCCTTGGAAAAGTGATTGGATTGTTTGCTACGATGATTTGTTTCAACTTCGCTGTTGTTGTGCGACTCATACGTTAATTATACTGGTTGAATCTAGCAATGGGAACTAAGGAATATGTGTCGATTTATTAAACAATGTGCCTGTGTGAAATGTTACACTAGATTGTAAAAACAGAATACTACAATATAATATTTGCAGACAGAACACAACATTGAATTTCTTAGTAGAGGAACTTAACAGAAAAATTTTATACAGAGTGTTAGAAAAAACATTCAGTACTTTGAGAGGTGGTAGTATCGATAAACAAAAAAAAAGAAAAAATTCTAATATATATGATATTTCGAAAGTCAGTTTAAACATAAAACCGCTAAAAAAATTATAATATTTGAGATAAGGGAAAAACAAAAACATCACAGTGTTGGGCAAATAACGGGGTTTAGAAAACATTGGGAAGATGTCCGCCGTTCTCTTGTTCCACGTACAGCATTCTGTCTGCGACACCATGCACAGCATTTTGCAGATAATGTCTTGGAATATTGGCAATTTCTTGCGAGATGGCATCTTTCAGTTGCAGTAGGGTTATTGGATGTGTCAGGAAAACTCGTTCTTTGAGGTAACTCCACAACCAAAAGTCAGCAGAACTGGAGATAGCGGAGGCTACATTGTTGGAAAGTGTCTACTGATGACAAGATCGCCAAACATCTGCGTAATTAATTGTTTGCCAGGGATAAAGATGTGAGGTGGAGCGTCATATAGCATGAAGATTATGTTTTCCATATCCTGATTCCTCAATCTAGCGATGACATAGTTCTGTAACATGTTGTAGTAGCGCTCCCCGTTTACTGTAACAGTCTATCTTATTCCATTATTGTCTACAGCTGTGGAGTAACGGTTAGCGCGTCTGGTCGAGAAACCAGGTGGTCCGGGTTCGATTCCCGGTAGGGGCAAGTTACCTGGTTGAGGTTTTTTTCGGGGTTTTCCCTCAACCCAATATGAACAAATGCTGGATAACTTTCGGTTATAGACCCCGGACTCATTTCACCGACATTATCACCTTCATCTCATTCATACGCTAAATACTCTAAGATGTTATACAAATCTGGCTTTCAGGTAGAAGCTCCCTGTGAAGCAGGTTTGAATAATTTCAAGGAAAAATTGTTCCGGGGCCGGGAGCTTCTACCTGAAAGCCAGTTCTGTATAATACAATCGTTACTGGAGGTACGTTAACAGAAAGCCACAATTTAAGTCGCACACGTATTTGTGTGCACTCATAGTTGAGTTCTGGCGTCTTGTCAGGCTCATTTGAGTCGTGTGGATACAAAGGAAAAATTGTGACGGTGTCGTGTATAGTTCCTGGGGTAGCTCAGTCGGAAGAGCGTTCGCGCGCTAATCGAAGGGAACAATTTTTTTCCTTGAAATTATTCACTCTAAGATGTTGATAAAGCATCGTAAAATAACGTGCTAAAATAAAATAAAAATCACAACTATAACAAAACTACACAACAATTCAACCTACGCTGAACACATCACAAACTCCAATCACAACTAGAGCAACGCAGACACTGACCTCCACCGCTGTGGAGTAATGATCAGCACGTCTGGTTATGAAGCGAGCGGGTCCGAGTTTAAATCCTGATTGAGATAAATTACTTGGTTGGGTTTTTTTCAGAGGTTTTCCCTCAACCAATTGAAGCAGAATTGCTGGGTAATTTTTGGCGTTGGACCTCGGACGCTTTCGCCATAATTAATTCGCATATCATCATTATCATCACCAATACAATAGCCTGGGTTAAGTTCACGGTGCGAGTTGCTGTACTTGTACACACAGAATAGTAGTAAGCACAATAAGCCTCAGGCTGCAGTGTAAGCCTTCGAGTCCCTCCTCCGTACACAAAAAAACAGATACTGACATGAAAATACTAGCCTCCATATCCAGCAAAAAAAAAAAAGACACACTAGAACAATATGAAATTTGCAAACATACAAAAACATACCCCCAACACACCTTGAACATTCAACTCAATTTCAAAACACAGACCCTATTCGACACAATCATGAACACAGCCCAATACAACAGGAAATTAGAAGATAGTGCGGGACCTTCAGTAGGCTTCGGACAATGAAGAATATCATTTCGAAACTAGTCAGCCGGTAGATGAAGATAGACGATTGCAATTTTGTCGTTGGCTACTTGTAAATCGCCGAGTAATCCCATTCTTCCTCTTCACTGATGAAGCCACTTTCACTCGTGACGGTATCAATAACACTCATAACTCACATCAGTGATCCGAAGAAAACCCACATACCATTGTGGAGACACATTTTCAAGAAAGCTTCTCTGTAAATGTGTGGTGTGGTATGATAGACAATAAGTTTCTTGGGCTTGTTGTGTCACCGCATCGTCTTCCAGGGCCCCGTTATATAGACTTTCTTCAAAACGATCTTCCAGTATTATTAGAAAAGGTTCCTTTGGCTACAAGGATGGGTATGTTCTTCAGCATGATGGACCCCCTGCACATTCTAGTCGTCAGGTGATACATCATCTAAACCTAACATTCCCCGGAAAATGGATCAGCAGATATGGTCACGTTTCTTGGCCACCGAGGTCCCCGGACCATACCCCTTTAGATTTTTGCCTGGTTGAAAGGCGAAGTCTACAAAGAAAAAGTAAATACAAAAGCCGATTTATTCGTTCGGATTATGAATAATGCTGCCCTCATAAAAGAACGCCAAGACGATCTCAGAAGAGCTATACGCGGTGTTGTCAAGAGAAGTCGAATGTGCATTGAAGTCAGTGGTGGAATTCATGAAAATCAACTTTGAACGTAATCATTTGCCTTTGCTCAACACCTTCTTGGGGTTACATGTTATAGGTATCCTACAAACAAAACTCATCTCGGATTCCTCGCAGTGCTCATGCTATACCCCTCTTACTCTCCTGCAGTAGGCTTGAGAGCATGCGGGAAACGGGAGCATACATCATCTGCGCGAGACAGTCACGCCCGCTGTTTCTGCGCACCGAGTTTTCCTTGTTGGATGCCTACTGTGAATCCATATAAAATGTGTCCAATTTTTACTGGAATTTGTTATTCGAATTCGTTTATACTACCACCTCCTAAAATATTTACTATTCCTCCTGAAACACTATGTATAGAACAATGAAGAATCAAACTTTGTATTTAGAAAGGAACATTGTTACCGAAACAAAATATTTCTGAAATTGTTATGCGAGTTAATATTTCATCGACAACAAATATCAATCTATATTTCTTTCATACCATCTGAAGCACATGGTTAAGGTTACTATAGTAGCAATTATATTTTTTATATATTTTTTATTAGCTCCTGTTTTATGAAAGCAGTTTCATGGATGAAATCAACATAAAACAAGACGATCTTAACAGAGAATAACATAATTGAAATTCTGTTGACGATAGTATTTGGTGAGAGTTGACGTACACAACAAGAGATATGCACACTTTTTAACGAAACTTGTCCAAACCGCCAATTATTTTTCACTTACTATTAGTAGAATGGAAGCGAAATTCAGAGAACATGGACAAGTCAAAGACAAATTCTATATACTTAGCATAATGACAAACTAAAAATGGTTAGACCTTGATAAGAACAGAGACGTGGGGAGATATAATTGCATAGTATCGCACTGCTCCAATTAGTTCAATGACATTATGGTAACGTGAACAATTGCATACTTCAATAACACGTTTGGCTACACTTACTCTGTAAGACGTTGGAATCAGAGCAATTCCTTGCTACGACTCCAGATACCTTTTTCTAAAGAATGGGCTAGGAACTAGGTTGTTTCCCATAAATAGACTTCACACCTTTTAAAAAGTAATTAATCATCTTACGCTAGCTTTTCATCACATCAAGAGCATACACGAATAAAGACCTTGCTTCTTTGTTTAAGGAAACTGTTGTTAGAAACACATTAGACACGATGGTATCAGCAAACTGGAATCAGAGAGCTCTCACTAAGGCGTGCTTTGTAACAATTGGAGTTTCATACAAATCGAGTAATTATATCTACCCATTTCACATACTCAATATAACGGCGTAAAGTATTTGATCAGTAATTTCACATTACGTATCTCAACACATTTCATGAAACGATTTTGTCTGATTACACAAAGATATTCAGAGATGCCGACTTCGAAGACTGTAAGATATACTCACGAAATGAATACAATATTTGTTTTATTATGCGGAAATACGTAGTAACAAAACTTCATTATCGGTCGCTAGATAGGATTTGTCGTTTTGTGCACTTCAACATTTTGAAATATTCATATATCACATTATTAATGTCACCAGCTCTGAGCATAAGAGAGGAAGTGAAGGGGATGGAGAAACCCCAGCCCTGTTCTTTTCACTTATACAGCCTTATAAAGAAACGCTCAATAAGGCTCTGAGAATCAGTGGTGGATTTTAGGCGATCAGCAAAAGCCGGAAGTTCGTAAATGCTGTGTTGCCTGCCTAATACAATCCGTCACTGAACTTCCTGTCTGCTTGTACCGTACCAAAACATTAGGGGCCTACTGTTTCAGCCGGAGAAGATGGAGTGGGGAGTTAAGGGGTGGTCTGCAGTGACTTAATTGAGTTATTGGCGTCCAGGTCTGGTTTAGACTATCAAGCATGTTCCATCTCAACATCGGTAAAGGTTAAGGTTGTTTGTAATTGGTGACTCCATCTCAGTTTTGTTCGTCCAATACTTCACCTTCCTTTTACGGCCATCAGCCCTTCTCTACCAAACCATAAAAATACAAATAAGCATATACATAAAAAAGCAAATGCAGAGATAAGAAGTAAATAAGAAATAGAAATAACAGGTATTTCCCATATTTATTCTGCGTTTAACTTGCGCCTGAATGTCATTTATATTTGTTACTGTTGCTCCAAAATATTTGAACTTTTCCACCTTTTCGAAGTATGAAATTTCCAAATTTTATATTTCCATGTCGTACTATGTTCCGATCACGAGACATAATCATATACTTTGCCTTTTCGGGATTTGCTTCCCCATCTATCTCTTTACTTGCTTCAAGTGAAATTCTCGTGTTTTTCTTAATAGTTTGTAGATTTTCCGCCAACATATTCACGTCATCCGCATAGACAAGAAGCTGATATAACCCGTTCAATTCCAAACCCTGTCTGTTATCCTGGACTTTCCTAATGGCATATTCTAGAGCGAAGTTAAGAAAGTAAAGGTGATAGTGCATCGCCCGCAGTGAATTGGAAAAACATCAGATAGAAACTGGCCTATGCGGACTCTGCTGTACGTTTCACTGAGACACATTTTAATTAATCGAACCAGTTTCTTGATAATATCAAATTCAATAAGAATTTTATATAAAACTTCTCTCATATCCGAGTCATATGCCTTTATCATAATACACTGCTCTCTTTAATTGACTAAGAGCACTGGAAATTAAATCAGTGTATTTTCCAAAACACGTTACGAAACATTTCTTATGAAACAATTTTTATCTTGAAAAGGAATCAAAAGAGAACAAAATTGTATTAAACTTTTTTGTTCGAAATATCTCAAAGAACAACTTCTTGAAATTAATAAAATTACTTATGATTACACAGCGGGAAAAAAAATCAAATAAAAGTCATGTTTACGGTTTACAAGTATTGTACGCATAGACTACGGCATGAGGTGTGCACGCTTCCCAAGTATAGTCAATGACTCAGGAGAAGACGAACACAGCGTGAGGAAAAAGGGTGGTTAATAGATAACGTTACGACAACACGTGCAATACTTGTAGTACTAATAAGCGGAAAAATTATTTCCACTTCCTAGTAGTACAAATATTGCACTAGTGTCGTAACATTCTCTATTACCTACCTTTTTTCCTCACTCCACACTCTTCTCCTAAGGCACTGACAGTAGCTACAACACGGTACCGTCCGCAGAGAGCACCACGCGAACACCGAAAACACCTGCCACTCTGCGTTCTCAGTCAGTCCTCGTCCGTACGTGACCAGAGAACATTGAGATACGTAAACATATTCATTTGTGTTCGGTGAAGTGATCATAATGCCGAAGACAGATGGTAAAAAACATAGGGTGTATTTTTAATACAAGAATATGGTATCCACATTTTTAGTACTGATACTGCTGAAACAATTAAGTATCGGTTATGTATGTGTGCATTAAAAAAATAACATCGATAGAACATCACTGTTATACAAAGAAACACATGAAAAATGTTGCTCTATGTTAGAAGAAAATAAGGGTTCAAGTTCAAATTCCGCCTCTAATATGAAATATGACTTTTGCCAGGATTTGTGTCGAATGATGATATGTTGCAATATTCCATTCAAAACGTTGAACAACTCTCACTTTAAAGGGTTTATAGAAAAGTACACAAAATATCCCATTACAATAGTTATATCAACGTACAACCAATATTCAGTGATTATTCCGTGTGTCAATTTAAATTTCCCTCGCCCTATATCTCCACGCGTCTCTAGTGTACCTATTGTGCTTCCGTAAACAATAACTCTATGACGAGACATATTTGTCGCTTTGTAGTTACCTTCACATCCGAATGACTTTTTTTCCGCTGTCTACAGTTATGATTCATTCTGTATAATCAAAAATCTCCACAAGATGAATAGGCGGATTGAATCTTCGATGACAAAAATGTAAGGAACATGGACCCACTATTTAAAATTAACAGAACTTTTAAAATATCATTACATTTGCATTGAAATTCTCCTTCTCAAAATGTACTTGTTATGCATTGTAATGCTCTCGTTCCAAACTAAGAATATGACTTTCATTTCTTTCTTTCTTTCTTTCTTTCTTTCTTTCTTTCTCTCTTTCTTTCTCTCAGTTTAACCTCTCCCTTCTATGTACATTTACACGACCCACGTCACCCGAGCCTTACAGGGCCGCGACCTGTCGGGAGAGGTATTAAGCTAAGGATCACATACATACTTTTTTGACCACACAAGAACATGGAGGGCCTCCCCGGATGAGGGATCAGCTCAATGCCAGGGCCACCTCCGATACAACACAAATATTTAAGACATTACACATCATTCACTCACACATATGAAAGGATTAAGGGAAGGATCGCCGTCCATGGCCGGAATTTCAAGAGGTACAATCCCGGCATTTGCCTGGAAATAACGGGGGAAACCATGGAAAACCTCAGTTAGGATTGCCGGCCTCTGGGATATATGACGTTCATAAGATAATTTATTATTTGAGACTGACAAATGATAACTAAAGCCTTTATACACATCTTATTCATCGTTAAAACCGTCACCACCACCACCACCTACTTGTCCCAAAGCTTGCTGTTAGTCGAAAGTGACGGAAAGTCCTACTTTCAAAAGCCAGGCACTAACTTGACCTTCAAGGATTTGAAACTGTTATAGAGCGTCATGAAATTAAGCCAACTGTTTAAAATTAGTGGGTGTGAAAATGACTGTGAAGTTTGCTCCTTTGGCGAAAAAGAAAGAAAGTGCAGTAACGTGAGTAAAGAACCGAGTCATCTTCCTCCTCCACACCAGAAACAAACAAGCAGTAAACTTCGATTGAAGTCTATCGATTTTTAACCTATTATTGAACACCCATCTTAATTTCGACAATTAATGTAATTTGCAGATTTTAACTGGTGATAATATGGTACACCGCTTGTCGGGAAGGGTGTGATGGGTTGGGCAGGTTATTGTTACTACCTGTATGTAGCGCAAGAGTGTGTCAAGTTCTTACTCTACGTATAATATAGCTATAAAATGCTGCCAGAATGTTCAAGAAATACATCATGTGAAGAAATTCTTACTGATTAAAAAATCCAGTAGTTTAAAAAAATAAATATCTTAACTTTAATTTATAATTTGTTTACTCTTTAGTTGAAATAACTTTAAGTTTGTCTTCAAGGGACTGTATTTTCTTTCTCAATAAACCGGATTGTGTTTTCGTTCTCAATAAATAATCTCAAGGTCGAGAAGAAAGTGTATGAAACATACGTAAGTCGCTACCAAAATTCTGGAACAATATGTTCTCAAACAAGAAAATTCTCTCTCTCTCTCTCTCTCTCTCTCTCTCTCTCTCTCTCTCTTTCAAAATGAAACTGATAATAGATCGTGAGGAGAGATTTGAAAAATCCAAATAAGTTTTTTCTCTAACTTTCACCATTTTAGAGGAAATCGTTATGTTTCTATGAAATATTTGGCACCATTACTACTGCAATAACTCTGGCAAGCGCGGCCAGCCATCTCTGACCTTCCTCTCCCCCTCTACTGTATTCAGTCGGAGACACGTGAATATGCGTTGCGTTGCAAGATTTATTTTAACGATTTTCGCAATTATTCAATTTAAATTCATGGTTAAACGGCTTAATTTGCAAAAAAGATTCAAGATTCAGATTATTTTTACCTATCTGCTTGTATAGCAACCAGTTACTGCAATAGAGCGCTGCAAACATTGGGCAGACTATCTTTTTCTGCTTAACGGTGCTTCATCGAAGGAAAAATGTAATAAAATTTTGTTACATTTAACATGTAGAATCATCTCTTAAATTTTGGTGCATTGGTCTCCTTTCATCCTTTATATAACACACAAATCATATGCACACCTAAATGTTGCGATTTTATTACCATTAGGTCCATTATTATTATTATTATTATTATTATTATTATTATTATTATTATTATTTAATGTACTCAAATGTAACAACCACAAAGAATTTACCAGGATATATGGACAGTATTTAAGTTTCTTCTGGACTGATATACCACGTTTTTCTGCTATAAATGTTCAAAAAGTTGTGTTATTTGGAAGATGACGATACACACACACACACACACACACACACACACACACACACACACACACACACATATATATATATATATATATATATATATATATATATATGGTGTGAATACTTAAGTATTAATACAGATCAAACACTGTCGTATTTTGTTATATTTAACAATGTTAATATAGAATAAACATATTTTTTATTTCCTGACAAACTGTAAAAACTGACTTACAACGTTATTCTAGGCAGCCATTCAATTATTTCCAAAAGAATAGATTATATTTGAATATAATGGACAAAAAAGATTTGCAAATGCGGTTCAGGCTAAGCAAAACATAAGCATTGTATACTTTGAATAGTACAGAAGGTGATTTAGAACTTCCAACTGATAGTAAAGTAGTACTTCACAAAATTATTTAAGATACATTTATTGAAAAAAAAAATCAATCTTCGGTTGCCTAAAATACGACAACGAATAACAAATTTATCATGAAGGCCTAGTATTACATTTGAAGGCACTGGAATAGTGGAAATCCATGAAGTTTTTCTATTTTACTTATTGCTTGATATTTCCTTGTATCTACTTTCATATTATCCCCTTTTGCCTTCAATATTGTTGCAGACATTGGGATGAGGTTTTTCTTTTTTTGCATTAAAATCTATTTCTACTTATTTACAACTTTTTATTATTTTCTTCTAAATTCTGCCCATCTGTTTCTTTTCTTTTTTTTTTTTTTTTTTAGTTTTCTACGATTTTAATCTGTTTTGAAATTACCTCTGTTTATGATGGCATTTTATTGTCGTAATATAACAAATTAACTCGCTATGAAGGTCACTGCCAGTTACTCACATTAACAAGGCAAATGGCCTTCGAAATTACGATTTTACTATGATCCCGAAGGCCGTGATGACTTAATCGGGTATTAAATTAATTTACTTTATTTTAAACGCGTATTAGTTTGGTGACTGTACCAACTGGCAGATACACAGGACATCACACATGCAGCCATTACATCCAAATGGAAATGGGGTGGACATGTGGCCAGGCTACCAGGCGACAGATGGACATGCCGAGCTACCATGCGGGACCCCCGTATAGGAAGGAGACCTCGGCGCAGATGGGCAGAATTCTTCAAAAACAGGCAGGTCAACAATGGTCCAGAGAGGCAAGAGACAAAAGAAAGTGGAAACTTACTCGAGGGACATTTGTGCATAGACAGGAAGTTGTGAAAGACAGTGAGAGAATCATTGTTAAGGAAATTCAAGTTCCTAGACTTAAATATCACGTCTAACGTGAACTAGCTCATCACGTTAGGCAAATAGAGCTTTCCCTTATTTAAGGAGGCCTTTGCCCTTCATGGGACACAATAGGTTATCTTTATCTTTATCCTTATTATTAGTTTGGTGAAATGCAAATGAATTAAATATGATTTAATTTCCGTATTTAAGTTAAATTAAATTAGTTAATTTTACTGTGGATTAGTAACATGTTGGTGAAATCGACTCTTAGACAGACTGGAAATGACGTAAGAGTATCGTTTGTCACTTGACTCGTTATCTATGGGTCTACAAAATTGTAAGAAAGACTTGAATATGATTTAAAACATCCTTGACCACCTTAAGGTCGGGATGAGAACTCTCCGAAATATCTCAATCTTGTATCTGAAGTTAATTACAAAACAGAGTTAATAGCCAAATTCCAAGAGAAGACGCGGAACAGATCTGATGCGAACATACGCGACTCATGCACTGAGGGCCCGCAATTACGGGAGTACCTTGATGATGATAGAAGTAATCGCGACTGCTCACGACTGAGGCCTTAATTTTCCCTGTTACATTGTTAGCAGTCAGCTATTCTGAAAGTGCCCCAGTAACCACTGACTGACCTGCGTTCATTCTTCAGAACACGGCCATCAAAGTGTGTAATCATCACTGCATACAACAAGTAGCAAAAAAAATCTCATAATGACTGGTTAGCAACACATGTGTGTAGGAGTACACGTAAATCATGCCACAACACATATGCCGCGAAAAAGAAAATAAAGGCAGTGCTTTTATCGGATGCGAAAGAATTTCTCATGAGATTCATAACATAGTAAAACTGACTGTTAGTTTATCAAATTTCTGATGATAAATATCTAGACATTCTAGATTTATCTCAATCAGCTAACGGGTTCTCAGCAAAGAGTCTCAGGGTTCGATTCCAAACGAAATATGTGGATTCTTCTGTGGACAAAGCTACAGTGGTATAATGCGTTTCCATTGTCTCTGTGTTATCAACAGGCAGCGAATTTCTGTTCCCAAACGTACAGCGGATCGAGTAGTTTGTTCTGGTACAGCTCGATTCAACGTTATTGGCCCTTGTCCTTGGTTGTTTGGCTAGTGAGCGAGCTGTGTGTTGCGTCATAAGAAAGAAATTTAATCACAAAATGTGTCTAGGAGAGAAAGAGGGAAGAGGGTGAATGAAAATAATTATGCTCGTAGCTGAGGGACACTCATGCCAAGAAAATATAAGTCATCATGGCATTGTTTAGTCAACAAACATAATGGTTAGTAACGAGACGTGTGGAAGAATATTGTGTTTTAAGACGGAATGTACCACGACATCATAAGAAGGAAGTGTTAGGTGTTATGACTGCGCAGCCTGACCTGTGTGACCCAGCCCGCCAGTAGTGATGAATAAAGGCCCATTCATAATGAAAATTAAACATAACCGTAACATAAACACAGAAGTTTGCGCCCAGGCTACCAAATGGGATCATTCACAATGATTCACATAGGCATTGACGTAAACATTACTGTAAGACTTTAACATGAAAGTTTGCAAACTCCAAACTTTCATGCTTATGCTTACGTGATTTGCAAACAGAACACAATCGTGGAGCGCTGAAGTATACGACAGAATATGAAGAAATGGCGTCGTTGTTATGTTTCCATGGTTACCAAGTATGTTTGCTGTTATGTTTATGTTCTCATCGTGAATGATGGTATGACTTCTTGATTTTACCGTAACGTTTACATTCTTAAGTTAACGCTTACATTATGTTTAATTTTCATTGTGAATGAGCCGTAACTCGTTCTTACTCTATCTACTTAATTTCTGCAGAAGCCAAAATCCCTGAATTAAGCTGTACATCTATTAGATCGCATGGATGCATAAGCAGGGTAGAATTGCAAACAGGTACGCATATCAGCACAGATAATAAAGTTCCGTACTGATGTTTTATTATATCTCTGCCAGGAACTGACCGTTGAGTAAAAAAAGCAAAAAATATGTCTAGTTATTTTTATTACAAAGCTCTAGCCGCTGCATACTTCTGTGTAAGCTAAGAGTTTAGACATATTTTTTCTTAAAAATTATTGCATCCTTTAGCAATCTCTCTTCCCTTCATCGTGAACTGTGATGTTACACGAAACCAGAGATATAATATGACATCGGTACTAAAGAATATCTTCTCGATTATCACCCGCCATTTCTACCAGTAATTCGAACAGGGCGAGGGAGAATTTACGGTCGCATAAAAACGTAACGGACTATCGGTGTAGCTCAAATGGTAGCGCGTGTGTCTGCTGATTAAAAGATGTGTTTGAGTGTGGGTTCGACCCCGCTTGCTGATTACCTGGTAGGGTTTTCTGAAATTTTCCCTAATTGTAAGGCGAATGTCAGATAAAAGCATGGAAAATCTTCAGCCTCATCTAGCCAAAGTCCATCTCGCATCACCAATTCCATCGAAGCTGAATATCGAAGTCATTAAATAATAAACTGAAAAAAATAATACAATGCAACTCCAAAAATAGACACTCACTCTCGTATACTTCACGATACAAGGTAAGTCAACGCATCCTGTTCCGTGCTGCACAGGGCTAACCAGTTGAACCAGTGCAGTAGTGTGCAGATACTCGTACACGTTGGCAGCAAGGCAGGGAACAAAAAATGTGTACTTATGTTGCAGCAGAAGTTACAAATATTGGAACGGTTAAAAAAGCTGAATCAATGAGAGCCATCGGTTAAGAATTTAACATTTCGATCAGAACAGTGCATAGGATAAAACAAAATTCATCTAAATACGAGGCATTCTGTAGTGATTATAAGAAGCTTTGTTACTGTAGGATGAAAACAGCTTATTCTGTGTATGACTTGAGGCTTTCCCGGCGTTTGATATAGAATAACTCTTCTCGGGTTCTCAGCCAGGTGAGTTGGAGATTAGCTTCCAAGCTTTCGACGGCTAGCTCTGCCATCTTCTTCATATATACCGGCTAGACGTGGTCCCACATCACTTCGTCCCTGAAGAAGATGGCAGAGCTAGCCGTCGAAAGCTTGGAAGCTTATTTTGTGTAATTTCCTAAATTTAGTCAATAAGGATGATTTATGTTCTCTCTTGAAGGGTATACACCATTTTAAAATAATTTAATACACAAACACAACTATTACATGAAATGCTCAATAAGTTTTTGTAGCTTTATTCTCTTCGGCTCTAACCAACAATAACAATAATCCAGGTTGCCAGGCGACGATACAAAAGATGCGAAAACAAATCAATGAGGTGTATAAGCAATTGAATGCTCTTTCATATTCAAGTATAAAAATATAGGGGTGCCATTTGAAATTTCAAAGCGGGAGTGGCTGGGGTGGGAGGTGAAATCTAAAATGTAATTAAGACTTCTCCCTCAATAACTAAATTTACGTGTTTTTTTTTTTGTTTAAATTGAATTCAATTTAAATAACTAGTTATATACAGTGGGATGTTTTGAAATGAAAGCCCTGTATGTAGATACATTTAGAGAGTTTTCCCTTCAGAAGTTTGTTTTATGTTTCAGATGTATCACGCATATTATACTTAATCATGAAGTTGTTTGTTATATATTTTGCATATACTACAATATATCATTTAAAATTATATACGTTAATTATTTATGTTTCGGTCCGCACGCCATAAAAAACATTGTACAGCCCTTATGCTTACCAATGTCCGCAGTGCTCCGTAGAAAGACAGAGTTCGTACCTCGTCTCACACACGGACCATTGCTGTGTCTATTTGTGGAGTTCCACTGTAAATCGAAATCTCTGATTAAGCTAGAAAGCAAAATGGAGCGGATGTACCCTCTGGTCACGGTGGATTTTAATGTCTGGACTTCAATTGTTTGAGAAGGCTAAAAATATAAAAAAAAAGTTGTGTATAAAGCGACGTATACGCACGATTTAGAATGAACGGCGAGCGCAAAAAATTGCCCGACAATACAAATCTCTAATAAATTTAATTTCACCTACCTCAGACTCTGCACTTACTAAATACTACGTGTTTCCCCACCCCACATCGGTTGTAGGTTGCTTATGTTTACACAGCAAAATGACCCAGTCCTAACGTTTAAGTCGTGGGTGCTATGTTTTCTTACCTCATTAAATTGCATTGGCGGCGGGCAGTGTTTGCCATACTTGTCTGACCATTGAATGCAACTGATTTCTTGCCGGGATTTCCCCACATCCGCTCCGTGAGTATAAACAAAATAATTTAAAATTGTTCCCTGTCCGTACTGATTGCATTTTACTGACTGACACGGAAACATTTCACCCACTTCACTAACATTAACTCCCACATCAGCAAGAGAATGTGTATGTAAACACCATTCCTTGAACTTCAGTGCTCGGCACATTCGTGGGTCGATAGTAGGCCTATCTAGTACAGTGGTTTCCAAACTATGCGGTGCGGTTTCCTAAAGCTTTTTGACCTTTGGCAAGGAGCACAATTGAAGTTTTTCTGCCAGAATTTTTGCATGATTTCAGTTTATTTCCTTTCAGAATTTAATAGTCAATATAACTAGAGGAGTAAGACAAGGGTGCCCATTGTCACCGTCACTTTTTAATGTGTATATGGACGACATCGTGCTGAAGTGGCAGATGGATTTGAAAGTACATTTTAAAATAAAAAAAACATAAACTTAGATACGATACATCACATATTCATTATATATGAGGTCTCGCCTACCTCACTGAATATTACACGACTAGTATGAAGTAGCCAATGTGTATTATCACCATTTAATTCGAGAAACATTCGTTCCGGCACCGGGATATTTTATTAAGTATTCGTCTATTTCACTGCTTATTTTTACTATTTTTAGTGTCTATATGCCTGCATATTTTAACCAAAATAAATGCCTAAACATCCGGGCTCTAATAATAATAATAATAATAATAATAATAATAATAATAATAATAATAATAATAATAATAATATTTTAATAGTACATTATGCAACGAGCCTATAATGAAGGTAATTAAGAAGTGAGTATGGATATTTATGAAACGAGCCCAAGCGAGTTTCATAATTTTCATACGAGCTTCTTAATTACCATTATAGGCGAGTTTCATACAACTTTTTATGCTCGACCATATTTCTAACTTGATATTATTAATTTTTTAGCAATGTCCCGTATGTTGTGAGATGTGCGCAGACGCGAAAGTATTGATTTTTTCCGAGGAACAGATGTCCACATTGACCTTGCTAGGCCATAAGAACCTACAGAGATAACATTGAAATTAAATTAGACATTGAAAAACGAGATGACAAATTGAATTTATTTGAATATTATATACAATTAACGCTAATTATTATAGTAACAGAATATAACCTTCTGCGACAGTATTGGATTTCCAGCCTCCGTGACTTTTCGCTAATTCTCTTTCGATTGCATATCCGAGAATAATCGATACTTGCGGTTTTATGACGGTACAAAGCTGACCTGTCATTGGCTGAACAGTTGTAACCTGAGTCGTCATTGGCTGAAAGACCTGACCTTTAATGAGTAGGTGTACTTTAATGACATGCATTAAAGGTCTGCTACCAGGTGTATAATTACTACATTTCGGCATGATCGAGCATAAAGATAATAATAGTACACTTTTAGTTGGCACTCCCGATGAAGCAAAAGCTTGTGGCCAGGAGTGAAGTTTACATTAATTAATGAAAAACTAATATTACAAGCTTAAGCCTACACAAAAATAATTATTTAACTGTTTAATTTAATTAATCAAGTATGAGTAAGCAACAGTAAAGTGAAAAACATCAAAATAATAATACAAGAAATACAATAAAAATTATATCAGGTAATACACAGAAGAGTAGGTTAACTAGAAAGTCCAAGGAGCGATGGGTCAATTTATACTTTCACGAACAATGGCGTTAACACTCGAACTCTGCATCCCATCGTACTTTCACAATATCACACACTCGCAAACTATTCTTTCGAACTTGAAATCACGGTGCACGAGTTTAGAAGATGTCTGGAGATGGAGGGTAGTCTTGTTAAGCATAATTTCGAATAAATGACTACACATTGTACTCCTTAGACTATGGAACCGGCTGTCCTGTCTGGTATTTTCCCCAGAGCGCTTATACTACATTGTCTTAAGAAAAGAATTTCTACTTGCCCCGGTTGCAGTAAGTATCGCAACAGATCAATCGTTGTAAACACTTCAAGGCGATCCTTTATTGAACTTCAAGAGATACATTGTTATTTACCTCAATATACTACCCTGTTAACCCATTTTACAGCTGGATATTTATATAAATATCGCCGTAACTATTGATATGAACACTGCACTTCGAACATTCAAGTGTTCCCGGTTTTCCAGCAGTTAGATCCGAGGTTCACGAGTTCAAACCCAGTCGGGGACGAAGAATTTTAAACACCTACAAAATCCTCAGCGTGACTTCCTTAGAGAGGAAATTATAGCTGTGGATTCCGTGTAGTTATTTACGCCATGTGAAAGAACCCTTTCTGTGATAAAAAGGGCTCGAGACATATTTTTCAGTCATTTTTAGCCCACAGTGAATGAATTCTGAAGTTGAAAGCATTGTTAAATAAACTACCATTATTATTATTATTGCTGCTGCCAAGAAGTCAAAAGGAGAATAGTGATGGCAAGGAGCATTTTCTGCGGACTTCTAGAGAAACAACTAAGAAAGAGACCAGTGAAGTGCTTTTTTGGAGTGTAGCATTGTATGGGGCAGAAACATGGACATTACGATGAAATGAAGAGAAGCGACTAGAAGCATTTGAAATGTGGATATGGACAAGGATGGAGCGTGTGAAGTGGACAGACAGAATAAGAAACGTAGGTGTGTTGGAAAGAGTGGATGACAAAAGAATGATGCTGAAACTGATCAGAAAGAGGAAAAGGATTGACTGGGTCACTGGTTGAGAAAATACTGCCTACTGAAGGATTCACTGGAAGGTATGGTGAACGGGAGAAGAGTTCGGGGCAGAAGAAGTTATCAGATGATAGACAACATTAAGATATATGGATCATATGAGGAGGCGAAGAGGAAGGCAGAAAATAGGAAAGACTGGAGAATGCTGAGTTGGCAGTGAAAGACCTGTTCTTGGGCAAAACACTATGAATTAATTATTATTATTATTATTATTATTATTATTATTATTATTATTATTATTACGATTGCGGCCGGGTAGCTCTGTTGGTAGAGCAGCTGGCTACGGACTGAAAGGTCCGGGGTTCGATCCCAGGTGGTGACAGGATTTTTTCTCGTTACCAAACTTTCAGAACGGCCCCGAGGTTCACTCAGCCTCCTATAAAATTGAGTACCGGGTCTTTCCCGGGGGTAAAAGGCGGTCAGAGCGTGGTGCCGACCACACCACCTCATTCTAGTGCCGAGGTCATGGAAAGCATGGGGCTCTAACTCCATGCCCCCCAAGTGCCTTCATGGCATGTTACAGGGATACCTTTACCTTTATTATTATTATTATTATTATTATTATCAATATTTCATGGGATAAAAGAATTAAGGCCATAAGGACTTCTTTTCCATACTACCACCACCACCTCGACAAAAATAAACAAAAACAACAGCAACAACAGCATAAACTAGAAAAAGAAACAGAAGCGCAAAAAAAATAGCAACAGCAACATCAATAACGAACAAAAATAAAAAACAAAAAAAAAAACATTAACAACGACAACGCAACTAAAATAACTACCAACACCATTACCATTACAATAATTACCACTACCACTACCACCACCACCATTACCACTGCCAGTAAAACTAACACCAGTTCCATTCCCTTATTGATATGTTTTCTATTACGTCCCAGTGCTTGCAGATAACATTTAATATCTACTCTTTATGGAAAATGAGACAGTAATTAGGAAAATATTTGGGACTAAGAGGGATGAAGTTACAGGAGAATGGAGAAAGTTACACAAAAGAGAACTGCACGCATTATATTCTCACCTAACATAATTAGGAACATTAAATCCAGACGTTTGAAATGGGCAGGGCATGTAGCACGTATGGGCGAATCCAGAAATTCATTATAGGATGTTAGTTGGGAGGCCGGAGGAAAAAAAGACCTTTGGAGACGCCGAGACGTAGATGTGAGGATAATATTAAAATGAAACTGAGGAAGGTGGGATATGATTGTAGAGACTGGATTAATCTTGCTCAGGATAGGGACCGATGGCGGGCTTATGTGAGGGCGGCAATGAACCCCCGGGTTCCTTAAAAGCCATAAATAAGTAAATTAAAATATAATTATTACAACAACAATTTAATATTTAACGCAATTTGTAATGAAATTAAATGTTCCCCGAGAAATATAAAATTAATTATTAAATTAAAAATAAAGGAAAACAAAAAACGTAAGAAATCGTTAACTTGTGCAATACAGAAGAAAACGACGGGTTTACTATACATACAATTAGTAAAATAATAAGCAAAATATGTAATTGAGTTAATTTAAAGCGAATGAATGAATTATTCTACAGTAATGAACAACTCAGACTTATGTGAGGTGGCTGAGTGGCCAGACCATCAGCTTGTCACGCTGGCAGTCTTAGTTCGAGTTCCGCTTAGGCGTGGGGTTTTTCGTTTAAAACGTCGACGGTCAAGGGGTTTTCTTGAGGTTCTCCCGTTTCCCCACGTTAAGGCTGGTTCACAATGAACCGGGAACGGGAACGGAAACGACAACGAGAACGGAAATATTGTTAAAATAAATGTATTTAAATGTCAGCGTTCACAATTAACTATTGTGAATGCTTACACTTAAATACATTTATTTTAACATTATTTCCGTTCTCGTTCCTGTTGTCGTTTTCGTTCCCGGTTTATTGTTGAACCAGCCTTTAGGCATCAACACCATTCCGTTCGATCTGCATTCCGTCGTCATTCCACAGCATTTCACGAACGCCGGCTGGCGATGCACGGAGGGATCTGGTCTAGGGAAGAGCAGGATACACAACGGACCTTAGTACAATCAGCCAGTGCGCGTTTGAAATACTCCTAGCTCAAGGGTAAGCGTAGGCCTAATAGATCTTCTAGGTCGCAGTGCTGAGGCGTAGTGACCCTCTCCCAAAACTCCGATTGAATCAAATTCAAGCAGTAATGGATTTGAAAACGCCGGGAAACTGTGAAGACAGAAAGGTCAATCCAATTGAATATTTGAAAGTAAACTGTTCCATGCTTTATATTTTACCAGTAGTCTTTTAAGGTTAAAAGCTTCCTGTTTACTTCAGACTATTCAAGTACATTCGAAGTTATGGTAATTACAGCTTCAAAACTGCATGCAGATGTGGGGCGTCTGCAGACTCTTCTGCATTGTTTACTAGTCGGCGACATGTCGCTGAAGTAGAATTCCCGAAAGCGACGGAAAGCTTCGCATATTTAACCATACGAGACTCTATGTCTAGACTTCATTTAAGGAAACGACACCTTGGCTCCAACAAACAAAGGTATGGTATGGAGGCATGCAGACGAGATTGTGCACGGTGCCCTACAAATGGAAGGTTAGTTTGTCGGTTTTCAACTTAACACACAAATAGCCATATTATTAGACATAACACTTTCAAAGTCCTCCTTGCTTCCACTTCTTATGCTTAATATTTTATTCCATGTCCACCGCTTTGGAGAAATGGTCAGCTTACATGACTATGAAACTAGCGGGCACGAAATCAAATCCTATTTGGAAGTACGATGAAAGAGTAATGGAACGGAGAAAAATTCTCTCCGGCGCCGGGATTTGAACCCGGGTTTTCAGCTCTACGTGCTGACGCTTTATCCACTAAGCCACACCGGATACCCACCCCGGCGTCGGAAGAATCGTCTCAGTTTTAAGTTCCAACTCTTGGGTTCCCTCTAGTGGCCGCCCTCTGCACTACGTCATAGATATCTATGAACCTAGGACCGAAGTCCACACATGTGCTGAGGTGCACTCGTAATGAGTGACTATTTGGCCGGGATCCGACGGAATAAGCGCCGTCTTAAATCACGATGTGATTTACGCATATCATATTATAATGTACCGAAGTACATATGATATTTCCATGCAGATATTCTGCGTCATCATACGATGAAAGAGTAATTTAACGGAGAAAAATTCTCTCCGGCGCCGGGAATCCGGTAGAATCCGGTGTGGCTTAGTGGATAAAGCGTCAGCACGTAGAGCTGAAAACCCGGGTTCAAATCCCGGCGCCGGAGAGAATTTTTCTCACTCTTTCATCGTATGACGACGCAGAATATCTGCATGGAAATATCATATGTATTTCGGTACATTATAATACTATTTGGAAGTATTTTCCTGGTTGAGGTTTTACCGGTTTTTTCCCTTAACCGAGTAAGAGCAAATGCTGGGTAAATAGGCGCAGGACCCGAGCAAACTTTGTCGTCATTATCACCATCTTCATCCATCCTGTCATATTGCGTTTCTATTTCTTATTGTAATCTGAAGTACATACACAGGCTTAAATTTCGTATCTTGCTCTTCTTCCAAGTTTCAGTCAGTTACGAACTTACTTTATTTTTCGGACTATAAAATACTACACTAAAGCTTTTGATAAGTTAGACTCTACTTAATGACAAGAAAACTATGGAATATTATAAGAGATAAAGAATATCCACAACATTTATTAAGAACCTTTGAAGAATTGTGTCACGATAAAATAATTTGTGTTAATATGATTCATAATCTATGCGTACCTGCTTGTAATTCTACCCCTCCTTATGCATTCACGTGACGTAAAAGATGTACTAGAAGAAACTACTCGATCCGCTGTGCGTTTGTGAACACAAACGCGCTGCCTGGTTATATTAAGTTACACTACATTTATTTCAAATTCTGATATCAGCATTTTGGTTGTAACCCGACAATATTTACGTTCCACCATATTGGGTTGCATTCGTACCACGTGTCCTTCCCAGCGCCATTTCGTCCTATTAGCTAGTGTGACCACGTCCTCTATGCCGCTTCGTCGTCGTACTTCTTCGTTTCTGACTCTGTCCTTCAGGCTTATTCTGAGTATTTTCCTTTCCATTATTCTTTGACATCTTCCTAATTTTAATGTTTGTTTCTTGGTGAGTGACCAGGATTGCGCCCCATACACAAGTACAGGTGCAAAGCAGCTGTTAAAGATCTGCCTCTTGTTTTGCAATTTCTGGCCTTTGTTCATTAGGATGAAGGACAGACTCCAAAACTTTCTCCATGCCGATGCTATTCTTCTATCAATTTCTTTATCCATGCTATTCTGAAATGATATGCTCTGGCCAAGGTAAATGTATTGCGTGACAAATTCGATGTTCGCACTGTTGACGATCATCATGCAACCTACCAGATGTGCACACACGGCGACCCAAGGATAAATATATAATAGGATGCGAAACTGCGGTCAGCACCATCTGGCGGCAGGGGGCTCAAATAAGATGATCAGCGCCCAACGTCGTAGGTGGTGAACATTAGAACTACGTGTAGGGTACATTACTCAGAGTTCTCTATTTATCCGTTCGAGATATTGCTCGAGGAGACAAGATGGCAGACAGGAACTTGCTAATAAGTGAACATAAAGTGATACTACATTGTGTATAAGCAGTGAATGTTAAACAGTGATGTTTATGGACGTTGTAAAAATAGTGTTGTTGAATGTATTTTAAAGTAATAGTAATATAATAAATTGAACTATCTAAGTAGTTCTTGCAGACTTTTCCATTGCGCTGTACAATAAATAACCAAAGAATACAATCCCAATTATCTAACCTTTTGCTTTATTTTTTGTCTCTGTCTGGTTATATTTTAATTGGGTAGTGTAAAATAGATCGTCTCTTTTATCTTCCCGTTAGCTCCGGTAAGAATTTTCAGTAGAAGATGCTGTGAAGAGTAAAAATGTACATGTTTTATTTTAAATTGGGTTAGTTTTGAATATCGATGAGGGTAGGGAGGGAATACTTTCTGCACAGTTTAACATTTTCGTCACCAGGTCCGCTGCTAAATGCATGGAATAATTACTCTTTTCGCTACTTGGTGCGCTGCTAGATGTAATAACGCCCCTCCGCCCAACAGGTGGCAGCGAGATCAATTTGTACAACAGCGCCTCTAGTATGTGTTACGGGAAACTCAGTAAGTTTCGCATCCTATTATATATTCATCCATGGCGACACTGTGGGATCCAAGAATTTGCTGGAGAAACCGTGGACGACCGAGAACCAGATGGGGGAGGAGAGTTCAAGTTGCAGCTAGGAGGACTGTGGACCAGAATAGGACGCCAAAGAACACGGTGGAAGGAGCAATCAACCAACTCTGAGCTGCAGCAATAACCAGTGCTAGTGAAATAGTGGACAATAAAACTAGGAATGTAAATATACACCATGAGGTCGGATCTTTTGATGGTCAAGACTGGAGCCACCTCTGCCCAAGCAGGAGGCCTTGCCGCACTGGAGATTTACGGCTTTTATTATTATTATTATTATTATTATTATTATTATTATTATCATTATTATTATTATCATTATTATTATCATTATTATTATTATTTATTATATTGATTTGAAACTAGTCGGATCTTTTATAAAAAATAACAAGATCCAGATACATTTTACAATAGTAATATGCGTAACAAGACCGGTATGTTGATGTTTTCATGTTCGAGGAAAAGATTGAAAAAGTGAAACGTAGTTGAGCTTTTTTTAATTTCCGAGAACATGAAAACAAACATACCGCTCTTGTATCGTACATTATTTTGTGCGAAGATCGTTTATTACATACCTGAAAGACGAATTTCTAATTAGTTGCAATGAAATCTCCATCTTGGTTTCTGTTCAATGACGGCAAATTTGCAAAACAAAAATATCTATGTTCAACATTGTTGCTTTAAAATGTTTTCTGTGTTTACTATATTCCAGCAGGCCGTGATATAAGTCTGTCTTTTTTTTCCCTAGTCTTTAAATGCGAACTTAAAACAAACGGTAAGATTATGTAATGATTTATTTTTCATTTTAATATTTTAACAATATTATTTATATAACATATTGCAGTAATAACATCGGCATCTGGAATCTTGTTGATTTTTTCACGGCTTCCTTAATGTTACTTGCATTACAAATGCAGTAACTTTTGTGGTATTGTAGAGTTTACTTAATTTTTGCAAATATTTAAAAACAATAATTAACAATGCAATTTAGGTGAAATTGCAGTGGTAAGTTTCCAATTTATAATTATTACTATGTTAAACGTCTCTAAAAATAATATGTTAAAAGCCTAAAGCAGTAAAATGAATATGACGCTTAAGCGGTAAGAAGAGGGAAATTGTTATGTGTGTTACGTTGGGAATACTGAATGTGGTATTTCACACTTATCGCGTATTGGTTTTGTGCGGAAAGCAAGCAAATACGCACCGATCTCGCACAAAAGAACTTTTATCAAAGGAAGTTTTATAAAAGAAAACCTATTACACTGTCATATATTTTATAAAATCTTTGGCAGTCTGTGTATCTTTGATACTGCAATTCTAGTCATACTTTTGTTTACATTTGCTTCATTCCTTCTGCTAGAAACATACTGATGTGGTCTGAAGCCTTGATTATTAATTACCGAGTGTGCTGGCTGTAAGATCTTGACCGAGATGTAGGTCGCAGTATCCACTAAAACTGCGGAAAAACACAGGGAGATGATGTTAACAGCTCAGCGGCGCGCAGATCGAGCAGTCTCGACTTTCAGACGGGCATGGGCAGCGTGATCACGTAATTAGCGCTAATAACCAGGAGACCGGCCAATTACTGAAAATAAACATCGGGGGGCATTAGCTTGTACGAAAATTAATCTAGATAAAGCCCCGAATCTAGGACATACTTCTGAGGCGTGCATTTTCTTTTATGCACGTAGCATACTTTTAACGGTACACAATTAAATTATGCGCCACTTCAAAACAATTGAAACACGAATTTAATTATCCCTTATATAGGGATGTTATTTTTACCTGTGTGTTTACTTAAAAAAACAAAAGAAAGGTGCACATCATCCTCAAACCATATCTTTAAGAGCAACTCATTTAATGGCTAATCACTTTGTTGTTGTATCTCTGCTCCCTTATATAGCAACATCTTTACGATCGACCACGCCCATCAGGGTGAGGGGTCTTACACAGTTAAGTTAAATAGAAGTGCACGCATTAGTAACAAAATACTCTATAGACTAAGCAGGAAGTAAAGTAACACTTCGACCCACTTCTCTAAGTATTCGCTGACCATTTGGAGATTAATTTTTTTGAGCTCTACTCTCTTTACACCCCACACTACCGCTACGTTCATATGAGATGTCGTAAGTCTTTGTGTGCTCAGCTGGTTTCCCATTCAAGCGGACTGGGTTCGATCCCCGGCTTAATCTTGATGGGCAAAGCATACGTAGTAGGAGGGTTTCCCCTCTTTCATTTCACCATTTCATCTAACATCTTCAATAGTTAAACGTACCGGTAAGTTGCTGTGAAGTCTTATAGCTAATACGAGAGAAGATGTGGTGCTATTACTCATTCAAAAATATTGACTTAGCAGGCCTACCAAGTTAAATTAAGGAAGTGAGGGTATTAGGAAATTGTGATAATATAATATTGTGCAATACTTTCTTTCTACTTATTCAATTACAGTGAACAACAATAATTTTTCTCCGACTTAAAACAATGTATCCCTTATGGTTTTGTGTGCGCTGAATCCGAAAATGCATCTCTTTTCTTCCCATCTCGTAAGGTTTTTAAGATATGGGCCTACTATGATTTCACTTTTTGATAAGCGCTCCCCCAGGAAACATTTGGCGCTGGTTGGGGGTTGTAAACCAAAACAAAAGCTGATGCAGTTTATGAGTTATTTCCAGTTTCTTATGGTTCTTGGCATTTATTTTGTATTTCTAATGAATAAACAGATATTGGTCCCTTCTATTTAGTAAATTTCATAACATTTCAAAATGAAGTCCACGGAATGAACAAACAAGGGTGTGGTTTTCAATATTTAAAAGAAACGTTTACCATTTTGAGTGAAGACAAATTAAGAGAGAGCATTTCCATCGGTCCACAAATTCTCAAAGTTATGGCTGACTCTTCGTTTGAGGAAAAACTTTCCGTTCCGTTACAGAAAAAATGGCATGGCGCGCTTTCAAAGATATTTACTCAAATTTCCTTGGAAATTCTAGGGCAGACAACTACATAAAACTTATTGTAGAAACAAGGCCAAATGCATATGAGAAAATGGGGTGTAATATGTCTCTCAAAATATAAGTTTTACATTCTCACCTGAGAACGTCCTAATTAATAAACAAATTCTTATCTTATCTCTTCAAAGAAAAGTGTCGTCACTGATTAACGTTACAATTTATTTACTATGTTAATATTAGAAATATTACCTGGCTGACTAGTTTCAACGTGGTATTCGTCATTATCCGAACCCTAGTGAGGTCCCGTGCTATCTTCTGGGTTCCTGTTGTGGTGGGAGATGTGTGTTCCTGATAGTGTCGAAAAGGGTGTGTGTTTTGAAATTCAGTTGAGTGTTCAGGATGTGCTGTGGGTATGTTTTTTATGTCTGTAAATTTCATAGCCTATTGTTCTAGTGTGTCAAGTTTCTGTTTTTTTTTGGCTGGATGTGTAGTATTTCCGTGTCAGTGTCTATGTTGCTGTAGTTGTGATTCGAGTTTGTGATGTGTTGTGCGTACACGTTGAAACTAGTCAGACAGGTAATGTTTACAATATTAGTACAGTAAAGCACTTATAAAGTTAATCAGTGATTATGCATGCGTTAAAAGAATGTATCCAACAATGAATGAAGTGTCGTCTTTAACACGGCCTATTTTTTATTGAACGCGGATACTTCAGTTCTCACGTTAGCCTACTAGCGGCGAAGATGATGACTGTATTCATTGCATTTGCGTTATACCAGAAGGTGATGTATGATTAATAGATACAGTCAAAATTCTTGAATAAAAGGGGCTAGAATTCTTGATTAAAAAGGATACAAATTCTTGAGTGGAAACGAAAATTTCTCGAATAAACCTGAAATTTTCATCCTGTGTCATTAAATTATTATGTTGCTTAAGATAATTGACAATTATAATTATATATTCAAAGTTTTACGTTGACAACAATTCTAAGATACTTAACATTATTTACCATTCAAAGTTGTACGCAGTTGTTTGTAATTGTAAGGTTTCTTCTTCTATTTGTTAGCACACAGGAGAAATGTGAAAAAAAAAAAAAGAAACGTTCACAATCAACATTAGAAACTGGAACCCATATAGCTTGGAGCGTTCGGTCCACAAAATCACTGTGATCTTCACGTAACGACAGCAAACCTTCTCGCACTGAAAGTCCAGGACTATTTTTAACTACGTCCTTCAGGTCACTGTACGCATGTACTGCTACATGAGGTGATAGATTCTTTAAGGTTTGCACCTGATCAAAGAGAGGTTTCAAACTGCTTTCAGTTGCATCAATGCTTAACAAATTCTGTTTGTAAAACAGTTCCGATACCGGTTGAAGAAGTTTACTACACAAGAAACGACATATATCGATGGACGATCGATAATCTTATACCTCTTTGATAGCATCTGCCACTTATCACACCGTTCACGAACCATTTCAACTCACACCATCTAGCGCCAGCATTCCAAACCTTGTGCATTTTTCAAACAGAACTTCTAAAATTTCCAAATTTAGATAATGTATTTAGTAATTGCTAAAAAATTGTTTCTTTTCGCGAATAACGACAGAAAATATGCTAAATTCGCGTCATAGGATTTTTGAGATTTTTCGCGAGTGTTGAAACGTATAATTTTTATGTGAACCATGTTTTAAACTATGTTTATTTGGTTTTTAGGTTTTTCGCGATTTCGCGAGTCACGAATTCTGAATGTCTCTCATGATTAAGGGAATAGTACTGATGATGACCTTGCCAATGAGGATGGAAATTATGGTGACTATGATATGATACAATTACGTTCATAGTGATAGTGGTGGTAATCGTGATGGTGATTTTATTTCAAATGACGTATAATGGAGTTCGATTAAAATTAATGACGTTCTTTAGCTAGGTGGATCTTTGAATTCACAATTTTTAACAAAATCTAGATTGCATCTGTGAAGTTTCTAAATGTCAGAGGTTATGAATTTATAACCAGGCCGCTTCATGTTGGTCAGACAGACAATGGGGAAGGGGGGGGGGTACGCAAGTTATTGCGGTCATACCTCCGAACGGGATTAGCATGGACAACAATAGGATAATCAGAGTCGAGAAGGAATGCGAGGATATCGGAGTGCACCTGTAATCCGTGATTCTGTGGGAGGTTCAACAATTTATTGCGTGAGGTTTCCGATCTGCCCGTCGACTCGTGCCATTCACCTTGACCTATTCAGCCTTGTAATTACCAGCACAACCTGAATCATCGCAGCTCCTTTTCTTCGTTTTCCAAGCAAAGCGTATCTCGCTATGCTAGTACGTGGTCTGTTTGCAAGGTTGCGTCTCCGTTCACCTGCATATGTCTCTGCATTTTCTCCTTCCGACTATCTTATTCCGTGAAGACTAGTTGTGATGCCAATAAACTTAGCATCAACTCTAATAAGACTGTAGATATTAAATTTTCTTTTAACAGAAATATTACTGACTTGTCTTCCTCAGTTAAATTCCTAGGCATTCACCTCGAAGCCGGTCTGGGCTGGAGTACACACATAGAATATCTTGTTAATAAAATTAATAAAGGAATTTTCATGTTACGAATCCTCAGACAAACATTATGTTACAATTCTTTACTTACAGTTTATTATGCTAATATTTACAGTCACTTAAGTTACGGGACGCTTTTGTGGGGTAACCATACTTCGGTTTCTAAGTTGTTTATTCTTCAAAAGAGAGCAGTGAGAATTATTTGTGGTGTCTCTTCTAGAACTCATTGTAAGCCACTTTTTGTACAACTAGGAATACTTACGTTGCCTCGATTGTCTTCTGTATGTTAAGCGTAATGTGCATAATATTCCTACTTGTTTATCCATTCATAATTATTCTACCCGTTCCAGACTTGACATATATTTCACCAAGTACAAATATAGTATTACAAGCAATAGTTTTATTTCCATGTCTTATAAACTTTATAACTCTTTACCACTGAATATAAGAAACACGTCATATTTTACTTTCAGAAGGAGGGTGAGAAGGACATTGATGGCAAATCCACTCTACAGTGTCAATGATTTTAGCAATATTACGTTTTAGATATTATTTGTTTTAACCTCATGTAATTGACAAATCTGTACATTTTAACCTGATTTTATACTATTTCTTTTAAAACTTTTAACCTGTTTCTGTGATTATTTAGTGATTGTATATTTATTTTTTATTTTATTCTTACATTTATTCATATTATAGTAGCCATGTATTATATATATATATATATATATATATATATATATATATATATATATATATATATCTGACGTTGTCTATGGCTGTAAATCGCTGAATGACATTAAATCCATCCATCCGTCCATCTCTCTATCAGCTGTATTTGGAACCGCAAGTCTTCAGATTTTGATGATATTATTAACATTATTATTATTATTATTATTATTATTATTATATTATTATTACAAAACTATTACAGACTCCGAGGGTTCTTAGGGTGACGGAATGTTAAGGCCCTCACCTGAAGAGACAATCGGCGCTGAGTAAGCCATAGACGTCACATCCTACATGTTGGGCGTCTACTCCTTCCCTCCTCCAAGGATACAACCTGGTACTCATTTCTGCTAGACGCTGAGTGAAGCCAGGCTCATAATGTGGCCGGTAGGAGTAGATAAATTTAAAAAATGTATGACCTCTTCGTGAATCGAATCCGCGACTTTCCAGTTTGTAGTCAAACATCTTAACTGCATCGTTACAGCTCGTCTCAATAATAACAACGGTAGATTAACTATATATATATATATATATATATACATATAAATATATATACTGGAGAGTTTTTCATAGCCTTTCGGATTTGCAAATCATTTTGCTGACACTTGCACATTCTGACAGACGAAAATATGGCGTGTATCTGGTGACGTATTTCGTACCATACCGGACCTCTACCTAAAAGCATAGGATATAATTATTAATACTACTAGCACTGTTACTACTGCTGCTACTACTCCTACTGCTACTACTATTACTACTACTGCCGCTATTCCTGCTGCTACTACTGCCGCCACTTCTATTCCCACTCCTATTACTGCTGCTGCTATAGGCCATTCGTTATCTCGTGAAACCTTCTTGCGCGTAAGAGGAAGAATAAAGTAGACTGGGAAGTTTCCGTCCCTCGCTATGCTCCCACTTGCAGTAAGCTAGCTCAATTACCCCCACCATAAGGTTTTTTTTTATCTCTTGTAAGGAGTGGGGACTCGAAGGCTTGCACTACAGCAATGGCGGGCATTCCTGCGGCATTGCCGTAGTGATGTCAGACCTCAGCGAAGCATCAAACTTACCCCCTACTTTCCCCTTCCCCCACTCCAAGAAAATACTGCGCGTGTACGTGGCGGATTATACTGGACTGCTGTACTTCGGAGCTTCATTAGTGATAAAATGTCTTTCGCAGAATCATATGAATCCAGAGGATATTACGCTTACAAGAAAGGCGGTTCTTTCATTTCTCATGTTTAGGATCAGTTACAAATATTCAGGACGCGAACTTAAATATGTACATTCTTAAAATAGATTACCTGTTATACGAGTTCCTAAGAACACAGATTCAGTGATTTTCAAAGGACGGAGAAAGATTTCAATATTTTTGCCACTCCTTTTCATGTTTAAATTGAAAATGTTATCCCATAATTGCCGTTAGAGGTACTGGATTTGCAGAATGATGGCTTCTTGAAAGCAGAATGTGAAGGTCTACTGGGGGCTAAAATTGTTTAAAAGCTGTCTAGTACTACATATCCACTGCTTAGACAGTTTGCTTAAAAATAATGAGTACCATAATTTCCCATAACTATGGTCCTGGAACATAACTATTGTCCACGATACAACTATTCAAATTTTGTACTCCATAACGTAGTACCTCGTGCATCTATATTTTTGCTGTATTGTAGTTTGAATTCAAGTCACTGCAGCTATCTACGAACGGTCTACAATGATCTTTGAATGGTTGTATCGTGGACCATAGTTGTGTTCCAGGACCAAAGTTATGGGAAATGACGGTATGTATTCATCAACCTACCAGTGCTTTGAAAAATGATTAATTAAATATCACGTGAACGGACTATTCTAATTACATATGGTAGGTAGGAGTGTAGTAGCGCAACTGTCTGTAAATCAGTCACTGCACTGTAGTGCAACCCCTCCCACAGTGTCTAGTTGCCAATTAAATCCTGTCTTGTGGGTTGCGTTCATTTTGCCCACCACTACAGTATAGCCTGAGACTTATTGTGCTTACTACTACTATTCTGTGAATGATTGGGTAGCCGAACGGCCGCGCTCTTGTACAAGTTCAGCACTCTACACCGTGAACTTAACCCAGGCTATAGTGTGGATCATGATGATGATGATATGTGAATTAATTATGGCGAAATGAGTACGAGGTCCAATGTCGAAAGTTAACCAGCAATTCTAATTCAATTAGTTGAGGGAAAACCCCGGAGGAAATTGTCCCAACCAGGATTTGAACCCGCTCGTTTAACTGTCAGACGCTCTAGTTACTCCACAGCTGTGGTCCCCATAAAGTTCTTACAAAGAGTTACATCGCACGTATTCATTTGGTTTCACGAGAAAACTAATGATCTATACTACTACTACTACTACTACTACTACTACTACTGTACCTGCTACTACTCTACTAGAATTAATACGTTTAAGAATAGCGGGATATCCTTTTTTCCAGATTCAGTTCCACGTTACTTCATCGTAATATTATTTCATAAAAATGCCGAGTAAACTAGTCAACAAAGGAAACTGAATTATATATATATATATATATATATATATATATATATATATACACACACACACACATATATATATATATATATATATATATGAGGGGCTCACAACCAGAGTCGACCAAGTCCACCAGTGATCAGTTTGTGGATTAATACAATATCGGATGAAGAAAACTTAGATTTATTCATTGCCATAACAAACAAAGTCCATAACTCATTTGTTACTCCACAGAGGGCAGCATTTCCTATGGAAGGTGAAGGTTGCTAAGCGTGAGCCAGGAACTTTAAGATTCAATATCTCAGAACTATTCCACAAGGATTTGATCCACTCTGGTTGTGAACCCCTTATATATATATATATATATATATATACTTATACACATATACAATCAAAAGAAAGAAAGACATGAAATACCTCTTTCTATCATACTGTACACTCCTGAAGGATTCTATGAATCCTCTCAGACTTCCACATAGAGGTATTTTCTTGATGATTCTGCCGGAACTCTACTATTTTACATTATATCTTTCAAAATCCTAGTAAGGTAGCTGGTTAAATAACTGGAAAGCTATAGATATCATTCCAGGAAAAGAAAACAAATTTATTTTTCTATACATTCCTAAAGGGCTTTATGAGTCCGTCCAGACTTTTACAAGAAGTTTAAGAAATTCCTTTCCATAGAGACGGCGACGGGAGCGCTAATCTATCCTCTCGTCTGCATTAAGAAAAAGTTTCTTTGAATTGCTTCCTTTGTCATAAGAAGTATAGTCAAGGCATCTCGTCTTGGTTTGAATATTCGGACATTCAACTTGCCTAATGAGTCAGTAACTCTTTGAACAAAGCCCATTCTTATTTGGGAATTCTAAGAAACTTAAGGAATCGACAGAGTCTAGTAATGAGGTCTTCTTTTACTGTAGTGGAAAAAAAGAACACACAAAATTGATGTAGCTATTAGAGAAAACAAGTTTTATATTCGGTGTAACATTCCGTGTATACAGTCACCAGATACATCTTCATTACTAACATTTTTTACTCAAAATACTTTAAATTATTAACCAATTTAAGCTTCAAAGACTTTTAGAATCGATTGTTGAAGATCTATGGCAGAATTAAAGCAATGATCAAATAAAGAGAGGAGTGAAAAATGTAAGTTCGGAGAATCTTTTATCCATTTCTGGTGTACCTCCACGAATCATGGCATTAATTCCGATTGAAATTCCAGTTACCTAGCGAATTGTTTGAAAACATTTATAAGGAGAGCCAAAAATGAATATATAAACACATTGAATGCCCTTATAAGGGTGTAAGTAAGGCTACCAAAGCAAACGGCGTGACAGCTGAAGAACGATCAGCGGCAGCTCTTAAACGCCTGGGGGTACGAGTGGTGCAGTTACTGTAGCAACGTGCCAGGTTGTCAACCATGTTTTGGATGCACGTCATCATCGCACTCCTCCTCTTCTTTCTCCCCGCCGCCAATTAGGCAGAGAGACCGAGCATTTAGCACAACTTTCTCTCCGTCAAAACACACGCATAAACAGTTTGGACGTCAAAGATGACCTCTTCAGACTTGTCCTTCCTGGATGTGCGCTCAGTATTTGTCAATTTAATGGGGTGTCGGCATCACAGAGTCTGTCCATGTATTTTTAATTGGTTATTTAATGACGCTGTATCAACTACTCCGTTGTTATTCAATCTGTTTATATGTGGCGGTGTACGGTGTTAAGGGATATGTACTAGCCCTAAAATTCGACGATGATACGGTTGCATTGAAACGAAAATGGACGAGAAAGAAAATCGTGAGTTTGTTTTTACATTTAACGTATCGGTTCAAAATTTTTATTTATACAGAGTGAACCGTAAGCAATGTCATTAATTTTGGGTGGTTATTTTTTTGAGATATTTCAAACAAAAAAGTTCAATAAAATTTTGCTCGTTTTTGCTTCCTTCTTGAGATAAAAATTATACTTACTTACTTGCTTTTAAGGAACCCGGAGGTTCATTGCCGCCCTCACATAAGCCCGCCATCGGTCCCTATCCTGAGCAAGGTTAATCCAGTCTCTACCATCATATCCCACCTCCATCAAATCAATTTTAATATGATCTTCCCATCTACGTCTCGGCCTCCCCAAAGGTCCTTTTCCCTCCGGCCTCCCAACTAACACTCTATATGCATTTCTGGATTCGCCCATTCGTGCTACATGTCCTGCCCATCTCAAACGTCTGGATTTAATGTTCATAATTATGTTAGGTGAAGAATACAATGCGTGCAACTCTGCGTTGTGTAACTTTCTCCATTCTTCTGTAACTTCATCCCTCTTAGCCCCAAATATTTTCCTAAGAACCTTATTCTCAAACACCCTTAATCTCTGTTCCTCTCTCAAAGTGAGAGTCCAAGTTTCACAACCATACAGAACAATCGGTAATGTAACTGTTTTGTAAATTCTAACTTTCAGATTTTTTGACAGCAGACTAGATGATGAAAGCTTCTCAACCGAATAATAATAGGCATTTCCCATATTTATTCTGCGTTTAATTTCCTCCCGAGCGTCATTTATATATGTTACTGTTGCTCCAAGATATTTGAATTTTTCCACCTCTTCGAAGGATAAATCTCCAATTTTTATAGTTCCATTTCGTACAATATTCCCGTCACGAGATGTAATCATATACTTAGTCTTTTCGGGATTTACTTCCAACCCTATCGCTTTACTTCCGCGTTTTCCCTAATCGTTTGTGGATTTTTTCCTAACATATTCACGTCATCCACATAGACAAGAAGCTGATATAACCCGTTCAATTCTAAACCCTCCGTGTTATAGCGTATTTTGGGAAAGCCATTGATTTAATTCCCAATATGTTCAGTTAAATTAAGACAGAAGGGTATTATGATAATAAATTATTGAAAGAATTATAGTTTTGTTCTTTAAATCTGCAGAAATTTGATCCGAACATTTATAACATTTTAAAATTATTTTTCAGAACAAAATGTTACATTTGTTCAGATCAAATGTCTGTAGCATTTAAAGGACAGAACTAAAATTCTTTCAATAATTTACTATCGTAATACACTGCTCTCTTAAACTAACTGAGGGGTATTACGAAATAATTCAGTAGTTTTCCCAAAATATACTATGAAATGTTTTATATAAAATAATTTTTTTTTCTCGAAAAGGAAGCAAAAACGAGCAAAATTGTATTAAACTTTTTGTCTGAAATATCTCAAAGAACAACCCGTTGAAATTATTGACATTACTTATGTTTCACCCTGTACACACTGTAAAATTTAATGGTGTTTCTACTGGAAAGGAAAGACATAATGAGAGTATCGTGGTTTTAATTCTCCTTTACCACTTCTGGTAAAAACAACACTAAAGTTTGTAGTAATACAGTGAATTAGATAATCACATCACCCTTAACAGAATTGTGACCTTGATCATTTTTCCGTTTACCCTTCAAATAAAATGTGTTGTTGATCTTCTAACAGAGCACTTTTCACTGAAAGGAAAAGTCCAGAAGACTGGTATCTTAGAAGATATTACAGATGGTGTCAATTCTACAATAAAACAGCACAGCACCTATTGTATGACTGTGAAATCCGAGCCTAAACTAGATATCGGTATTAATTAATTAATTAATGAATTCATTCATTCATTCATTCTCTGCTGTCAAAAAATCAGAAAGTCAGAATTTATCAAACAGTTATATTACCGGTTATTCTTTATGGTTGTGAAACTTGGACTCTCACTTTGAGACAGGAACATAGGTTAAGGATGTTTGAGAATATGGTGCTTAGGGAAAATATTTGGGGCTAAGAGGGATGAAGTTACAGGAGAATGGAGAAAGTTACAGAACACAGAACTGCACGCATTGTGTTCTTCACCTGACATAATTAGGAACATTAAATCAAGACGTTTGAGATGGGCAGCATTTAGCACATATGGGCGAATCTAGAAATGCATATAGAGTGTCAGTTGGAAGGCCGGGGGGAAAAAGACTTTGGGGAGGCCGAGACGTAGATGGGAAGATAATATTAAAATGGATTTGAGGGAGGTGGGATATGATGATAGAGACTGGATTAATCTTGCTCAGGATAGGGACCTATGGCGGGCTTATGTGAGGGCGGCAATGAACCTCCGGGTTCCTTAAAAGCCAGTAAGTAAGTATTCATTACTTCATTCATTCATAGTTTTCTGCCCAAGGGTAGGTCTTTCACTGCAAACTGAGCATTCTCCAATTTCTCCTATTTTGTGCCTGCCTCTTTGTTTCCGTATATTATTCATATATCTGTATTGATGTCTGGTATTTGTCACTGACTTCCATGAAATGCCTATCAGACTAGGCCTTCTTGGAGAACACAAGCTGATTTTGAGGAACACGTCTAGCTATGAAATAGCGTAATAGCACAGTCTAGTATATACAGTTACGAAGCATGAGTTTATGAGGGTACTAGGAACAATAGATTGTGCAGGTACTATTTCGCATCGTCTGTAATAAGGCGATAGTAGCGATCCTAGTGGTTAGCAACTATCTATGAATGCATATTTACTACGTATTGAGCTTCGTGACTATATACTAGACTGTGGTAACAGTTCAGAAGTGGTCGTAGCGTAATTTATTTCTGACAGCCTAACCTAAAACACTGATTAATACACTAAGGACATACTGTATTGATTAATTATTGTTAAACGGATTAGGTAACAGATTACAAAAACTTTCTAGTTAAAAATTTAAAAAAATTTGCAAGAAAAGTGCCATTCTTCTTTCGCTTTCGTATCTCGGCAGCCGAAAGATTCTTAGCGCTGTCTTCACATATTCACGGTTCAATAAAGTCCGCTTTGTAACTCCACAGCCGCTACGCTTATGCCAGAACAAGACAGTAAATACCGACAAATGGGACATATTTTATGGTCTGATGTCGCTAAACATTCGAAAGGAACTACGCTTTTTGTTGTAACTGTTGAAATTGAACTCTTTTTGTGACATATTTGAACATTAAGGAATTAAAGTGCATTGCATTTAAGATCTGCAAGAGGAATAAAAATAGAATTCTATTGCTACGGCATTTCATTACAATTCCACAAGTTGTTTCATGTCTTTGTATTTCCATATATTTACCTCTCATTCCTTATTCCATTCTTTCCTTGTCATTGTTGGACGAACTTACTGTCTTGTATTAAAGAATCATCTCCAGCAGCAGTTAAGTATTAAAACGAGTGTGTAATGCATCGTATTCAAGCATTAAATTAGTTTAAAAACTATTTAAATAGTTCATGTCTAGAATGTAATATAACGTTTTCTTTAGATTTTCTATTTTAAATACAAAGACCAGATGTAATGTGACACGATAACACGAACAATCGTGAAGCCAAAATTATAGTGTGAAACGAAATATTTCAAGAAATGTCACAGCAACGAATTCGTCTAACACAAATCACAGAATTTTCCCGAGATCCAGCCTTGATCCCTTCAGAAGAATCCGCCAGTTGATTGAAAATTATGTCACAGAGTTCTTATTATCAGGAGGAGTAGTATTAGCTGTTTGTGAACAATCCTAATTGCTGAATAATTTTCGAGGGAAAAATTGTTTCGGGGGCCGGGCATCGAACCCGGGACCTTTGGTTTAACGTACCAACGCTCTACCAACTGAGCTACCCGGGAACTCTACCCGACACCGATGCAATTTTTCCCTCTATATCCACAGACCTCTAAGTGGGCTGAAAACCGTCAAGCAACCAACTTCGAGTGCACACTAACTCCGTGTGACTTAAATTGTGGTTTTCTGTTAAGGAACAGTAACGTGTATTATGCAAATCAAGATTTCACCACAATTTAAGTCACACGGAGTTAGTGTGCACTCGAAGTAGATTGCTTGACGGTTGTCAGCCCACTTTGAGGTCTGTGGATATAGAGGGAAAAATTGCATCGGTGTCGGGTAGAGTTCCCGGGTAGCTCAGTTGGTAGAGCGTTGGTACGTTAAACCAAAGGTCCCGGGTTCGATACCCGGCCCCGGAACAATTTTTCCCTCGAAAATTATTCAAATCAACTTTACAGGGAGTTATACCTGAAATCTTGATTTGCATCCTAATTGCTAATATTCTAAATATAAGTGGGCTTCTTGTAAAAAAATGGATTTAGTTTATTAATTTTTAATTAGCATGTTCATTTTAAGATCTCAGACGCAAAGATTGTATTAACTTAATATGCCCCATAGCATTGAAATTAAAGAAATCGAGATATTTAATTCATTATCTAACCTTTTGTCTTTGTCTTATTATTTTATATCCTCCTGTATACAGATTTCAAAAAAGTAAATAAATAAATAAATTCATAAAAAATAAAATGTTTAAAAATTGTTCAAAATTAAGTATTTTTGTAGTAAAACTATGGTCTGTTCAAGATGTGAGAACCGGTGTGAAGAAAGTGATGCCATAAGTAAGTAATGAGCACATAGTATAGCCGTTCAGAGCAGAAGTGGTGTAAGTCACGAATGGGTAATGAGGGTTGAAGTAAACATTCTGTAAAATACAGCGCAAAGTAGCAATTAATATTCAATTTATTTGAACTATTAGTAGTCAGTGGATAGCAGGAACGACATATTAATTCCTACTTTGCACTGTATTTTACAAAATTTTTACTTTAAACCTCATTGTCCAATTTTCACTTACACCACTTTTGCTCTGAACGGCTCATATATAAAAAGAAAAATTGAAATGGCATTGTATATTTTAAGGAATCCGGATTTTCATTATCGCCCTCACATAAGCCCGCCATCGATTTTTTGAGAGCAGATTGAATGACAGAAGAGCTTCTGAACCAAATAATAACAGGCATTTCCCATATTTATTCTGCGTTTAATTTCCTCTCGAGTGTCGTTTGTATTTGTTACTGTTGCTTCAAGATATTTGATTTTTTTTTTTTTTTTTACCTCTTCAAAGGATAAATATCCAATTTTTATATTTTCGTTTCCTACAATATTTTTGTCACGAGACATCATCTTATACTTCGTCTTTTCGGAATTTACTTCCAAACCTATCTCTTTACTTGCTTCATGCAAAATTCCCATGTTTTCTCTAATAGTTTCTGGGTTTTCTTCTACCATGTTACTGTTTGCTCATTACAGATGCTTAAGAAAATCGTTCAAAATTAAACATTTTTGTTGTGGTTAGAAGTTTGCTACTTAAAATACCTTGGTATTGTTAGAGTTAAGAAAGATATTGTACCATTATTTCATTAATTCTCCAATAACTAACGTCCATAAAAGAAACTGATCAGCAAAGTCATACCTACTGTGGTTGAGATGTAACCAAGCCGATTAAAGCTATTGATGGACGTGGGGTAAGTATCAACAAGATTGTGAACTGGTGTTAATCGGTAGATAATTATTTCAAGGAATGACTTGCAGATGTCCGCAGTATGAAGTGCATACAAGTCGACAAGTCCGAAAAGTGTCAATTCAATAACTTTATCACCATGCGTGGAAAATTTATGATGATGTAGCGCCTGCAGTTATAGAATTATTGGAAAGTATTTTCCCGTGACTTATATATATTACAATAGTACACGTCCTCGGCTACAAATTGGTGGAGAAACACTGTAAAAGCAGCTTGTTATCCATGTAATTCCAAGTACGCAGTAAACAGATGTGTGATGGGAAGAGACTAACATAGCAATTTTATTGAGCTACTTCTCAAGCGAGATGGAATTGGAAACAAAGCGATCACAAAACAATTCTACGAATACGTGTCCATTAGCAGACCATCTTGAAAGCTTTCACTTCTCCATGCTTCATAGAGCGAAAGGCATAAAATTACGGTATGGCGAGAAATTCCGACACAAGTAAAGAGCATTATAAATGCTCAAAACGTCAAGACCAAACATTAGTCTTGTGTCGGGGCCAATGACAATTTTCCTTTTGACACGCAGGACTTGACAAGAATGTTGATTGAGAATCCAAATTTGGCTTGATTGTGCTAATGTGTGACCACATGTCTTGCAACATATGCGAGCTCATTCTGCGATATAGCCAGTCTCTATACACGAGATGTTCCTGGTTGAGAATATTCTAGAAGACTGTTCGAAATAGAAGTCTTCCATCCGGAGTTGCGCTCGGGCGCGGGTTCGATTCCCGCTTGGACTGATTACCTGGTTGGGTTTTTTTCGAGTTTTCTCCACCCGCAACACAAATATCATGTAATCTATGGCGAATCCTCGGTCTCACTTCGTCAAATATCTCGCAATCACCAAACCCATCGACGCTAAATAACCTCGTACAGTCCAAATTTCACGAGAGGATCACTGCGAGTTAAGTATGATCTTTGCGGGATAAGAGAAGAAGGTAAGCTAGTAACTCAGCGTCTTTAAAGGAGCAGGTGGATAGGGGTGGTGTCACTGGCCGACTGGGACAAACAAGGCTCAGTCATTGGCCGGTCGGTTTCATGTCTGGGGTTGGTTATAAAAGTGGGGGAAAAACTTGTATTCCTTGCTCCTTGAAATACGAACAGCGATGATATAGCGTCGTTAAATAACCAAGTAAAATATTATATATACATATATATATATATAATAGCTGATCGAAAGCTTTTGACCGGTAGTGTATATATATATATATATATATATATATATATATATATATATATATACACTACCGGTCAAAAGTTTTCGATCAGCTATTAAAACTATATACTTTATTTCAATATACAATATTTTCTCTCTCTAGCATTATGATATGATAGAATATTCAAACCGAAATCCCAGTTTTAACCACAAATCCATATTTGTGATAGGTGATCGAAAACTTTTGACGGGTAGTACTGTATATATCTTCCGAGATATGAATACTTCATCAATATTACAGGAAATGCTCAATGTGATTTGTCTTAAATTAAAAAGAATTCAATAGTCTGGAATGTGGTAGTACTGATGGAAACAAGAAACAAATTCTAATAAACATGGTTCCTAAAACCAAATTTTTTAAGAAGCAAGGGCTAATCTTGAAAGAACAACATATATTCTTATGTGAACGCTTTGCTTATTTCTTTTTGGGTACACAGTATCACAATGGAAAAGCTGTCAATGAAAGGGTAAAAAGTTAGGAGACATTAAGGCAGCGGTCTTCAGCACAGTGCACCCTCTGGCTAACGTCTCTTACCCGCGGATAAGACATTGCACTAGTGTGCATCCGTGGCTGCTGGCGGGTATACTTTCTGCCTCTCCCTTCTGCAAGACGGAGCATATTACGATACAATCGTTACTCCTTACCCATTTCAGCGAGTACTTACGACCACTGCATTAAGGTATAGGGCAGAAGAATGCATTGCAATAAACGGAAATAACATTGACCATCTCCTATGATGTTTATGAACAAGAGGCTATCCATCTCGGAAGATATTTTAAGTTCCATGTTTATTAGATGTTTTAAGGAATATTATCACCTTTTGCAATACTGAACGCTTTTTAAAGTATGTATCAGATTGAGCATCTCTATGATGATGAACATTTTTTCTAGTCTTATTTTACGACACTTTAACAACAGCTAAGGTTATCTAGCGTCTGAGTGAGTTGAAGGCGATAATACCAGCGAAATGAGTTCAGGGTCCAGCGCCAAAAGTTGCCCAACATTTGCTGTTAGTGGGTTGAGGGAAAACCCCGTCAAAAAAACTCTACCAGGGAACCTCATGAACATGTGGTCATATCTCGTAAGATATTGATTTTAGGACCCATGTTTATTAGAATTTTTTTTTCAAAATATTGAATGATTTTTAAACATTCTATATAGTCGTGTTAAAATATGTATTATACATATTAAGGAATTTCAGCTGAAAATTTGGAAGCATTTCTTTAATAGATATTGTTTTTAAATATACGGAACGGAAAAAATAGGCCCATTGGACCGGTAACCTCAGCAGACAACGGTTATCCGACCTGTATAAAAAGCAGCAGAGAAAATTCTGTTAAATTTATGATTCATGCTGAAATAGATACGAATTTATTTCGAAAATTTAGACTGAATGTTAAACAACAAAGTTCTTCATATAAAAATTATATTTCATATATTTCTAAATGACAAATTCAAATGAACCACCCCCAACACCTTTACACTGCATATTTTAATAATTATTTTAACACATACATTAGGTCTACACCCTAGTACACGACATAGCTCTCCAGAGATACACATCATGTACAGTGTGACCCGCCGAAATGGTGTACAACTACAAAAATGGGTCACAGTTCTGCCATCTATCCGCAATATGCGGAACCCGAATCACGCAAGTGAAGTGGGTAGGCATTGGATACACATACATACATACATACATACATACATACATACATACATACATACATACATACATACATACATACATACATACATACATTACATACATTAGGTCTACATTAAAGCTAAAACTATCAGTAACAATAATACAATAAAGACATGAAAAATTAAAAATTTTAAGTGAGTATATTTGGTTACGTGCTACATTACACGTCTCAATTTGGTCCAATTATTTTGTTGCCTTGCCGAATATTTCCATGCATCTCAAAGATTTTAGTTCTTACATAATCATAATCATAATCATCATCATCATCATCATCATGAATTCGAAATTTATAGATCAATTTCAGCCCAACTCAAAATATTTTGTTAGCCAACACTTCAGTCAGTAAGTAAAAAGAAACCTTAACAGGAAAATTTCCGCAGTTTATTTGCATAATTTCCAGCTATTGCTCTCTTACTACTAAACAGTAACAAATCTTATTCATTATTGTCAATTTCCGAGGGGCAATAATTTATTTTTGAAAGGAATGAGAGAAAGGAACAATAATATTATTGATTTATAGAAGAAACAGAACAAAGAAATAGTGCTGCTGGTTTGATGATTATTATTAGGTCTAAATTTTAGAAAATGAATTCCAGATTATTTACAGTCTCGTTAAATTAGAGCTACCAGTGTTGGTATTTCGATTTTATCTAGCTGGAGAGAACTAATAAAAGTGAAGCCATTTTGGAATGCATTTATTCATTATTCTACACTTTAAAATATAAAATAAATAATTTGTTTTATTTTCGCTTCAGGCATTCATTGTGATTTTCTCTTTCTCGTTACAGATAGCACCGACTAATGAAAGACATCTTTCTCAATAGAGGTAAGTCTGTGCTAATTTCAAACAATAGTGTAAGAAGTGTAATTATAAAAATTAATATAAGATAAAGACGATTCGCTCACAACACTATCAATACTAAAAACCAATAATTTTTCACTTACAAATTTAGACTAGGCCTACATTTATATAGGATATTTGCACGAAATGGCTGATTTTTTTCGTTTTCCCATTAAGTAATCAATAGGGGTGGAAGTTCGGACACCGAATCTATGAAGTTAACTACGTCACGTATCATACAAGTCATGTTGTTTACATCAACTCAGGATAGTATACGGACGTATGCAGAGCATTGTTGCTGTGCTTGAATCAAAACATTGCTCTGTATAATCAGGTGACTAAAGTGTACATTCGTAAATTGCCAAATATAAACCTGTTTAGATTGCCATTCAAACAAGAAGATATTCTTTCGACATCACACGATGTTATAGGTGCGAATTTGAAATAGATATTATTTATTTTAATATTTTACCTGTTCACTATTTAGTACTTCACAGAATTTCAAATATGCAGAATTTTTTCAAGAGAAATCTTCAATTTTAGTTTAACCCTTTCATTGTTAGCAACAGCTGATCTCATAAAATTTAAAGCTATTTCATAACACGAGGGTAAATACTGTGTACGCATGGTTGTTGATGTCGGCAATTTTCTAAATGTACACTTTTCAATTATGTGTTCAAAATGTGTATTCTAAAGTTTATGGAACCTAATATTTACACATATCAGCATCAGACACAAGTCATAATAAAAAGTGGACTGATCCGAGATCGAATCAGTAAACAATTTCAGATGTTCGATGTGTCTTTTAGAGTCACAATGTTTTTGTAAATCATGACGCTTATTAACTTACTTTACACCATAATTTTTTTTGTCTTTGAATGAAAAATAGTCATCTCCGAAGTCTTTTACAAGCACAGGCAAAGTTGCAGTTTTTATTAGCGACTTTTTTAAAACATGTTCACAGCACCTTTGCTAGATCACAACTGGACTCCATACGAAAGGTTTACTTTTTAAACAGAAAATAAGCTTACACTTACACATACACTCACCCTAGTACACAACATAACTCTTCTCAGATACACATCATGCATAACGTAGCCCGCCGAAGTGGTGTGCAACTTGAAAAATTGGTCACAGTCCTGCCATCTATCTGCAGTATGCGGAACCCGAATCAAGCAAGTGAAGTGGGTAGACATTAGACACACACACATACATATATACATACATACATTAATAATAATAATAATAATAATAATAATAATAATAATAATAATAATAATAATAATAATAATTATGTTTTATTTTCGCTGGCAGAGTTAAGGCCATAAGGCCTTCTCTTTCACTCAACCAGCCTTAATCAATACAATACATATTTAAATTACGAATATTTACACTACACTTAAAGGGTTCTCCAGGAATATTCTTCAGTTAAGTTTTAACGACTAGTAGTCTACTTATTTATTTAAATTTAGATAAACCTATAAGGTAAAGTAGTAACTTAATTTATGAGCTAATTTAATTCAATCAATTATAATTAGAGATTTGAGATAGCTAGTAAAATGATGAAAATTAATTTAATATAAGCTTACTAGAACTATGTTACAGGGAGAAAAAAATATATATAAATCTAAAATATATTTCTATAATGAGAATATTAATGTAATTGCCATTAGAGGTTTTGTAAATCTATTTAGAGAAATTAATGATAATAATAAGAATGCACAGATGTTAGTTTCATTATATGTAATAAATATTAATCCGCAATTAATTTGTTAAGCAAGAATTTATGTAATTTTGACCTAAATTAAGTTATTGTCCAACAACCCCTCACATCACTCGGTAGCGAGTTCCAATTCCTAGCAACCGAAACTGTATAAGATGAAGAATATAAAGATGTCTTGTGGTAGGGTATAATGAGTAAATTGTTATGATGAGATCTTGTACTTAGCTGATGATATGCGGATAAATTTTGAAAACGAGAAGCCAAATAGATACTTACATGCATATAAAAAAACACTCACCCATTAAACTTCGGATGAAGAGAGCTTCCTTCACGCGGCGTGTTTCATTTTGCATTGTTTTGTACATCAGTAAAGTAAACAAATAATGTCATCCTATAGCCAGTGTTCCTTAAACCTGTAGCCACCTCTAGGAAATGGTTTGGTGTCCGAACTTCGTTCCCTAGTAATCAATAAATATCCACTCTATATTAGATTTCCTTCCTTTTGCGTGTGAAGCTGTTGATAGATTTAATCATCCAGACACGAAGGTACAGAATTCTAGCGGTGCAACGTCGGTTCTTGATATAGCTCCAATAAAATAAATCTGCAATGTAATAGCAGAAAAACGTGGAGTCTAGCCAATGTATTCACGTTATGGTGATTTATTGAATTTCTTTTATCGACTTATTCTGGAAGAAAAGAATGCAATTTGATTTGAAATACATCGTCATCGTGGATTTCAGGTATGAAATTTGACTCATTAATTTTCTGCTAAAAATTATTACCCTTCAAGTGCATCATGCCCGGATAAATTAAATGTAAGTACCAGATATAAAATAAATCCGTTCAACATTTTAAAAGAGTACTCCGTACAGACGGACAGAAACAGACAAACAAGATGTCCAAAACTACTTTTCTGATCTCAGACATCCCGAAAACCATTATGTTAAGTTTCAAAGTATATTTTTTGCGACATTATCTCTCTTTGTACCTTGTACAATGAAAAATTAAAAAATCCATTGTAACATAACCGTGCCACGGGCTTGTCTGGAAAGATTTCTTCTGTGCTGGACTTATTTTGTTAATTTTATAAAAATAAAATATCCCAAACTTGTTTTCCAAATATCTACAGAAGGGGGGCGGGATGACAAGACAATGCAGACCCGGCTGCCGCGGTGGCATTCAAAGCAATTTCTTTTTTTGAGACCGTCAAACCTGTTTTCCAAAACGAGACAATTGCCAGTCGTCAATCATCTTGCATTCGTCGAGTTGTGTCTGCTTCCTGTGTCGAACAGCATTACGCGGATTCTGATGCTTATCCTCAAGCAGTGCCATCTTCATTAACACTGTCGAAGGCTCCAGCCGCGCTGTCAGCTGACGACTTCTCATTCAAAGGCAGGAGATTCAGATTTCCTGCATATCCGCAGTGACGTGTGCTCAGTAAAGACCTCAGAGACAGGTTTTCTTTGAGAGTGCTTCTGTTTCTTACTATTTTGTTCAGAATTTCTACTTCATCGCTTTATCTTACTTGAATTACCTACCTCGCGAACAACTTTTCTCGATCAGAATGCCATATATAAATGAAGAGTCCACTGCAAGAATGATGGATGTCATTTGGAATACATTTTGCAGGAGAAGCATTTGAAAGTTTGAAATGCTTAGCGCTCAAAGCTTAACTGTGATTTTCCGATCATTACTGGACAATGATTATCAGTGTTAATGCCATTATAACTCTCTGTGTACATTCTATATGTCTATGCATTAACAGTCTTGGTTCATTTTCGACAAGAAAGTGACATCTATCATTCTTGCAGTGGACTCTTCAAATATAAATATATATGTATTTATTTTGACTCTTGGCGCAATAATATTTTCGAATCCCACTGGTCAATTCCTTCGAAGAACTGACAAGTGTTTGATAAATTAGAACGTGTTCATATTTACTTTCAAGACAATAAGACTTAAATATAGGTCTGTTTAAATGATTAACTATTGTGAATGCTCACGTTTAAATACATTTATTTTAACATTATTTCGGTTCTCGTTGTCGTTTCTGTTCCTGGTTTGTGAACCAGCCTTACCAGCCTTTAAGGCTGGTTCACAATAAACCGAAAACGAGAATCGGAAAGAAAACGGTAAAATTGCTAAAATGTACAGATTTAAATGTGAAAAGCTTGCCGGAGCCCGAGATCAGGAACGCAGAGTTGGCCAAGTTTCAACTTTGGCGTTCACGTTTCCGATCACAGCCCACTAGATTCATTCTATTGCCATCTAAAAGCTATTTTGTCGTCGTATATTTTGTAGCAAGAAGACAGTGACATAACCTATGCATTATTTTGTTCTGTGCTGTGCATCAGTTTTATTTGATGAGTTTCTAATATTGAAATCCTCACGTTTACGATAAGCGGCGCGCCTCATATAAAGGTGAGAAAATGAAGGAGAATATGTGGCTTTCAATAGCTGCATCTTTGAACACCGATAGGAAGCGAATCATATTTTATTACTATATTGGTTGTATTACACACTACATATTCACGCTTCAATTCAATAACTACTGTTGTGTTCATTTTTGTTCTATTACAAATGTTTCTTCTCGAATTATTTTACGTTATAGACTTAAAATAGGTTGTGATAATAAAGATGCATGGGCATATTTATAGTACTGTGCCTAATGAAATGTTTCAGTTGAAATTTCGAAGTCGGTTAACCTGTGTTTATGTTGGCTGCCTTGTACTCATGAGAGAATGCCATTGGTCAATTATACACAAATAACATCAAATGCGTAATATCGACTTTACATATCGTTATTGACATACATGTCGATATGCATAGTCGTCTACGTTCTCGGTTTATTGTGAATCAAAAATTTTCATATTCACGTCCTCTGCTTCTCGTTTTCATTCTGGTTCTCGTTCCCGGTTTATTGAGAACCAGCCTTTAATCTTGTACAGTATTATATGATGAAGGATGAGTGGAACGGAGAAAAATTCTTTCCGGCACCGGGATTTGAAGCCGGGTTTTCAGCTCTACGTGCTGACGCTCTATTTCTATTCACTAAGCCACACCTCCGTTCCACTCATCCTTCATCTTATGATGACGCAGAATTTCTACACGGAAATATCATATGTACTTCGGTACATCATAAATATAGGCCTATATGATATGCGAAAAATAATCACTTACCCAGTGATTTAAGACGGCGCTTATTCCGTCGGATCCCGGCCACTTAGTCACTCGTAATGAGTGCACCTCTGCACATAATGTGTTGGACACTGTGCCACGGTCACACATCTGTGACTCAGTGCGTGAGGGTCGGCCACTAGAGGGAATCTAAGAGGTGAACTTAAGCTGAGAGGATTCTGTCCGGCACCGGAATGGGAATGCGATGTGGCGTAATAGATAGAGCGTCAGCACGTAAGCTGAAAACCCGGGTTCAAATCCCGGTACCGGAGAGAATTTTTCTCCGTTCCATTCATTTATCATATGATGACGCAGAATTTCTGTATGAAAAAATATCACATGTACTTCGGTACATCATAATAATATTGTAAAGTATTAGCAAATCTTGAACAGTCTTGTGAAGCGTTGAATTTGACGAAAATTTGATCGTTTACAAGAAGTTTTAGCGTGAAAATTCCCGGAGTAGAGACTGGTCCACAATAAACAGGCAACGGAAACGAGAACGAAAAAATAGTTAAAATAAATATATTTAAATGTGACTATTCACAATTAACGAGAAGCTTGCCGGAGCCCGGGAACGTGAGAGTTAGCCAACTTTTTTTTTTGCCGTTCTCGTTTCCGATCACAGCTTACTAGATTATTTTTTGACATCATAAGGAGCTATTTGGTCGTCGCATATTTTGTAGCAAGGAGGCTGTGACATAATTTCTTCTTCATGCATAGTTTCTAACTAACTCGAAAATTCAGTAGACTCACTTTCTATATATGTAACCAGATTGCAACGTGAATTGAATTCTTAAAATTATATTCTGTGTCATAAATTTGAAGTTGGTTAACCTGTGTTTGTGTTGGCTGGCTTGTACTCAAGAGAGAATTCCATTGGTCAATTGTACACAATTACCATCAGAATGCGTAATATCGACTTTACATATAATTATTAACCAACGAGTTATGATATTATAGAGAGGCTGTATATCTTTGATAAGCGCTCCCTGCGGAGGCTGAAGGTACTCTGGACCGCCATTTTTTCTTTGTTATAAGAAGCGGAATGTGCTGTGCTTAACACGTGTTAATATTGTCAGTTTGGTGTAAAATAATTTTTTAATGCTGGAACAATGCGGGCTGTGTTCAGCATACAACTGCACACACAAAAGCTACAACACAGAAGATATATCTTATTTTAAGAAATGGCGTAAGCTTCGTAAAACATATCGTCGTTGTTCCTGCAATAACTCCTATGTGACATATTTATCGATTTTCAGATTTTTGCTCCATTAAATAACTTAAATAGTGATAGACTACAGCAAATAATAAAATCTCCTATAGGTAATTACATTTCTTTATTTCGAAAATGTAAGAATTCACTGTCTCCTATATACGGCTGCCATAGGAAGAATAAATAGGTTTTCTCTTCCTACTGAAAAATGTTATATTTTGCACATATGAGTTATTGCAGGAACAACGACGATAGTTCTTTTGGTAAATATTATTTTGTAGGCTTGTACAATGCACGGGTGGACATGTCAGTATATTTAATTACAATAAAATTCTTGATGCGAGTAAATATTATGAAAACAAATAGTCCTTTAACACCACCTTAAACTTATTACAAATTTGAAATTATGTCAAGTGGCAATTTGGTTATAATATTGCTAACGGAAACAATGGGAGTTCCCACAGTTTTCAATGAATACTTCATTTCATATTCTTTTATGATACAGTTTCAATAATAGTATTTCATAACGTTGCTATTATTAGCCTATTATTATTATTATTATTATTATTATTATTATTATTATTATTATTATTATTATTACTCGATTCTAAATTATACTTTCACGATCATGCTCAATATATTTATAATCATTCAATAAGAATGCTTGGTTTAATAAGATCTATAACTTATTCTTTTTCTACTCCAGAGTCTCTATTAATTCTATACTTGACTTTGGTTCGATCTAAACTTGAATATGCATCTGTAGCCTGGAATTCCATTACTTCAACTGATTCGGTTAAATTGGAAAATATTCAAAGAAAATTTATTTCCTTATCTGCTTTTCGATTTATACCCAATTCCTCTGACTTTAATTATGAGATTACCTGTAAATATTTTAACTGTTGTAGCCTTTATTCTAGATGTCAAAATCTTGATTATCAATTTTTTTGCAAAGTGATCAAGGGTGATACTGATTGTGAGTCTATCATAAACAATATCAGCCTTCGTATTCCTACAATTTTTATAACAGAAATTCAAATCACTTTCTCCAGTCTGTAGATGCATAAAATATGTCAATTTGCATGGGGACAATTTAGATCCTTTTAAGGTATAGTTTCGTTTTGATTATTAGTATTTACTGTTCTTGTCCTCAATTTTATTTATATATGTTTTTCTTTATTTAAGATATTATTTGTTTTTGCAACTTTGTATCTTCTGTTTTGTGTATTGTGCTGAACTATAATTGGCCTCTGGCTGTTGTTCAGCACACAAATATTAATAATAAATAAATAAATAAATAATAAATAAATAAATTATTATTACAGTCACGTTACATAAAATAAACTTTATAATGCATGGGTGAATATTTCCGGAATTTGCATTTTAATTCAATGTAAAAAAATAAGGTACGTACTTACAGAATGCCCAAGAAAGAAGTGCATGGTACGAAGCTGGTAAACCCCAACAATAATCCTATATAAATTGAACATCATTACCGCAACCTTTCAATTTGTGCTTTTCCTTAAACAAAAATAGCTAAACTCAGTATCGTCTTAGATTTCCAACCGCTGTAGTTCAGTAGCGAAGCAGCTAATGCGGAAGCATTTAGCAGTGCAGTAGAGACAAGACATAGGCCAGAGTCGGTAAATAACAATGTGAGACAGACGAGGGCCAAAATTAAAGTAAAATGTCGAAGAGGAAGCAAATTGCAACCCAGTTTAGAAACTTTCTCACAGAACGTGAGGCTCTTCCCATTCAGAGACAGAAGGGGTACCACCCTCTGTATCTGCTACGTTTATCGAGGGTACTTGTCTCTTGATCTACCTCCTATTAAGGAGGCTAAGATTCTATTAGGCCATAAAATGATAAACATCAGCAAAAAAAAAAATTACGATGCATAACGTAAAAAAGACAATGCAGCCAGGTGAAAACATCCTATGCATTATATGACCAAGTAACCGGTTATTCGGAAATTTACATATTGATTCCTCTTGGTTTTAGTGCCCTTAGGGGACGCGTGGTGATCCCACGATCATACAAGTTCGAATCCCGGTTTGGGCATGAAGAGTTCGTGATTTGAAATCGCATGTCAATGGAAATGTAGGTAAAACTAGATTTTTTGTTTATTTCCAGCATGATGCATTCATTCTGCCACGGGGACTTTACTTTTTTGTACAAGCAAAGTCGGGGTTTATGTACGATGAATATTCCAAAGACTTTTAAATTTTTTTTCTCTGTTATAGACCGCCTGCATTCACCAGAAGAACAACTTTTCCACGTGCATAGACTTTAAGGTATAAGTCAAAAGATTTCCGGCGGCACAATGTGGAGAGAAGTCGGAAGATTTTCTGAAGTTGCTGACATACAGGGCGTGCAACGAAATGTTTGAAATAAAAAAAAATCTATCTTTCTGTTCCGCTAAAAGCTGTGCCAGTGTATAAGGTTAAAGAGCGAATAGATCCCAGTTAGACTTCCGGAAAGAACACTTTATTTCTCTTATATGCATTAGGCCTATTATGAGTTTGCATTACTTCGAGTAATAGGGGAAACTCGACTGATTCCGCAGTAGTGCATATATGATTTTACTGCGGCTTTACAATAGCGTGAATGAAAGTTTTGAGAGGCTTTCAACAGGAGGCATGTCCTTTGCAGTGCTACAGAAAAAAATCAAGGATATTGGTAGACACCTCTGTCGACAATACAGTGAAACATCGAAAGTTGGCTGTTTTTCGTGTTTGGCTACACAGCTGTGAAGAAAGTGAGCATTGTTACATATAAATTGTCCCTTTTATGTTACTTTCATAATGTATTTCATATTATTTACTACTGCGGAATTAGTCAAGTCCTACTGCGGATTTATCCGCAATGTTGCGGAATTACCCGAGTTGTTCTTTTTCAACTGTAATGTATGTACAACTAAATATATTTGCATTCTAATAGGTCTCTTTATCTCATTTGGTAATGAAAGATTTCGTCCATGTCTACATACATTGATAATATTTTTCAATAAACATTTTGATAAAAATATGATAGATGTACTTCTTAATATTGCGGAACTAGCAGAGTCTCCCCTAAATTTGCAACATATTAGCCATATACTTACAATAAAATTAGAGAGTTTATTACTGATATACAGGGTGGAAGTGAAATAACCCTGCAGATTTTCAGAACTAATAACTCATGTTGTATGCGACAAAAAAGTATAATACCATATTGGTGGAAAGTTCATAGTTCTCTCAGAAAAAAATGTCCCCCCCCAAATGTTTAACACCCTTTTCTTCGGTAACTATTGCGAGTAGGATATTGATTTTTGCCCATATCGATAGAAAATCTAATAAAGAATAATTTATCCCTCTGGGGTATTTGACTAGCGTTCGGATTTCGTGTAAATTTCATTTAAGAACTACTGATTTCAAGCCACTGAACGATGCGAACAGATTACAGTGTTGTAGTCAGAGAGAGAGGCGGAAAGTAGAGTGACAGACCTGATTTCGTTGATCTCTTACACCTGTTTTACGAGAAAAGAAAGAGCAGTGAGTTATCGGCGATGTTGCCAGACTGCTGAAATCTCCAACTTAATTTTCTAATTAACCGTGCATTTAATCACAAATCTGCAGGGTTATTTCGCTTTCACTCTGTATAATCTCCATGTGAACTGTGTGGGAAATAAATTAAACAAGAAGAAAAAGAGAAAGAAACTGAAGACTAAAAATAAGAAACGGAAGACGAGAAGGGAAGGACGAACAACTGAAGAAAAAATGAAAAAAGAAAAAGGAGGATGAAAATAAAAAATAAAATGGAGGAAATTAGGAAAAAAGAAGACTAAAAATAAAAGGAATGAAAGAAGAAAAAGAAAGAGAAAGAAGGAGAAAACAGAAAGAATAAAAAAGAAAATGTAAACAGAAAAGGCAGATATAGGTTAAAAGGAAAAGGAATAATAAAAAAGAAACATGTAGAATGAAAACGGAAACTGGAAGGAAAAGAGAAAAAGGAAAAATTGAAAGCAGGAAGGAAGAAACAGAAAGAGAGAACAGAAAATAAATAAGGAAACAAGAAAAGGTGAAAAGAGAAGAAAAGTAAAAAAGAAAGAAGTAACAAGGAAAAAAGAAATAGGATGAAAAAGGAAGAAAAGAAAAGAAGTAACAAGGAATAAAAGGAGGAAAAAGAATAAAAGGAAAAGAAAGAACAAGGAAAAAAGAAAAAAAGAAGGAAAAGGAAGAAAAAAAGAAGTAACAAGGAAAAAAGAAAAAGGAGGAAAAGGGAAGAAAAGAAAAGGAAAGAAGTAACAAGGAAAAAAGAAAAAGGAGGAAATGGGGAAGAAAAGAACAGGAAAGAAGTAACAAGGAAAAAAGAAAAAGGAGGAAAAGAGAAGAAAAGAAAAGGAAAGTAACAAGGAAAAAAGAAAAAGGAGGAAAAGAGAAGAAAAGAAAAGGAAAGAAATAACAAGGAAAAAAAGAAAAAGCAGGAAAAGGGAAGAAAAGAAAAGGAAAGAAGTAACAAGGAAAAAAGAAAAGGAGGAAACGAAAAGGAAAGAATTAACAAGGAAAAAAGAAAAGGAGGAAAAGAAAAGGAAAGAAGTAACAAGGAAAAAAGAAAAGGAGGAAAAGAGAAGAAAAGAAAGAAAAGAAGTAACAAGGGCAAAAAAGGAGGAAAAGGGAACAAAAGAAAAGGAAAGAAGTAACAAGGGAAAAAGAAAAAGGAGGAAAAGGGAAGAAAAGAAAAGGAAAGAAGTAACAAGGAAAAAAGAAAAAGGAGGAAAATGGAAGAAAAGAAAAGGACAGAAGTAACAAGGGAAAAAGAAAAAGGAGGAAAAGGGAAGAAAAGAAAAGGAAAGAAGTAACAAGGGAAAAAGAAAAAGGAGGAAAAGGGAAGAAAAGAAAAGGAAAGAAGTAACAAGGAAAAAAGAAAAAGGAGGAAAAGGTAAAAAAAAGGAAAGAAGTAACAAGGGAAAAAGAAAAAGGAGGAAAAGGGAAGAAAAGAAAAGGAAAGAAGTAACAAGGAAAAAAGAAAAAGGAGGAAAAGGGAAGAAAAGAAAAGGAAAGAAGTAACAAGGAAAAAAGAAAAAGGAGGAAAAGGGAAGAAAAGAAAAGGAAAGAAGTAACAAGGGAAAAAGAAAAAGGGAAGAAAAGAAAAGGAAAGAAGTAACAAGGAAAAAAGAAAAAGGAGGAAAAGGGAATAAAAGAAAAGGAAAAGACAGAAAGGAAAAAGGAAAGTAAACAGAACAAGCGGATAAAAGAAAAAGGAATAGAAAAGAAATAATAGGAAGGAAAATGGAAACAGAAATGAAAAAAGGAAAAATAAAAACGGAGAAGCAAGAAGAAAAAAGGAAGATGAAAGATAGGAAAGGGAGGAGAAAATAAAGTAAATAAGGAAACAAAAAATGGACAAGAAAGAAGAAAAATAAACGAGAAAGGAAGAAGGACCAGGGAGGAAAGAAAAAGACGGAAAAAGAAAGAAAAAAGGAAAAGAGGAAAAGAAAAAAGTGTGCAGAAATGTAAAAGAGAAGCAACAAAGAACAAACTGCAAGAAAGAAAGAAAGCAAATTAAAGATGAAAAGGAAAATGGGAGGTAGGCCTATAAAAAGAAAAGACTAATATGAAGAAAGCTAAAGTGCAAAGTGAAAGATAAAAAGAGGGAAGAGAATAATTCAAAAAGAGTAAGAAATAAGAAAATATGTAAGAGAGAAAGAAGAGAAAGTGGACGAAGAAAGAGAAAAGTAACTCAAATAGAAATATAGAGAAAGAGCAAAGAAAAGGTAGACAGGAATAAGTAGACAGAAGAAAAAATAAAATTTACACAGACGAAGAAAAATGCAAATAAGAAAAAGATATACAGGCCTATTAAGAAAAAGACAAGCAATACAGAAGAAAATGATCAACAGGTACTGAAAATTCTCAGAAAGTTAACATATAAAATACACACGAATCGAACAGTAACTACGAAGTCTCATAAAACTAGATAGATTAAACTTATCTACTGTTGGTAAGGTGAAGTTTATTACAAGTCAGCTCCAGTAAAAAAACGCATTCAATGTGAATGTGAGTGCCTGCCAGACATAAATAATGACTTCTTTACATGAACTTCCTGTACACATTAGTACATTATATTCCAGACAATCTATGAAATACCATCTGAAGCATTTAGCACGAGCACAATCCCCTCTGCCACCACCTGAAAGTCTTAAATTAAGTTCTGGGAACTCGTCAATTAATATCAGCGTCCCTGTTACATTTATTCCGGGAATTCCGTCCGTTGTATTCACCGAGGAACGTTGATCGTATCTATACGGTGTTCAGATCTTCATCAGTCTTCATTTGTCAGTAATTAACAAGTGCTGTGACCGAAGATTACATGATGTCACTTCCTGTGCAGATTTCGTCTTTCAACTTGCACTGGCACATTAAAATTCTTTTCAATTATAACCTCAGTTGTCACAATGCCTGCATATATAGCCTTATTGTTTTATGTAATAATGCTTGGCCCAATTATTATTGTATCTCTATCACTGCCAGATCCTACTAGGCCTACTTCCACTACCATTTCCATTTCTACTGCAAACTACTTCCAACTACTACCAGCTACTGTTAATTACTACCGACTACCAACTATTGCTAAATACTACTAACTATATTTTCATATACTTGCATAGAAGTATTCTGACAAATTTTGATAACAATTAATAGCAATAATAATAATAATAATAATAATAATAATAATAATAATAATAATAATAATAATACAAATCAATTCAACTTTAAATGTGAAACCAAAAATTACTAATTAACTCAAATACTAGACAATTGAAAAAATGCTCAAAATAATAGTAAAAAAAGGGTTTTAAATGTTATTAGTTATTACAATGATTCTTATACTGCTTGTTTGAGGCTTGAAAGTAATGTAATTTTCCCTAAGATAGGTTACTAGCCTTATCGTTAGGTAGTCCAGTAGTGGGGCTGCCACTTTTAGCCTCTGGACAGGTTTGTAATGCAGCATTTCCTCTGCATTTGATGAAACAGTTATACCGCTGTGACTCGGTCGCCATTTCCTCGTTGGTAGAAACAGGGTGGACCACGGGAAGGTGAGGATAGCATTTGGATAGGAGAGGCTGTATGTTTCGCGTCACTATCCCTATATATAAACAATGCATTAAAAGCTAAATTAGTACAAAAATCTACAAGAATAAAAATATATAATACACTAGCATTACCCACCCTTTTATACGGAAGCGAGATTTGGTCATTAAAGAAAAAAGACATGAACAGAATCAAAGCAACGGAAATGTTTTTGAGGAGGACAGCAGGATATACTCTTTTAGACCGAAAAAGGAATGAAGAAATTTTAGAACAATTAGAAGTAGAGTCAGTAGAAGAAAAAATCAGCAGATACAAATTCAATTGGCTAGATCATGTAAGAAGAATGGAAAATTCAAGAATCCCAAAAATTATGAAGCAATATAAACCTAGAGGACATCGTCGACCAGGAAGACCTTTAAGAAGACTGCTAGATGGGGCCGAAACAGGTCTACAGAGGCCTAATTCGTGAAGGATGATGATGATGATGATGATGATGACAATGATTCTTATCAATTTGAAGCGACACCTTTATGGCTAACAGAGCAATAATCTTCTAGTCTCTCATTTGACTTTCCTATTTCTTGCATACGTTCACTTTAAATACTTAAGGCCAGTGATCGGCAAAGATTACGTTATATAAAATGCAGCCCGCAATACACAGCAAAGGAGAAAGCAGGAAGGGAGGATACTCAAACTGCTGAACAATGATTGATTTTTTCTTTCCATTTCTACCTTATTAAGAAACATTTATTAATTTAAAAACTTAACAATATTAATACGTTAATAACATAGAACGTTATTTTAACAAAATGTGCATATACAAGGTGAAACATTTAGAATGATCAGATTTACAGAAGTATTTACTAAATTTTAAATAAGAAAAAGTTCGTCTAAAGGGCTGAATTCGAGAAGAGAACCTAAAACGCTCATTCCATTTCCACGTTAAATAGCTATACTTAAGCGATGACGCAATAATTAGTGCAACGGCGATCACCAGTAATGGAGATCAATATTTGGCTGATTTGAGGTACTAAAACCTTAGCGTCATGACTTCAAGGACCGAAGGTCTCCACAGCAAAGGGGATGAAGATATAATTGTCCAAAGATGTGCATATTTATTGACTTTTTCCTTCACGGCTAATTCAGCTGCAAACGCTGCGCGTCTGGAGAAATTCGGCAAGCGAGATGGAGCTAGAATGTCAACGCAAGTCCCAAATTAAAGATTTTCCTCTAGACCATGGAATTAAGGTGAGACCATCGGGTCGATTACCATCCGCGCGACTAATACCTGGTGGTTCCGAAAGAAACGGGATGTCACAAGAAGTCCGAGATCTTTTAATGATATCATTGAGTGATGTATGTCTGGGAATGCGACCCTTGCTCCTCGTACAGCTGAGTGCATGATGGCCGTAAATATCAGCAATTCCTCCGCAAATACATTTGTGTGGCTGGCAGAATTTACAACCAAGGCGTAAAGCCATTGCGATTTTAAAGGATGTACTATCTATTGGAGTGCAGATGTGAGGAGAAGGTAATGCGTGTAACCAAGCTCCAGACTCACTCTCTTGAAGAGCTAGGAGACGTGCAAAGTCTTGTTCGGATTTGAGAGCAGAAAGAACTTCATCTAAGATTTTTGGGAAAAAATAACGTCCCATTGATTTTGAAATTCAGGATGGGCAGGAGGATGAGTGGTTTGTAAGAAAGTAGGCAACTAGTCAGAGCATCACGCACATGACAGATTTCAGTTGAATCACTGTATAAAGGAAAGAGGGATTTGATGCATTGGAAAACTCCAAAAGGCAGAAGAAGGAAAAGCAGATGTACAAACGTCAGAAAGTTTTCGAATGCCCACACCACCAAATTTAATAATGGAGAGAGACTTGAGTCCAACTAATATCGGTAAAACCTATATTTAGGATCATATCCAAACTGGATCAAAAAAGAGCATCAGTTTTATGTAAGAAAGATGGGAGAAACCATACAGGAGTAGCACTCGAAGTAAGTCATCTTAGGGATTAGAAAACAGTTTTTAAGAAGATAGAAAGAAATATGTGGATGTACCAGTTTTAAACGATCAATGATGAATTGCAAAGAAATTACTTTTGTTCAGCGATGTGATCGGCAGCTCCACACGTTTAAATTTAACAAGACGGAATCTTCTCGTAAATTACTTCATAATCGCTTCCTCATTCCATGTGATTCAGTCTGGAGACTACAATGCAATTGATAGTCAAAACGATTCACACACTAATATGACTTATCAGTTGCGTGACGTAGCACGTTTGAAAGACGTCACCGTATTTACAGAAAGTGTGACCAGATTTCTGAATATCAAGTGCATAGATATTTCACGTTATAAGATAAATTTTAAACTGTGATACATAAATTATTATAGAATTAACATCTCGCTAAAATATCACTTAACTACAGATCAAATCAGAGATGATAAATTGAAACTTCGACAATGGAACAACAGTAAAATATACAGTAGATGGCAGCCAAAGCTGAATTTCTTGGAAGACGCCAGTTTCAAAGTCATTTTTTTCTCAAGAAATTTCACAAAAGTTAACAATGATTCAACTTCGATTCATTTGGTAAGAAGCCTTTGCTGCCACTTCACTACCCATATACCGTCACCAATTCTTCCAGCGGCGGACGCACTATCACTACCGGTTGTAATAGCGCCTGTCTTTACGGATAACTCAAGCTAGGAAGCTGCCTGGAGAGGAGAGGTAGTACAGCTAAAGAAGGGAGCCCACCTACGCTCCGATACCCCTGTAGAGTCATTATCTGAAAAGTTGACTTCCTGGCAATGTATTCATGTTGCATCCACTCTATAATATATTGAGCAGTGTTGTAATACATAATAACTCGTTCAGTGTTATTGGTGTTAATGATTTATTTTCTAATTGCAAAGGTATATTCATTAGTATAATATATAACTGACGTAAATTTTCCATCATTATTCTAGTTATATGTGCCCAAATTATACCGTAGATTATAGCGTTTAACTATGGAGAACTTTGTCCGATAATATACTACTCATCATAATAGAAGAAATACTTCTATCACAAACGACAGCCACACATAAAAACGTTCTTACACAGAATACAGCCTTCTCAACTGTTATTAGAACTGAACTGTACCGTTCTAGTCCACAGTGCCAAGCAGTAGGCGGACAGTGGTAGGGGAGATGTGCTCTATGTGCCTGCGCGAACGAGACAGCTTGCTAGTTTGAGGCATCTGTGTGTGCTAACCAACAGCAACATGGCGGTACAGCGAAACTTTGCTCATCCTGTATAATATTGCAAGTAACCAATCCATAAACACAGTTGTTCTGAGAACTAGAATCAGTGAGTGGGAAAGAATGACGGTAGTTTAATTAATTACATCATGGTCCGACAGTTCTTTGTTCTTTACTAGTGTCATCCAGTGTAAGACGCAGCAATGTTCGTCCATCACTGTTGCTACTATATAATTAAATCGTTAGACGCAAGAAATACTGCCTGCCGATTTGACATCAGGTGTGTAGAAACAATACCTCATAGGGAGATGGTATTGCTTCACTTGCACTACAATAATCTCTAATGATCTAATAAAATTTAATGTCATATCCTTAAACAAATGTACTTGGTGCTATAAATTACCTCTTAGGAAACCTCACCCACCACAAAAACCGACGCATGAGAATATATGAGAAGGAAAAAACAAGAATATCATACAGCCTACACACACACTACCTACGATAAGAAATGTGTGTGTGATTGTGTATGTGTGTGTGTGTGTGCGTGTGTATATGTGTGTCCGCACGTGTGGTGTAGCATCATCAACATTGACTTTCTTCATGACGCAGATTTGGAATAAAATTTGGCTATGTGTACAATATTTTGGACACTGATTTTCTCGATAACGCACTGTTAAATGAACGACGAAGATAGTTAGATTTCCTTGCCAAACACTCGGGTTCATATTTCAGGGAGTAAAGTAAAATTTGTGGTGGTCAACTCTAGGCTACTTTATATACCATCATAGTGCGGATTTTGGCTGCTGATTTACAACTTCCTACACAAACACCTCTGACGATCCCATCCCGTTCCCAATCCTATGCTCACAGTTGCCACATTCAGTAATACTCTGGTGCTAACTGACGGAATTGTTGGAATTTGGAAACGATGTGGCAACTCTCCCTTCACGTGGATATGAAGAGAGACTGTCAATTCTCCTAAACCAGTTTTCTTATTGGCAGGAGTAGGTATTTATGGAGATTAATTTTATTATTTGTGATTTTTAATACTAGTGTTGGCGGAGATTGTTGGAGATTGATTTGTACTGTTGGCGGAGATTATAGGAAATGTTGGAAAATACAATTATATTGAAATTGGAGTATTAATTCAGTATGAATATTACTTTTCAAATAATTACCATTAAAGGTTCGTTGGATTCTGGTAAAGGTGCCAATAGACAATATTTGTTGGATTAAGACTGTATTTAATATATTCATTCAAAAGGAATAAAATTTGCAGCCCTAAAATTACCACTTTCAAATTATTAGTGAAATGTTGAATTCTCCGTCTTTTGAGTTCACTAACGTAATCAGAACATCTAGAATGCCATATAATGTACGCTACTTGGGCGGCCGGGTAGCTCAGTTGGTAGAGCAGCTGGCTACGGACTGAAAGGTCCGGGGTTCGATCCCAGGTGGTGACAGGATTTTTTCTCGTTGCCAAACTTTCAGAACGGCCCCGAGGTTCACTCAGCCTCCTATAAAATTGAGTACCGGGTCTTTCCCGGGGGTAAAAGGCGGTCAGAGCGTGGTACCGACCACACCACCTCATTCTAGTGCCGAGGTCATGGAAAGCATGGGGCTCTACCTCCATGCCCCCCAAGTGCCTTCATGGCATGTTACGGGGATACCTTTACCTTTTACTTGGATATATAACAAATTCAACTAAAAAAAATTCGAAAAAGAAACTAAGAATATGAAATTCGCTATAAAACGACGCAATAGTAATGTGTTCATATTTCGCTATTAGAACTCTATTTCGCAGTTTGTCGAGATTGTTTATCCTCATATTATCAATCAGAATCACTTAATTCGTAAAGATTAGCAAAAAATTTTTTGTGTACCTACTATATTGTGATTTTCGCGATCTCCATAAATCACTTAATTCGTAAAGATTAGCAAAAAATTTTTTGTGTACCTACTATATTGTGATTTTCGCGATCTCCATAAATATCAGGCTCTGCTGATTGGTTACTAAGAGGCAAAGACAAGATTTCCGTCACAGTAAGGAAGAAATTTATTTATGATAATCAATTAGTAGGGGGCATGGAAAGTCTGTCGGCAAAATCTTTTCTGTGAAACTGCACTCCATGATATAAAATGAACTATACAGACCATTGTGACTACAAATACACCAATTCCTTTTACTCTGCAAAATGTTAACCCTTGCCTACAACGTATAAAGCCTATCCTATGGCTAACGGCTTGCCTGCGGAAAATATACGTATGGGAATATACTGGATATAAACGTGAGGGGCGTAGCCCCCCCACAAGTTTGTAACGTCACTCGCCGACGGTGCTATTACCATCCTCAACTCTTATTGTCTATTGTTCACAGACAGTGGGTGGATATGCAGTAACCTATATTTCAGACCTGAGAACGATAATAAAAATCCAGTGAAATTATGAGCAGTGCTTATATGTGTATAATAAACACAGATCCATAAGCGGTTTGCGTCGAGACACCTGTTCGTAGCGTTGCGAAACAACGTAGGCAGCGATTCTGTATAGAATGATTAGGGCTTCATCCAGATTCCGAGGAGTCCTTGGACAGCTTTATGCGACTCTCTTTCCTAACATATTCCCACAAGTTCACTATAACCTTCCCGTTTTCCCTACCTGCATTATGAGTAATCAGGTATGAAGATAAAAGAAATACTTCCGTTTCGTCATCATAAAAGTATTGTTCAGATTATGTATAAGCTATGTATACAGGGTGATTCACGAGGATTTGCCGTCCCTTACGGACCTTATTTACGAAAACATTCTGAGCAAAAATTGTTACAAACATTTGTCCTAACCTCAATATTTTCAGAGTTACACTAATTTGAAACTGTTTGTAAAATACCATTATTCTTGAGTTCCAAAGGTAAAAGAATATTACAGATAAAGAATGAACTATTCAGGAGTATCATTTCTTTAATTAGCTAGTATTCTGAAGCTAAAAATATGTTGTGAATTCCATAGTTGCGTCGCACAGAATTTTTTTTTTCCGATTTTTAACTACAAAATTACATTTTCTTACGCATTTATCAAACAATTGTTACAAATCACGCCGCTTTTGGAAATTATTCAAGACTGTACATTAGGATGCATTTATTAAGCTGTAAAGAATCAAGTTCCTAAAGTCGTATGATTTATAACAATTTTTGTGATAAGTGCGTAAGAATGATGTATTTTTAGTTAAAAATTGGAAAAAAAAAAATCTGTACAAAGCAATTAACAACATATGTTTAGCTTCAGAATACTAGCAATTTTAAAGAAATGATACTTCTGAATAGTTCATTCTCTCTTTGTAATATTTCTTTACCCTTAAAATTAAAGAAAAAAGGCAGGCCTATTTTATTAACAAAATCAAATTAGTGTAACTCTGAAACTTTTCAGATTAGGACAAATGTTTATGTAACATTTCTTACTCAGAATGTCTCCAGAAATAAGCTCCGTAAGTGACGGTAAATCCTCGTGAATCGCCCTGTATAACTAACAAAGCCAATAAAGCTGTGTTGGAAAGAGTGGGTGAAGAAAGAATGATGCTGAAACTAGTCAGGAAGAGGAAAAGGAATTGGCTGGATCACTGGATGAGAAGAAACTGCGTACTGAAGGATGCACTGGGAGGAATGGTGAACGGTAGAAAAGTTGGGGCTGAAGAATATATCAGTTGATAGACGATATTAAAATATATCGATCATATGAGGGGACTAAGAGGAAGACAAAATAGAAAAGATTGGAGAATGATGGGTTTACAGTGAAAGATTTGCCTTCGGCAGAAAACTATGAATGAAAGAATTTGGAAGATTGTAATTCGATTATGCAAACCGGGAAACTGTACGCCCACTTCAAGTCTTTTTTTTCACAGACAATCCCGAAAATTACTCTATGCCTTGTAACATGTAACGATTATCTTTTTGCGAACTCGTTTCATTCTCATATTTAGTGTCCCCTCTGCGATACTGAATAACTTCTCCACATCAAAGCATTGTTTCATTTCTGTTTTTACCTTTGATTTCATCATTTTTCAACTCATGTACTCTAGAATGTCGTATATAAATCCCTTTTCATGTGCAGAAGCTATATTATTACAGTGACAGGAAAGTCACTATTTTTTCTCATGTAGGTTCAATCAGGTAGTGATGGATAACTGAGTACCCGTATGCAAATAAATTGGATGTAACATGCTGTCCAAGTGTTACATCCAACCTTATTCCACGGAGGTATTCAATTAGTAGGTTAATAACAGTGGAAACAGGAAGTATTCCAAGAAAATCTGCTCGTATATCGCTACAAATCCTACTGTGTCTTTTGGAATTTAAGCCCAGATCTCCGGAGAGGAAATCCGATGCTCTAGCCGCTACATAAATAATGTTATCATTTCATTCATGAGATTTATAAAGTGATTATTCTAGTACAGAACATAAAACAATGTTACGTATTTTCTGCTATGATTTATGAACACTTTTAACTATACTGTAATAATTGGTAAGAAGAGTCATCCAAAGAGAAGTTCAAGAATATTCAGTTTAACCAAGTAAGCAACAGATAAGACTCACCACATATTCTATTGTTTTTATCGTGTTAGGAAGTTGGATATGCAGCTATTTCGAGATAACCTTATGAAGATCATTTCTTCTCATGAGACTCTGGAGTCAACATCATAAAATATCCAGAGGCTTGCACGCTTGTATGGTGCCACACCTGTTGAACTCTCCGCTTTTAATCTGGCCGACAAATCAGCTGTGATCTAATGTTTTATTTTTTGTTGAATTTGATACTGACCTACTTCGATGGGAAACGCAAGATAATAGAATGAAAAAGATATACAACTGACTTAAGTCTATAAGATGTATTATCGTTCTTTATTCTGTGGCATAGTATTCTCGCAATAGTGAATTTTAACCGTAGCAGACGCCGCGCTGCACTCCAACAGATTTATAGTCGCCAAACAGATTTAATCTTCTTCAGCGTCCTAAATAATCTATTTCTTTCTCGATAGATATACGTTGATCTTAAACTCGCGTGTCACTTCAATATATATTAGTTTGTGCGTTCCTAGCGTTTATCATTAAATTACAGTCATTACCTCAGCTGGCAGACCTCTTGGCTAGGGACTGGCAGTACTTGGGTTCATTTCAGTGGGGAGTCGTTTGACTTCTTCATGGGAGATACGAGTATTATTGTATTATATTTATTTATATTCCATGGTGTTCATACATCGCTTCACATCTAGAATATGGAACACGTCAAACAAAATTTAATGATACTACAAAGTCTTAATTATAGTCACAGCTTAGTTGAAATATACAGAGTGTAAGGGGTATAAGTGCCGTCCTTTTCACAGTCGTCGGGGACGGTCTATAGGATCAAAAACTGTCCATACAACATAGAGTTAAAACTTGATAGTTTTTCCAGAAAAAAAAATATTTCTTCTCTTACTTTATTCGAGCTTTATTGCTTATATCGTTAGTAAAATTACTAAAACAATTGCATCAGTAGGTATATCTAGCAAAGAGTTAATATTAGTTTAAATACATATTTGTGTGTTCTATTACGTTTTTGTAAAATTAAGTTAAATAAAATTGCATCCTTAATTTATTAATATTCTGGCATGAGAGACGTGGCAACGTGTTCGGCAGGCAGCACTCTGCACAGACGTAGGTACGAGTCAGCTGAGTTCAAGCTCCCTGTCCATAGTCTACTGCCGAGCGGATGATAGTTCGGTACCAGGTATTCGATAGACAACTTACAATGTCATGAATATCATATGTTATTAATTTATGGAGAAAGTCATCGTAATTCAAGTGAGGCAAGAATATGTACCGTCAATGTTTTCCGCAATGAAGGTTACCTAATCGTCGAACTTTTGTAGCGGTTTCTCAACGATTATTAGCAACTAGGAGTCTCTTATCTCGTTTCGAAAATCACACAGAAATTTCTTTAAAAATGGTACTGCTTAATGGAAGCGAGAGAGATTAAAATGTTTCATGTAAAAAAGTTCGTGTAATTTTGTGCAGTAAAACATTATTGTGTATTTTTAGGCGTGCAATAAAACTGGAACAATATTGCCAATTTGTTAAATAAAATGGAAATTTATCATAAAATTCTATTAATGAGATTGAAAGTTTGTATTTGCTGTTCGTTTTATGTAAACAACGGTCCGCCCCTGCATTAGAACAGAGCATCTGTTTTGTACCGGTATGTCTGTATCCGCTTGAACTGTACCGTGTACTTGTAAACTCCCTCCTTTCCATCCAGCACCGTTGCCAAACACCTAACATTGTTAACTTTAATAATTAGTTAAATATTGCAATTAGAAAAAAATGGTGAGGACAATTTTTCTTCCTTATGACATGAACAATCATCAGTTAAAATAATTGCACTTATACCCCTTACACTCTGTATACAGAGGAGTTTTACAATATACTAGTATAACACAAGTGGTTAGTATCGATATTTAATACAAGACAAATATTTATGTATTGTTGTTGAATGTCACAAATTCACCTTCAGAATAGAAGGAGGGAGAAATTAGGTACCACTACTTCTTTAATTTGGCCCTATATGATCTTATGTTTTGAGTTTGTGTTTTTGGGGTTATTAAAAATTTTTAATGTCATAACGCATTCCTTTTTGATAGCACGATATTCCTGCCGATAGAGTACGAGTCATTTTTTGACGAGTATTTACACTATGAACTGTTGAATTAGGTACAAGTTTCCACGATTACATACGAGAAAGTTTATTAATGAAAAAATATATTCACAAACCATGGGCATTATTTGTAGTTTTTTGAAAATAGTCTTACACGATTCCCTAGATTTGAAACCTACTATTATTCTAATTACTCTTTTTTTGTAGTAGGAATATACTGTTAATATCTGTAGAATTTCCCCAGAATATTATTTCAAAACTCATTACTGAATGGAAATATGCAAAGTATATTGCTTTTAAGGTATTGATATTTAATATCTTTTGCATATATCTAATAGCAAAATATGCTGAATTAAGTATGGGAGTAATTTCTTTAATATGATTTTCCAGTTTAACATATTATTGATATGTAAGCCAAGAAATTTGGTTGTTGTTGTTTCTATTGGGTACATGTTAAATATTGCGTTTGAAATTTGAGAGGTTGAATTTGGGCAGAATTTAAATTGGATTAAGTTAATTCTGCCACAATTTAATATTAATTTATTGGCTGAGAACCAATCACATATTTCGAGGAGAATTTTCTCTGTTGAAGATTGGAATACGTTGAAGTTATTGGCTGTAATTACTATACTTGTGTCGTCTTCAAATAATATGGAATGACCTACATCTTTTATTAAGGGGACAAAATCATTTATAAACACTAGAAAAATTTGACCCTTGTGGAATTCCATTATTAATAGTTCCCTATGTTGAGGCAGATTTCATAGTTGGATTGATTTCAACTTTCTCTTTCCTATCTATGAGATATGAGTAAACCACTGGTGTGCAACGCCTTTAGTTCCATAATAAGCTAAATTTTCTAGCAGTATTTTATGATTATATGACTCATGATTAACGTTTATTTTAATTGTTGTCATTTATTTTACAGCAATTTTATTGTATCTTTATTGCCTGTAAACACAACATTTTAAGTGAAAAGAAATTGTAAAAGTATTACTAAATTATATTTCATTTTTCTTTCATTGGAATATACCAGCTACAAGGTCTAATTCTGTTCCTTATAGATACAAAATTTAAACATCTATTGTTTGAAATAGCAATTTAAAACAGTTGCCAAAATCACATCTAAAATCATTTAAGCAGTACCACTGCTTAAAGCGGGTATAAAGGTGGTGGCTGTATGCTACTAATGTAAGTTCAGGAAGTGCGGAGGCGATAATTCTAAGAGAATTAATCATTATTTAGAAAAATTAACTTCAAAAAATGGAATGTGATAAAACATAAGGTTACAAATAGCTCCGAGGAACTCGTGCAACTAGGAAAGGTTTGCGGAAGGTTGAACTCTCTCTAGTACCTGGGTTTTTGTTCTATCGTGCATGAATTTTCTCTTCCCTTTAGGGGACACCATATTGAAATTTCCAAGTTCCATATTTTTAAGGGTTCACAACAGTGAAATCAATAACTAGCACATATATGAAGCTAGATTTACCAAATTTTTATCACTGATGCATGTGGTTCATAGTAATAAATGCACAAAATTTCATCCACCTATGATATGTGGTTTGCATTTTGTAATATTATATTAAAATATTGAATCACTACACAGAGTGTTTCCGGGCTGATGTCACTAACTTTCAGGGATGATCAGGAAGAGCACATGTATCACCTTGAGATAAGGAACCCTGGTCCGGAAGTGACCGAGTTGAAAGTTATAAGCAAAAATAGTTATGTGGAAATGGAATTGTAATTTCGCACCACGTCCCCTCTTTCCCTTAACCTTTGGAACAGTCGTGGAAAGATGGTATGGGCTGGATGTCTCCTACGTGGATAGTTGGCCAGATACAATCTGAGCTTGTCTACTGTTCCCATTGCTCATCCGTATTCGAAAATCAGGTCTGCATATTCCGCTCTCGTGAACTCCTCCATTTCACTAGGACTGATCGACTGGACACTACAACTTGTACACATACACTGCTGTCTACAGACGTGCATATCAGGACCGACCATGTCCATTACACATTACGCTATCTACATTGCTTTAGTGTAGTTTCCTGTCCCCATCCCTCAGACAGCGCACTGAATGGAATACTGTAAGTAGACAACGTAAACAACGTCAGATGAATACATTATGTGTAAGATGTACACATAAATACACATAAATAAGGTGTACAGAGGAATAAAATTATTGCTTCATTTACACACAACTATTTTTGCTTGTAACTTTCGACTCAGTCATTTCCGGACCACGGTTCCTTATCTCAAATTGATACATGTGCCCTTCCCCATCATCCATGAAAGTTTGTAACACTAGCCCGGACACACCCTGTATAAATATTCCTTGCGCCACAATTTACAATGTTCTTAACTGATATTTACTTATATGGATCCTTTTATATACACGAGATCAAAGCTTACTATGGAATTTTTCTGTAAAATTAATCAGTAAATTACTAGAATTTTTATTATAAAATAATAAAATAACAATTTTAGTAATCATCAAAAATCCCTAGTAATTTATCGATTCACTGTACAGAAAATCTCTCTAGTAATGTTTGTCCTAATGTATATAAAGAATCATATAAGTGAATATCAGTTAAAAATAATGTAAATTTTGGCGCAAGGAACTTCTTCTATAAAGCGATACAATATTTTAGTAAAATACTAATAAAATGCTTACCACTTATCACGGAGGGATCAAATTTTGTACATGTGTTATTAACCAGATACACCAGTGATAAAAGTTTTTGATTTTAGCTTCAAAAACATGGAAGTTAGTAATTTCAGTATAAAGTCCTTTTAAGCACATGAATTCATAGTATTGGCTTTATGAAGTTGGAAAATTAACACTTCATATTAAGTTGTTTACTTAAATATGTCACACTTTCGATATAATATTGCGCTTGTTACTAATGGTAACGAATTCGTGATTTATATTAAACGATACTTTAACATTGGTTTAAGTTTGTGTCCATTTTTATTATCTTTTAAGTACTTCTGAGAGAATGTGTTGACTTCTTTTCAATGTAATATTGAATCTATAAAATACAGTTTCATAAATAACCTAATCCGTTCTATACAGGGTTGTTTCCGATCTCTGATAACGAATTTGAATGACATCATGTGCGTCAAGAGTCACACGGTAGCTGAACTGTGGCGCGAGGTGACAGACCAGTAGTGAGTGATCTCATAGAGTGCACGGCGACTCACAGCAGAAATTCCCAATAAAATTGAGCCTTTGTGGGAGGGGTACATAACAACCCTTTCCGATGCCAAGTACAGTTGAGGGAAAATAAAAGAAGCCTGCAATAAACGTGTTTTCGTTATTTCCAGGAAAGGCATCTTCTGTATACTTAATAAGATTGGTAAAGCTCGAATGGAATTAATTTGTATCATCTCGTGGGGTGCGGAGACTTGTAACGGGTGGTGGATTTCCTTACTTCTTCCACTCTGGAATTAATCGATTGCAGCGCTATTTTACTAATTAATTTATTTATTATTCCCAGAACATGAATTTTACCAGCAATCGAAAAATATTGGGAATAAATTTGAATAAGGAACAAAAAAAAAAGTTTCCTTTCCAGGCAGGATTCGAACCACGGAAGTCTTAGTTACCAGTCTACCGAGCTCTAGAGTGAACGAGGCTCTGAAATCAGCTACAAGAATCGGTCCAGTTTTTTTTTTTTTGCCACTAATGTACATAATTATTTCTCATGACCAGAACATAATAGGACATGGAAATATAAAAATTGGAAATTTATCCTTTGAAAAGGTGGAAAAATTCGAGTACCTTGGAGCAACAGTAACTAATATAAATGATATTCGAGAGGAAATTAAACGCAGAATAATATTATGGGAAATGCCTGTTATTATTCGGTCGAGAAGCTTCTATCAGCCAGTCTGCTCTCAAAAAAGCTGAAAATTAGAGTTTACAAAACAGTTACAGTTGCTCTGTAAGGTTGTGAAACTTGGACTCTCACTTTGAAAGAGGAACAGATGTTAAGAGTGTTCGAGAATAAGGTGCTTAACAAAATATTTGGTGCTAAAAAGGATGAAGTTACAGGAGAATGGAGAAAGATACAAAATGCAGAACTGCACGCATTGTATTCTTCACCTGACATAATTAGGAACATTATCTCCAAACGTTTGAGATCGGCAGGGCATGTAGCACGTATGGGCCAATCCAGAAATGCATATAGAGTGTTAGTTGCGAGGCCGGGAGGCAAAAAGATCTTTGGGGAGGCCTAGACGTAGATGGGAGGATAATATTAAAACAGATTTGAGAGAGGTGGGATATGATTGTAGATACTGAATTAATCTTGTTCAGGATAGGGACAGATGGCGGGCTTATGTGAGGGCGGCAATGAACCTCCGGGTTCCTTAAAAGCCATAAGTAAAATGAATAAACTTTATGTTCCATCCTATGATTCACAAATCGATGGGAGAAAGTCTAGCTGGATTGGAATAACAATAAAATGCATTGCGGCGGGCCACATTGTGCTCTGTACGCACGCACATGGCATTAACTACAGTATAAGGAAGTGTGCAGCACGGTAGTAACTCCCTGAGAAAGCTGTCGTCCGTTATTGATACGTAGCAGCCATTTGATTGATACGTTTGCAGCTGATTTAACTGAGGCAGGTGTAATGCCTTAGGCTTACGAATGGGGAGGAACTTTTTATTCGATACGTTGGCAGATCTTTAGATCTTCGTGACTTCTGCGTTTAATTCCTCATAGATAACATCTGTATAAAGGCATGGATTAACAAAGAGGTTGTTAGTACATATAAGTAAGAAAAGATTAATTAATTATTTATGCTAGTGTTAACATACTTATGTGTGCAACTAGGTTTTAAGTTGAAGAGCGGAATTCAGTTGTTTAAGCTAAGCAACTCTTCCACAATTTTCTTTTTTTCTTATTTCAGTCTTCGCCTCCCTTCACTCTCTTTTTCTCTTTAGGTTCATTCCTCTTTCCTCCTACTATCTCCTTTCTTCATCTTAGTTTCTCCATATCATCTTCTCTGCTGTCTTCTAACTATACATTCTCCTATCTGTAATCATCTCTCCTACATCTTCTTCTATGCTTTCTTCTCTTCCTACTTAATCTTCATTTATGCTTTTTCCTCCTCTACTTCCACTTCCGTTATCTCATCCCCCTACTCTTCTTTACTATCTCTTCTCCCTACTTCCTCTTCTTCTCTGCTCTCTTCTCTCCCTACTTCTGTTCCCTTTTCCCTTTTCCCTCTACCTCTTCTTCTTCTCTGTTCTGTTCTCACCCTACTTCCTCTTCTTCTCTGTTCTCTTCTCATCCTACTTCCTCTTCTTCTCTGTTCTCCTCTCATCCTACTTCCTCTTCTTGCCTGTTCTCTTCTCACCCTACTTCCTCTTCTTCTCTGTTCTGTTCTCACCCTACTTCCTCTTCTTCTCTGTTCTGTTCTCACCCTACTTCCTCTTCTTCTCTGTTCTCTTCTCATCCTACTTCCTCTTCTTGCCTGTTCTCTTCTCACCCTACTTCCTCTTCTTCTCTGTTCTGTTCTCACCCTACTTCCTCTTCTTCTCTGTTCTCTTCTCACCCTACTTCCTCTTCTTCTCTGTTCTCTTCTCACCCTACTTCCTCTTCTTCTCTGTTCTCTTCTCACCCTACTTCCTCTTCTTCTCTGTTCTCTTCTCACCCTACTTCCTCTTCTTCTCTGTTCTCTTCTCACCCTACTTCCTCTTCTTTTCTGTTCTCTTCTCACCCTACTTCCTCTTCTTCTCTGTTCTCTTCTCACCCTACTTCCTCTTCTTCTCTGTTCTCTTCTCACCCTACTTCCTCTTCTTCTCTGTTCTCTTCTCACCCTACTTCCTCTTCTTCTCCGTTCTCTTCTCACCCTACTTCCTCTTCTTCTCTGTTCTCTTCTCACCCTACTTCCTCTTCTTCTCTGTTCTCTTCTCACCCTACTTCCTCTTCTTCTCTGTTCTCTTCTCACCCTACTTCCTCTTCTTCTCTGTTCTCTTCTCACCCTACTTCCTCTTCTTCTCTGTTCTGTTCTCACCCTACTTCCTCTTCTTCTCTGTTCTGTTCTCACCCTACTTCCTCTTCTTCTCTGTTCTCTTCTCACCCTACTTCCTCTTCTTCTCTGTTCTCTTCTCACCCTACTTCCTCTTCTTCTCTGTTCTGTTCTCACCCTTCTTCCTCTTCTTTTCCGTTTTCTTCTCCCCTACTTCAGTTCCCTTTTCCCTCTACCTCCTCTTCTTCTCTGTTCTCTTCTCATCCTACTTCCTCTTCTTCTCTGTTCTCTTCTCACCCTACTTCCTCTTCTTCTCTGTTCTCTTCTCACCCTACTTCCTCTTCTTCTCTGTTCTCTTCTCACCCTACTTCCTCTTCTTCTCTGTTCTCTTCTCACCCTACTTCCTCTTCTTCTCTGTTCTGTTCTCACCCTACTTCCTCTTCTTTTCTGTTTTCTTCTCCCCTACTTCTGTTCCCTTTTCCCTCTACCTCCTCTTCTTCTCTGTTCTGTTCTCACCCTACTTCCTCTTCTTCTCTGTTCTCTTCTCACCCTACTTCCTCTTCTTCTATGTTCTGTTCTCACCCTACTTCCTCTTCTTCCCTATTCTCTTCTCACCCTACTTTCTCTTCTTCTCTGTTCTCTTCTCACACTACTTCCTCTTCTTCTCTGTTCTCTTCTCACCCTACTTACTCTTCTTCTCTGTTCTCTTCTCACCCTACTTCCTTTTCTCTGTTCTCTTCTCACCCTGCTTCCTCTTCTTCTCTGTTCTCTTCTCACCCTGCTTCCTCTTCTTCTCTGTTCTCTTCTCACCCTGCTTCCTCTTCTTCTCTGTTCTCTTCTCACCCTGCTTCCTCTTCTTCTCTGTTCTCTTCTCACCCTGCTTCCTTTTCTTCTCTGTTCTCTTCTCACCCTACTTCCTCTTCTTCTCTGTTCTCTTCTCACCCTAATTCCTCTGTTCTTTTCTCATCCTACTTCCTCTTCTTCTCAGTAAATGGATTTGAGGGAGGTGGGATATGATGGTAGAGACTGGATTAATCTTGTTCAGGATAGGGACCAATGGCGGGCTTATGTCAGGGCTGCAATGGACCTCCGGGTTTCTTAAAGGCCAGTAAGTAAATAGGGTATGCCAACTATTGATACTCAGTACCGAGTTTATGCACTATAGAAAAGAACAGGTAAAATAATTTATTATTCTGCATATCCTCATTTTTCTGTTCGTATAAAGGAATTTGAGACTTAAGTTAATAATTTATTGATCATAAAATGACGTATCGTGCATTTGAATTTGCAATTCTGGTTTTATTTATTCTTCTTAAGAATTTAATTTCTAAATATTTAAAATCGCAGACTTTCAAATGATCAATTTTTTAATTTAAGTGTATTGTAATGTGGTTTACAATATCTGGTGGTGTGTATACGTTTTGTTACTGGTTTATTATTATTATTATTATTATTATTATTATTATTATTATTATTATTATTATTATTATTATTACTCAAGTATTTGGTTTCACTGATTAATTTGTCAGCTAGTGTTATGAACTAATAACACCTTGTCAAAATAGTATCGAATAATTTGAAAGAGGAAAAAAGAGATCTTCCTTTATGAAAGTATTCTATATTTAAGTGTAAATACCAATCTGAATTTATTAAATTGTTGCATAAGTAGACCTATGTTCTCTACTATTTTAGATCTCATATCCTGTTTCTCAAAAAAAAACATAACATTAAGAAAACACTCAACTTTGCAAACACTATTCATAGCCTGCCACTTGAGTTCCTTAAGCTTCAGAAGAATGAAATGCGGACCTCCAAGTAGGAAGCTCAAGTATGCTCGTTGGCGCGCTGTTATATTTATTAGATTAGCGGCGGGTGTCCCAGTGGCCCGCATCTGGGCCGGACAGTTACATCGAATGTGCATCTTCGACACTTGAGCACGCTTCCAGGAAGACACGAGGTGACACAACTCTTCACTCAGCGCCATTTAATAACCTACATTGCTCCAGAGCACTTCACACACGATTCCTCCATCCTGCACGTGTTGGGTCAAGAGCCCTTCTGATCTCTTGAATGACCAAATCCAATTTGGTGACGGACAAAGTGACTGAATGAGTTCATAATTGAATGAGTGACTAATTAAAAAGTGTGCGCCAATGAATGAGTCTCTGAACGGGTGAGTGAGTAACTGAGTAAAATAATGAGTGAGTGAACTAGTAAGTGAATAACAACTTGAGTGAAAGAGTGGTCGAATAAGTGAAGAAGTGCGTGAATCACTGAATAAGTGCTGTTTGTAAGTGACGTAGGGTGAGTGAGTACGTTAAGTTGAATCAATAAGCAAGTAAGTAAATGGACATGTGAAAGGTTGGATGTATGTTGTTTTTGTTGTATAGTCAACTGTCCAAAGACAGGTCTGAACCTCACAATTGATACCAACAAGGCTCCACTCTCGTGTGGCAACTAAGCCACGAAATAATGGGGTAGGATGGCCAGTTCTTTTCCCCCCTCCATTGTATACATCGCCAATTACCTACATATTACTCGTACAGTAATCAGATTTCAGATGTATACAATTTTATCGTTCTTCCTTCGACACATACCGTCAAGTGAAGTGTACTGCCTGATAATAGATGTACATATCAGCCAGAACCTCAATCAGAGTGATTAAATATTTGTAATTTTTGGTGTATGACTGATAGTATGGGAATGGTTGGGTTTATAAATAACTTAATAATTTAATAGTGTGACATACGTATGTGTCACTAAGTGAATGGGTGAATATATGGGTAAGTGAATAGATGGGTGTATTACTAGATAGATAGATAGATAGATAAGTGCATTTATTGATGCATAATAAATTATACAAACTCATGTACACAAGATCCTTCGCACGAGCTCATACGGCCATTCGTGCTGTAACTATGCACAGTTTGAATCTTCAAAACGAAAATAATGCCTACTAATAATAAAATAGTGAAACAACAGTTATTATTATTACTACCGTTATCATTGATTACCACTATTATAACTAATCTAACTTTATACCAAACTTCACAAAAATAATACAAATAAAATAAAAGGGAGATATGAAAAACAGACACGCACAGTGTCACACACACACACACACAGACAGACACACACACACACACACACACACACACACACACATATATATATATATATATATATATATATATATATATATATATACAGTATAAACAATTCAATTTCTTGTTGAAGCTGTACCAAATAATCCAAATAATAATTATAAAGGTAATACAGTATATAAATAAAAACATACACACGCAATAAAATACAAAATACACAGTAAAAAAAAAAAAAAAAACATTATCTCCTAATTCTATCATTCGCTCAATGTTAATATTACTCATTGCAACACTAATAAATCTTTCTCTTATCCATCGGCTCCCTCCCCCTCGGCCAATTCCACCCTCAACTGTCGAACTTTTGCCAAAAATTTTCCCACACTGTCATAGGATTTAACGTTATTTAATACAGCGTATGTCGCCAAGTGCCCCCTGCTAGATGTAATGAAGGACTCTGGCAGGAATCGTTTCCTCAGAGCTTCTGTGGCTTCACACTCCGACAAAATGTGGTGTGATGTCTCGCCTCTACCGCAAAGAGGACATATTCTCGCCCCCTCTTCGTTGACGATTTTAAGTGCCCTCCAGGCTCCTAGACGGAACCAGATTAAACCCAGTCTACCATCTTTGCTACCTCCATAGAGATATAGTTCGGCCCCCCAATTTGTTTTGATCATCGATTGGATCTCCAGAGCAACCTTATCCCTACATTCCCCTTCTGTTATTTGCCTGTCTATATCCTTCAGGCGTTTCTTGACTTTCCGCCAGACATTTCGCTTGTTCCTGCAATCTTCCGCGATTATAAATCCCATGCCTATTTCTTCCAACCCTCTGCGTAATCTACCTGCCCAGGTAGGGTGTGTGACTGAGTTGAGTGAATTTAAGTGACAATAAGTGAATCAATGGATCATAAATGACTAAGTTGCGTGTATGAGTGACTTTAGTGAATCGATGAGTAGAAGTGACTAAGTAAGTAAATGGATGGGTGTATGACTAATTGAATGGTTGGGTGTGTCACTGAGTTGAGTGTAAGTGACTGAGTAAGTGAATCAATAGGTCATGAGTGACTAGTGAATGGTAGGGTGTACGAGTGACTTGATAAATGAATCGGTGAATACCACTGACAAAGTAAATGAATGAATGGTATATTAGGGATTGAATAAGTGGATAAGTGGGTATATGGGTGAGTATGAATGACTAAGTGAATGGATGAGTGTACAACTAAGTGAATAAGATATGAGTAATTGGGTAAGTCAAAGGGTGGATGTACGAGTGACTGAGTGGATGGATGTATGAGGGAATGAGTAAGTGGAGGGTGAGTATGAGTAAGTGAATTGGTGGATATATGTGTTAATGAGTGGATATATGTGTGGGTATGGGTAGGTTTATGGGCAAGTGACTGGATGGGTGTATGAGGGACTAAGTAAGTGACTGGGTGACTGACTTATAAAATACTTATATATGTAAGTGAATGGATTGGTATATGGGTGAGTGACTAGATGGGTGTAGGGACTGAGTAAGTGACTAGATTGGTATCAATGACTGAGTAAGTGAATGGGTGGGTATACGAATGACTGACTGAGTGTATGAATGACTGAGTTAATGAGTCGTTATGAGTGACTGAGTAAGTGAATAGGTGAGTTTCATGAGTAAGTGAATAGATATGTGATGAGTGACAAAGTAAGTGAATGTGTTGGTGTATGAGTTACTCATTAAGTGAATGTATAGGTGTATAAATGACCGAATAAGTGAATGTGTGTACATTAGTGTCTGCGTAAGTGATTGGGTGAGTATATGAGTGACTGAGTGAATATGTGGGTGTATGAGTGAATGTGTGGGTGTATGAGTGACTGAGTAAGTGGATGGGTGGGTATACGAATGACTAAATAAATTAATGGGTGGGTTTAAGAATGAGTGAGAGAGAGAGAGAGGAGGGGAGGGAGTGGGAGTATAAATTACTAAGCATATAAATGACATAACAGTAGTAATGATGATGATAATGATGATGATGATGATAATAATAATAATAATAATAATAATAATAATAATAATAATAATAACGGTCTTAATAATAAAAACTCTTACGCAAACGTTTAACTGTCTCATAATGACTAAAATAAAACCTCGTTTGTAAGTCGTGAGTAAATTCCTGACTAATGAAATCACTACATACGTCGTGTATAACAATACCACTGTTACAGAGCTACGTCATAGTTTCATCATTATTTTATTACGAAAGGTAACAGAATAACTTAGATTCTTTATTGCATCCGATAATGTGCGCTAGTGTGCCGCGCTAATTATCGATTCTACAACCGGGCCTGATCGATTTTCACGCAGTATTTTCCATCAAAGAGTATAGCTACAGCAATATTATTCTAATTATTCTGTGTTCTTTGCTTTGTTCTTCTGTGGTAATCAAATTATAAAATGACAATGGATACGAACAGCTATTAAAAGGAGGCCATGTTTTCTCTATATACAACTCTTAAACAGAGGGTTTCGTGTGTATAACTAATGCAGAACAATTCCCATGTACAGTTACAGGCTGTTTATACATCCATCGCTTATGCATGCTTTACTAGTAACGTTTTCTGTCCCAAGTCTGCGTAATCTCATATAAAAATTATACACGGTTTATTATTAAGACGGTAATAATATATTGTCAAAGAAGAGAATTCAACCTGCCAACATATATCCTATTCATAGATTATAAGAAGGCATTTGTTAGTGTTATAAGAAATAAACTATGGAATATAATGGAAAATAAAGGATAACCAAAACATATACTTAAGGTGATTCAGAGTCTGTATAGAAGAACATATATAAGTATAGAAAATGGACAAGGAATTAAGAACAAAATGGTAGCAATAAACCAGGGAGTGAAACAGGGGTGTCCATTGTCGCCAGCAATTTTTAATGTATATATAGACTCAGTCATTGAAGAATGGCAAAGTATTTTAACAGAACATTTTATAGTCAGCAAAGAGAGCATAGATACTCTTTTGTTTGCCGATGATCAAGTGATTTTCAGTAATTCAGAGGACGGTTTGCAAATAGCAACAAATAAGTTATTAAGAGTTATTAAAGATTATAATCTTAAAATATCCTTAACAAAAACTAAAGCAATGGGCTTTCTGGGGACTAGGCATCTAAGGACCAAAATAGTAATAGAGGATAAAATAATTGAGCAGGTGAGTAGATTTAATTATTTGGGTTGCAACGTATCCTATTGCGAAAATAACGATGTTAACAACAAAATAAATAAATTCCAGAGAATGTGCGCTACAATAAAAAGAACTTTATCCCGGAAAACACCAAAAGAGACCCAACTAAAATTCTATAAAGTAATGGCAGTCCCTGTTCTTATGTATGGCAGTGAAAGCTGGGCATTGACTCGATCAGAAAGAAGAAGGATAGTGGCTGCAGAGATGAGATTTCTGAGATCAGTGGCAGGATACACTCTATTGGACCACAAAAGAAGCACAGACATAAGGACGGAACTGGGAATTTTCAACTTAAACGACAGATAAGCAAGACAAAAGAAAAACTGGAAATATTAAGGATGAATGAAGACAGATTCCCAAAAAAAAATACTGAACTACAGACCGGAAGGAAGGAGGAATGTCGGAAGACCCCGCAATAGATGGAAGGACACTTTCCAAGAGGAAGGAACAGGCCAACAGGCCTAAACCTTGAAGAAGATGATGATGATGATAATATATTGTCAGAATTACGAACCAAAACTAGACGGTCACAAGTAGCGAAACGTTTTGGTCATATGGTCAAAATGGAATGAGATATTCCTTTTATACAACAGAGGACAAACACAAGAAAATTAATATAGACTCAATCCTGAGAAGAGGAAAATTCCAACCGGGAATTGAAACTGGGCCCGCTTGGTTTGCAACAATAAATGTTAGTGCTTGAAAAAAGAGAAGTGCAACAATAATAGTAATAAAAATAATGTCCCGAATTTCTGTTCTTCAACAACCAAGACTTCTTAAAGCTTAGACTGTTTTACGTTTGTAACAGACGCTGAAGGTAATGCTATTGTTCCCGCAATCGCCATGGACACATGAATGTTACCGTTACTCAAGCCGATATGAATAAAATTTGAGAAATAATTCAGCATAATGTAGGCGTCAATTACACAACGCTGGTAACTGAACCCGGAATAGCTCGAATCGAGAGCGTCTAAATCGTTATGTTATGGTAAGACTCGAGGTCATTCGATTCATTACTTTCATCTCCGATAAATGAAGCAAGGACTGGCACGCAAAAAAACCCCTCCACGAGAGCGGTCAAAGATACCATCATCATCGCAGGAGTGTTCGTAATTATGAACAGCACCGCGAGATGCACACGCCCCTGCGCCACTTAAATTATTCCGCTATTAATGAGGGAATTCATCGCAAAAAATTACCCCTCTCTTCTAAATTAATCTTCGGATATAACGTCCATACATTATATGTGTCTGAAAAATTATAATGACCCAACACTGGACAAGAAGAGTACGTTGATAAAATATAAGCAACAGGGAAGAATACTTTTCATGATTTCAATAATTGTTATGAAACTAGGACCATCACAACAGTAATTAAATCATAATAATCATCGTCACCACCACAATCATCAGCATCATCTCATTCCTTTTACTCAAGAAATGTTAAGAAGAGTCTTATTTTTACATTTACTTACCTTTTTGTTTTATTTATCTTTGTGTATATTTACTTTTTTTGTTTTATGTTTCTTATCTATGCGGATGACGTGAATATGTTAGAAGAAAATCCACAAACTATTAAGCCCAATTCACAATGAAAATTAAACATAACTGTAACATAAACACAGAAGTTTGCGCCCAAGCTACCAAATGATTCACATTAGCATTGACATAAACATTACCGTAAGACGTTAACATGAAAGTTCGCAAACTCCAAACCTTCATGCTTATGCTTACGTGATTTGCAAACAGGACAAAATCGTGGAGCGCTGAAGTATACGACAGAATATGAGGAAATGGCGTCGTTGTTATGTTTTCATGGTTACCAAGTATGTTTGCTGTTATGTTTATGTTCCCATTGTGAATGATGACTTCTTGATTTTACTGTAACGTTAAGTTAACGCTTACGTTATGTTTAATTTTCATTGTGAATGAGCGTTTAGGGAAAACACAGGAATTTTACTTGAAGCAAGTAAATCCCGAAAAGACAAAGTAATATCGTCGTTGTTACTGCAATAACTCCTATGTGACATATTTATTGATTTTCAGATTTTGCTCTAGTAAATAACATAAATAGTGATACAGCAAATACTAAAATCTCCGACATGTAATTATATTTCTTTATTTCGAAAATGTAAGAATTCATATTTTCCTAGTCGCCATAGGATGAATAAACGTTTTTTCTTCCCAATGAAAAATTTTATATTTTGCACATAGGAGTTATTGCAGGAACAACGGCGATATGATTATGTCTCGTGATCAGAACACAGTATGAAATTAGAAAATTATCCTTTGAAAAGGTGGAAAAGTTCAAATACCTTCGAGCAACAATATATAAATGACACTCGGGAGAAAATAAATATGGGAAATGCCTGTTAAATATTATTCGGTTGAGAAGCTTTTGTCATCCAGTCTGCTCTCAAAAAACCTGAGAGATAGAATTTATAAAACAGTTATATTACCGGTTGTTCTGTATGGTTGTGAAACTTGAAATCTCACTTTGAGAGAGGAACAGAGGGTGTTCGAGAATAAGATTCTTAGAAAAATATTTCGGGCTAAGAGGGATAAAGTTACAGTAGAATGGAGAAAGTTACACAACGTAGAACTGCAAGCATTATATTCTTCACCTAACATAATTAGGAACATTAAATGCAGACGTTTGAGATGGGCAGGGCATGTAGCACGTATGGGCGAATCTAGAAATGCATATAGAGTATTATAGTCCCGTCGCTCTTATTTACGGCAGCCAATCGCGTTGCAGGTCGGCTACATTTAAACGTATGCGTCTTGTGATTCGCTGCTGGTTACGTTGTGAATTTCTTAAGGCTCGATAAATACTTATATAATCGTCCACCATTTTGGTTCTTTCGTTGGCGTTCGCAAAGCACACAAGAACGTTATTTGCCGCTCAATTACAGCGCGTTTGATTTATTATCATAGGAGCTACGACATGATAATGTTTAACGATGTGGCAAATAGATTCCTCGTCTGATAGCTCGGCGACGAAAGAACAAAAATGGCGAACGATACTACCTACCTAGACTTTATAGAGGCTTCACTTCCTAAGGTGTAAGCAAAGAGGAGGAGTCACGCCGGGAATAACAGCGTCGCGACTATAGTTGGGAGGTCGAAGGGAAAAAAGACGTTTCGGGAGACCGAGACGTAGATGGGCCGATGGAGGGAGGTGGGATGTGATGGTAGAGACTGGATTAATCTTTCTCAAAATAGCGACCGATGGCGGGCTTATGTGAGGGCGGCAATACTGTCGTGTGCTTTAGGGCTTAGATAGAAAAGTGCTTGTCTGTACAAATTCACCAGCTATAGGTCATTCGTCATCTCGTGAAACCAAATGCATTTGTTCGCCGTAGCTCACAGTAAGAACCTTATGGTGGGGTAAGTGAGCTAGCTAGCTTGCAATTCGAAGCGTAGCGAGGGAGGGAAGCTTCTCAGTCCACTTTTTCCTTCCTCTCAAGCGCAAATAGGTATCACGAGGTACCGAATGGCCTTATACAAGCAACGATGTCGTCTGACGGCATAGCGACGTTTTACTGACTTTGTAGCTAAAGAAGACACAGAAATCAAGTATGTAGTATTCCTAAGGCACGTGATTTGTGTAGCAACATAAATACGCCTTGCGTAGGAACAATTGTCAAAAGAGAAGTCTGATTCACGACTTCTATTTTCTCAGAATCGTCACGAAGAATCGCTAAGCGACTTCTGATCTGCAATGCGGAGAAAGAACTGAGCAAAAATGCAGAGATCAGTGAACCCGTTTGAGGACCGTCTGCAGAGCTCATCCTTGTTCGCACCAGATAAACAAAACAACGCGACTCACGGCCATGAAATTGCTTCTGCTCAATGGAACATGACGAGCGAAACAGCTACACGATTCTCCGCCGACAAATTAAAACTGCTAATCGAAACCGTTTCGGTTTCCTTTCTTCCGTTACCTTCTTTGATTCTAATAAATGGCGTATCTCATATGCAACGTCCTACACTGTAATTGGTTCGTCATTAGTAATGATCCTTGTTAAACAAAAATAATCGGAACAAATAAATGTATAAAATATTCATGAATTTATATTTCTAATATATATGTCAGAGATGAAACTCTTGGAATACAATCATACAAACCGGTTAAATGTATAGCAAGAATAGAAGCCCACGTAAGATAAAATGAAAGGTTATAACCTTGTTCATTGTGTCATTACCCATTAAATATGGTAGGTCATGGAGCAAGAGACAGCACAACAGAAGAGGAGTTATCCTGCACTGTATTATGGCGATGGACCTCCTGTTTACACACAAATATTCTTTTCAAGAATTAAATATACTTAGTTACAAATGGCTTTTAAGGAACCCGAAAGTTCATTGCCGCCCTCATATAGCCTAAGCCCGCCATCGGTCCCAGTCCTGTGCAAGGTTAATCCAGTCTCTAACATCATATCCCACCTCCCTTAAATCCATTTTAATATTAGCCTCCCATCTACGTCTCGGCCTCCCCAAAGGTCTTTTCCCCTCCTGTCTCCCAAATAGATTATTATTATTATTATTATTATTATTATTATTATTATTATTATTATTATGGAGAGACGAAGTATAGCTCTAACTACATCTATCTGAATAAAATATTACGCTGATCATCAGGTAAACACATTCTCACCGATATCAGCTGATTGTGAAAAGATTCGCTGTGTACCCAAGTTTCATGCAGGCAACTCCGAACATCCCTAGGATAGCCTCCACCGCACTTCATCAACTGCTAATAGGCTAGCCCAGGGATACAGAACTGGCGAGAGAGTGGTGGAAAGCATGAGGAAAGCGTTGGTTCCCCGTCCACAGTCCACCGGCGTTGATTGACGTATCTGTGGCCCGTACGCAATCACATAACACAGATACCATGGATAAATATATAATAGAATGCGAAACTGAGGTCAGCGCCATCTGGCGGCAGGGGGCTCAAATAAGATGATCAGCGCCCAACGTCGTAGGTGGTGAACATTAGAACTATGTGTTGGGTACATTACCCAGAGTTCTCTATTTATCCCTTCGAGATGTTGCTCGAGAAGACAAGATGGCAGACAGAAACTTGCTAATAAGTGAACATAAAGTGATACTACGTGTGTGTATAAACAGTGTAAGTTAAACAGTGATGTTTATGGACGTTGTAAAAATAGTGTTGTTGAATGTATTGTAAAACAATAGTAATATAATAAATTGAACTATCAACGTAGTTCTTGCAGACTTTCCCATTGCGCTGTACAATAAATACCCAAAGAATACAATCCCAATTATCTAACCTTTTGCTTTATTTTTTGTCTCTTTCTGGTTATATTTTAATTAGGTTGTGTAAAATATATCGTCTCTTTTATCTTCCTTTTGGCTGCGGTAAGAATTTTTAGTAGAAGATGCTGTGAGGAATAAAATTGTAAATGTTTCATTTTAAATTGGGTTAGTTTTGAATATCGATGAGGGTGGGAGGGAATACTTTCTGCACAGTTTAACATTTTCGTCACCAGGTGCGCTGCTAAATGCATGGAGTAATTAGTTTTTATTTTCGCTACTTGGTGCGCTGCTAGATGTAATAATTTCGCCTACTCCCAACAGGTGGCAGAAAGATCACTTTTTATATTAGCGCCTCTAGTATGTGTTACGGGAAACTCTGTAAGTTTCGAATCCTATTATATATTTATCCATGCAGATACGGAATACAAATCCTCTCCTATGCCAAGTCAATGACGCTGAGGTGGAAGGAAGGGATGATGACGTATTCCGATGAGTGACGCAACGCCACAATTGACGCCCAGTTCTGCAAGCCTGGGCTATGCTAATGGAATAGGGCGTGGCAGAAATGATGTTGACTCATATCACGAGGGAACGCGAGAACAACCAACTCGTCCTTGTCCACCAAAACTATCACTGTGCATTTCTTCAATGGAAAACTCCAGGATTGTAGGACACTTTTCCCAATGCAATATTCTCACTCGTTTTCCCAAATGTTATACTCCCAATGCCGAAAAATTCCCAATCCATTCTTTCCCATTCTATTTTTCCAAATCCATTTTTCCCTCTTCCTCCGGTTTCAAAACCTAATTTCCATTATGATATTTTCTTCCAGCCTACATGGGTCTCCGCTTTAATGCCCTTCTGACGAAGCCATGTTTAATTTTTTACCTTCAAAATTCATTATTTATTTTAGTTGGTTATTTAACGACGATGAATCAACTACTAGGTTATTTAGTTTCGATGAATTGGTGATAGCGAGATGTTATTTGGCGCGATGAGGCCGAGGATTGCCATAGATTACCTGGAATTCACCTTAAGGCTGGGGAAAACCTCGGAAAAAACCCAACCAGGTAATCAGCCCAAGCAGTGATTGAACCCGCGTCCGAGCGTAACTTGAGACCGGCAGGCAAGCGCCTTAACCGACTGAGCCACGCCGGTGGCAAAATCCATTATCCTCGACCGTACATGAATCCATGAACCTTGATTCCAACTGATAGCGTAGTATCTAATAGCGATCCCAGAACGGCATGTAATATTAGTAGTATGATTTCTCTTCTAAGAGCAAAATAAACCAACTCGAAATAAAATTGTAGCAATTCGTATCCCTTGTATTATAGGAAATACTTCTTTTTTCGCATTTTCAGAGATAAAAACATAAACGTCTCCTGCAGAAGATCAATTTGTTACAATAAATGATCTTGTGCTCAATATGTCGTCAACATCCAATTATATTTAGTTGCATCCGCTTAGAATTTCTTGAAAACCTCATAAAAAGTTTTACGTACAAACGAAAAAAATGGTGTGATTGGACGAGCCAATAATAAAAACTTGAAGATATTCTATTCGTGCGAGGAATAATATGGGATAGAGATTATAGACCTCAGTTAAGACAGCATTCATACAACCGGCTTTATTACTGCGTGAATTTCTTCTGTCTGCTCGAGAGAATTTTGTGATGGGGTCTTTAATTTTATGTTACTAGACAGAAGGAGATTCGAAGTGTAATTAAGTAGATGCCCGATAAAGGAACGGAGTGGAGGAAAAAACTCGAAAAACTAGTGACACTAGATTTAGCTGGAACAGCCATAATGATAATTTTTAAATCATGCGTTAAAACGAGCGCAGGAAAAATTCGTGCACGGTCTTTTAGCTTTCACAACGGGAATATCAGCAACAGACACTTCAGCAACCTATTAGTTAAATACATGTGAAGAGATTTCTGCAGTATCAGATTGAATTATAACGAAGTCCTCAATCTCATAGAATTCAAGACATTTGCAGTTTATGTTCCTTTGTCTTCAAGTAAAATGCAGTAATCTTCCCCATCTCCGCACTTCTCGACTAAGATGTCACTCTGGGACAAGTAGCACGTAGGTATTTAGTTTCAGCAAGATTTCTCAGTTTGTGAACAACATTATTGATATGGTCATTTTTTGGGAATACAGAGTTGAAGACGCTCTGGACAGAGATAACAGCAAGAAAGTCTGAGATAACAGATCGCTGGGTGAGAATAAAGAACTTCTATCTGCAATTTTTTTCTTTTTCTTAATATATTTCCAGGTCTTAGGTAGGTCATTCTATACGGACATTAATTGAAAACAACGATTTTTTTTTAATTTTAAATAGTTACTACAAAACCAAGATGTAACTGCTACCACCTTGTTGCAATGAGAATAAAAAAATTGTATCTGAAAACAAATCAGGTTAGGCAATATGCGACTGGTATTGCTTTGCACTTCGAAGGCCTTAATTTTTTCTCCTCTAATTATTTTTCACATTGCGATATTTTATCATTTATGCAATTATTCTTATTTATTAAAATAGTGCAGTGAATCATTTAGAAAAATCATATAACAGGATTATTTTCTTTTCTAAGTTGGCTATTCTGTTTGTTAACCATTGCGTCAGAAGAAGGGCATACTTCCTAGTTTTATAGCTTTAAAGCGATATTATTATTATTACTGTGGTTTATTTTAATGTAGTGATATTAAAGGCACAGTCTTGTATGTCTTAAACAGAAACTACAAGATAGGGCTACTTGATATGCTTATATGCTTCATATTGTACTTAGGGTTTTTAATTAGGCTATTCTTGGGGTTGAGGAAAACTACATAACAACGGAAATTTCTAACACAGAAAGAAGCGAACCGTAAACTCGCAACTCCATATATTGTCCATTATGAATTCATCGTAAAATTACTAGTTTTTCATCAGTATAAACGAATTAAAGTAAATGTACATTGTCCACAAAAAGTCTCGGTGATCAGAAATGGATATACAGTAATTTCATAATAGTGTTAATTATGATCTTCATCTAGTGCCATAAGAATTAACGACTCAAAGAATTCCGGTTTTGAATATTGCAATGCTGTTAATATTGGATTCGTTTGTTTCTTTCGGGTTTGCCAGTCTCTTGTTATTTCTAAATTGATGCACTGTAGCAAATTTTCGTGTTAGCCTTAAAGAAAAAACAACTTGGTTTAGGTGAGCTGGAAACCAAGACGTCTTCTGCAAGTGACCACCTAGATCCCCCGACTTGAATGTCTGTTACTTCTTGTGGGGTTCAGAAAATATATCATCTATGTACCTCTACTGCATCAGAATCTGCTAGAGCTGCGACATCGTATCTCGGTGCCACTGTCTGTGAGGTATGCATTATAAAATGTTTTGAACTGTTATTTCTGGTATCATCATTTTCATAAACATACAATTACCGACAGCGACTCATATTCGCTTATTTCATCTTGATTGCTCTATATGTTCGGCAATTATGTTAATGTCAGTTATGATCGTTACGTACAATACTTTATAATAATAGTTACTATTGGTTTTATAATTTCCTTTATACCTTAACACAACTTCTATGATCAATATTGCAGTTTCTCACAGAACGTAAAACAATTTTATTTACAATTATTGGTAAATGACGGAACAAAGGTCTTAAATATTCCAAACATCACCTATACGCTGATGACTTACAACTTTACATTCACTCCCAACCTAGTACAATCAATGATTCTGTAGCTGGAATTAATGAAGATCTAGCATCTTTAGCTCTATAGGCGCAAAAATTTGGAGTCAGGCTAAATCCAGACAAATCGCCAGCTATAATAATGGGACACCAACGAGCATTAAAATAGATCTAATCACTGTATGGAACACGAAAAATAATACAATTACATATAGCAAAACAGTAAAAAATTTAGGAATATACTTAGATTTAAATTTAACTTTTCAAAGTCACGTGACTTACACAGGTAAGAGAATGTTTTCTGTAATTCATTCTCTAAAACAATTGACCAACGTTCTAACACTTAGCCTCAAAAAGAATCTCATTCAAATTTTAGTGATGCCCTACTTCGATTATCGTGATTCTCTATTCACAAATCTAAATATTTATCTTGTACAGAGATTACACCGTGTTCACAATATCTGCGTTCGTTTCGTTTGCAACATTAGAAAATTCGATCATGTAACACCGTCACTAGAATTGTTGTCTTGGAACCACTTAAAGAAAGAAGACTCTTCAACTTCCTCTTATTACTATTTAAAATCATCCAAAACTCCACATCCTCTTGCCTAGCATCTCGTTTTGTTTACCTTTCACTACCTCGAACCCGGAACATGTACCTTCTCTCTATTCCTCTGCACAGAACATCTTTCTACACATCATCTTTCAGCATATCGATTCCACGCCTCTGGAATTCTCTTCCTGACCATGTCAGAGACTGTCGGACAATATCAAAAGTCAAATTTAAATTAAAGAATCACATTCTAGTTCATGGAATTGTTTGTTAAACACCTGCCAGTTACGCAACTTCGGCTTAACCCATAGCATAATAAATATTGTAACTGAGCTGTTGGTAGTTTTACTTTTTTTTCTTGTTAGGAGGGAGTTAGGGAACATCCCACGCACTACGACCTGAGATCTATTGTACACCCCCCTATATGAAATGAGTTGCATGCCCACCGATCCTCTACGCGCACCGACCTAACCACTTGACCCCCTTACGACCAGTCCCTACAGCCAACAGAGTCCATGTACCACTCCTGCTTCGGCAAACCCCCTCCCTTCTCTTAACGGTCCGAGGCGGAAACCCTCCCCGAGAAGGTGTGCCCCGGGTTCCGTTGCAGAAGCTATCCATCATCACTTGAATACAATCCAAGGAGACCGGTCGAGAGAACCAGCAGCTTCGAAGGGTCGCCTGTAGAGCGATTTTAAAACCAGAAGAAGTAACGGGGTGATGAATGAAAGGATGATAGGGAAGGAAAGGAAGTGGCGAAGATGAGTGATGTTGCAATCGCCTTATAAATTTACCTCACATTCATCCATAGGAATGAGGGAAAAACCCCGAAAAAACTTCACCCAGGTAACTCGTACCGACTGGGAATCCAACCCGGGGCCTGCTAGGTTCAGAGTTAGACTCGCTAACCCTTCAGCCACAACGTGAACTATTTTATCCTTAATATGTAATGTATCTACTACTACCACTACCACTACTACCACCACCACCAATGCATAATTAACTATCTTTTTTCTTGTATTAGCTTAATAAGTGCTTTACAGTGTTCTATGACATTGTTGACTATCTATAGGGCTTTAATTTAATTTGTATTATTTTTGTCAGTGTTTGTATTTTTTGTACTGATGTGTGCTAATTGGTAGGAAGGAAGAGAAAGCCTTATGGCCTTAAACCTATCAGATTAAATAAATAAATAAAAGATAAGACTTATGAAACTAGGCCTATGCAACGGGATAAAACTAACTATATTTACGAGAATTTACACAATAGCAAAGCTGTAGTGATTCCATGTGAACTTTTTTTACTACGAACAACGGTAATAACTTATGACGTAATAAGTGTAGCCCGTAATATTAATTCAGATCACGTTTAGCCGAATATGCAAATATAATCTCTTTGAATTTATTTTATTTACTAGAAAGCAACACGGGGAGGAGTTCTCTTGCTAGATTCCGCACAGGATTATGACGTTTCACAGTTCTTTACGACCCTACCACCGCTTTTACCGCCTTTATCCTATCCACACATTGGATGCGTGAATTCTCATCGTGGATAGAAAACATCCCAGTCACACGAACTGGGATATTTCATAAGCATTTGATATATATCCTGACAAATAACTCCACATGCGTTCACTGCCGGAATGCGAAGGTTGCTTCTCTCCTCACCTGCCGACACTGAATGATTTAGGAGTTGTGTTAGCGTGAAATTTGTCACAGATGAAGAAGAGCGGCTACAATGCAAGAAGAAGAGTCAGGTCAGTGAGTGGATTTGTGTCTCTGAGGATTTGTAGCACAATTTATATGAAGAACTTGCCTTAGCTATTTCGGCGCCCCGAGCGAAAAGTCTTTCGGGACTCGTTTTATTTTTACCTCTTATGACGAACAGAACACAGAAGGCATTTATGTAATGTTTATGGTAGGTATGCGGAAAGGATTTTCACAAATAAAAAACAAACTCTCTTGAATGAAAAAGCAGAACCTTCAGTTACGAAGGCATTAAAAACTAAAACCTTCAGTTTCCGAAAATAAAATAAACATATAGAGCATAGACGTCCAATTATTGTAACTCGTACGAGGAAACCCCTGGCGTAAGCAACTTGCAGCGCATATTCTTTAAGGTCGTTTTTTCCTATTTTATATGAAAAGTTATTGACCTTAGCAGAGCATTCTTGACGTGAAATATCTCCTGGTTCTATAGGCGTTTGGACACTAATAATATAGAGTATGTCATCATTATTCTCTAGAACCTTTAACTGACATTCAACATTCACAGCTTTTCTTTAGAGGAAAATGAAGCTGACATTGTTCAGAGTAAAAGGAAAATTAAAAAATTATTCTATCTTCATTCATTCAAGTGTAATAATAAAAGTAACCCAGTATCATATCAATGTTTCTTCAAGAAAGGAAACTGCCTTTTCTTTTAATACATTTATGAGATTGATAATGATTCTTTATTTTTCCAATATTGTTCCTTAAAGAGCATAAAATGTGCTTTCATAATAATTTTGAACATTTTCAAACTGAGTCTTTGGTGCATTTTAAAGCCTGTATCAAATTAGCCCGACTTGACCCTAAATATCAACAAACCATCTCGTTTTGGAACTCGGATGCGTGAAGATAACTGAAGGTTTCTTAAAAAAAAAGAAACAACCATAGTCCAAAAACATATTTTTTCAACAGGAACAATAAACTATCTGGCATGGTGTTGTTGACATTTAAAATATGAAATTCATAATGCCATTTCTTAAGGTGTTGTAGAAACTTATGAAAACTGAAGTACATTTATAACTTAAATTGGCTCATAGAAATACATGTTTAAATGTAGGGAACTGTGGGAAATGTTTGTTTCAAGGAAAAATTCTCGGTTGTGGTGAAGTATGCCTTTCCTTTTATCTTCTTTTTCTTTATTATACACTGTTTCTTCTCCTTTCGTTGATTACGTTTCTTCCATGGGGTTACTTCTGCACCTAAAGATGACTCCACAGCAGTTCACGTACTAAAGTATTTTTATCTGAGGTGCCTTTTGTCGCGTACACAAGAAGCAGTACTGCCAATCGACTATAGTTTAAAATTATATGGATAAATGTTTCAAGATCATATGAATGGGATATTTGTAAATGCTACCATCGTCCTCATCCTCTGGTTGATGTTCTGGCTGATATGTACGTCTATTATCAGGCAGACATCTCACTTGATATGTGTCAGAGGAAGAACAATTGTTTGTATGCATCTGAAGTCTGACTAGTTTAATATGTAGCTAGTCGACGATATATGTAATGGAGGAGGAAAGGAACTGGCCACCCTACTCCATTATCTCCTGGCCTAGTTATCTCTTAAATGTGGCCTTCTTGGTATCACTTGTGAGGTTCAGACCTGTCTTCGGACAGTTGACTAAACAATAACCATCGTCCTGGCTGGACAATGACTGTTTTCACAAAAAAAAAATCTATGGACTATGATTGTTTTATGAAAATCACTAAAACGTTCACTCCTATAACATAAGCCTATGATGTTTTTTTTTTTCTTAACTAATTCAGTAGGTGGCAGCTACAATACGCTCAACATATGTTTAATATCTCAAATTTGCATTTTTTGGACTATGGTTCTTTTTTCAAGAAACCCTTCAACTATATCGCGTTCGGAACTAAGAATAAACTCTGCAGTATAAATAAACTGCACTCTAAATGTAACAAGCGAGTTCGTAACCTGATCGTGGCGTGTCGTTGAAATCCTGCAACGCTAGAGGCTATGAAACATCAGCGCTGCGAGAGGAGAAATTTCATCCCTGCGAGCTACGTTTCACAAATATATAAAATAAATTTTATGTTTCTCAACAGTTGCTCTCTCAAAGATTCTTTGTTCATAGCCATTAATCCTTCAATGGCAGCTTTCTAAGTATGCGTAATGTACGCAGATCGATGGAAATCAGAGTTAGCAAGGTTCTGATATATTTCGTCACGATGCAGAGTGAAAACATACAAGTCCTTATTTATTTTACGGCTCCTCTCAGTCAGAGCTGTGCCTTAGGCATTACAGTATTTATATAACACCAGGTCATCAAGGCATGATCAACAGATAAATATGAGCTACATGTGTACTGAAGCAAAATATACGAAGCTACACCTTTCACGACATGATGATATTCATACACGGAATACTGCGACATACGAAGTATGAATACATCCGATTTGTTGGTTCAGTTGACAGGGAACAGTCTTACAATTACTGTGGATTCGGATTCAGATCCCGGTGAAGGTAAAGTTCTATTTAGGGTGGACAAAGCCAAAGTTACTGACAAGGAAAGGGTTTCGGCTCGAACAGGAATTTCGTATCCAAAATTTGTACACAGGCCCATCTTTACATCTCTGTAAAGCTCACAAAAGCATTCGTTTGTGTAATGTATGGTTTGTCTGTTAGAGCACTGTACAAGTTGAGGGGTGGGGACAGCACTGCACAAGTTAAGGGGATGGGACACCTTACCCGTAAGCCTAGCCTAGCCTAGCCTAGCCTAGAAGCTAGTGCGACTGGTAAAATGTCTAAAGCTCATTTAAAAACTTTGTCTCCAACGTTCTGTCCGAAAATATTGCAGCTAATCAAAAATGTACATTGTTGTACGAGTCATTGAATGCGCACAAGGACAAGACCTTAATAAATGGATCATTCCAAGGCTAGGACATGGAATGTATGATCATTTCACCTAAAAAAACTAAATATATCCAGCCGCTGGATATCTATTTCCTTAGACAATATTATGCTCGTAGGATAACAGATTGCATAAGGACTCTTGCTGAGAATCCAGAACTTAACTTGGGAAATCGAGTGTTTATAATGAAAATGCACTCCGTTATTCATAACCAGTTGTCTGCTCCAGTGTACCGCCCTATGCTTCAATATTCCTGGCAGTCAGTTGGTTACGTGAATCCTGAAAAAGTCTCGGACTTCAAAAATGTAATTCAGGTGGCATTTTACTTTATAACAATGGAGTATGGTTCAGAAGATCGTTTAGGTATTGCTTTTGCGTGTTGTGATTATTGCTCTACTCCATGCTGTATCATGCAGTTTATGGAGAATCCTCATGTACATTTTTAAAGAAGTGTATTGACCAATACCAACCAAACTGAGAGTTACACAAATTAATGCTTTTACGGTCTTCATCACCATTGTGAGGTAAGTCTCTGTACAAATTTTTAACCAAAAATTCCTGTTCGAGCCGAAACCCTCCCCTTGCGAGATCTTTTAGGGGTTCTCCCATTTCCTTCCATTATTCCACGTCATTCTTCACTTAAATAAAAAAAAAAAAATAATAATAATAATAATAATAATAATAATAATAGTAGTAAGAAGAAGAAGAAGAAGAAGAAGAAAAGCCATCGGCGTACCTCAGTCGGTAGAGCGTCTGCCTGCCGATCCGGAGTTGCGCTCGGCCATGGGTTCGATCTCCGCTTGGGATTATTACTTGGTCACTCAAAATTTCAGCGATGTTCCCCCCCAGTATTTGAAGTCTTTTTGTATCTTTTACTCTCCAAAGGTTATGAATATAGACGAGAATTCCATGAAAATACATGATTTTATAGAAAGATAGGACATTGCTCAAACTTAGTACTTATCCAAATATATGTACGGTTCCAAATATATGTACTTTTTCCGTGCATATGTGCATGTTTTGGCCTTTTTGGGGATAAAAACATGCATAATGCATATTTAAGCATTTTTAGCATAGTCATGCATGTAATATACATTGTATTCAGTTTAAATGCTTGTTTTAATGGTTTTGAGTGGACACAGTTTCTCGAGTTTTATGACCCTTATTTTAGCTTCAGGAATCAGAAATGAAAAAAGAAAAGAAAAAAAACTAAGTAACAGAAAAAGGTTCATTCAAGTTTGCACCCATAGCTTCTTGCGATGTAGTGAGGTCATTCTCTGCCTACAAAACATATTGACTGACAAGAGCAGGAACCTTAGTTGTTAAATGTGCAAAAGAGAAAAGCCAAGTGAAATAAGAAATTTGGAAAAAAAATGAAAGTGTATTTTTCGCTTGATCGTGCATGTTTCATAGTTTGATTCAATTCAATTTAATTGAATTCAATTTATTTGGCCATTAGACATACAGTTTTAGGCTTCGTCAGAATACATTGGAAAACATATAAACATATTTTTAAAAACACTAATGAAAGAAACAGTAAAATTTAAATAATACAATGAAAACATGAAATAATTTGAAACTTTTAAATTAAAGAAAACTAACTAAATTGCAATTAAACTTATTTAATAAATACAATTTCATACAAATTTGTGTTGAAAAAGTCAGCAACAGAATAAAAAGGATTATTTAATAACCAATTGTAAAATCTAGTTTTGAAGCTATTGATTGGTAATTTATAATATTGACTTGGGAGCTTATTATATAATTTCATCCCCATAATTAAAAAGTTTGTGTTGCTCTTGTATAATCTACAATATGGGATATTAATTTGTTCACTATTTTAATTTCATGATCATGTATATTGGCCACTAATGAGTAATTGTCGATATTTTGTCGAGTGTAAAGTACTAGATCATATATATTATATACAAATTTATGATTGTTAAAATCCGTGATTGTCTGAAATGTGGCCGACAATGTGCCAGAATTCATGCATATTTTGGGATTTTGTAGTGCACGAAATTCTCGTCTCTAGTTGTGAATTTCTCCTTTTTAAACAAATATTTCAGAGCTAAGGAGGGCTTGGAAATCGAACAACTGCAGCTCCGCACAAGGAGTCATAAATTATTCTCTTGAATAATATTGATTTTTCTGATTAAGTCCATACTGAAATAAAAGGATTTACACACCATGAAACACGGAAAGGCCTGCCAGGTCTCTAAGATATTATAATGGATGGATGGGAACACAATTTGTTTCTGCTCATAGAAGAAAGTTTGAATTGAAAAAGGACCTCAGGAGCGTTCGTGCTCGCGAGCACATTTTTACTCGCATGATTAGAGCACCAAATGTCATTAAAAGAGCACCAGGTTGAGAACGACTGAACTAAAGGATAGTTCAAATGTTTATTACTCATTCATTCCTTTATTTATTCATTCATTCATTCATTCCTCCATGCATGCATTCATTCATTCATTCATTCCTCCATGCAGTCATTCATTCATTCCTCTATGCAGTCATTCATTCATTCCTCCATTCATTCATTCATTCCTCCATTCATTCATTCATTCCTCCATTCATTCATTCATTCATTCAATCCTCCATTCATTCATTCATTCATTCATTCAATCCTCCATTCATTCATTCATTCATTCAATCCTCCACTCATTCATTCATTCAATCCTTTATTCATTCATTCATTCCTTAATTCATTCATTCCTTCATCGATTCATTCATCCATTCCTTCATTCCTTTATTCCTTTATTCATTCATTTATTCCTTCATTCATTTTATTTATTATGATTCACTACTTTGTATTTATTCATTTATTTTATATATTTATTTATCTATTTACCTATCTAATAATTTATTTATCTATCTACCTATCTACCTACCTACCTACCTACCTACCTATCTATTTATTTATTTATTTATTTTATTTTATTTGCCATAGTGGTTAAACAATCAAACAAAATTTTCTGTGGAAATAAAAGTAATCTTTCCTGAAATTTGAATAAGCCTATATTTCATTGGCTGCAATAGAATAATCTACTACTGTAATATTTCTATATACAAGAATTCGACTTTTGTTTGCGTTGATAAAAATTTGTATATAGAAAAGCTTCTGAATATTTTGTCCGGAAGTTTCATGGAATCTTTTCGAATATCTCGTCACTATGCAAATGTATTTGAATTGTACGCCACAATTTATCAATTCAGTTAGACATTACTTTTTGCAACTGAACATAATATATGCTATTTTGTCTTCTTATGCGGCTTCGTAGTAAACTATCTCATTTTCGTATATCTTCTAATTGACAGTTTACAAGCGCAAATGTCATCACTCATGACGAAGAATTCAATTATTACGAAAGGCATAAAACGTATAATAAGGAATTGTGTAGCTTTTTAATTACATCGATTCATTTGTAATTATTTCACTCATTCTCTGAAAAGTTTTCATAACCCTTGTTCATGACGATGAGCTATTATACGATCTCCTCGCTGTTCATAGCAAATCATCACGTTTCACTTCCTTATAAAAACAGGCGTACTTACACGAAGTAAATTAATGCTTTTCTACGTATTTTTGTGCATGAGTCGTTAACAATGAAACATAAAAGGACTCATTATATATTTCCAGAAAAGGAATAACGAAGACGATTTCTCTCATGGTACATTAGATTCTGGGACCACAACACTTTATAGAAATAACTATTATTCTGTTTAAACCAATTGAAAAACAAACTAACGTGACGGATTATTGACGCAGTATTTCAATCACCCGAGAAAGTAGAATGCAAATATAGCAGCGTTTGACCACACACAAAAACCCCATCTTTAAGCGGCCATCTTCAGCTGTCACGATTCCGGCAACAAAAATGTGAAGATCGAATCATTTTTCTTTTGTTTTTATTTCGTCCTGGTTTCTGTGAAACGGTTCCACAATCATCAAACCCATAATTTGGTATTTGTTCTCACACACATGAATAACGTTTTGTGGGACATCAATTTTATGCATTTTTTTAACTCCTTTAAGTTCTTGTTATGAAAAAAAATGCATAATGGCCAAACAATGCAGAAATTGGTGACGAGAGAGATTTTCAGACTCCGGCATTATCTGTTTAAAGTTCATCAACTATCCGTTCCCTCAATTATCTGTTGCATCTCCCTGGTGCAGCAAGATTTTAAACAGCAACGTTAACCTATGACTCTACTATTCAGGTTCCAGGAAGAGGGCAGTGTTGTTGGTTTCCTTCAAGATGAAAGGCTATAAGAAACCATACAGTCTACATAGTAAGAATATACAACTAGTGTATCAGGAAGTCTTACAAAATAGAATTTAAAATCATTTTGTTTCATATGACGAAGACTGTTCGGTCGATTGTTACATAGCCTGTTAGCTGGCTGGTAGCTGGTAGAATGGATCTCCTAATTTTTTCCAGCTACCAGCGACCTAAATGCCTTTACTGCGCATGTGTCCTGAGAGACCGTGCACACTTCTCCACGTACTAAACGCCTACTGCTATTCATTTCGACGCTTATAATGAATTGTGAAAGATTAATTTCAAATGTTTGCAGTGTTTGGAATCAGGCTTAACCCGATCACCAAAGCAGGTATCTTATCGTGAAATTGGGAGATGAAGCAGGAGTTCAAATGGATACCAATAAAGATAAAATAAGCCCCTTTACATGCCATAAAAGTTCTTGGGGCACAAACATGGTCCCATGCTTTCTTAACCTCTGCACTAGAATGAGGTGGTACCAATAATAAGCACATTTATAAATTAAAAATTAATGTTTTACAGAAACTTAAGATAATTATCGGTACTGACCTTTTGACAATTAATACATATTATTTTATCAATTTTCTAACTGCATTAGAATGAACTATATAGGATTTAGTGAAGGAGTTTTATTATGACAGAAGACGCTTTCCAGAAAAGTGTAATTATTATGTTGTTATTTCCACACTGAAAATGCCGAAATATCTAAGGTACATTTAAGAGATCCATAGAGCCAATTGGCTAGTATATACCCATCGATTCATAGAGTCATTCTACCTAAGAGCCAACTGGCTAGTCTCTGAAATTGAGACAACTCATCCTGCCTAAGGTTTTTCCGTGGTTTTCCTAAGGCGCTAAGACAAATGTCGGGATGAGCCCCAAAAGAAATGGGCCACGGACCTGCACTCATATTCCCATGACCCCGGTAATTACTCTAAATTTAATTAAATTTAATAATCCTGAAGACCAATACAATCCATCCTGATACTTTTACAAATTGTTATTGTCTTTTAAAGACAATTTTGAAAAGCAGAGTGAGTTCAGCTACACTGACTAGCAGATAAAACAAGCTTCGTTTTGATCACTCTGACTTTCTACCCAGCGACGAGCTCGGTGACCAGCCAGGCCTCGTTTTGTATACTGTATTTTATTTCATGGAGTGCAGTTTCATAGAAAGGACTTTGCCGACAGACTTTCTATTGCCCCCTGCTAATAGGTTGTCATAAATAAATGTCTTCCTTACTGTGACGGAAATCTTGTCTTCTCCTGTCAGTAACCAATTACAACCCTCGATCAGAAGAATTGACAAGCTCCCGTCAAATCCACGTGGAGGCAGAGTTGCCGCATCTTTTCCGAATTCCAAGAATCCCGTCAGTCTCACTGTTTCATTTCAAGGGTCACCAGGATTGTGGCAACTGGGCAATGTTGGGACGAGGGGACAGGATGGAATTGTCAGAGGTGTTTGTGTAGGAAGTCATAAATCTGTAAGTGGGTGTTCAAAGGAGCCACCGAACTGCACTCCTTGAAATAACATGAAGTATATGTATCCTTAGACTACGATGCAACGGAGAGAGACGTTTCGGTCACCCAGTGAAGTTAAATAGGCCTATAGACTATTGAAAGTTTGTGATAATCATGTTCGCCAATCATAACAAATATTCTAGAAGAAACCTAACAAGAAACTGTGTATCCTATATCTCGACATTATTTGTGTACTGGTGTGCAGATTCTAAGACTTCAGTTTAGTCTCCTAATATACTCTTCAATAACTTTCCTTATACAAGTTTGGATACAATAACAAGCGAACCTCACGTCTACTATAACAAATGCTTAATGATCCGGTTCTTGAAATTCTCTCTCACTAACAAGAAAATAAAATGAGCTATTGATAGAGAAACTTTATTATTCTACTTGCCATAAATATGGACAAGAATAGATGTTAATAGCCTTTTGACTAATGGTTGTTACTGGCTGTCTCATTAACTAACATCGCAGAGAAAGGGTACACATTTCGACGTTTTGGGTTTACGAATACAGTATGATCCTTAACTCTCTGATTATTTCGCTACCGTATATTCAATGTTTGAAAACTTCCAGCACTGATAAGAGAGCAAACATTACATTTTCGTCATAATAACTAAGCAAAATATTTATTGACTGCTTTGTCACGTTGCACTTGCTGTCGGAAATTCATCGGTGGTACATCCTATAGCATTTCAGTAGCCTACTATTACGAAGATATTATTTATTGCCCCTGTTGAGAGCGCGGGCTATTCACAATTGGTTACTTGTCGTTTGTACAAGCTACCTTAATGTGTTAGCCAAGCAAAAGTTTCCATGTTCACATGTCCCATATATCTGAACATCGGGGAAATCAATTGCAGTTATACGAGGTCAGACCAGTCGTTATACCCTGAAATGCTTGTGCTCGCGGAACATATGTCTCGGAGGATGTTGAACTTACGTCCCAGCTTTTGAAATCAACACACTTGGTAACGTGGGATGCTACATAACATCAGCTTTCACGGATTTTAGGCACTAATACTAGCTACTGGTTTATTTAACGACTATTTCGACAATGTGATGACAAAAACGGATATACGGAAGATCAGTACATGTTCATTTCAGAATAAGTGAAAGTTTTGCTATAATAAAGAATCTACTTCTTCATTCTTGGATTAAGACTGGTCCACAATAAACAGAAAACGGAAACGACAACGGGAATGAGAACGGGAATATTGTTAAAAATGTATTTAAATATGATCATTCACAATTAACGAAAGCTTGTCGGAGCCCGGGAACGGGAACGTAAAGGTTGGCCAAGTTTTAACTTTGCCGCTCTCGTTTCCGATTACAGCCTACTAGATTTATTCTGTTGCCGTCAAAAAGCTACAGTATTTTGTTGCAGTATATTTTGTAGCAAGTAAACCGTGACATAATTATTTTCTTCATCCATTGCTTGTAACTAACCCAGAAATTCAATAGAATCACTCTCAATATATGCTACGTGTATATGTGACCAGATTACCACCCGAAATGAATTATAAATATTCCGTGCCATTAATTTTGAAGTTGGTTAACCTGTGGTCATATTGGCTGGCTTGTATTTTTTTTTATTTTAGTAGGTTATTTTACGACGCTTTATGAACATTTTAGGTTATTTAGCGTCTGAATGAGTCCGGGGTCCAACACCGAAAGTTACCCAGCATTTGCTTAAATTGGGTTGAGGGAAAACCCCAGAAAAAACCTCAACCAGATAACTTTCCCCGACCGGGAATCGAATCCGGGCCACCTGGTTTCGCGGCTAACCGTTATTGTACAGGAGTGGACGGCTAGCTTGTACTGATGAGACAACGCCATTAGTCAATATAGACCAGACAAATAATAACAGAATGCGTAATATTGACTTTACATATCGTTATTGACATACATGTCGATATGTGTGGTCGTTTTTGTTCTCGGTTTATTGTGAATAAAAAATCTTCACGTTCACATCCTCCGCTTCACGTTCTCGTTCTGGTTCTCGTTCCCGGTTTATTGTGGACCTGGCTTTGGTCTTCAATTGAGACCTTCCAACGTTTCCTAGGTCTTCCTAGATTTCTTGTTCCTTTTGGTATGTAGTTCAGGATTCTTCTAGGAATACCGTTTTCTCAACAGAATGGCGATAAACAAAAACAAAGATCTCTAAAATGCACTGAAAGCAAACGTCTCTCTTACTGAAGTTTTTTCATTTTAGAGATTCGTTATTATTTCATGAGCATGTTTACCATGTTTACGAGGAAACTATGCTCGCGTGGAAGAAGATTCTCATGAAGCAATCAGGAATTGTTAAAATTTTTACTCGGAAGCGCATAATCTGTAGCCTATAACATTCTTTACTGTGATCTAATGGGTTAGTATGTTCTGTGGGTTTCATTTTACATTCATAGTTTTCTTCTCCAGGGCAAATTTTTCATTGCAAACCAAGTATTCTCCAATCCTTCCTATCTTCTGCATATGATCCATAGCCTATATCTTAATGTCGTCTATCATTTGATATTTTCTCCTGCCCCAAACTCTTCTCCCGTTCACTATTCCTTCCAGTGCATTCTTCAGTAGGCAGTTTCTTCTCAGCCAGTGAGCATATCAATTCCTATTTCTCTTCCTGGTCACTTGAGACGAGAATTCCATGCAAATGCATCTTTTTATAGGAACATAGGACGTAGCTCAAACTTAGTATTTATCCATTTCCTTACTTTCCGGTTCCAAATATGTGTACTTTTTCCGTACATGTTTGCATGTTTTGGCCTTTTTGGAGATAAAAACAAGCATAATACATATTTAAGGAACTTTTTTTAGAATATACATTATATTCAGTTTAAATGCATGTTTTAATGGTTTTGAGTGGACACCTCAGTTTCTGATTTTTATGACCCTCATTTTAGCTTCAGGAATCAGGACTGAAAAAGGAAAAGAAAAAACTAACAGAAAAAGGTTCATTCAAGTTTGCACCCATAACTTCTTGCGATGTAGAAAGGTCATTCTCTGCCTACAAAAACATTTTAGTTTCAGGAATCAGGACTGAAAAAGGAAAAGAAAAAAAAACTAAGTAACAGAAAAAGGTTCATTCAAGTTTGCAACAATAACTTCTTGCGATGTAGAAAGGTCATTCTCTGCTTACAAAAACATTGACTGACAAGAGGAGGTGCCTTAGTTATTAACTGTGCAAAACAGAAAAGTCAAATGAAATAAGAAATTTTGAACAAAAATGAAAGTGCATGTTTTAATGTGTTTTTCGCTTTATTGTGCATTTTTCATAGTTTGATAGTACATGAATGCATGCATATTTTGGGATTTTATAGTGCATGAATTTCTCGTCTCTACTTATCACCTTCAGCATTATTGTTTCTTCATAGTTACTATAGTTATGGTGTCGTTCAGAATTCAATTGCTTCGTCTACATTAAAAAAATAGAACACTAAAAAAGTTCTGAAAGAAAATATTTCTATTCTTGATTTACGTGAGAATTGGTTCGTTACTATTCCATAAGCAATCGAAGGCTCAAAGAATGCGGACCTCTTCAGCGCTCAGTTCAAGTAATTCCACTCAATAACGACATTTTCCGGTCATTGTCTTCACAAGAATAAATATCGTCTGCTAACTACCAGCGTACAATGGCAACCAATTACAAGAGTTTGGGAGTGTTATTAAATTGCCACGTCTCCCAGCTCTAGCTGCTGCGTTCCAGTCCCTTTTGTTTTGCGTACGTCCACCGATTCGAAGACGATGCCTCAGTTTTTTAAACACGCAAAAATGTTTCATTGGATGAAGTAGAGCGAGGAGATCTGGTCTGGGAAAAATATGTAATTGGCTTCAAAAGTAGTTGCAACCATCATGAGTGTTGTTGGTGCAACATGTGGTCCTTCACAGAATATCATCAGAAGCCAGATATGTAAATGCACGTAACATGGAGTAGACAGTGACTGTGTCCCTTCATATAGTGACAACAGTAACAAACTATGAATAAAATACACAACTAATGTGACGGAATTTATGACAAGTTTTTATTTCAACCTTCACCCATTGTCTACAGTTACCTGCATTTACACATGTATTTCTATTAGGCAATTTCAATTATAAAAATATATTCAGTTTTTCCAGAATCGGCATAACGAATTTCATACTTGAAGTGTCAACAACACCCATGCTAGATAGTTTTTTGTTTCTCCTGAAAATTTATGTTTTTGGACCATAGTTGTTTTTCGAAAAAACCCTTTGATTATTACTGATGATGACCAACCCGTCGTGACCAGTGACCCAGACAATTTCTTGGTTTCTTTCCTCCTAATCAATTTCAGAGTTATTTTTTTCTTCGCCACTCTTTCTAGCACAGCTTCATTTCCTACTATGTCCATTTAACAAGCTCCATTCTATCCCACATTTACATTTAAAAATGTTCCAGGGTCGTTTCTCTTCACTAGTAGAGCTGTAGTTTAATATCTTTATTATTTAGCTTATTTATGTCATAACGTTTATTCATTCATTCATTTTTTATTTATTATTCTATTTATTAATATTAATGGACTAGCAAACATCGATTAGCCAATAATAGATATAGCAATAATACATGTGCCAATTAATTTTATTTACAGTTATTAATTTGTCAAATTATACAAGTTGACAATTTTAAGGCGTCTCGAGAGAAAAGAAAGAAATTTAGTATTTCTGTTTCAGATTATGAACTAATGTCTTCAATTTTATTTTATTTTATTGGGTTATTTTACGACGCTGTATCAACATCTGAGATTATTTAGCGTCTGAATGATATGAAGGTGATAATGCCAGTGAAATGAGTCCGGGGTCCAACACCGAAAGTTACCCAGCATTTGCTCGTATTGGGTTGAGGGAAAACCCCGGAAAAACCTGAACCAGATAACTTGCCCCAACCCGGGCCACCTGGTTTCGCGGCCAGACGCGCTGACCGTTACTCCACAGGTGTGGACAAATGTTTTCAATATGGGTACAGTATTATGCTTACTTATGATTCCCTTTAGAAATCAAAGTACTCTGGTTTGATTCCCGGTAAAAATTCCTATTGTTACAGTCATTATGTTAATGACCAGATATTTAGAGTATTTGATGTTAATGCAAACCAAAAGAGTTGGACAACCTTGCTATGTACAGTAGAGAAGACAAGACCTGTCCTATGACCTCGTCATGTACCGCGGCTATATCACCAACGGGTATGGAGAGGGAAGATAGGTTTTAGTCTGAGATGAACTTCCGTGTCGGTAGATTCATATAATATTAACCATCATGAACAGTGTTATCAACCCTAGGGAAATTTACCTAGATTTGGGGAAAACATATGCAATATATGGAAATAGGGAAAGTAGGCTTCATTCTAGGGAATTTTTTTTCTAACGTTTTTTGAGATTTTCTCGCTCATAACACTCGTTTTCTGATTGGAAGTGTACAATAAATTTTCTAAAAATTTTAATTTGAATGAAGTTGATTTGAAAAACTTGGCATATTTACTGCACATTCAGTTCTTGCCAAAACAGTTATGTCAATTCTTCATTAGCATCTGAATTTATTTCTTGTATAAAACAAAAACAGATAAATGACATTGAGAGGAAATGATTATTGCACAATATAGTATTACTATTCCTATATGAATGTGGAAGCTTTTTGGGAGGGCATTGTTCGTGTATAGAAAATGACATTATGGTGGCAATTTTATCATCCAGTCTGTTGTCAAAAAATCTGAAAGTTAGAATTTATAAAAAAGTTATGTTACCGGTTCTTATGCATGGTTGTGAAACTTGGACTCTCACTTTGAGAGAGGAACATAGGTTAAGGGTGTTTGAGAATAAGGTGCTTAGGAAAATATTTGGGGCTAAGAGGGATGAAGTTACAGGAGAATAGAGAAAGTTACACAACACACAACTGCATGCATTGTATTCTTCCCCTGACATAATAGGAACATTAAATCCAGATGTTTGAGATGGGCAGGGCATGTAGCACGTATGAGCGAATCCAGAAATGCATATAGAGTGTTAGTTGGGAGGCCGGAGGGAAAAAGACCTTTGGATAGGCCGAGTCGTAGATGGTAAGATAATATTAAAGTGGATTTGAGGGAGGTGGGATATGTTGATAGAGAGTGGATTTATTTTGCACAGGATAGGGACCAATGGCGGGCTTATGTGAGGGTGGCAATGAACCTCCGGGTTCCTTAAAAGCCAGTAAGTACGTAAGTAAGCAAGTAAGTAAGTATGGTGGCAATGGCACTCCTTGTTAAACTTGTTGAGCATATTTTGATAATAACACGCTCTACTGCCTCTGTGAAGAGGGTTTAGCTTTGTCATCCGTAAACAATATGAAAACAAAGAAAAGGAATAAACTTGCCAACTCAACAATAATTTTAGGCTTATTAAAAAATAGGGAAATAATAAAAGTGGATCTTTGTCATGGGTTTTATATTATAATTAAAAATGTGGTGAAATAAAAATCAGATAGGAAGTGTATTCTGTTTTTTTGCAAAGTTTTCCGAGTTCTTTATAAACTACATAAATATACTGTTGAATAAATACTGTAATAAATTAGCCAGCAGAATTGCAATAGTTGATTTTTTCGTTCATAATATATTTTTTTCAGTTTTTAGGGAAATTTAGTCCTTTGTAGGGAGAAAACAAGCAGTGGCTAGCGATATTCTAGTGCATGGGATTGGCAACGCTGATCATGAAATAAACTCTCATTCTTTCGCCTACCGCACAGCTGACATGCCAGGTCTTGCCTCCTCATCTATAAGCGACGCACTTCCGTTACACTTACATCTTTGGAAATGGTTTCGTAAGTTTTGAAATGTTGTAAACTTTCCAGTCTACCAGACGGTTGAGAAGCACAACAATTAAAACACAATATGTTATTAGTATATCTCATCCATCTTATCACATTTGCCCTTTCTTCAGGTCTGACAAGCCAGCCGAAGGCAAGAAGTGAATGAATGTAATTCTCAGAACAGTTTCGGTACGTAATTACCCATTTATTGCTGACTAAAGCTACGCAAGCAAAGCGACATCTGGAGACACGCACACTGCGTGTTCTGCACGCACAATTACACGGTCGATCTCGCCAGCTTGGCCACGCTACCTGTTGCACCTGTGTTTATCGCTTAACTCAGGTTCAACATCGAGTCAGTCCGAGTTAAGAATTTCTACACCTGCGTACACGCACAAACTCAACATAAAATTACATTCATCACGTCTTTCAAGACCCTTATTACGACATCTGTAACTTCGCATGAAGTCAGACTAACAGAGTAAAACGGAAGTAGTCATACAAATACCTATAATTTTATTAAATTAGAATATTTCGTCAGTACTAAGTGTCCGAGTACCTTAACCTCGTAAAACAAGTAGCCACAGGAAGAACTACCATGTACTTTTACCAAAATGAAGATTTCAAGAGCTTTCCAGGAGGACCCGGGTTTAAAATTTTTGAAACTGGAATGTGTTATGAACAAAGATGATAGCGAGAGAAAATTCAGGGAGTTCCGATAAGGATGAATAATGTCTAAATAACATCGCTTACCTTAGGATACTATATTATTAATCATTCCTATCAGCAGTAATTGCTAATTATTTACTATAAATTGAATTCAGGTATCGTTACTTCCTTTCAATCATCTCATAAATTTATCTTTAAAATTCAATTAAGGGTTACTTATATTGAATGATATTAATTTACTAACGATCTTACTAATAAACCGTGTACAGTTTTTATACGAGACTTATGCAGAGTTGAGACAGAAAACGTTACTAATAAACCATGCATAAGCGATGGATGTATAAACAGTCTGTAACTATACAATGGGAATTGCTTTGCAGTAGTTATATACACGAAACCCCTTGTTTAAGCGTTGTATATGGAGAAAAAATGGCCGCCCCTCTAACACCTGTTCGTATCGACTGTCATTTTATGATGATGATTGCCTTGTAACCACACAAGAACAAACCAAAGAGCACAGAATAATTAGAATAATATAGCTGTAGCTGTACTCTTTGACCAAAATATAGCGTGGTAATCGATCAGAGCCAGTTGTACTATCGATACTTAACACGGCACAGTAGAGCGCTCTACCGGATGAAATAGAGAACTTCAGATATTTTATCTTTCGCAATGAAGTACTGACGAAACTATGACGTAGCTGTGTAACAGTTGTGTTGTTATAGTGATTATTAGTAAGGAATTTACACACGACTTATAAACGAGCTACTCATTGTATAAGACAGTTAACGTCGGTAAATAGAGTTTTTATTAGTAAGACCGTAAAAGTGCAAGCTGATCTCTCCAACAGTTTCAGCCTATACATTTACTATCTCGAGGACATCAGTTTGCAGATCTTACGAGACTCCTTAGTTATAGGCCTAGTAATAATCATTTATATTCTCAAAAATTGAAATTGAATAACTTCTTCAAAGTGAGCGTTGCTCACTCAAAACTTACATTAAAAACAAACTGCATTGAAATTGTTAGCGTATATAAATGAAATACTATCTTGTTTGGATTGATCAGTAGGCTGAATCTTCATGGCAACCCTTGGAAAGGACAGCTATAATTTTTTGTTCTTTACCTCTATTAATACAATAGCAATGAATAAAGAAATGCCTTAATTATAACGAAAAACAAATTATCTTGCTACCAAAAATACCAGTAAAGTATCATATTTTATTTTTTATTTCATAATCCTTAATTGTATTTTTATACTTGGTTATTTAATGACGCTGTATCAACTACTCTGTTATTTAGCGTCGATGAGATTGGTCATAGCGAGATGGTATTTGGCGAGATGAGGCCGAGGATTCGTCATAGATTACCTGGCATTCGCCTTAAGGTTGTGAAAAACCTCGGAAAAAACCCCAACCAGGTAATTAGCCCAAGCGGGGATAGAACTCCGGAACGAAAGGCAAGCACCTTAGTCGATTGAGCTACGCTGGTGGCATTAATTGTATTTAATAATTTCATTTATTTATAAATAAACTACGTAAGTTAAACATGTAAAGAAAGTAGAGGCAGTGATTCTTAACATAATTCCAAACGTAGATTGACACGTAAAGAAATGAATAGGAAAATATGGATAAATTAAAGAGGTCTTATCAGTTTTATTCTTAAACAAAATAAATTAACAAGTCACAGTCCACACCTGTGAATTAACGGTTAGCGCGTCTGGCCGCGAAACCAGGTGGCCCGTGTTCCATTCCCGGTCGGGGCAAGTTATCTGGTGAACGCGTTTGAACACGTGATCTATGGGTATAAACAAGCACGTTTCAGCGTATTCCGAATCTCACCGGACCGGTGGACAACAATGACGTCACGCTGCAGCGTAATAGGAACAAAACTGCTGGAAGGATCGATGGCTGTCATGGCGACTGTGTAAGTTGTTATCTGTGCTACGCTAGCAAGATTTTTCGAAATTTCCGTACTGCCATCTCGTTCAAAGAAAAGAGATCATAAACAATTTATTTCTTGAATCGGTAGTAATAACTGGTCCGTTGACATGTTCGCTCATAAGCCATTAACATATTGTTTTTACGTTGTGCTCATTACAAACAATACAGCAGAACTAAAGCAGAACACACCACCATGAGACAACAGTGCACGATGTCATTCGTCTGCTAATTCCCGCCCTATACAAGAACCAATCAGATTCACTGAAGGCGGCTGATGGAGACTGCCACCACCTCTGCAAGCTGATGGCACCGGTGCGACACCGGTGGAGCATCAATGACGTCATCGGTGGAATTCGGAACACCGTGATGCCATCGGATTGCTCACCGGTGAGATTCTGAATACGCTCTTTAGCACTACACTACTGATGACATCAGTTTTTCCTAATGCTGAGCGTGGACCGTCTAATTCCTTGATCCCTTGAACCATTATGATTATTACGAAGGACATAATCAGTTTTTTTGGGGACAAAAATGAGTCATGCGTCAAGGTAATAGAGGCACAGAGGTTGACATTTTCTCTAAGTGCACTAGCACTAGCTGAGGGGGGGGGCTAGAAATATGTGTTTTATCTAATTAAGTTTTAGTGTTCAAGTATTAATACCAGTAACAAATTAAATTTTCAGCCTGCAGGCATCTCAAAATTGCCGTGACCAGACATGAGTCTGTATTGCCCTCAAACTACTGTGTATGGCTCGATGATTTTCTGCTTCAAATCTGGTTCAGTTAGGGTTCATTTATTAAATAATTACGTGTGCGTGAGAGCACGATCTTGGAAACTTTCAATCCATCTGTATATAATTTTTAATTTCGTCCGTCCAGATCCTTGGATCATGAGAAGAGCGAGTAACTCTGTTTTCTCATAGAGAGAGAGAGTTGCACCTAATCAGGTTAATAAAGCGATTAAGGATTAAAATATAATTGATGTAATAATGTATAATCAGAGATAAGCTTACAAAATATCCAAACGTGAAGTTCGGTAATATCTCAAAGTATGAAATAACAATTCGCCCTTAGAAATCTTCTCATAAACCATTTCGTACTAATTTCTGAACCTATGAAGATTATGTCTAACAAAATCTGCCTTATTTTATAATTATAAAATTAAGACAACGTGGTTCGTGTCCCGGCATGAGAGGAAGTGTATCATGTTCACTATTGGCCTCCTTGGAGTTCAAGACAAGGGCAATTATCTCGTTTAGTTCTAAAACACAAATCTTGTACATGAATCTGATATCTGACTGGGCAAGGATCATACTTTAAAAATCAAATGTCGTATTTATAGTTTTTTTTTAAGATCTGTAAAAATAATTATAACAATGACGTAGAAGGGAGAACTAAGGACAGAATTTTCTGGCTCTAGCGTACAAAGGAATATCCGGTATACGTAAGGACTTTTTATACTCTTCTTAAGAGTTAGCTGTACTTGAAATACACAGAAATTAATAAAAAAAAAGCACAGAATATGAATATGAAAACAGAACAGGATAAAATGGCACAGAAATAAGAAGACAGTACGTCCACCGCTGTAGAGTAACGATTAGCACGCCTGACTGTGAAACGAGCGGGCCGGGGTTCAAATCCTGCTTGGGACAAGTTACCTGGTTGAGCTTTTTCTTGGGTTTTCCCTCAACTCATTAAGAACAAATGCTGGTAACTTTCAGCGCTGGACCCTGCACTCATTTCACTGCCAGTATCACTATCTCGTTCAAATGCTATATAATCATAGCAGTTGGAAATGCTCGTAAAATAACCAATAATAATTTATTTTTTTTTAATACTCAAGAATACCTTATTATATAAAATAGACATGATGGTTGAGCTTAGTGAAGTACCTAATTAGAAACACATGGAACATGTATTCTAGAAGCCATCCTGTGGTAGTTCGGACACAGTCTAGTATATAGGTACAGTCGCGAAGCTCAATACGTAGTAAATATGCAAACATTAGATAGTTGCTCACCACTAGGATCGCTAATATCGCCTCATTACAGGCAATGTAAAATACTATCGTCACAGTCTATTGTTTCTAGCACTCTCAAAATTCAAGCTTCGTGACTGTATATAGTAGACCGTGGTTCGGACATTAAAACAATAATTTTACAACATAAAATCCATGTGGCTTTTCCTAGTCAATCTTCGAAATGGTAGTACAGGTGGGTGAATTCCTGGAATTTGGAGATATGAGGATTTTCATAATGATTGAAAGAACCGTGTAGTCTTCCATAGCTATTGCGTAGGATTGCGTTCATCTCCGGAAATTCTAAATCAAAACGTAGCGTAATGTTTCTCATATACCAAGTGAGCCTGTTCTTAATCTAAGGATTCTAAGGAACCATTTTGGATTGTTTGTATTTTCTTAAGGGATACTGGGACTGAGTTTTGAAGCTTTTAAAGTTTTTCATTAATTTATTTCAAATTCGGCGGGTTATTACGTTTTTACGTTAAATAACGGTATCAAATTTCATTAAGTTTCATTCATTACTTCTTTACATATTAATTTTTACGTATTTTAATGATATTAAACTATGTGTAAATTCAAAACATCCCTGACGGCTTCAGAATTGTTTTTTTTTTCTTTTAAAAATCTTCTGTGAAGAACTTACATAGCATGATAAAGAAAACTGCGCATGGATTTTTAAATTTGAGAATTGGTTCATGAGATAAAAATATTTCTTACAAATCATAATTTTTGCTTCATGATTTTCTTTAATTTTTAGAAGTTAAAAATTCATATATGAAAAGTTTTCAGTGAAGAGATGATCCCATGCACAGATTTGTATATTGCAATATGCTGAGTATTCTTGCAAAGTTTCGTGTAAATCGGAGCAAATGGAAGCCGCTAGGAACTTTACTGTATTATTGACCAAAAACGTAGTTTTGAGAAAACGCAATTTTTAGTGGGTGTGGCATTTTAAAAATCGTCGCCAGACCTTTAAAACTAGAAGGTGAGAGCTAAATATAAGACAGAATGTGAAACAAATGTGTAAGGTAATTAAACAGAGTGTTTCCGGGATAGTGTTACAAACTTTCAGGGATGATGGGGAAGGGCACATGTATCAATTTGAAATGAGAAACCCTGGTCCGGAAATGACTGAGTCGAAAGTTACAAGTAAAAATAGTTGTGTGGAAATGAAATAATTTTATTCCTCTGTACACCTTATTTATGTCTATTTATCTGTACATCTTACACATACTGTATTCATCTTATGTTGTTTACGTTGTCTACTTACAGTATTCCATTCAGTGCGCTGTCTGAGGGGTGGGGACAGGAAACTACACTAAAGCAATGCAGATAGCGTAATGTGTAACGGACATGGTCGGTCCTGATATGCACGTCTGTAGACAGCAGTGTATGTGTACAAGTTGTAGTGTCCAGTCGATCAATCCTAGTGAAATGGAAGAGTACACAAGAGCGGAATATGCAGACCTCATTTTCGAATACGGATGAGCCAATGGGAACAGTAGACAAGTTCACAAATTGTATCGGTGCAAGTACCCACGTAGGAGACATCCGGCCCATACCATCTTTCCACGACTGTTCTAAAAGTTAAGGGAAGGAAGGCACGTGGTCCGAAATTACAATTCCATTTCCACACAACTATTTTTGCAAATCAAGATTTCAGGTATAACTCCCTGTAAAGTTGATTTGAATAATTTCGAGGGAAAAATTGTTCCGGAGCCGGATATCGAACCCGGGACCTTTGGTTTAACGTACCAACGCTCTACCACTGAGCTACTCGGGAACTCTAACCGACACCGATCCAATTTTTCCCTCGAAATTATTCAAATCAACTTTACAGGGAGTTATACCTGAAATCTTGATTTGCATAATACACGTCACTGTTCGTTAACAGAAAACCACAATTTAAGTCACACGGAGTTAGTGTGCACTCGAAGTTGGTTGCTTGACGGTTGTCAGCCCACTTTGAGGTCTGTGGATATAGAGGGAAAAATTGGATCGGTGTCGGTTAGAGTTCCCGAGTAGCTCGGTGGTAGAGCGTTGGTACGTTAAACTAAAGGTCCCGGGTTCGATACCCGGCTCCGGAACAATTTTTCCCTCGAAATTATTCAAATCAACTTTACAGGAAGTTATACCTGAAATCTTGATTTGCATAATACACGTCACTGTTCGTTAACAGAAAACCACAATTTAAGTCACACGGAGTTAGTGTGCACTCGAAGTTGGTTGCTTGACGGTTGTCAGCCCACTTTGAGGTCTGTGGATATAGAGGGAAAAATTGGATCGGTGTCGGTTAGAGTTCCCAAGCAGCTCAGTGGTAGAGCGTTGGTACGTTAAACCAAAGGTCCCGGCTCCGGAACAATTTTTCCCTCGAAATTATTCAAATCAACTTTACAGGGAGTTATACCTGAAATCTTGATTTGCATAATACACGTCACTTTTCGTTAACAGAAAACCACAATTTAAGTCACACAGAGTTAGTGTGCACTCGAAGTTGGTTGCTTGACGGTTGTCAGCCCACTTTGAGGTCTGTGGATATAGAGGGAAAAATTGGATCGGTGTCGGTTAGAGTTCCCGAGTAGCTCAGTGGTAGAGCGTTGGTACGTTAAACCAAAAGGTCCCGGGTTCGATACCCGGTTCCGGAACAATTTTTCCCTCGAAATTATTCAAATCAACTTTACAGGGAGTTATACCTGAAATCTTGATTTGCATAATACACGTCACTGTTCGTTAACAGAAAACCACAATTTAAGTCACACGGAGTTAGTGTGCACTCGAAGTTGGTTGCTTGACGGTTGTCAGCCCACTTTGAGGTCTGTGGATATAGAGGGAAAAATTGGATCGGTGTCGGTTAGAATTCCCGTGTAGCTCAGTGGTAGAGCGTTGATACGTTAAACCAAAGGTCCCGGGTTCGATACCCGGCTCCGGAACAATTTTTCCCTCGAAATTATACAACTATTTTTGCTTATAACTTTCGACTCAGTCATTTCCTGACCAGGGTTCCTTACCTCAAATTTATACATGTGCCCTTCCCTATCATCCCTGAAAGTTTGTAACACCATCCCGGAAACAACCTGTATATGTAAAAAACAAAAATATTCATTTTTTTTTTCATTTGGCCAAAAAATTCAGCCCTACAGTAGTATCCTTTAATTTGACTGTTAGAAGCAAAACTCCATATAAAACAGCCTTGTTGCCAGACGGGTCTGATTAGTGAAGTAGATTATACGTGATTCGTTTATATTTTGTTACTAGTCCTGATTTGTGTGACATTATCTGCTTCATTCGATAGACGCCATATCAGAAATGTGACACTGCCATGTTAGTTTTGCATCATGAGTGAGGCAAAGATATCTAACGGGCTGAGATTCTGAAACAGGGACTCCTCTCAATGTTATTGGGTGATGGAACAAATTCTTCTTGTAAGTAAACAATGAAAAGATAATAAAATACGAGTATAAATCTAAATTGTGTGAACATCTGAAAAGAATGAACAGCGGTCACCTTCCAAACGCAGCATGACAACATCGGCCATTTAAAATTTGTGAAAGCCGAAAAAACGGTGGAATGCTGAGACACAACAGGCAAGAAGACTTGAAAGAAGAAAAAGAATATGATGCTACAGAATACCCTTGATTCAAACAGCTGGACTCGTGTATTGTATTTAAATTCCATGGTATCCGTGCATCGCTTCACAGCCAGAATATGGAACATGTCAAAAAATTTTAATAGTACTATAAAGTCTTAATTATAGCCACAGTCTAGTTCAAATAATATACAGAAGGCTTTTACAATATAGACTACTAGTACAACAGAAAGGTTTAGTATCAATACTTAATACAAGACAGAAATATTCATGAAGCGTTGTTGAATGTCAAATTCATCTACAGAATAGAAGGCGTGAGAAATTAGGTACTTCTTTAATTTTGATCTAAATAACCATATGTTTTGATTGATTTTTTTATATCCATAGGGAGGCTAACAAACATTTTTGCTGTTATATAACGCACTTCTTTTTGACAGCACGATAGACTAGCCGACAGAGTATGAAAGTCATTTTTTGTGCATATTTATGTTATGAACTGTTGAATTAGTTACAAAATTTTACGATCACGTATAAGACTGTTTATTAATAAAAAAATATACTGTCAAACCATAGGCTCTCTTTGTAGTTTTTTAAATTGTCCTACACAATTCCCTAGATTTGGCACATATTATTATTCTAATTACTCTTTTTTTTGTAGTAGGAATATAAAATTTCCCCAGAATATTATTCCAAAACTCAAAACAGAGTAGAACTATGCAAACTATATTATTTTTAAGGTATTGATATTTACTATCTCTTGCATAGATCTAATAGCAAAACATACTGAATTTAATAATGATTATTAGAGGAGAAAAATTCGCTCCTTCAACTGCCATTATACAAGGGACACACTCAATTGAGTGACTTGGTGGTCGGGATTCCACAGTATATATGCACTGTTGGGCGGAGAATCTAGGTAAAGATATGACAGTTGACTTAATATATGTCAACATATATATCGAACATGGAGTAAGGCCACAAAGACAGAAACACTAGAAGAGGGAGATTCGATCCGGTGCTGTGGATTGAACTTCGGCGTAGCTCAGTGGTTAGAGCTCTTGGAACATAGAATCAAGGATCCGGGTTCGAGGTTCGATCCCCAGCGCCGGAGCGAATTTTTCTCCTCTAATAATCATTGTAACCGTAACAATTAAATTCTGTAGGACCAAAAATTAATCTTTATGTAGATGCTGAATATAGTTTAGAGAATTTCTTTAATATGATTTTTTTCAATTTAACACATTATCGATTTGTAAGCCAAGAAACTTTGTTGTTCTTGTTTATACTAGGGGCCTATTGTTAGTTATTGCAATTGATATTTGCGAGCTTAAATTTGGGCAGGATTTAAGTTGAATGATGTTAGTTTTATTTAAATGTTATATTAATTTATTAGCTGAGAAAAAATCACATATTTTGAGGAGAATTTTCTCTGTTAAAGATTGGAAAGTGCTGGAGTTATTGGCAGTAATTACTATACTTATGTCATCTACAAATAATGTGGGATGATCTATATATGTTATTAGGAGAGCAAGATCATTTATGAACACAAGAATAAGTAGGGGGTCTAATATTGATCCTTGAGGAATTCCATATTAATAGTTCCCCATGTCGAGGCAGATTTCATAGTTGTATTGATGTAATATAACAGTTGAGATATTGCTCAATTCCACCACATGGTCATACAACGCTGATGTCAGTGCCTATTGTTCTCTTCGGAAACAAAACGTTCGAGAGTCTCATTATTATTTGCATGATCATTTAGTTTAGAGAGATGATTATATAAATTGGAATGTATAACTAGATTTGAATCTAAATCCCACTCAGTATCAGCATGCTAATATTATCTTCCGTCGAAGGCGCATCTTGCTCTCAACAGAGGTCTTTGTTTCGCATCCATACAAAACAAACCAACATTGTCTGCCTGTACGACGAGAAGCTCTGACCGTATTGTTGACCTCATTAAAGTTCCTTGTTCATTTTCCGATAGGATAATATGTAATACGCTATCAAACTGTCATGTTCGCTTAGAGAAGAAATTAAACACGAGCTAGTTATCATTGCATAATATCCAAGGTTATGAGCAAACAACAGGTTTACTAGGAGTTCACTGCGGCATTTAATTTTCACTGGAGGTAGTAGGCCTATAAAGTATATCTGGAGTATTGTATGTCAGTGACATCTCATATACACTAATTGCTCGCAATACCAAGAAGATTGTTCATTTTATGAATGTGGTTCGAACGACGCAGCGGTGTGAATTTTAAATTATGGAACTACGAAAGATATTTTCTCTTTTATTACGTTTAGTTAGAAATAGTAAACTAATATTATTCACTCGTTATCAATTGCGGCAAAACATATCTCTACATCAAAATTTAGATTCAATATATTATAACAAACGTAAGAATCCAACACTTATTTTTGCGACTCCAAAATAATTTAGTGAATGTAGGAATTAATTTCGTAAGATTAATTACTTTGTTTACTTAAACAATTAATTGAATATTTCTTTAAAGAGTTTGATTACGTGATTAATTACTCGATATAATAATTGGCTAGTCAGTACATTAAAACAATTATTTCAATTATTTAAGCAAATTATATGTTTAATTGAATATTTATTAATTTTATTAATTTCTTTCTACTACAATACCTTAAATTTAATGACGGGAAAAAACTAATTTCTTAAGCTCCTTTGCTTTATGCTGAAAGATGAGGAAAGCGGAGAAAAATTCTCTCCGGCACCGGGACTCCAACCCGGGTTTTCAGCTCTACGTGCTGACGCTTTATTCACTATGCCACACCGGATTCCAGTTCCGATGCCGGATTGAATCCTCTCAATTTAAATTCCACCTCTTAGTTTCCCTTTAGTGGCCAACCCTCATGCACTGTGTCACAGATGTGTGACAGTGGTACAATATCCGACACACTATGTGCAGAGGTGCACTCACTACGAGTGATTAAGTGCCATTGTCACACATCTGTGACACAGTGCATGAGGGTTGGCCGCTGAAGGGAAATTAAGAGGTGGAACTTAAATTGAGAGGACTCAATCTGGCATCAGAATTGGAATATGTGTGGCTTAGTGGATAAAGCGTCAGCACGTAGAGCTGAAAACCGGGGTTCGAGTCCCGGTGCTGGAGAGAATTTTTCTCCGTTCCACCCATCCTTCATCATATGATAATCCAGAATTCCTACACGGAAATATCGTACGTACTTCGGTACATCACAATAATATAATATAAATTGCTTTTGTTAATCAGTTTATTTAACCAATTATTTAATTATCTAATTAGCTACTGCATGTGGGGCCTAATAATTGCTAAATCACTACATTACAATAATTACTTCAATTAGTTAAGCAATTTTAATTGATCTCTGTACATTGATAGAATTCCTAATATAGGCCTAATAGTGAATGAGGAAATTGTAAAATATAGTAGCTGAGTTAAAAATGTAGGAGTCCAAATGTATATGAATTTAAATTGGAATGTACAGGTCACACAAACCATTAAAAAAGTGTTTTTTATAGTCAACTCACTCTCTTAAATGACATTCTCCCAGTTTCCCTCAAGATACGCTTGACAAATACACTTGTAGTTCCTCATTTCGACTACTGCGACGTTCTCTTCACGGACATAAACAACACTCTCACACAGCGTATGCAACGTGCCTGTAGTTCTTTGTGCGTTTTGTCTTTAATATTCGCCGGCGAGACCATGTCACGCCATGCTTCCAAAATGTTATCGTGGTTGCGCCTAAAGGAGCGCCGTCAGCTACACGGTCTATCACTATTATTCAAAATACTACATTCCTCTTCTCCTCAGTATCTTTCTTCACGCTTCAATAGATTGTAAACCTCAAGAGCAAGAGATTTAGGTTTATTTCTATTCCCCCAACATAAAACTTCTGCTTATTCTTCATCTTTTACTGTTTCACTCCTCCGACTTTGGAATTCTCTCCCGCGCGAGATCAGAGACTGTCTGATTCTAACGACGTTTCAGAATAAGCTTAGAAAGCTGTTGTTAGATAGAAGCTAGACATATATATATATTATACAGGGAATATCTTTTAACTTTCCGGAGAGTTACCGTTTCCCGCTCCCAGGCGAACTTGTGACTAACATGCTGATGACGCAGTTCCCGGTTGGCGGTCTCAATGGTAGACTGGCTGCCGTACGGGGTGGATGCTTACCCCAATGCTCTTTAGTTTCTGATCTGTGCAAATTTATTTGTGTGAAGTTAGTGATTAGTGTGTGAAGTGTTTAGTTCCAATGCCATTTTCATTACGTCAGCATGTGTATATTTATAATACTTACATAAGATACAGAAAATCTTATGCGAAAACGCGACGCAAGTTGCGACAGAAATTTTCAAACAGATTTGTACCTTGTGTAAAAAAAAAACCTAGCTAAAAAATCAAAGACACAAGTTCAATAAATGATCGCTGAAATGGTATCAATCAGTGCTGCTGGGCTTGTGAAAGTTAATAATAATTTTATAAGAGGCATCAGCAATGTCTAGCAGTCAACGTGGGATATTTTGAGCACAAAATATGAGCTGGGTAGAACAAATAACGTCCACACCTGTGAAGTAACGGTTAGCGCGTGAAACCAGGTGGCCCGGGTCGGATTTCCGGTCGGGGAAAATTACCTAGTTGAGGGTTTTTTCCGCGGTTTTTCTTCAACCCAATATGAGCAAATGTTGGGTAACTTTCGGTGCTGGACTTCGGACTCGTTTCACCAGCATTATCACCTACATCTCATTCAGACGCTAAATAACCTAAGATGTTGACAAAGCGTCGTAAAATAATCTATTTTAAAAAAGAAAAAATAACTGTACATTGCTTGCCTACTAGGCGAACAGCGGATGCATGCATAGCGGAAGACAGTCGCTCTGCAACCGCGACCGGGAAATCCCAATTCTCCGGGACAGTTAAAAGATATTCCCTGTACTTATGCTTGTAAGACTGTGTTCCATATTAATTTAGTATTTTCTTTTGTCCCTTAACAATTTATTCTTATTTGCAATATTGTTTCGTTAACTCTATGTTATTTTTCTGTATTAGGCCTACTGAATATTCTATATTACTAGTAGTCTGGTTTTTTTTTAATTGTAAACTATGTTATATTATTACTAACATCTGTGGAATGTACTATATAGCTAATACCATTGAATATAATAATTTTATTATATTGCATGAATTACTTTGTACCTCAGGTTGATTTATGGTGAAGTGGAAGAGAAGACATGATAGCTGTAACTTCACCCTAATAAATAATTCTAATTCTATAACATGAACTTCTCATTATCAAACATCCCCCACAAATCAAAATATTGTCTTCCTTCTCGTGAATCTTTGCACTACCGTCGAAGAAGGAGTATAACGTACCTTAAAACGACCATAACATTTTCACAAGATTCTAGAGCGGCACCTTTTTCTTTATGCAAATTAAGTTCTTTTACAACTGATTTTATCTTCCCATGAAAATTAATGAACACGATTTACACGAAAAGTGAACCACATATCCACATCATAACAAGATTATATAGCTTAAGAGAAGAATGAGTCAATAGAAATCGGAACCTCTAGCCTCCAGGCGTTCTGGATTCAAATCCGGGTTAACTACACTTTATTAACTTGAGGAGTATGTGGCTTTAATTTTTTCCATAGCATATAGTATAGAGTCCCATATAATTATAATTTAATTGATCGTGTCTTAAGAAAGAGATTTACCGATTACAGCACATATACGAGACGAAATAGAAAACTCTGCAAGCATGTCATAAATTATATACCAAATAATAATCACTTCACTTTTATATTCCTCTTCACATAGCAGGGATAACCACCAACAGGCCCGGCTAAATGCAAACGTCATCTTACCAAACTGGGTGAAAGTTCGAACCCTGTTTAATGCTGTGTAAAATGCAGATTTTGGGAAGATTTTCTTTAGTACCTACTTCAAAATCCCTACCTATCTTTCTGCCACGTACTCACCTACTTACTTACAATTGGCTTTTAGAGAACTCGGAGATTCATTTCCGCCCTAACATAAGCCCGCCATCGGGGACCCTATCCTGAGCAACATTAATCCAGTTCCACCTCCTTTAAGGGGTAAGTTACAGCTTACACCAGTGAAATTTTGGAAATATTCAACCTTTTTTCCTCCATTACTGTATCTTGTATAATAACGAAAATTAGTATGTGTAAAACATTCTCCTTTTGTTATATGATAAAAATATTTTTAAGATTAAAAAAAAAAGATTCATTTATATTTTTCTTTCAAAGTTCAAAATGTTGGCAGTTTACTGTGCAGTGATGAAGCGTTTCCCTCACAACTCAAAACCTATCCAACTTTCTGTGATGAATTTTTTTGTATATATTTATGCATGTCGTATCTACAATATCATGCAAAATCATTTCTCTACATTTGATAAACTGTCTGATAAAAAATAAATTCTTTTTAAAAAATGGTCAAATATCAGTATTTTCTTCTAGCACAAAATAAAAAAATATTATTTATTAAGGAATGTAGTTGAAAGAGCATGGTATTGTAAACATGAATTTCAGCAATAAAATAAAAAAGAGAGATCATCAAAAAGTTAAGAAGTTTATAAGTTATGAGGGAAAAGCTTAGACTTAGTATAATTAAAGGAATATTGGGTTTATTAATTATAGCTGTTATAGGGGGTAGCTTTCTTAGTTGAGCTATTTTTCCTTCTCCTTTATTAATTTGTTTACCTTTTTATTTAAAGACTTTAGTATTATTAGTTAGATTTTTAGGTGAAATTTCTAAGGTTGATATTCATCACTCCACAGTGAACTGCCACCGGTTTGAATTTTGAAAAAAAAAATGTGTACAAATAATTATTTTTAAATCATAAAAATATTTTTTTCAAATAGCGGAAGGACATTGTTTTAAAAATACTAATTTTGATTATCGTATAAGATACAGAAATGGAGGAAAAAATTGTTGGATATTTCCAAAAAATTTCTGCTATAAACTGTACCTAACCCCTTAAATCCATTTTAATATTATCCTCCCAACTACGTCTCGGCCTCCCCAAAGGACTTTTCACTATAGTCTAACAAAGAACATACTATATGCATTTCTGAATTCACCCATACGTGGTACATACCTTCCCATCTCAATCGTCTGGATTTAATATGCGTGTAGTTCTGCGTTAGGTAACTTTCTCCAATCTCCTGTGACTTCATCCCTGTCAGCTTCAAATATTTTCCTAGGCACCTTATTCTCGAACACTCTTAACCTCTATTCGTCTCTCAAAGTAAGATTCCAAGTTTCAGAACCATATAGAACAACCATATATTGTAACACAATATATTGCGGAAACATAACTATTATTACTTCATTTATAACTAAATATTTTTACGTGATACGACAGAGTTTCCCAAAAAATGGATAATTGATATAAAAAAAAATCGTGCTCCAAGCTGGATTCGAACCCATTATCGTGATATGCTCTTGATATTAAAGGTGAGATTTTGACTTTATTTTATGAAAATACCTACGAGATGATACAAACGGTTACGTCAATACTCTAGGAGGCCAGAGGACTGTTTATATGTAACGAAAAAAAATATTTACAAATTTAACTATTAAACATCGTTTTCTGTTGTGCATTGTTATTATCGCTTAGAAAATTTTAAGTTCAGCTAAAGTAACTTAATTGTAATGAAACAGTATTCAATAAATCAAATCAAATAAATATAACAACATATTATACCCTCCATGGCTCAATTATTGTGCATTTCAAACCGGTCTCAAAAGAGTTTACGTTGCGAAGTCTGTTTACATGATAGAAAGGTGCAAACTAGAGGAAAACCTAATTTATATTTCTTGTTACAAATCATCGGCCCTCTCATCTCCCGAGTATTGATATAACATTCTGAATCCCCTTTCTTTAGGATGATTCATGAAGTGTGATCCTCGCTTTAGGAATCAGTTCTATACGTCGTTTTCAGTAAAATAGTCTTATGAATATTGATACAATTATCGCTAGTTTTTTATTTAAAAAATCCAAACATCGTACTGTGAATTAGGCTTGTATCTCGTTTACGTGTGAATAGAAATAGTAAGGTCTGCACTAAGGGGAGTAGGATTCTGCTGTAGCATGAACTACGGGGAAGAACAGCATATATCAGATCTGATGACATCAGCTATCGATGAGTAGACGTAATATTATGAGCATTTCACAATCTTCCATTGGAGAATGTCTCCTTTAATTCCAGACGACTCAAATATTATCAACATGATGGTTTCTCCCTCTCACATTTCTCGTGCAATAGCAGCTCACTTTGTGTACCAAACGAAAGTTTGCGCTCATCAGTCGTGCCTAGGTACGAAATGCTACGCGCGCGATTCATATCCATCCGTACGGCCAAGTACGCTGAAGTGCAAAAAAAAGGAATATTAGAAAATTTCCTTCCAAACTAAGATATGATTCTTTTCTGTTTAATACCGCATTTTAAATAACTTTTTTGTGCATTTCTAATTGATTCTCTTTAATTCTCTTACAACAGTTTCTATTTTCTCAGGATTCAAATAGTTGTAGCACTTTTCAATATTGAACATGGGACCTATGTTCACATGGTATTTCTTACTCAAATTGATGTATAGAACCGATTCCTAATAAGTAAATGTCAGTCTACATACAGGGTGTTATAGAGAGGACTAAGTAGATAAAATTTTGATTAGGAACCCATGTCCGAAAATGTATCGTTTCGATGCAAAATAAGTTTGAAGATCGATTCGATTTAAAATCTCCCGATTCACGGTAGTACGCAAACAAAATGGGCAACTTCTGCAGTCTCCTGATATCGGTGTCTTTTGTTTACAATCACTTCTACGGAGTCGGCTTTTACATCAGTTGTGATTCAGTCATTGAGCAGTACAGGACGAGACAGCATTCCCCTGATATCCTGTGTCTTCTGTTTACAATCAGTGCAGTGGGGGATGTGAAATCGATCTTCAAACTTATTTTGCATCGAAACGATATATTTCCGGACATGGGTTCCAATCAAAACTTTATCTGCTTAGTCCACTCTACAACCCCTAGAAGTTTGTAATAGGATTTATGAAACACACTGTATTTATAATCATTGTGTCAAATTTCTTTTAGTGAATGATTGAGAATTTGTGGAATGATGTGAAAAAGGGCGTTTTCAGATAAATTATGCCTCAATATCGTGTTTATTCACCAAAAATTCCATCTAAGTTTACCGAGATTTAACTCTAGATCCCCGGCGTAATAAATCTATACTGTGACACTCTCGCTAGAGGTCTTCCTTATAAAAACACAATCGATCACATACAAACACAAACACCTAGAATATTTAGAAGGCAAATATTCTGTCCAGACGGGTATGCAAAATTACCGTAAGTACACTCTCACTTCCCATACAGAAAATGAAATAGCTGGTGGAGATCAATTTAAAGCAAACTGATAAATACTGTTTGAGGAAGATTCCCTCCTTAGTACAGTAAAGATATCGAAAACTTCAGTAATAGTCTAGTATAGAAATTTATAACAGAGCAACTGTTTTCTATAGAAAATATTTCAGAATCATTTATCTTAATTCAGTGGAGGCCACTGAAGTGGACTATGTTTTGTACATCCCTGCCGGGGACAGTTGTTTGCTTTATGATGCACGTACTCTTGTGGACGTTTTAACGGTCGACGTTATACTTGTACGTGATCATGACAAGATGTTAAGATCACTCTCGATCATTTTTTCTGACATTTTCGCTTTTATGAGTTGCCTTACTCTTCAGCTATATCAAAGTGCATTACAATAAAAATGGTTAATGCGCCATTGTATAGAGTAATGGCGGAGCTGAGAGCTAATTGTACCGTTATTTCATTACACTACTAAGGTCTATTTTTATATCTCCGCGATTGTATTGTTCAAGGAAGTGCCAAAGAGGTCAACTTATCAGTTTAAATCACTATTATCTCTCTAACATTATATTCGCGATGTTAGCAAGAATACAGATAAAACGGGTCAGTTGTGCTATAAAAGTTTTATATTCGGATATCGACTTCACGCAAGAAAATACGGAATACATTCTGATATATTTTAATAAGTATAGAAATAAGGCTTTAAAACTGGTAAATCATGCTTGGACAATATATTTGTGATCAGACAAATTATTGAAAAAATTGTGGCCAAATGGAAGGAAGTACATATGGTATTTATCGATTTTGTAAAGGCCTATGATTCTATACCTATCAACAGACTTTGGGTGTCAATGGTGCAATTTTGAATCCCTAAAGCTCTCATTACTTTTATAAAAAGGATGTATGAATGTAAGACATGTGTTAAAGACGGAAATCGGGTATGATCAGAATTCATTACAACAAAAGGATTAAGACAGGGATGTGGGATGTCACCAACACTGTTTAAGATATTTCTGGAAGATATACTGATAAAGTGGAATAAGTCATGCAGAGGAATGGGAGTGAATATCAATGATCGGTTAATGCACAATTTACTATTTGCAGATGACCAGGTTATAATAGGACAGGACAAAGAAGACGTAGAATATATAGTCCGTAAATTAATGGATGCATTTGAAGCAGGTTGATTGAAAATAAATATTGCTAAACAGAATACATGGTAATTGAAGGAATTTCAGAAGATCTACAGATAAATGATGTCACAATTAAATGTGTTGAGGAATTCAAATACCTGGGATCCATTATTGATAAATCTGGCACGTGTGAAAAAGATATTATTAATAGAGTAAATTGTGCTAGAGAAAGCGATTAGATCCCTGAATTGTGTTTTGTGGAGTAGGGACATGTCTATAAACACAAAACAGTATGTTCTAAATACAATAATCGAAAGCATACTTACATATGGTTCAGAAAGTTGGACAATAAGTGAAAAAAAATGCAGAAAAGGGTGTTGGCGACAGAAATGGATGTATGCGAAAAAGTATGAGGATGTCCAGACTAGAACATGTAAGAAACACATATATCAGGAAAGAAATGGATGCAGATGAAACTGTTATGGACAAAATAGAAAATAGGTCTTCACAGTGGTATGGACATGTACAAAGGATGTCGGAGGAACGGTGGCCTAAATGTATCGTCAATTGGACCGTGCCGGGAAGAAGAAAGCGTGGAAGAGCTAGAAAGACATGGTTTGAAGGAACACACACATACATGGTGAAGAGGGCATGGAAGAGGAACAGTGGGAGAGTAGGAAGCTCTGGAAAGCAGGAATCAAAGGCGAACTGCTGTAAAGTGGAAAGCCAGTAAAAGTAAGTAATAAAAATAAGACAAAACATTCTCTTGGTATGTTACAACATACAAAAACCAGAGGTGTTGTTATGACAGTTGATATGGTTCTTTGTTTATTATTTTTCGTCAAAATAATTTTGAGTTAAGATATATAACACACATATTTTGCTAATAATACACAGATAGTTAGCTGAAAGGTAAGCGCAAGTGATGTAGCTACTAAGTCGCAATGCTGGGTCGTATTAACCCCCCAACCCACAATAGTAAAGTAACGATTGAAAAATAAAATGATCATGTTTGAATTATTTCATAATTGCTTTTACGTAAACAAATCTCATTTTTTCCCAAATATGGTCTTTTTATTTTAATATAAATATTAATGTTATAAAAGTTTTAGCATCTTTAGAATTGTTCTGACTTTTTTATTAATTTGCAAAATATGAGAATGACTTTATTTAGCCGTTGATCTCGCTGGAAATGATTACTTCAGTTAATAACTTAATTTACTAAACAATTTAAATAATCGAAATCAATTTCTCTATAAAAATTTAGGATTATGAGATTTATTTATCCATACCAAAGGGATTCTCGTTTAACAATATTAGAAATTTATTGGGGACATAAAAATGTGGGAGAAATTTTCTCCGAGAATGTTCTAGATACTTTAGTTCCCATTTCAACCTTAGTTCATTATAGCCATATAATCTCAATATTATGCTCCAAAAATGGCCCAGAAGAGAAGCTGTTGCGACGTTCCGCTCCGCAGTCGGTCATGACTGTCTGGCTAATCACCTCCACCACCTGGGTGTATTATCCAGCCCCCACTGCATGCTCTGTGGATGTTCCGACACCATGGACTCAAACCACATTAAGACTTGTCCAGCTCTTTCATCTGTCGGCTTTGTGGATAGGTACTGGGAGGCCAGAGACAGAATGCAGCAGTGCTGACATCCACTCCTTCATAGTTTCCTTGGACATTGTTCACTTTATTTCGTTTTCTTTCCTTTTAGTTTTTATCGCCATTGTACGGCCAATGACTCTAGTCAAGTGCCACTGTATTGAATAAAAAAAAAAAAAATATATATATATATATATATATATGCTCCAAAAATAAACACGCTGATTAAATAAATATACTTAAATTTATAAACAAATAATATCCTTCCTTACAATTAATATTAGGCGCTATGGCCTGTTAGAATCATACTGTTGAGTTTCAGTAAATAAATATTATCATTACATAAAAATTTTCCTTCACTTCTATGCCGACAGCTTTAATATCCAATATGATGCCAGAGAAATGATGCGCTGTTAATCTGGCAACCTAAAGGCGCGTATCCACGAAGCGAGTTTGTCACTCGCGGCAGCCTCGCTTCTTGTTTGCCTCGCACAATGGGAGACATGTTATCCACTGAGCGAAGAAGCATCATGAGGCTTCGCGGAAGCGTGGCTTTAATAGCTAAAGCAGAGTGTGACGGGGTTGGATCGTGTAAGCCTACTCTTGCTCTTCCTTGGTCGCGGGGATAGACAAGCTTGAGACTATATACAGGTCACTCCTACCGCAGCAATCCTGGCTGAACCTGGGTTATAGTGTCCCCTCTTCACGCCAAACATCGAATCTTACCAAGTTGAAGCGGAGTTTCAAGAAGAGCAGCAGATTTTGAGACATTTCAAGCTTCTCTGTCATTATTCTACTATTTCTATTTAGTTCACTGCTATATTTATACTGGTGCATAAAATAAACGAAAAGAGACTTCATAGTACAATTTTCCAAGACATTAAAATTTATGGGGGACAAGTCGAACGCCTAAGGAGTCGGTAACTTACAGCATCTGAAGCTAGCGAAGACTCCAGAGATTCAGTTATGGAAAAATGATCATGACTGCAACCGTAGAACTTTGTCAAAAAAAAAAAATCTCCCTGCTTATATTATTATGATGTACCGAAATATATATGACACTTTCATGCAGGAATTCTGCGTTACCGTATGATGAAAGATGGACAGAAGAGAGAAAAATTCTCTCCGGCACCGGGACTCGAACCCTGGCTTTCAGTTCTACATGCTGACGCTTTATCTACTAAGCATGAGAGATGGAACTTAAACTGAGGGGGTTGGATCCGGCATCGGAACTGGAATCCGGTGTGGCTTAATGAATAAAGCGTCAACACGTAGAGCTGAAAACCCGGGTTCGAGTTCCGGTGTCGGAGAGAATATTTCTCCGTTCTATCCATCCTTCCTCATTGCTTATGTTCGAAGTATAGGGGAGTCCTCGCTTTCCCACAAATATCATTGTAGCCCCCTTACTACTTCCTAGAATCTTGCTTGAAAACCTTTCTACAATCTTGTCTGCTGGAGACCATCCAGACCATCCTTTATTCAAGTTAAGGTATAGAACTTTGAAATCTCCTCTAGCGACAAATACTATTCTCCAAGGTTTGATCTAAATTATTTATTTATACAGATCATGGGTCGCAATGAGTTTTACAGCGACAGATATTGACTCCATATTCTTGTTTTCTTTTTCTAACAGACAGAAGCTAAATAACAGAATTTCGGGGCACGTAAGCATCAATAACAGACCTGGAAGTGAAACTCGTGCTATTGTGAACACACCTGAGAGTAAACAAGTCGAGATATTAACTCGACTTCCAGTCAGGTGAGAAGTAATTCGGATACCTATTAAGTGGGTTTAGATACATCACTACAATAACTTTCAACGTGAGCTATTTTTCATATTTGGAGTTAATGACGTTTCGCAATTGTTTCATTAAGAAAGTGTCAGCGTTAACAAACCAGTTTCATCTTGGTAATAAGTATAACAACTATTGCTCCATTTTTCAAACAGATGCTATCCTAGTCGTTCATATTACACCTCAACTGTTTTTATGGCGTTCTTTCAACTGTGATCAACAAGAATACTTCAGAAAAATAGAGCACTTAGAAATGAATAAATTCCAAAGTAAAACTACATGAAGTCAATAATAAATTATGTATCTCATATATCCCTCCTTGAAGACCAAACTCTCCTCTTCTCTTCTTTTCACCAGTTTTTTTAATCTCTTTCCTGAAATAAAATACTAAATGTCAAATATATTTTACGTATATAAAAAACAAGATCGACACAAAAAAATTCTTTACCGTAATTAGTCCATATATAGAGACAAATGAATATATCGAACAATCTCTCATAGTATTTGAAAAGCGTCTTCAAATAAAAGCCATCTATTATACCATTAACAATTTATAAATGCTAAGGTCAAGTGAGAGAACGCGCATAGAAATCTGGTCTTAACTACAAAACACTGCAAGATACATTTCCAACTGAAGGAAGATTTTCTTTGTAAATAGGATCGAAAAAATTATGATTGAAATGCCTTATTTAGTTCATCTGAGAGACAAAGTTTTGATAGCCTATATGGCAATAACAGAGCAATGATTGTATCAAAATGAAGGTGGAAATCGAACCGAATACTAGTGGTTACATGTTCCAGAATCGCTATGACCCTCACTGATATTATGATTATTTCTTCCCTGACTAATTCTGGACTATGTCCATAACATATTCTTCAAGATCTGACAGGCTTTTAATTGAGTAGGCATATATGGAAAGTATCGGGTAAAATATCACTACGTCACGAGTTTCCGGCGTTTCTCTATTGTCACATGATTTCTGTCGACTTAAGCGGAAGCTCGGCGTTATACTGATCCTATTCTCGCAACATAATCAACTAATAATTTGCCAGCTCTTGAAAAAGTATAGAGCTCTGTTTGACTTGTTGATAATATCCTTATTTAATTAACGTCTTTATCTTTAGAAGCTATTAATACGCACTTATTGAGATAATTTTATAATGAGAATGAGAGAAAAAACAAACTAGAAAAATTCTATCACGCATTTTTATGTCCAGCAGAAATTTATAAGATCTAAAGAGGATCGAACGAGAATTTCTTTGATGGCTGACAGACTACATTTTATAATACAACTTGGCTACTGATTAAATGTTAACATGGGCTTGCAAAGCACATATATTGCCAAATTTAATTCATTCATTCATTCAATCACTCACTTATTCATATATTTATCCACTTATTCATACATTCATTCACTGAATTTATTAATAATTTTATTCACTGACTCATTCATAAATTCATTCCTTGACTTATTCATACATTCATTCACTGACTTATTCCTACATTCATTCATACATTCATTCACTGACTTATACATGCATTCATTCATTCATTTTTTCAAACATACATTCATTCATTTATTCATACATTCATTCAATCTTTTACTTATTTATTCATTCATTCATTCCTTTATCCCTTTAATCCTTTATCCATTCATTAATTTCTTTATTCATTCATTAATTTCATTACTCATTCATTCCTTTATTTCTTTATCCATTCATTCATTCCTTTATCAACTCATTCATTCCTTTATCAATTCATTCATTCATTCCTTCATTAATTCATTCATTCCTTTATTCTTTTAATCCTTTATCCATTCATTAATTTCTTTCTTAGTACATTAATTCCTTCATTCATTCCTTTATTCTTTTATCCATTATTCCTTTATCAATTCATTTATTCCTTTATCAATACATTCATTCCTTTATTGAGTCATTTATTGATTCGTTTACCCATTAATGAATTCCTTTATTCATTCATTATTTCATTCATTCATTTCTTTATCCATTTATTAATTAATTTATTCATTCATTCCTTTATCTATTCATTTCTTAACTTATTCATCCAATCTTTCATTCATTCCTTATCTATTCATTCATTCATTTCTTTATTCATTCCTCTATCCATTCGCTTGTTCATTCCTTTATTAATTCATTCATTCCTTTTTCCATTCATTTCTCCATTCATTCATTCCTATATCCATTCATTTATTTCTTTATTCATTCATTTATTCATTCCTTTATCCATTCACTTATTCATTCCTTTATTCATTCACTTATTCATTCCTTTATTCATTCATTTATTCATTCCTTTACCCATTCATTCATCCCTTTATCCATTCATTCCTTCATTCTTTCCTTCCTTCCTTCCTTCCTTCCCTCCTTCCTTCATTCATTCATTCATTCATTCATTCATTCATTCATTCATTCATTCATTCATTCCTCTTTTATATTTATTCATTTATTTTTAGCCTAAAAGAAAACATTTATATGAATACAGTGATCGAAAATTATCGTACGAAAGCATTACAACAAGACAAAGAAAATAATATTTATTCATTTAAGTATTCTAATAAGTATATCTCAAGTAAATCTATCAAACCGGCTTCGTCCATCACAAATTTTACTTAGACTCTTCGGGAAATAAACTATTTTTGGTTTAAAGCAATGTTGCCCTGAATGGAAATTCCATTCTTGTCTGAAAATTCAGGAAAACTTACGTGCATAAGTCTTTGTGTCACAGTGTTTAGGCCTAAAAGACGAAA